>NC_140602.1:44992951-45630451 GCF_057381915.1 Diplotaxodon limnothrissa | reverse complement strand
TAATTTATGCATCAATGGCAGTCACGTATACTGTGAGGAGCCGCCATCTCGGACTTCTCGCATCAGCTCAAACTTCAGTCTGGCCAGTTCAGGTCATGGATCAATGGAGGATGTCCCTGAAAACTCTCCACCACCTGAGCAACAAAAGGCAGCGAGGCAGTGTTCACCTTGGGAAGAGGATGAGAAGGAGGAGGAAGACACTCCTGAAGTTGAAAACGTTAAAGCGAATGTGAGTGATTTAGAAAGGACTATAATAGAGGAGGAGACGAAAGAAGAGAAGGTTAAGAGGCAACAAGAGAGGCTTGAAAGTTTAGCTGAGGACAGAGAAAAACAAGAGGAAGAGGAGACAAGGAGTAAAGAAGAGGAAAATATTAGAAGTGAGGAAGAAAAGAGAAGACAAGAGCAAGAGGAAAGGGTTAGGATGGAAGAAGAGCGTGAAAGATTGGCAGAGGAAAAGAGATTACAAGTCCTAGAGAGAAGGAAAATAGAGGAGGAAGAAAAGAAGAAAAGAGACGAAGAGGAAAGGATTAGAATTGAGGCAGAGAAGAAGAGGTTAGAAGAAGAGGAGAGGGTTAAGATGGAAGAGAGAAGGCAAGAAGAGCAAAAACTGGCAGAGGAAAAGAGACTTGAGGAAGAGATGAGGGCACAGGAAGAGAGGAGACGGCAAGAAGAGGCAAAAATAGCTGAGGAAAAGAGACTGAAAGAAGTAGAGAGAAGGAAACTTGAGGAGGAAAGAAGAAAGCAAAGAGATGAAGAGGAAAGGATTAGAATTGAGGAAGAGAAGAAGAGACTAGAAGAGGAGGAGAGGGTTAAGATGGAGGAAAAGAGAAGGCAAGAAGAGCAAAAAGTGGCAGAGGAAAAGAGACTTGAGGAAGAGAAGAGGGCACAAGAAGAGAGGAGAAGGCTAGAAGAGGCAAAAATAGCTGAGGAAGAAGAGAGGATTAGAAAGGAAAATGAGGAGGAAGAGAGGAGACAAAAAGAGGAGGAGGAGCTGCTGAAAAAACTAGAAGAAGAGCAAAAGAAAAAAAGGATACAGTTGGAGCAGGAAAGGAAGCAAAGGGAGGAAGAAGAGAGGGTTAAGAAAGAGGAAGAGAAGAAAAGGCAAGAAGAGGAGGAACGGGCTAAGAAAGAAAGGGAAGAACATGAGAGATTAGAGGAGGAGAGGAAACGGATTGAGGCAGAGGAGAAAATTAGACGACAAGAAAGGATCAGGATGGAAAAAGAGGAAAAAAGGAGACTAGAAGAACAAGAAAATCAAAGAGCTGAAGAGGAAAGACTTAGGAAAGAGGAGGAGAAGAGACGGGAGGATGAGGAGAGGGCTAGGAAGCAAAGAGAAGAATATGAAAGACTGTTAGAGGAAAAAATGCAACAAGAAGAACAAAGAAGACTTGAGGAAGAGGAAAGAATTAGAAGGGAAGAAGAGGAAAGGGTTAGGATGGAGGAAGAGATGAAGAGGAGAAAAGAGGAAGAAGAGAGGACTAGAAAGGAAAAGGAAGAAATGGAGAGGCTGGAGGAAGAGAGAAGACTGCAGGAACAAGAAAAGTGGAGGATTGAGGAAGAGGAGAGGATTAGGAGTGAGAAGAAGGAAGAGGAGGCAAGGAAGCTGGAGAAGTTGAGGAATGCAGAAGAGCAAGAGAAGAGGGGAAACAAAACAACAGATGAAGTTAGGGCTGCAGGGAAGAAACCCAAAGTGAGCAGTCCTGCAGTCACTTCCACTAATCCTTTTGATGAAACCTTCTCTTCCAACCCCTTTGAGGAGATTCCCAAGTCCCTCGACAGCAGCACAGCTGACGAGCCAACGGTTCAGCAACGGTTAGTTAAAGCTATACGCTACGTCAATCACAAGCACTGCAGTAAAAGTGTGATTTAATAGTCTTACCTTGAAATACTTGAATTCATTCATACATGTATACATACAACCTCCTTAGCTCTCGAGAACCTCTGACTTTACAGAGGGAGTTTATTTACAGTGCATTTAAACAATTTTGTTAATGTAATTTTAAAACGACCAGACAACAGCTCAAGGTGGATGGAATTTTAAGGTTCTCAGTCTTTGTTTAGCATTTTCTCCATAGCACTCAGTACCAAGTACAATTGTGGATAAAGACAATGGAATTTTTTTTTTGTTTGTTTTTTTTCTGGTCACGAATGTAAAAAGTTGGCAAATCAAACCTGATTTTAGCGATTCAGGTCACTCTTTCCAATTCATTTATTTATTTATTTTTTTCCTTTTCAAAGTGGTGCATTAAAGTCCTTCCAAAGCTGTTGTAAAACAAATTAGAACCACAGGTTTCAGGCAAGGCTGGAGGAAATGTCAAAGGAAAATTGAAATCTTTGTAGTGTCCTCTGGGAATATTAACACTTCGACAAAAAAAGTTTGTGCAAATTAATTCAGACGTTAAAATGCTTTTCCTTTTAAGAGAAACTGCCCTGTGCTGGTAACGCTTAAAAGGCTTGGTGATCACCCCAAGGTAGTTACATTGAACCTCTGTAGACCTTTCCTCAACTAAAGTGTTAGACCGCCTGACATTGTTAAGCATTACATAATGTGCACGGTTGACCAGGCTTAAAAGCAGAACAGGACAGCATCAGGAGCAGAAGAGAAAAGGAGGTAGTGGAGCTGAATTATAATGGTTGATTTAAAAACAACACAACGATGATGTACATGCAGGGAATGTGTTATCTGAAGTTACCTTTTGTGCTTTTGCTCCGTCACAGGTCAACAGCAGTTCTTCTCAGTACTTCTCTATTTAATAGAATAGAATAGAATTCAACTTTATTGTCATTGCACATGTCACAGGTACAGGGCAACGAAATGCAGTTTGCATCCATCCAGAAGTGCTTTAGCCATGATATAGCTATATTACAATATATATTAGCAATAATATAGATATGTAAGTATATTACAGAATGGGTCTATTACGGTATGTAATATGTTATGAATATGCTATAACTATAAGTATGTACAGGCTATGAACAGGATATAAATATGAAAAAAAAAAACTACACAGAATATGAAATAAAGAACTATACAGAAATATGAGATATACAGCTATACAGAAATGGGAACTATGCAAGTTGTAAACAGTTGTAGAATTAAAAGTTATCGTATGATTATTTACACAGAACTATACAGTAGTGCAGTTAAGAGGCTATATAAAGTGCTAGTGGTTGTGAGTGGTGGTTCAGTCCATGGTGTGTGTGTGTGTGTGTGTGTGTGTGTGTTAACATGGGTCAGATGTCAGGAGGCAGAGTAATGGGAACATAAGTGACACATGTGACTGTTGCACAGCTATGTGTGCGTTACAGTTTATATAATTTTGCAGACTGGGCTGAAAGATTGAGCTCACTGCATAGTTTTACCTCATTATGTGAAGTGAAAAATACTAGAAACTTTGTGAAGAAGTCAGTTTGACAGAAGAAGTAGATGGAAAGAAACTTCAGATGTGCTCAGCACATTAAAATACATTTCCTTTTATAATAGTATCTCAATATCTTATGTTACCTTTTCACTTTCTTTTGGTTGTCCTATAACATTGCAAGAGAATTTGGGACAAGGTATCTTTAATATTGTGAAAAATAAAGTCCTATTATATCAATCTATATTACTTGCATCATTAGTGTGTTTAGCCCCCCACGCCTACCAACCCTCAGTTGAATTCCTGTAATTAAATGCTGACGTATGCCCAAATGTTATATAGTCTGTCTCATTTCCAGGTGTCACTCTGCCATGTCATCGGTGAGAAGTAAGACTGGTTCTGTGGATGAAAAGGACCTGATTAGTACTCAACGGGAGAAGCGAGCAGCTCCTCAGCCGCCAGTAAGGAGTCAAGCTGGCAAGCAGCCTCACAGGGAGCAGGATGTGCCGGCACGACATCTGGCACAAATTAACAAGCAAAGCAAAGACAAAGATGTCAAAACTGTCAGTGTTCCCCCACAGCGCTCGGTGCAAATGATCGCTCCGCTGTGTAGGTCTCCCACAGATTCAAAGAACTCCCAGAGCCTGATGCAAAGCAATAACGCTAATGGAACAACAAACGAAGCCAAACACAGCAAACGTCCTGCGCCGTCCGTACCTCCTCCTGTGGGAGAAAAGCAGTCATCAGAACCAAAAACGAGCTCTAATCTAGGCGGCGCAGAGACCAAACAAGTTAAAGTTGTTTGTGGCTTAAATCCTTTTGAGGATGATGAAGATGAAAGTGAGCTCACAGCTCAAGATGACACAGCAGTCTCTAGTAATACTGGTTCAATACACTGGCCTGCAGCTGTGTCACAAAGTGCAGATAAAGATGCTGCCTCTCAACCAAAAATCAAATCCTCAAAGACGGCCCACGCTCCCCCACCTCCTGCAAAGAATGACATCAGCTCGAACACTTTAACGAACCCGGGCACGGAAAGAAGCCATGCTACAGGTGATCGAAGTGCAACTGCGCCCGATAACGATGCACTCCAAGCATGCGACCCGTATTATGAGTCCACAAGTCCTGGGCATGTCCCAGTGAGTCCACTCCAAGAGTCCCAGTCCCTTAAAGTCCAGAATATAGTGGAGACAGATGTGAAGAAAGACTGGGCCCCTACACCTTCACGCAGGTGAGATGGTTTGGTTGCTAAAGAATAACTTTTATAGGTCAAATGTTACTATATTTATATTTTTATCTGTACGCACGTTTCATTTGTGTAATTTGCAACATTCAATCTTATTAGCTTTCACTTACACAAATGTTCAATGTATTCTGTACAGTATAGTAAGCTTGATATGGGTGAACTGAGTTTTATTATTGGGTATTATGTTCAGTTTAATTGTTGAATGGATTACTGCGCAGTGTACTTGGTTATACGGTTTCCTTTACTCCCATTCAACAGGTGCTTACGTCTGTCTTTTATGCTTTGTTTTCATCATTTCAGGCTTCAGCCGGTAAGACCTCTTAATCCTCTTGAGCAGCAGGGTGCCTCAGTTGTTCAAGAGGAAAATGAAAACAAATCCAGGACAAAACAAACGGTATTTGTTTCTCTCTCTCTCTCTCTCTCTCTCTCTCTCTCTCTCTCTCTCTCTCTCTCTCTCTCTCTCTCTCTCTCTCTCTCTCTCTCTCTCTCTCTCTCTCTCTCTCTCTCTCTCTCTCTTTTATTTTTTTTTTTTTTTTTTTTAAGATTTTCAACAAGAATTTAAGTTTCTTATATCCTGGCACTTTTAAAGCATGCTTTGTCGCTCCACAGGTGGATGACAGTGGGATGAAAGGGCCTTACTCCCAGCTGACCCGGGAGGAACTGATCTCTCTGATCTTGAAACAGGAGAACCAGCTCTCGGAGAGAGATTATAAGATATCGGAGCTGGAGCAGTACATTGATAATTTACTTGTGCGAGTCATAGAAGAGAAGCCAAGTATCCTCATGTCCTTGACCGCTATGAAGAAAGCTGCTTAGGTAGCTTTGCAGGCATCACTGTATTCTTGCTGCACTTAATCAGACCTGTTTATTCACAGCTCGTCCACATTAGAAATATCACTTTATAGATGTATTGGTTACGTTAATGCAACTGGAATACTTTTGCTGTAAAGTGTGGAGGAACACTTTAGATTTCAAATATTTCATCACCCAATAAAATTAATGATTTGAGGGAAAGAAAATCTTTGAAATCTTTGAAATATTTAGCTCTCTCAGCTAAAGGATTCAGTTTGGAAAGACTTTGTAGTTTTTAGATGATCGATAAATTTAGACATTTGTTTCATGTGAGTTTAAAGGATATCTTGTATATATCTGGTCATGCCTGTCATCTTTCTTCTGGAAATAACTTTGATAAATGTGTAATCCTGCCAGCATACCAGACTTGTTGCATTTCACGGTGAAACTCGAGTTGATTTCTCTCTGTAGAGCTTACTGTCAAAGTTTACTGCTAATTCCCATGTGCACTTTAAGTAGCTCACACTATTAACTGTTAAGACACTGAACACTGTACTGAGTATTTTTACTGCTTAAATAAATTTGAAAAATAAAATAAAACCATGAATTAATACAAACACTGTCTGCTACCTTATTTAGTTTCTGATCAGATTATAGTGCGTTTTAAAGATTAGTTTTCCTTTCCTGAAGAAACAGTTGTTCTTGTTTTTTAAATCTTAATTTATATCCTGGAATATTTTTCTGTAGGCTTAATTTCATCTAATGTCTGTACGCAGTACTGAAATTTAAGTGTACATGGTCTTCTTCATCATCTTAAAATTAATCTTGACATTAATTTACTAAAGCTTGTTTAAAACATTTGCTTTTGGTGATGTCAAAGGAGAATGGCCAGACTGCTTTAAGCTGATAGGAAGCCAACAGGAAGTCAGATAACCACTCATTATAACCAAGGTGTGCAGAAGAGCATCTCTGAATGAACAGCATATTAAAGCTTAAAGCAGATGGGCTACTGCAGCAGAAGACCACACCGGGGGCCATTCCTGTCAGATGTAAACAGGAATCTGACCTCAGTCCAACAGAGCACCTTTGTGATGTGGTGGAATGTGAGACCTGCATCGTTAATGTGTAGCCAACAAATCTGCATCAACTGTGTGATGCTGTCAGGTCAATATGGACCAGAATCTGTGAGGAACGTTTCCAGCATGTTGCTGAATGTGTGTCATTATGAATTAAAGCATTTCTCAAGACAAAAGGGGCCCAGCCCGGTACCAACACGGTGTACCTGTACGCGAATCACATGGTTAGGTCACCTAGCAGTATTTATAAAACTGAGGATTACTCTGATTTAACATTTGATCTCCTTTTGGAAAAATAAAAACAATAATCATATGAAAATTTCTAGTAATGCAGAGGCTAAGGTTGAAAATCGTGTTTAATCATATCGTCAACATGACCCTAAGATTGCTTAGTCTAAAGTTTGTCTGAAGACAGTCTGCTTGGATATCCTTTTATGCTGTACAAAACATGATGTTCTTGGATATTTCTTCAAGAACTGGTCATGAACAGATGGAGTAATTTGAGATAAACAATCCGGTAATATGAGTACTAATGGGAAACTTGCCTTGGCTGTGATGAGTTCTCAAGGTCTCAAACTGTGAAGTTCTGTGTACCACAGGGTGGAAATCAGCCTCTAATCAGCCTCTATTCAGCAAGTCTTCCAGCAGCCACAACATATTCAGTTGATCTGCATGTGCAAAGGGCATTGCTCAACAAGATTAAGATTATGAACAATAAAACTGTAATCACTGAGGCATTTGAGAAAATCACTCTATTTTAAGCTGTTAAATACTCTGACTGCACCCCCACCCCCCTCAGTGTTTCTTAATTCTTCCTTTCAAATATTTTTGTTGCACTGGGAAGTGCTTAGTAGTTTCAGACTGTAAGAAGACTTCATTTTAATTAGCATTAATCATGAATGAATGTTCGGGTTTTGTAAGTGCAAAATTTGTTACTGACAGTGTTTGCCCAGCCTTCATGATGCAGAGAGACAAACGTTGTCCTAAAAAAGGTCCCTGACCTCCGTTGCGTCTACCTTCTCAGAATTTATAGTTTAATAATTCAACAGTAACTTCTCAAAGATGGGTTAAAATGTTAGAGCTACTAATCCACGTCAAAGGGGGGTGGTTCGAGCATCTTACAAAGGTGCCTCCTGGGTGTTCCAGGCATGCGTGACTGAGAAGAGACCCCAGGGTAGACTCGGGATGTGCTGGAGAGATTATATCTCTTGGCTGGCCTGGGAACGCCTCAGTGTTCCACCAGATAATTTGGAGAATATAGCTGGGGAGGGAGAGGTCTGGGTCTCTCTGTTTAGGCTGCTGCTCCTACGATGGATGGATAGATGGGTGAATGAATGGGTGGGTGGGTTAGTAAATGAGTGAGTGGGTCCACAGTTTCAATCTACACAGAAAATGGCGTCCCTCCCACGGCTTACATGGACCATCAGTCATATATCTTACCAAATTCCCTCAGAATGGGAAAAATGACTCCTAATAGCAAAAGGTTATCAAAACTCCTGATCAGTAGTCTGTGCGCAAGTGTCTATATTATTCTCTCCCAACTATCCCTGTAACTCTCTCAAAACCTTCCATAATTACATAAATGTGAAAGGAGTCCAGCCAACATTTGTGTCAGTATTTCTTCTTTCTTCAGTATCTACCTTTTTCTGTCTCTTTCATGTTGGGAATCTTAGATTGTTTTTCTTCTATACTGCCTTGAGTTAAACCAGGACATTGTTGGTGTTGGGTTTCCATATTAACACAGTGTCCGAGTGAGTAGACAATTTTAGGTGAAGGAGTCACTGAGTTTTGCAACCTGTAAGATTATTTCTGGGAATTATTTGCTTACCTCATTGCCCTGCAGCCTTGCTGGCTCTGGTTCCAGTCTTAGAGTACCAAGCCTGTTTTAGTCCATTTCCCTGCTCTGGACACCTGCATGACTCCATTATACCTGCCCCCAGTCTTTACAGCCCCTACAGTGTGCTTGATTGTTTAGGACTCCTGCATGCTTCTGATACTGCTTCACTTGTTCTCTCATTCAGGAAATTCAGCAATCGGCAGTGTCTTTGAGTTTTTGTGTGCGTGTAACGCATTGTGATATCCTTTTCTACCTTCCCTTTCTAAGTAGCTGACAGTGATTTCTCTTATTTGCATTATATAGTGGTGACCAGCTGTTATCCTAGTGTAGATTTGTGTAGTGTGGCACTTTGCATTTGTTAGCATTTTACAGACTGGGAAGACCGCACATTTTAAACAGATGCATTTGTCAAATGAGCTTTTACACTCTCAGAGGAAACATTATGTGCATTATCTGCTGTAGATATGTTTTTGGGGTTTTTTTGGTCTTCTTTCTCATGTGTTGCACAACTATGCTTATTGTTTTCCCAGTATGGGTCAACAAGCTTAGTTGCATCACTTTTTTATTCAGATTAGAGTTGGACTGATTCCTGAAATAATTTCAAGGAGGGCTGGTCTCTTTAGGTTTACTATAGAAAGGTTACCTCCCTACTTTATGTAGAGTTCTAGTCTGGTCTTAATTTTTTCTTTATTGTAGCACAAATGTATTGACCTCAGTGTCTTTCGCTGGCCCTATTTGCCTTTCAAATGCACATATTTTGCACTGCATGGATGGATCTAACTGAGATATGTTGGCTCTTGAAGAAAAGAGTGAAACAGGGATTTTTCTTTTGAACTACTTTTATAACCACTGGTAATTTTTGGTATTGTTTTTTTGTTCCTGTCTTTTTGTGTTCATTCCAGCCTGTAATGGCATCCTCTGTTGTTCATCTTGTGTGAGTCTTCATTTTGATTGTGATGACGTCTGTGATGACGCATTTGGCCTCCTGATTCTTTTGTGAGTCTTCTTCGTGAATACTCACACTACTTGAAGTCCACTTTTTCATGGCTTTTTGGGGTTGCTTTTCTTCTCCATCATTCTTTTTGTTCTTTGATGCCTGTTCTTTCACTGGAACTTCTCTCTGCACTGACATTTTCTGTTATTTATTACTGCTCCATTCTCCATGTTGCCCTCAAGTCATTCCGATTTCATGCTGTGAGTCGTTCTTGGGTAAGTAGTTTATCCTGCTGTGATGAGTAGCCTAAATGCCCTCTCTAACATTTCTTTCTTCCTCAGTCTTTTTAGTCTTGCAACATCATCAGAATCCCTTACTCATTTCATGACTTTCCTTTTCATTTATTACTCAACTCTCTCACACCATTTTGAATTTCTGGTCCATGCTGAGGAATGAGGTTTACAGAGCTACCAGGCCTACAGAGGACACCATAACCACAACACTCCTTACTGTTGTCCTGAGCTACACGAGGCTGCTCTTTGTAGATTTCAACCTCCCTCACAAACTGGTGACAAAACTGACAGAGTGTCCAGTCACTTCTGGTCTGACTTTCTGTCTCTTTGACTCCCAAAAGGTGAGAGTAGGCTGCTACAAGTTCTCAGCCCTCAGTCTCAGCACCGGCTCTTCACAGGGATGTGTGCTGAGTCCCTACTCTTCATCCTCTATACTCACAACTGCACCCCCACCCATTCCAGCAACAACCTCATTAAATTTCCAGATGACACCACTTTAATGGGGCTCATCTAAGGGAGTGATGAGTCTGCTTATTAGGTGGAGGTGGAGTATTTATCTGGTTGTCGTAGTGATAACAACCTGATCATTAACACCACCAAGACCAAGGTGTTGATTATTGACTACAAGAGGTAGAAAATGGATATTCAGACCATTTTCATTTCATGTGTGGATAAATTATTGGACTGATTCCTGGGCATCCAAGCAGAAGAGGAGCTGACCTGGAAGAAGGCAAAGCAGAGACTTTGCCTCACTCAAAAATCTGCTTATGTCCTTCTATCACTGCTCAGAGAAGTAGAGAGTGGTTTCCCAGCTGCACAGTAGAAGAGAGAAAAGCGCTTTCAGAGGGTGATCACAGAAGATCACCTCTCTCCTCCCTGGAAGAGCTTTACAGTTCCCGGTACCTCATAGAAGGAAAGAGCATCCTGAAACATCCATCCCACCTCGGACACTTTCTGTTTGAACTGCTGCCCTCGAGCAGATGTTTCAGGACATTAAAAACAAGGACAAAAAGATTTAAAAATAGCTTTTATGCAAAAGCTTTAACAGCAAAAAATGCTGCTGGAACTTTGCAATTTTGTGAAGACAGAGAGCTATGCAAGCTGAATGCCTGGAGAATGCAAAATGTCTTGTGTGATGTGTGAAGTATGATGCGTGTTTTATCTTCCTTTTAAGTTGAGTAGAGAGTTAGCAAGTATAGAGGTTGCTCATTTATAAACTTTTTATACATATATTTATGGACACATTCTAAACCTTTTTTGCCTTTGCACTGATAGAATTGCATCTGATGATACTATCAGATGTACATGTAAAAGTACATGTGTACTTAAATTAAATCTATTACTGTCATTATTATTATTATTATTATTATTATTATTATTATTATCATGACCTTGATTAAAAAGGGTTATTTTCAAAATTCAGATTCCTGATGATAATCTCTGTTTGTACTCTTAACACTCTTTGTTATTCTGATCAAAGCTTTCATTCAGCTGGCCACCCTTTGGACATGTGCCTTGTTCTTTGTCTCTACCAAATGTCTACATCTTACATCAGACCTTAAAGAAGATGGCAGGGGAAGCTAGGCTCTTATCAAGATAAAAAAAAAAATTCTGGTAAACAAATTTTGCAATACAAAAGATGAGCAAATGTATGAAGCTACAGTTTGAAATTCAACACAAACAATCCTGAAACATATATGAATGCATACCGAAAAACAGGTAGTCACAATTCCCGTTCCACAGAAATTCGTGCCCCTCATGACGCCATTTAATTATTTTAAATGTCTTGGGAGCTGACATTCAGTCAAATTTAATTTCAAATATCGACAAAAAAGATTAAATCATACAAAGAAAACGTTACCTACATATAAGAATGTTATCAAGCTGATTCGGGGATACTGAAATAGCTGAAGAAATCCCTGCAGTTAAGCTTAACTGAAAGTTTATGTCTGTTTGGCTACAGTGACTTACACCCACTGCTTGAGTGGTTTATAGACAGAGGCCACGATGCACCCGTAGGATGGTCTGTTAGTAACAGCATTTAATTTAATTTTATTTTTTTCTTTTTAAAGACTGTATATAGGTAAGTTGTAAACGTGATGTTATATTTTCGTACTAGGCTGTGTGGCGATGCGTTTTAATGAGCACTTATCCAAAATTTCCGGGGTCGTAAAAACCCGTTGTTTGTGTTTCAACCATCATTGGTTTCAACAGTGTTTCTGTTATGAATAACTCACCCCGGAGGGTCGGCCTTGTGATTTTTTTAATCGCTTACAAAAATGACGAATTGGCCGAGCGGAACCTTGTAGAATCCGAACCTTGTTTCTATCCGGACACATATTATTGGGCTCCTTTCTCGCGACCGGTCGCTTAAGCGACGTTCATTGGTTGTTGACAGTTCCAGGTTAGTAACAGGATGTTGTGTGTGTGTGTTGCAGGTGTTCCTATCAGTTTAGTACCCGTTTCATACCTTTAGCTGTCCCTCAGGCGGCGGCAGCAGCTTCACTAAGGATAATGTCTGCTGCTGGTATGCGCTGTCCGGCCTGCGGTTCCACAAACATTGTAGACGATGACCTGTACTCTCAGGCTCAGCTGGTGTGTGTGGACTGCGGCTCTGTGGTGTCCGAGGGAGTCCTGGCTAATGATCCAGTGGGAGGTTCAGGTACGAAAATGAGACTGAAGTCAAGTCTGTCCCGTTAAAAGACCGTGTTAAATATGAGTAGTTTTTTTTTTGTTTGTTTCTTTTCATAATTTTGTTTGCTGAGCTCACCGAGACAAAGTACTGATAGTAAGCGGGACCTGTATGTGCTCCCTAGTGGAGAAATTATGTAATGACGAGGCTTAATTTCCTCACAGTTAGAGATTTCTTAGATATAGATTCAATAAGGTTCTGGAAACATTCATCATAGATTTTTGGTCTATATTGATGTGAAAGCATCATACAGTTGCTGCAGATTTATCATCTGTACTTCATAATGATCATCTCAAATGTTCAAAGGTGCTCTACCGGACTGAGATCTGTGAGTACAGTGAACTCATTTTCAAACCAGTGTTACACTGTGGTTATAAAGGGACGGGACATGGTCAGCAACAATACTCAGGTAGACTGTGGTGTTTAAATGATGCTAAGCTTGTACTAGTGTGCAAAGAAAACATGCCCCCACACCACCATCACAGTGAATTTTAGCCTCACTTACCTGTTCCAGAGTTTCCAAAGATGCTCATCTGCATATCTTGAAGTTGAGGTTCTGTTTCCTTCCTATCAGTTTGAAGCAGCCTGGTCTTTCTCCTGTGACCACTGGGGTCAAACAGGGCATTTTCGACCGCTGCTGCTCTGTTGTTCACTGGTATTTTCTGTCTTTCAGAAAATTTTCTGTAAAACCCTAGACATGGTTGTGTGGGAAAATCCCAGGAGATCAGACATTTCTGAAATCCTTTAAATCACATTTCTTACTCATTCTCATGACTTCAGCAGGTCATTTGACCATGTCTGCATGCCTAAATGCATTGAGGGGCTACCATGTGATTGGTTGAATTGATAATGATGTTTATGAGCAGTTGGACATGTATGGCTAAAAAAAGTGTCAGGTAAGTGTAGATACATAATTTGAAATTTCTTAGCATTAGTCAGGCCGGTTTAATAAATTTGTTCTACTGGGGAGGTTATGTAAAAGGTTATGTAATGTCAATAAATGTAGATTTTTTTTTTTTATTATTTTTTTTTTTTTGCTGCTGACATTGACTACTAACTTCAGTACAGGGCAATGACTAGAAGGGCACTTGAAGATTGTAAAGCATGTAAAGTAAGTCCATATGAATGAAATTTATGACCCTCTACTGCTGAAGGAATGGTAGATCTCTCTCTTTACATTTAATCACTTTTGGACTTTGCCTTGATTATTTTCCCCTCTTGCAGATGTCAGCTTCAGTCGAACCACTGCTGTTGCCAAAAGGCCGTGCACAAACCTGATAAAAGGTGAGCTCTTGCCCTCCAAAAGAAGCTTTTCCTTGTTACTTCAGTGTAATTCAGTCCTGTTGCTTGTGCATTTCCTCAAATGGATTTGTTTTACACCTACAGGTCAGCAGCGTGTGAAAGCCATATGTCGGATTCTCATGGTCAACAGGGAGATTGAGGATCTCTCACAGACGTATTACAAGATGGCCTATGAGCATAAAGCTTTCCTCAAAGTGAGCCTTCAGAAGAAAGAGATTCTTACTGGTTGCTGTGTGCTTCTAAGCTGCAGGCAGCTCAATTGGCCCATTACTGTGGGAACCATCAGCTGCCTGCTGGATGCCGACTCGATGGCGGTGGGAGCGATTTATCAAGAAATGGTCAAGAACCTCAGCATCGAGGCCCCGATCATCAACGTCACTGATGTAATAGAAGCTCACTGTCATGAGTAAGTGAAGAACTTACTGCAGCTTTCAGTCCTAAAATGCTAAGTAGGTATTTCAAAACAACTAATTTATTGCAGTTGTAGGTCTTCTAACTGAGACCTACAGTGGTGATGTAATTATTTGATTCCCTGATGAATTTGTTAGTTTGCTCACTTCCAAAGAAATTAACCATCTTTACTTTTTTAAAGGAGACAGAATATGAACCAAAAATCCTGAAAAACACATTACATAAAAGGTAGAAAATGATTTGCAGGTCATTGAGTGAAATAAGCATTTGATCCCAGAGCAAAACAGGACTTCATAGCTTTGTTGACAAGAACAGCAGGAAGACATTTCTTGTAGTTAGTATTTTAGTTCACTCCTCTTTACAGAAACTTTTAAGTTTCTTGGCTGCTGCCTGTTAGCTCGAAGCCTCAGCTCCCTCCACAGATTTATCTGTAGGACTGAGGTCTGGAGACTGGCAAGGCCACTCCATGACTTTAGTGTGCTTTACCTTTAGCCACTTCTTCGTTGCCTTGGCAATAAGTTGCCATATTTAAAGTTTTGGCCAAGGGAAGGAGATTCTGAAATTTCGTGGTGCATGGCCCTGTCCATTGGCCCCTCGTTGTGTCGTCCTGTAACCCTTAGCAGGAAAAACTGACCCAAAGCTTAATGTTTCCACCTCCGTGCTTGACTGTGGGGATGGTGTTCTTTGGGTCATACTCAGCATTTCTGTTCCAAATACGGCATGTTGAGTCGTTTTTTGTTCAGTCATACCGATAATTTAGTGGTAAGTTATCCTTAGTTATAGAATATGTAGTTATTTGCTTTTATTTTAAAAACATTTTTGGCTTACATAGTTTTTTACTACTTTAGTTAACTTAAAAAGCTGATTTTGTTTTTCCACTTGTTTAACATTCATTTCTCTCTTGGCCTGCCCTGGTTTTAAAGGAGTTTCTTGTTTCAGCGTTAAACCTCGATTAAATTTTAAAACCCATTTCATTGGAGTTACTTGAGGTTAACTGTGTTTATCTGAAAAGCTGATTGTTAAAATATAAAACTGTCAGTGCTCTAGATGATTTACCAGCTCAGTCTTTATCTCAGATTTACTGGGAGCATTTCTCTTTGACAGATACAAAATTAGCTCACTTGATGTTCCTGAAGAATTGGCTGAGAATTCGAGGGACCTGACCAAACGAGCTGTGGCCCTGGTAGAGCTGGCAGCAGATTCCTGGATTGTGACTGGCCGTAAGCCCATCCCCATAATGATGGCAGCGACGTATTTGGCCTGGCAATCCTTAAAACCCAACAAGCATCGCCTGAAATTCTCCCTGGACAAGTTCTGTCAGGTTGCCAAAGTGAAAAAGCTCAAGTCTGCTATGAAGAGAGTAGCTGAAATCAAAGAGGTGTTGTGTAAGCTAGGCAAGGAAATACCCTGGGTCAGGGAAACAGTGACACCGGATAATGTTATTCAGCTGGTTGAATGCATTCTGCAGAACAGGTACGCCCTGCTAAGAAGGGCTATGAGAACCCACGAGGACGCTCTGCTGGAGGAGAGTCAAGCCAGCTGTGCTGAGGCTCCGCCTGAGGGGACTGCTTCCTCCCAAATCTCTGAGTGTGCAGATCAGACTCCAATTACGTCTTTTGTGAAACAAAATGGGTCGAATTCTGACGGGAAAGAGAAGCCAGGAGATGTAGACTATAATCCACGTGTACTGCCAGAGCACAGCGACACTCAGGAGAGTCAAAATCCACCTCCAAACTGGGGTAAAAGAGTTCTGTTTGCTCCCCCATGTGTCATTAATGCTAAGAAAAGGAGAGCGGTGCAGCCTGAACACACGGATGTGACTGGTGATGAGGAAATCTCTGACAGTGAAATTGACTCATACATTCGCACACCTCAGGAGGCTCGAGACTTCGCTTTAATGCAGCACATGCTGTCTTTGTCTGACAGTGCTAAATCATAACCGAGCCCAGTGACTGGTTCTTCAGAGATGGCTGGCATATTTAAGTTTATGTGCACTTTCTTTTTTTTTTTTATGACTGTTGAACTCAGGATGCAGACATTTTCGTTGGCTTGATTATATAACCTATTCATCTAATTTTGTACAGTCTACATAAGGGGCTATGTCTTTTGTGTTTGTACTTTAAAAAGCTTCACTCAGCACTTGAAAGTGTAGCATGAGGAAGTTAATGTGTGTAAATATTTTGTTTTAATGGAAATGTGATTAAAGCAAAGGCCTGATTAAAAGGATGCACCAACTTCACCGTGTACATTTTATGATTTTTGGATGGCTTTTCTGTTTGTTCTTTTATATTAGAGCTCTTATCAGTGAAATAACACATGGCTATAAATAGAGCAATTACTGCTGAGTCCACAGCAAACAAACATAAAGAAAGTAATAAACAAATGTAAGTGAAATCTAAGGATGTGTTTGAGTAGAGCTCTGGTAATTAGTCAAATATACACTCACCAGCTATTTCTTTACTTACACCTTGCTAGTACTGGATTGATCCACTCAAATGTCAGATTTATTAAAGCAGAGCTCAACGGTTTTGTGTAAGAGGAAAATGTTTGAAATACTTTTTATTGGAACTTGTTTGTACATTCTTCTATCTTTGATAGCAGTTTCCATTTCAAAGGTCCTATTTGGGTTAATCCACGAGGGGATTACCTGCAGTTGAACTTCCCAAAACAATCGGCTTTGTTGCTATATTGAGAGAAAGTTCAAAAGTATAGAAGTAGCAGACATGCATTTGCATTCTCAACCTCTGTTGGATTTCATTAAGTATTTACTTCCTCTTCAACATTTGTAATGATGAAGATAGACCTCTAATGGTGCTTTTGCACAGGACACTGCATCCTCTTTACTTGCTGCTTTATTTGGTGCATTGTTTAAGGACGCTGTAAATAACAAAGAAAAATAGTCAGGTTTTAAAACTAATACTGGTAATTTTTGTTCTGTATGAAAACTGTCTATTCCTCATTGCCCTAATTAGAAGCTTTAGAACAGCAACTGGCCACTTCATTAGTTACACGTTGCTGGCACCCAGGTGAACCTTTTGCCTTCAGAACCTCCCTAATGCTTTGTGGCATAGATTCAACAAGATGCTGGAAACATTTCTCAAATTTTGGAGGCTATTTAAAAGCTTATCGTCATGTTCAAGAAGACTGTGGTCCTAAAGGGCTAGACATGGTCAGCAACAACACTGAGGTGGGTTGTGGAGTTTAAATGATGCTCAATTGATATTAAGGGATCCCCACACCATTACAGCACCACCAAAAGGTTGAAGCACTGGTACAAGGCATGGTAGAGGCATGTTTATTATGATGAGAGATCAGATGAGGTAGCACATTTTTCCAGTCTTGTCATGTCCTGTTTGAATTGTAGCCTCGGTTTTCTGACCTTAGCTGTCAGGAGTGGCACCGTGTGGTCTTCTGCTGTTGTAGTACATCTGTTTCAAGATGCTCTTCTGCATATGTTGGTTGTAACAAGTTCTTCCTATAAACTTTCCATTCATGTTTATTAAGTTGAATTGGTTTAACTGTCCACCTCTGACTTCTGGTGTCAACCGAGAGAACTGCCACTCACTGGGTATTTTCTCTTTTTCCGACCAATAGTCTCTAAACCCCAGAGATGGCAGTGTGTGAAAATCCCAGTAGGTCAGTAGTTTCTGATATACTCTGAAATAGCAGCACTAGTATTAATGCTACATTTAAAGTCACTTAAGTCACCTCACTTCTTCATTCCAATGCCCAGTTTAAAGTTTAAAGAGCAGCTGAACAGGCATTGGGTTTAAGGTTTGAGTATGACTCTGGTAGTTCCTAACATGTGATCCAGTTTAATAAGATCAAATTTCTCACACTAATGGACACCATTTGAAAGAGCTTTCTTCTGCATATTATGTATGAAATGCCTCATATATCAGATGGACATGGAAAGAAACTCGCCCGAACATCAAAACCATAAATTTCAATTAATTTTTTCCCCCTGACAGACCATTTTTGTGACAACATCACAAATTCTACCTGAGATATGAGACCTGTGAAGTATAATAAGCCCTTTTTGCTGAAGTCATGTTGACATATTGAAGTACATTCAGGTTGTGTGTGTCCTGTCTCTTTGTTGTATGAACTACAAGGATTTCCTTAATACAATAAAGGGACGCTTTAAGGTTACCACTAATATGAGCATTTCCAACTATGAGGAATCTGCTGTGGAAAAAGCCTGTTGTCCTTAGGCTACATTGTGTTGAGTAAACGTCCAATTTTCGTTTCACTTCAGTGAAAAAGTTTGTTGAAACAGGAAATATCTGTTTGAAAATTATTGTTATTGAACACAATGCGTCTTAAAACTCAAAATTCCCACAATACATAATAAAAGATTCACATAAGTGGCAAACCTGAGAACTTAAAAATCAAACCCACAAAATAAGTGCCCAAAACTGGGGTTCCTCTTGTAGTGTGACTTCAAAACTCAGTCAGTCCTCATAGATGTATAAAGAAATAATCCAGCTTTACAGCTTAAAAAACTGGTGTTGAAGTGGGACAGAGTGATCTGGAATGACGTTCTGGCATTTTCTGCTAATTATGACTTAAATCTGATTGTGTGGTTAAATACATAATAATACAAAGCACCATTATTTTTCCTGTGCTGCAGCCTGGCAGTCTTTTCAGCTGATCGCACTGAGGTACTTGCTCAAATTAAAAAGTGGCATCCCACGGTCCTGCTTGCACCCTCTGCGCATCCTGTTTTCCTTCTTATCCCCTTCATGCTTTCATGCACACAGATGTCACAGCTGATGTTGTGGAAATTCTGTATTATAGCCATCTAACAAGTCCTGAAAAATGGGAGCGCGATAAAAGAAATGTGTATTTTCCATTGAGAGAAAGCCTAATGTGTGATAATATAAAGAACTGATGTTAGAGGACAGGAGAGGAAGATGAGAGTTAATTTATGTTGTGAAAACACTTGGAAAAACAAATTGAATTATAATCAACTTGTGTTATTCCAAGTATGAAAATTTTAAGCTGTTTAGTGAATGCTAAACAGCTTACTTGGCAGTGAGCACTGAGATGGATTGGTAGAGCTAGTGGTAGGGTGCAGACAACCAAGTAAAAAAGGTAAAAGAGCATGTATAGATTTTCTTTTACTTATGTATTAATCACATTATTTTATTGTATGATGCCTTGGTGCCACTGGATTTTAACATGTCTGACACCCATACTGTAAGACAAATGGTGGGGGTGTAGTAAGGAAGTTGGGGGGAAGAAGACCACTCCACAGGAAGAGTCTTTTGTCTCTTTGAGGACTCTGGGAGGTAGCAAGGGAGTGTGAACCTTAAGGTGTGAAATAGCTGCGTACTGCCTTTTGTTCCTGGAGAAGGTATTTAACTGAGAGCCATGCTAGGCTCAGGGAGACTCTGCTGACCGTCTGCCCCGCGGTCATGCTCTCCACAAGCTTGGTTTTCTGTTCTTTGTGTGTTTGGATTAAAGAATGTTAGCTACCGCTCACTGCTCGTCTGCAGGCTTTATTTAAATGGAAAACTCCCACAACAACAAGCATAAATGTGGCTTTTCTTTAAAGGAAAACAATCAAAGAAGAGTTTGCTGTTGTCTGTTGATGACAGGCACCTTTAAGTGAAATTCATTATAGATTATTTTTTATTATTAATGATTGATCAATTTCAGCAACCGTAGCGGTTATCAATTTAAATTTATGCTGGTCATGCTTTTTATTTTCACTCGTAAAATGCTATCTTTTGTATTAATTTTGTACTTGGTGAGAATGCTGCCATGATAGCTCGTGTAATATTCTTAAATGTTGTTGAATAAATTGTCTAAATCCAAACCCCCCCCCCAAAAAAACAGGTCAGCTGATCACAGCGTGCACACAAAGAAAACTCTACTGGGGCTCACAATCCAAATCATCATGCTACACTGGATCTTAGCCTAACCCCACCTATCACATCCCGTTTAAACCCTTGATCAAAAAGCATGTTTACTGGTGCAAGTTTTTGGTCTCTGTGGATAATTTTCCTCTTAACTGGAGTCATTGAACTCAACCTCTCTGGTGTGTTTGCACCTTTGTTGCCTTTTGCAGCATTTTAATTATCTGACAAATTACATGTCCTGCTGTTGCACTTCAAAGCCTTTGTTTTAAAGTTTTGGTAAATGAAGTTAAAGTGTATACTTTAGTGTTTATTTGTTAGAGCACTTTGCAAAATTCTGGAGCTACCTCTCATTTCCTTATGTTTTGTTAGGAAAATGGATATATGTGCAGTGATTTATTGAAACATAAACATACATGGAAATACAGCATATTAGGTACCACCTTTGTTCTTCAACACCGCCTGAAGATTTCTTGTAATTTCTTTAAGTAGTCTTTAGGAGTAGTTCTTCATGGATATTTAAAGCTCTTCTTCGGATGTTGGCTGTCTTTTGTTCTGTTTACTGTCAAATATGATCCCACACTGCTTCAGTTATGTTTAGGTTTGAACTTTGGGGAGGCCAATCCATGACTGATAATTAGTACCATTGCGTATGTTTCTATCCAGGTATGGTTTTACCGCATTGGCAGTGTATTTAGGATCACTGTCATGCTGAAAAATGAAGCTGTTGCCAATCAGATACTTTTCAGATAGATGCTTTCCACCACTGGATGAAATGCAGTCGAAACCATGACACAGCTTCTAGTGTGTTTTACAGATGGCTGTAGACACTCACTGTTGTTCTTCTCTCCTGACCTTTGTACTTACTAATGCTTATTTTGAACTAAAAATGTCAAATTCGTATTCATCAGTTCATAAAACCTGTTGTCACTGATTTTCAATCCAGCTCTTGTGTAATTTGGCATATCTCAGCCTTTTCACCCTGTTTGCTGTCCTTAAGAATGGCTTTGTGGCAGCCAAATAAAGGGCCAGATGCATCTCTCGGGTCTTGTATCCGGTCTTTGCTGGATTTTCCCTTGTCTTTTTTCTTAAGGACATGACTTTCAGATACTGTTCACCTCAGGGGGGTTTCTTGGCCTAACTATTTTCTTTTATCTTCCACTAGTCTAATTACTTCATATTTTAAGGACACATTGCACACCATGTGGAGATTTAGCAGGTTTTCAGGTGTTAGCTCTTTGGGAATCACAATGTTGGTGTAAAAATATTATTTTATGCCCGTAAAACTGTGCTATCTTTGGCATTTTTCAAAGACTGAAGGGAAGAAATTTAAAGAAATGACTATGAGCTTTGCAACATGCTAGTGACAAAGAACTACAACATACACTTATTAAGTGAATTCTTCGTTAAGTTATCTGCTATGTACAGACACATTACTGATTCATCCCTCGAGTTAGGTGCCTTTTAAGTGTATTAGCAAATGCGACATTCCTATAAAGGTAAGGACTGGACTGAAAATGAGCAAAATAGCAACAAATGTCCAAACAAAAAAGTCTTAGTGCTCAAGACCACCTCACAAAATGAAAAGAAAGTCTGGCTGGAAAATAAAAAAAATGAAGACTTTTGCAGCTTAATGTTTTTAACATCAGACATGTGCTGTGTGTTGATCCTGTGTGGTTTATAAATCCATTTTGATAATCACACTTGCCAACATTTTCTAATAATCCACTTAAAAAGACAGCCCAAAATGATGATTTCCCTTCTCTGTTAAAAACAAAACAAACAAGAAAAAACACAGATAATATTGAAAAAAAAATTCATCAGCTTGCAGGTTAAAAGTAAAACACAAAAATTAAATAAACAAAATCATACATGACTGAATGAGTTGATGATAAAATTTCCACCTACTTAACTGGGTGTTGTCGTACTGAAAAACAACCACTGCAGGAAGCGAACTTCTTTGTTGGCAAGTAGCAAGTTCTCTGACGTGATTGGGGAGATCAATAAATTATCACATTTTTCAGTGTCCTAACAGGCTTAACTGATATGCAGACAACACTTTTCATCCTCCTCTTCCATTTAATTAGTAAATTCAGCTGTGCAGCTGCACTCTGACCAAGTTGGATATAATTTGCTTCCCGTTACTGCCATCACACAGGCCGGTCAGAAACAGCAAGGTCATTTCATCTCTGGATTTAATCTCAGATTTTCCATGCTACACATTACAGTATACTGTTGTTACATGCCACACCACATTATTTATATCATTTTAAACATTGTGTGATCATTATAACACTTTTTTTTGCAAAGTATTTATACTGTGTCCTTTAATATAAGAATATGATAGGGAAAAAAGCAACAACAAAAAGAGAGAGCACGCTGTAACATTTGAAATGTGTTGACTCTGCTGCAGAGGCACAGATGTGCACACAGAGAACACAAAGCAAGAAGCATAACATCTGCTGTGCAAACTAAATAAAACTGGATTAAAGACGGTGTAAACAACAGGCAGCTCATCTGTTATCAGTTCAGTGTAACATGTTGGTAAATGCAGTAGACAATTTTATTAGAAAGCTGCATTAACATGACTTCTTTCTTTCTTTCTTTCTTTCTTTCTTTCTTTCTTTCTTTCTTTCTTTCTTTCTTTCTTTCTTTCTTTCTTTCTTTCTTTCTTTCTTTCTTTCTTTTCACATTTTCTGCCTGGATAACCAGTCTTTCCCATTATGTGCAAATTTCCAAAAGCCAGTGGAAGCAAGAGAAACCACAGCACAGAAAAAGCAACATCGAGCCAACTGCCACAGTATGATTATTTTTCTGCAGTAATTATATTATGCTATCAAAAATAATTTGATGACTTAAGCCGCATATTCATCAAATACAGGAAATGTGGGCCTTAGGGACCAAGCTGATGAATTTAATTTTGCACTACACAAAGATTAGCTCTGACACCAGCCCCCCTGGTGCAAACAACCACCTTTGTGGTTTCCAAATGCAATTTGAACTCATGGTTTAATGTGCTATTCATATCCAGTAAAGCTGCACCCGTCTGACATGTTCTCTGTCATTTTTGATTAAAAGCTGAAACCCTTCTGATCTTATCTCCTGTAATTCACTGGAAATATTACTATTAAACAAATAATTACAAACATTTTTTTTAAATATTAACATTTCTTTTCAAACAGCACTGTGGTCCATGACAGAGTAGTCTAACCGTCTGATATTTATGAAATCTGCTGCTGATATGCCCCCTCCCCCCGTGTTAGCAGAGATTCTTATCTTTCAGCTCGTGGCACATGGCAACCCATAGAAAGGAAATGTGCGGATCTAAGTAGCCACAAAAGTAGCTGCATGCACTCATGCTTGCCTTAGCCTGGTTTGGGTCCTCTGAGTTTTCGCCGCTCTTAGCTTAAATGATCAGCCTTTTACACAAATAAACAGGTGCTACTCCCACCTAAACACGACTGATCGTGCCATTTAACAGATGTGATTCCTAAGAAAATGAATGCACATTTTCATGCTACCCAGGAAATAAATCACCTGAGATTCACCCCCATCCCGTTTTATAACCAATGACTGCATTACCACGAATGTTTAGGTGGAATGGTTTGCTGGTGAGACCTGTGTTTCCACTTGCGCTCAGGATGAGTCAGTAAGTGACACTAAATTAACGACAGAGGATGCTCTTCACTAGTGAATTACAATACCACGCTGGCGGCACAGTGATTGGCAGGCACTCCAATGCGATGATGGCACTTGAACATCTTCCGCAGCTCGGTGCGGAAGCGGTCGTGAAGCCAGGCGTACAGGAAGGGGTTACAGCAGGAGGAGCTCATGGCGCACAGGTGGCACAGCAATTGGATGAGCAAAAAGTAACGCTTGTTAATGAGGTGAATGTCAATGTCTCTCAGCACGTTGAACACGTGAATAGGAAGCCAGCACACCGCAAAGGCAGACACCAGGAGAGCGACCAGGCGAAAGATCTTTCTTTTGCGAGCCTGCTGAGCGCCTGCCTGGTCCTGCGTCCTGTGGCCTGGAGCAACGCAGTTCCTCAGTTTGACAGTGATGCAGAGATAAGAGACAAAAACAGCCGAAAGCGGGAGGACGTAAGTAACCAGCAGGGTGCTGTACGCATAAGCACGTCTTTCTTTTTCCTGACCCAACCAGAACTCCTCACAGATAGTGAAGCCTTCCTCTTTGAATTCAACATGATAGGTGTGGGTCACTGCTGGAGCTACCAGGCCACAAGACAGAAGCCAGATCCCAGTAAGGACAGAGGCACAGGTCGCCACAGAGGTCCGCTTCTTCAGGGGGTGAACTGTTGCATAATATCTGCAATGAATAAGGAATAGTACTTTATAAAAAAGAAAGGGAAGGTGCTCATGCTTAATTAATGAATGGCTATTAATGCAGTCGTGAACTCCTACAATTATAATACTCAAGCTCATTGGCAGTGGCGTTACTTAATATTGGCTATAAATGTTAAGTTGAATCATTTTCTCATAACCAGTTACTTTGCATTCGACGTGCTTCACTGAAGGACAATCAAATTTGTTAGAAAAGACAGAGTGGACTCCGTGACCTGCACAGTCCACGAGGAAAAAGAGTGAATTATTTATATTTTACACTTTAAAACTGAACCCAGTTGTGCATCACAAAATGACAGCAGCATTATATTCTCTGTAAAAGTAAAGGGACTTTTCATTTCATGTTAATGTCTTCCCCTTAGAAGGAGGAGACATTGCAGAATGCAAAGTACAATTGAAAACTTAACTAAAGATCAATGAATTTTTCATGGGTCCAGTGAGCAGACCTGTTCAAACCTGAGGTCTGTTGCATGTCTCAGGGGTTTAATGATGAACACTCTATACAGCTGAATAATTATGTTATGTCTGGGTCTGGAGCTCATGTAAATGAATTAATGCATTCAGTGGAAAATCTTTATTGTTTAAGTGTCACCTCAATGAAAAGGAAACACTCAGTAATCAGTCTCCCTTCATATCTGCCTAATTTCTAAACTAATGTCTCATTTCCAAGTAATCATAATGAGTTATAATTGCAATTTATAATCAAATTTACAGTTCTCTCATATATACTGTGAAGTATTTGTTCCTTTCCTGATGTCTTTCTATTCTTTTTTTACTTTTTTTTTACATATTTGTCACACTTTGTCCATGTTTCAGATCATGAAACAACAACAAAAAAATGCAGTTCTTCATGAGTTTCAGCGCTTTTGCTGTTAATGAAATTAACAATTGTCCCACTAGAAGAGCAAAAGTGAGACAATCCCCAAAACAGGACTGGTTTTACATCTTTTCTCACATTTAGGATCAGTTTCACTGCTGGTAGCCCAAGGCGATACCTGGACCCAACAGAGGTAGCACAGGTAGTCCAGCTCCTCCAGGATGACTCATCAATTTGTGCCATGCCAGAAGCTTTACTGTGTCTTCCAGCAGTCTGAAAATCATGGAGGAGACTTCAGGAGTCAGGCACATACTCTAGTAGAGCTGGATGGGGCTGTAGAAAGCGCTTAAACCATCAGCAGGACCAATATCTGGTCCTTTGTGCAAGGAGGAACAGGATGAGCACTGCCAGAGCCAAAGCCCTACAAAATGAACTCCAGCAGAACACCAGTGTGAATGTTCCAACAATCAGAAACAGACTTCACAGAGATGCCCTTAGGATCCGACATCCTCCACAGTATTCACTGCCTGGCACCGTGGAGCCCAATTTACATTTGCCATAGAATATCTGAACTGGCAGATCCACCACTCGCATCCCGTGCTTACAACAGATGAGAGCGGGTTCACCCTGAGTACATGTGACAGACGTGAAAGGTGTCTGGAGAAGCTGTGGAGAAGGTTATGTGGCCTATAACCTCGTTTAACATGGCCTGTTTGATGGTGAGTCAGTGATGGTCTGGGGAGGGATGCACAGACCTCTGTAGGCTGGCCAAGAGCAACTTGTGTGCTATTAGGTATCAGGATGAAATCCTTGGACCCATTGTCAGACCCTACATTGGTGCAGTGGGTCCTGGGTTCCTCGTGGTGCATGACAATGACAATCCACGTCATGTGATGACAGTATGTAGGCAGCTCCTGAAGGATGAAGCAATTGATACCACTGACTGTCCCCCAGGCTTGACTAACTTAAATTCAATAGAACACCTCTGGGACATTATGTTTCAGTCCATCTGATTCTGCCAGGCTACACCTCAAACTGTCCAGGATCTAGGAGGAAATCAGGACTTCAGCCATCTTCTCATTCGGAGGATCCCTCGACATTTTCAGACATGCATACAAGCGTGGGATCTGTACAAACTGCTGAACACTATTTTAAGTTGCTGCAATGAAATTTCGACAAAATGATCTGACCTGCTGCATCAATTTCTCATTTTGATATTTGGGGTGTTTTCAGGGTCTGATCATTTTTATTTCCATCAAATGATGCGGCAGCCTTTTGTACCAAACACATTACCCAGTCCATATCAGTGTAGATATCTAAGAGGGGTTTTTTTGCCATTGAGATGTGATGCGTTTTCAAGCCTTTCTAATTGTCTGTGAGATATATACATATATATGTACAGAGCAAGAGAGAGAAAGAGGGAAAGACAAAGGGAAAAACATTTAAAACAATTCAAATAATTCAAATCTTCAATTTTGATCTAAAGAAGATCTCATATGCCACAAGGAGCACTCACCTGTCCACAGCAATAGCAGTGAGTGTGAAGACTGAAACATACACTGTGACAGGTTGGACGAGAAACACCAGATAGCACATGGTGCGCCCGAAAACCCAACCATGAGGGTTGAAGGCGTAGGCGAGAGTAAAGGGGACGCAGGTGACACACATGAGCATGTCAGAGAAGGCCAGATTTCCAATGAAAAAGTTGGTGACGTTGTGCATCTTTCGGGTTCGGCAGATGACATAAAGAAGCAGGTAATTCCCAAAGACACCCACCACCACGACTAGAACGTAAAAGGGGATGATGAGAGGTTTGAAAGTTTGCAGCAAGGCCACGTCTGCAAACTGGGAGCTGCGGTTGGTGGAGTTGGTTTGTACTGCAACTTCATAAATGTGCCCATCAGTCTGTCTTTCTAGCAAAGATGGTTGTGTGCTTCCAGTCAAACCACTGTGATTACCCTCCATGGGAGCAGAATCAGTCTGCCAGTAACTGCACTATAAAAACAAAAAACAAAAAGCAGTGAAACGACACGACATTCTAACTTTTCCAAAGGTAAAATCTCAATTTTATCCAGTCAATCCAAGCTCCATTTTTATGCATTATATTAATTGATTAAAATGTTGCTTCCCTTTCCGGTTATTGTCACATGCCATCTAGCAGAGAAGGAATTGCAAGTTAATTAATTAACGGGAGGAAACATTTAAGCGTAAAATTAAATTAACGACTTCCTTGTTTTTGTGTGCCTGAAAAGTGGAACCAGGAACAGCTTCACATGTGTAAGGTGGGACCGAACACCTCTTTGCTCCGTGGTTCGAAGACTTGTGGAAGACTTAAAAGAACTACAGATATTTAACTAGTAAAAAACTGTTTTAAATCAGCGAGCCAAAACTCGCTGATTTATCATCATCGATGTTAAACCTGTCCTTGAAGCTGACAACTGGAACACCACCAGATGGAATGAAAAAGAAACGAAGGAAAACAAATGTACACTAATTTATCAATCAAACTAGCTCTTCTAGGCATCATGTTGAGTTTACAAGGCTGGTAACCTCCTCAAAACTGCAATGGGCTGCCATTATATGGATGAAAATTTCTGAATTTCTACATATTAAATCTCCTGTGCAAAATAACTTCACAGCCTGATTTTGAAGCCAGCTTGCTGATGCAATGTGTCGTGTAATTATCTAAATGTAGTCATTTGCAAATAGATGATGAAACAGAAGCCCCTCTGCAAAGCAGTAGTGTTTTGAAATGAAGTCTAAAAGGAGCGCAGTCAGAATCGATGAGGTTTATTATTGTGGTTGTTTTGTTTTTGCACATAATTTCATGAAAATATTTCTGTCCTTTTTACCTCACCAGATTGCATCATTTGCAGCTGCAGCACAGACTGTGACTTTCTGTACTCATTCTGTTCTTTTTACACTTGACACTTATACTGCTCTTTAGTGTAGCAGTACACCGAATAACTAAGGACTGAACTGTACCTTGTCAAGGCCTTTTTTTTTCATTCAATTCTGCCATTGATGCAAAGGACTGATTCTGACAGCTTATCCTAATGTTCACCAAGAGTGTGAACAAATGAAAAGATTGTAAAATTTGATCAGATTTCCTCCATAGTTTGCTGGTACTTGTTCAGGATTTTGTTCTTTTCAGGTACAATTGAATACAAGTCTCTCCTTTGAACCTCTTACAGATTTCGGCAGTGAAGAAATTATGCACTCCATAATTTGTATGTATCACAGGGCTTTTTCATGCTTGTAGAGTGCATTTTCTTTCAGTGACGATTTGCCAAATGGATGTTGACAGGTCTAAAAGACTGACCCTGGTGCTTTAAATGTGGTTAAAAAGATCAGGGCCCGTATCCCTAAAGATTCTGAGAATCCTCTCAGAGAGCTCCTAACTTAACCTAAAAATTCCTTGCCAGGAGTTTTAGCTTAGAAGTGATTCCAGAACATTTTCAGTGAACTCTGAGCAAGGAATGGATGGAAAATCCTATCTTAGTGAGGAGGTGTGGTTGACCCCGTTGCTAGGTATGAGTCATCATTTCAAAAGCCGTGATTGGTTGATCCTACAAGTTTGATGGAAATGAGCTTTTGGTGATAATGAGCAAAGGATGTACCCTCAAATCAATAAACATATTATACACTCTAATCTTATGCTGACTGTAATTGTAAATAATATTTCACATTCAAGAAAATATCTGGAAAATGAATAGTAAGCTGTAGGGGTTATAGCCATTAGAATCTAAAATATGTGAAAACTTAAACTCATTACACCCTGTTCAAATAATGATTCGTGTCTTATTTGCTCATATAAATATCCTAGCTGGCATATTTTGTACTTTCACTCCCATATGGACCCCGTTGAAAACGAGATGGCCTATCTCAAGAGGCTGTCCTCTCCATGACATGTTGGTCAGTCACAGGAGCTCGTTCAGTGAGAGACTGAGATTACCGAAAAGCACCACTGAACGACACAGGAAATCATTCCTGCCTGTGGCCATCTCCCTGTACAACGCATCCACTTAACACACTGTTTGCTGCTACAGCTACACATGTTTCTTTTCCAACTATTTATTTATGAGTGACTTATGTATGTATGTATGTATGTATATATATGTATATATTGTACTATTCTTAGTTAGCGTATTGTCTGTCTTGTCTTAATGTTGGTTTAAAATGGAGCACTGTAACAAAAAATAATTTCCCCCAGGGATCAATAAAGTATTCTGATTCTGATTCTGATTAATGAAGTAGAAATCACAACGTTACAAGTCCAGTGTGGTCTTAACGAGGGTAACATGGCTCAGCTTTTAGCAATGTCTGTGATTGCAGACCCAAGTCATCACTGCTGCATTGTTGCATTTTCCCGGTTGCCAAATACCTCGGGGTTGTGATTACTTTCGTCTCCGGTGTAATAGCGTTGTGGCGTCGAGTTGGTGAAGTAATTGCATCTCTAAGGAGATCCACCACAAACATGATTCCTGTACGATCCAATCTGTAGCATCTCAATAATTCCCTGTCATCCAGTGTTTGCAG
Organism: Diplotaxodon limnothrissa; assembly: GCF_057381915.1. NCBI lineage: Eukaryota > Metazoa > Chordata > Actinopteri > Cichliformes > Cichlidae > Diplotaxodon > Diplotaxodon limnothrissa. The sequence goes on along the minus strand of NC_140602.1, from coordinate 45,600,925 downwards.
GACATCTCTCCTGCCTCTTCTGTTGGCCATTTTGTGCAGCTGCTTAGGGGAACTCCTAAGCCACTAAAAGTCCTCTTCCCTGCTCTTAGCAGATCTCGCCTTAGGAGCCCTTTTAAGCGCTAGGAATCTTGAGGAATAGCTTTTATATTAACTGGGATTGTCGTGTCACTTTTAGGGGAAATTCTAAGAAAACGTCATGACTCTGAGAATTTTCTTAGAATTTGGCCGCTAGGAGCCACTTTTTGCACAAAGATTCTTTAGGGATACGGGCCCAGATCTGCACAAATAAAAAGTACTTTGCTCCCCCAAATTACTTTCCACACAAATGAGGCTCAAACCAAATGACATAGTAACCTGAATGTGAATAAGGAGAAAAAATGATGGAGTCTTGTGCACCAAAAGAGCTCCAAAGGGACAAAATATAAAGTGCTATCAATAAACGTTGTATAAGTGAAAAAAGGTAAACAACAACAAATTAAACTGCTATTATATGCATTTTTTAATGTTTAATAAAAGCATTTTAGAGAACTTTCAACAGCTCTTATGTGGATGAAGGTTTAATGTTATTGTCTCTATATCTAACCCAATATTAATGCATTGATTTGTTTGGGTTTATTTTACATCAGAGCTTTGTAGGAACCCAGAACCTGCTGCAGGGTTCCTACAAAGCTCTGATCTCAGGTGAGGAGCTTGTCTTGCTTTACAGACGGGCAAATAAGCTCTCATCTTTCAGAAAGATCACTTCTGACAGAATTCTGTGTATTGTACTGTACATAGGGGTATCAGGGTTTCACAGGTTTTTGGTGATTCTCAGCTGATGATGCTGTTGGAGTTCTTCCAAATACTTCTCAAAATAAGGCTTTATGTCTCTTTCATCTGCTACCTATTTTTGTTTCGTGTCCAAAGCTCATTATGTTGTACATCTGCAGAAGAGCCCGGATATAACAATATAACAATAACCGTATGACTGTTCCCACCACTAACACATGACCCTACGCTGTGTTCACTGCATCATTCCATGTTTGGCACTGATCACCACCTGCACTCGTGTATATATCATGTATATATCTATCTGTCTACTTAGCACTTTTAATTCTTATTCTCATTTTTATTTTCATGTCTATTTAAGATTAATTTATAACAGTATGTTTGCACTGAAGCACCGCAGCAATTTCCTAATGTTGTAAACCCGCTCAACATTTGGCAATAAAACCCTTTCTGATTCTGATTCTGATATCTAGAAACATCTGCCTGCTGCAGAATTTCTGCCCGTGAGAGTCTTCGCTAATGCAGGGTGACCACCACCTTGTGTCCTGTTGCTATGCTGATGTTTTTCATTGTGTAAGATTTCAGATAACCCGCCAGCTCTCCAGCAGCCTCATCTTTCTCATATGTCCATCCCAGATACAGGTTTGTACACCCTTCCAGCACTTCTCATTTACTAGTGTTTTGTTATTTATTTAAAAAAAATTAATTTAAAAAAATGATAATTAAAAAAAAAAAAAAAAAAAAATATATATATATATATATATATATATATATATATATATATGATTTCTATTTATCTAACTATCTCACTCTCTATCTAAAAAGATGCCAATTTCTTCTCATTCAGATATTTGCAATTTACATGATTACAAATCTAAACTTTTTGACAGACTAATAGATATTTCATATCACTGTTCCAATATACTTTTTTTTTAGCGTTAGATGACATACACAGGTCTTTTTGGTTCCTTTGTGTTCACACACTCACCCTTCAACAATACAAAGCTTCACATGTCCATGCCAGCACTTATTTGCAATCTGATTTTATGTTAGAAATCCAGCTGTAGGCCCTTGGATGAAAATGCCAAGAAGCATCATAAAAGAGGTCTGGCATGCAAAGCTATTAGCTCACAACAATGTATACCTTTATATGCATTAATTGAAAAAAAAAATGTGGATAAGCATGCAATTGCCATATATATATATAATATTCTGAAATTACCTAACATAAGCCCCTACCTGTGAGGCTTGTGTTACATGTGACTGGAAAAGCTTGAAAAACAGGAAACACTCGTTTCTGTTCTAATTACGTATTTTTATGCACTTGGAAAAAGAAAAATGTTACTACTACTGCTTAAGGTGCAGCTGAAAATAAAATAAAATAAAAAAAGAATACAATAACATGAAAATTCCTTAAAAAACAATCAGCTGATAACCTACCTGTGCTGCTGTTTCTCAGTGCAATGACGAGTTGAGTGTGTGAGGAGTGTGAAGAGCAGACCTTCCTTGTGTGCTTCTCCACGGTGAGTGAGCTCGGGCTGAATGCAGTTTTATAAAGACAGGAAGAGAGAGTGCGCGAGAGAGGAGGAGAAAACGGGGGGAGAGAGAGTGGGTGAGAGAAATGCCAATAAGATAGTTTAGTTCCAAGTCTAGGTTGGACTTGCCACAGACTTTTGATCTTCAACACGTTAGTTAGCGGTCTGACTGAGAGATCTGGGAATGGTGACAGTTAAGATAATTAGAGCTGTGTTCACAGGCATGTGCAGGACTCGCTATGACAGTAGTTTAATTAATTGCTTGCTGAACTGTTTGTTTACACGGTTGCGTTGCCAGTAACCTTCTGACTTAACACACAATCAAAGTGCTGATTGTCAAAAAGATCAGAAAAATGGAAGCTGAAGCTGGATTCCTTCCAATCCTGCTGGAAAGGGGTCTACAAAAGCCCACGTAAGACAACAGCAACGCATGTTGGCTGCTACACATGCAGGTCTGCATGTCAGCAGTATATGAAGTATCTCATGTAAAAATGAGTTATTAATTACCATGAAATATATGAATGAACAGTTAAGGGTGAAATAGAGGAATGAAGATCGTGACTTACACTCATATTAATGTGGCTCACGAGAAGGGTTACCACTGTACTGAAATTAAGTAAACACTGCACAAGTGCTGTTGCAGTTTTTATATATATATATATATATACACACAGTATATATACACAGTATATATATATATATATATATATATATATATATATAATTAGAGATATATCATAATTATATATGTAAAAATGCAGATGGTTAATAGTGGCTACTACCATTACCTCTTGGCAAAAAGGTCTGGGATTAAAATCCAAAAGCTGGCCATGGGCTTTCTGTGTGGAGTTTACATGTTCTTTCAGTGTGTGTGTGTGTGTGTGGGTGCGTCCTATCAAAAAAATGCATGTGGGTTAACTGGTGATTCTAAATTGGTTGTGAATGCTAGTGTGAATGGTTAGCACTGCAGTAGACTGGCAACCTGTCCAGGGAGTAACCCCCCCTCCTCCTGTGACAGCTGAGAGAGGATCCCATTCAACTGCTACCCTGCATTGAATAAGCAGAAGGAAATAGATGGGTGGATGGCTGGAAAATGCAAATATGTTAATAAAAAAAAAAAAAACATACCCAATGGACCCGCAAAAGGTCAAGTTAGGAAAAGCGAGAACAGCCAGAGGCTGCAGCACGGTGTGGGGCTCAATTTAATTTACCACTCACGCTAACTAAGCGATCACACCACAGTTCCACTACAAATCCAGATGCAAACTTAAACTTCACCGCCCCAAGTGTGCACACCGAAGAAGAGTGTGGTACAATCACCAGCACAGTATCTTTCAATGCCAAAAGACATAAAACAATCTATGTATTAAAATTACAGGATAATTAAAACGCAACTGGATAACAATTAATGACAAGTCCGCATAGTCCAGGCACCTACATGTTTTGGAACGTCTTTAAAATGAGTCTTTCTTGGGGAAACACATCAATCTTGGAGGGCCGTGTTGAGTTTTTGTTTGGGCAACAAAAAAAGTGACTGTTACACCTGATGCATGGTCGCTTGTTGCCCAAGCACCTCCCACTAGCACACCCACTAAGGAATCCCATACACTACATTAATATAGCCAAAAGAAAAACTGTGGATTGCTCAGATGTAATGAATGGATCCACTGAAAATGAATGAACGCCGATGCCAGGCAAAAAGGAAATTGAATTAACTGCACTTCTCTCACTGAGGGATTCATCATGACGGAAACTGACTTAGGGCGATGAGATGGTCAACAAAGCTTCCTGTTTTTAAAGAAGAATTGCTTTTCAAATGTTTCCATTTAGAGCATTGTCCCGCTAAAGCCTGTACAAGTGCTTGCTTACAGAACACAGCTCCCAGAGCCTGCACAGATGAATGATGTAAATCCAGCAGCAGTTATGCCTCAGCAATTCTTCTGCTATAAATTTTTTGACTTTTTAGAGGAAAACAAGGCTGTCATTTCAGTTTTGTGACAGCTGGGACCCTGTTTACAGCTGGGACCCTGTTTACAGCTGGGACCCTGTTTACAGCTGGGACCCTGTTTACTAGAAGGTTTTAAAATTTCTGTACTTTTGGGTGACAGAAGGAGACATGTGGCCTGGTCAAAACACAGAGAGCTGCACTCTAAATGATCTTTAAATATAGTAAACATACCTTGTGTGCCACAGACTGCTCCCAAACACGAGGGGGCAAATAATACCTCTAAAACACTTAAGTTGGCTTTATTAAACGTTAGATCTTTAGCTGGGAAAACATTTTTAATTAATGATTTAATCACTGATTTTATGTTTTTAACAGAAACTTGGTTGGACCAAAGTAATAGTGGAGCTGTTCTCATTGAGACGACCCTTCCTAACTACAGTTTTATCAGTGAGGCCAGGGTGAGCAGGAGAGGAGGAGGGGTTGCTGTCTTATTTAATGAATCATTTCAATGTAAGCAGCTATCTCCTGGAAGTTTTCAGTCTTTTGAATATGTGGCTTTACAGCTGAAGGCCCCATCCAAAGTTCAATTCAATTCAATTCAATTTCTTTATTGTCCCACAAGGGGAAATTAGTTTAGCAGCGGGATATAAATAAACAGAACAATACTATAAAATAATAATGACAATAATAGTGATAGAAAGTCCAAGGACAGACCTGGAGTCTTTTAGTCTTCCTCACAGGTACGCTAAAACGGCGGCCGGAAGGCAACAACTCAAACTCACTGTGAAGTGAATGGTTCAAACAATTAATAATAGAATGAGCCTTTCTAAGCACATTTCTATTGTAAATGGCCAAAAGTCCATCTTGCCAGCGCCCTGAAATTTTGCTAGCAGTTTTTACCAGAAGCCCAACCAATTCTTATTCTTCACCGTCAGGTTACCAAACCAGGCAGCGATACAAAAGGACATCACAGATTCGATAAAACTTCTATAAAACAAAGACAACATCTCAGATGAGACATTAAAAGATCTCATTTTCCTTAAAAAGAACAGTCTTTGTTGAACTTTTTTAGTAGTGGCATCAGCATGAGATTCAAAACACAATTTATGGTCAAGTACCACACCTAGATATTTATAACTCTCAACGATCCCAATATTAGCAGTTTTAATGATAGTGGGTGATGAGCTATAAGAGGACTTCCTAAAATCAGTAATCATGTCTTTAGTTTTTGACACATTAAGTCATAGGTGTCAAACTCTGGCCCGCGGGCCAAATTTGGCCCGCAGCCTAATTACATTTGGCCCGCGAAGCCATACCAAATTACTATTAGAGCTGGCCTACTGGTATTATACAGCTAATATATATATTGTTTAGTATTAAGCATTGCTTGTTTCATATTCAGTTTTCCAGCAAAAGTTATTTGAGTCCATAAGAAAAGATTCATTCTTAAATCTGGAGCAAGATTTTTTTTCAATAAATATTAACGTTAGCCCGCGACTTTGTTCCAGTTTTGAATTTTGGCCCACTGTGTATTTGAGTTTGACACCCCTGCATTAAGTGAAAGGAAGGACTCATCACACTAATTCACAAAATCATCTACAACCTGTCCATGGCCTGACTCGTCCCCCACTAGAAGGCTGACGATCACTGTGTCGTCAGCAAACTTCAGGATGTGTCTGTTCGTGAAATTGCTGCGACACTCATTCGTGTACAGAATGGACAGAAGGGGAGAGAGGCAGCAACCCTGGGGTGATCCATAGAGGAGGTGAGCACATCAGAAAATACATGATTCACCCTCACGCATTGTGACCTATTAGTCAGAAAGTCTGTCACCCAGCCGACCAGACTAGTGTCAAGCTTGAAATGATTGTAAAGCCTGTCAGCAAGTAAGAAGGGTTGAATTGTATTGAATGAAAGTCAGCAAATAATAATCTTGCATGGGTGTGGGGGGCCTCAAGATGCTTATACAAGAGATGCAGGAGTGTGACAACAGCGTCCTCCACACCTCTCCCTGCTCTATAGGCGAACTGCAAGGGGTCAAGATGGTGTTCAACATGCATTAAAATCTCCTTCTTAATTATCTTCTCAAATGACTTCATCACTAAAGAAGTTAGAGCCACAGGCCTATAATCATTCAGCACCTTAGGAGAACTGCCCTTAGCAACAGGAACAATGACAGCATGTTTCCAAATCTTAGGTACTGTCTGTAGCTCTAAAGAAAGTGAGAAGATATGGTGAAAAATCCCACTCAGCTGATCAGTACCTGTCCACAGATGTTGTCAGGTCCAGACTCTTGCTTTTAGTGTGTCTAAAAAGATTAGCTAGCCCCCTCTCATCAATACAAATTGATGGGGGAGTGATAGTCTTTTCCCTCAGTGTGCTGGTCTGCCTAGAACAGTCAAAGTTCTCAAAACGAAGGTAAAAACTGTTAAGACTGTCTGCCAGATGTTTGTCAGCGGTAAACCCCTCTAAGGTAATATTACTTTTACCTTTCGTCTGTAGCCCTGCCATTGTTTTCATACCAAGCCAAGCTCTTTTGAGGTTTTTACTGCTGAGTTCTGTCTCAATCTTACTTCTATACCTCATCTTGGCAATCTTTATTGCAGCCCTCACCTCCTTCCTCAATATTCTCATAGTGGGAACGTCTCCCTCGTTAAAAGCAATTTTCCTTTTAAGAATCAGATCCTTAATATCTTTAGAGAGCCACGGTTTGTTATTAGGGAAAGTCTTAAATTCTCTGACTGGAATCACAGAGTCTTTGCTACACACCACATCAGTGAGTTCATCCAAATCAGAAGTGCTCTCTTGAAACAAGGACCAATCAGTGCAATCAAAACACCCCAGAAGGGCAACACAACTGTCTTTTGTCCAGACATTAGTCCGCTTCACACAGGCCTTCTCCCTCCTAATCACAGATCTGTAAGCAGGGAGGAGATGAATAACATTGTGATCCGAAGAACCTAGCGCAGGTCCGGCCACAGACTTATATGCCCCCTTAATTGGTCCATAACACAAATCCAGCGTTTTGTTATGCCTTGTAGGACAAGTTAGCCACGTCTCGGTAAGTGCCATCAGACAATCCTCCCTGTATTCCCGTAGATGAAGCACATTTCCTTGTAATTCATCCGTTTTGTTCCTAAGAGATTGGACATTGGCCAGAATCATAGAAGGCAGAGGAACACGATTCTTCCTCCGAAGTTTTCTTACATGCTGACCCACGCCGCCTTTCTTTCTGCGTTTTCTCAAGCGGCGGGGCTTTCCAAAATTAGTCTTTGACCGGGCAAATAAATCCTCACCAAGAATCACATCTGTCCGAGCATTAGAAGAGTCGTACATAGACAAACAGGACCACTGTAATCCAAGTAGTTCCTTGCATGTATAAGTGATTGTCAGTGAGAGTGAATTACTCCAGGTGAATATCGCCAACAATAAAACTAAGGTGTAGAAGATCTCCATCTCGGCAAAAAAAAAAACTTCATAAAAAGTTAAAACCACAGTTAAGAACAGAGTTAAAACAAAGTTAAAAACAAAAAGAACACCAGTAAACACCTGCTGCAGGTCGCCACAAGAGCAGCGCCCCTTTGTGTTGTGTTGTGTTCTTAATGTTTACAGGCCTCCCAAATACTGCACAGACTTTTTTTAATGATCTCAGTGAACTGTTGTCTGTGATCTGTGTTGATTTCGACTGTGTAATTATTGTTGGGGATTTTAACATCCATGTGGACAACCCTCAGGACAAAGGGACTAAAGACCTGAGTAACACTCTGGGCAACGTTGGGCTGACTCAGCATGTAACAGAGGCCACACATGATAGAGGACACACTCTTGACCTACTGATCTCCAAGGGCCTGAGCATTTTGAAGGTTACTATGTCTGATGTGGGCCTGTCTGACCATTACTGTGTTTTCTTTGAAAGTAAAATTTCAGCTCACACAAATATATCAACAGCAGTGATCACAAAACGGTGTATAACTGAATACATTAGTGAGATATTTAACCAGGTCTTCCCATTAACACCTGACCTGTCCAGAGGTTCAGTCAATGAGCTCGTCAATAGCTTCAATGCTAGCATGTTAAATGTAATGGACACTATTGCTCCCATTAAGGTGAAGGTTATCTCTGGAAGGAAAAAGTCTCCATGGAGAAACTCCAAACTGGTGAAAAATGAAAAAAGAGAGTGTAGGAAAGCTGAGCGCAGATGGAGAAAAACAAACCTCCAGGTTCATTATGACATCATAAAGAGAAACTTCACAATTATAATTTACAACTGAAGAGTGCAAGGAGGTCCTACTTCTCTGACCTCATCACCAAAAACAGTCATAATGCTCGGGTCTTAATTTCTACAGTTGACAGGCTAACAAACCCTCCTGTGTCAGTGGCAGCTTAACTTCATTCTACCATGGCCTGCAATGACTTCGCCAAATTCTTCACAGACAAAATCCAAAAGATTAGACAAGCAATTGGTACATAAACAGCATATTCAGGATATATACTGTGTCCACTGAAAAACTGTTTAAACACCATGAAACAGTTTCCCCCTATTAACAGCAAAGACCTGGAGGACATCTTAGGTCACTGAACTCCTCCTCTGCTGTTTAGATGTCCTGCCAACAAGTTTTTTCAAAAAGGTCTCAAAGACTTTGGAGTCAGACCTGTTACAGATCGTCAACTGTTCTTTAATATCAGGTGTGTTTCCAGAACCACTAAAAACTGTAATAATAAAGCTGTAATAAAACCTATACTGAAAAAGGACAATCTTGACATGACACAAATGAACAACTACAGGCCGATCTCAAATCTCCCATTTTTAAGTAAGATCATTGAAAAAGCAGTTTCTCAACAGCTCAATTACTTCTTAAAACAGAATAACTGCTATGATGCCTTCCAGTCAGGTTTTAGACAGAACCCCAGCACTGAAACCGCTCTGACCAAAGTGTTTAATGACATATGTCTGAATACAGACAGTGGAAAAATGTCAGTCTTGGTTTTGCTGGATCTCAGTGCAGCATTTGATACAGTTGACCACAACATATTACTCAAACGACTGGAGAACTGGGCAGGTCTTTCAGGAACTGTACTAAACTGGTTCAAAACATACTTAGAAAACAGGAAATACTTTGTATCAATAGGCAACTTCACATCTGAGCAGACAAGTATCACATGTGGAGTTCCCCAAGGTTCCATCTTGGGACCCCTTCTGTTTAACATTTACATGCGCCCACTGGCACAGATTATAAAGAACAACAAAATTAACTATCATAGCTATGCAGATGACACACAAATATATATCACAATGTCACCAGGAGACCGAGGCCCTGTACAGGCTCTTGGTAAATGCATTGAGGAAATTAATGACTGGCTGTGCCACAATTTTCTCCAGCTAAACAAAAACAAAACTGAGGTAATAGTCTTTGGTGCCAAAGAAAAACGATTACAGGTGACCAGAGAACTTCAATCTATACACCTAAAAACCAGGCGAGAAATTTGGGTGTAGTGATGGATGCAGACCTAAACTTGGAAAAACACATTAAGACAATAACAAAATCAGCTTCCTATCACCTCAAGAATATTTCATGGATAAAAGATCTGATGTCTCAACAGGACCTGGAAAAACTAGTCCATGCATTCATCTTTAGTAGGCTTGATTACTGTAGCATCTTTACAAGTCTACCTAAAACATCAGTCAGACAACTACAGCTCATTCAGAACTCTGCTGCTCGAGTCCTCACTAAGACCAAAAAAGTTGACCACATCAGTCCAGCTCTGAGGTCTTTACACTGGCTGCCTGTCTGTCAGAGGATAGACTTTAAAGTTCTGATGCTGGTCTATAAAGCTCTGAATGGTTTAGGACCAAAACACATCAGTGACCTCCTGAACCTTCCAGATCCCTCAGGTCATCTGGATCCGTTTTTTTTATCAGTTCCCAGAGTCAGAACCAGACATGGAGAAGCTGCATTCAGCTTTTATGCTCCTTATATCTGGAACAAACTCCCAGAAAGCCTCAGATCAGCTGAAACACTCAGTTTATTTAAATCCAGGCTGAAGACTCACCTGTTCTCAGCTGCATTTGAATAAAGCACCAAATCCACACTTTTAAGCTTAAATTTCAAAACGTACATTTTAACTACTGATTTTATCTATTGTTCTGATTTTATCTGTTTTGATTTTATATACTGTTTTGTTTGTTTGTTAATTAGTTTGTTTGTTTGTTTGTTTGTTTTAATCAATTTTAAATCATGCTTTTTATTTGTTTTTGTTTCTAATGTCTCTGTAAAGCACTTTGAATCACCTTGTTGTTGAATTGTGCTATATAAATAAACTTGCCTTGCCTTGCCTTACCTTTGTGTATGAGGCAGAAATTTGCTCCAAATTTCAGAGGAAGCCACATATGAAAGCATGAATCTTTGTAAAAGACATAAACAAGGCTAGCAAGACACAGTGTCTTGTGCCATTTCTCATTAAAAAAAAAGAAAAAGAAAATAAATACATAAACTGTATATCACACTGCATATACACATAATAATGATATTACTGGCATAGACAGAAAAAACAAAAATAAACTGAATTAGTTTGATCCCCAGATGCTAGAAGTCTATCTTTTCATGTCATTTTCGCAGATTTAGAGGTCTAGTACTGTAGGAAGGAATTTTTACCTGGTGTTGTAAGGACTCACAGGAAAGGGCGGGCCTGTGGCTGCAAAGTTCATAACATATGCAAATCATGTTTATTCTGTATAAGCAGAAGCATTTTTTTAAAGAAAAGATGAAAGTGCCCATTTAATGATGCAAAAATGTGTTGCTGTGATGTTGATGCAAATGAATCCCGTGCGAATCGATGAACCATCTGGTGTCAGGTCCCCCAACAAGGTTCCTTTATTATAAATAATATTAAAATATTTTCAAAAATGCTCAATATATCTCTCAGAGTGATTTCACAAAACAGATTACGATTAATTGTGTGACCTTTAGTGTTTTCCTGTAATCGTCTTGAACTTAACTTAGTAGAAGAGCTCTTGTCCCTTTAGCAGGAAGGAAATTACATATTTAGAGAGTGCAACTAATCGAATGTGCAGCTCATTAAATTTGAGTTCAAGTCTGCTGACAGATGTTTCCACAGGAACTTTGTTCAAACACTGTTATGGCTGATACATAAGCGGCAGTTAATTAAGGCTTCATTAGAGTATTGGATTTATCACTCATACACCTTTAAAAGTTGCACGTTTTGGGTTTCTTACACAGTCAGAAATAGTGGTACGGAAGGGGTACATTACTGTGCCCCAAGGTACAAAAATGACATTAATACAGTCTAAGGACAAATATTGGACCTCGGGGTAACTATCTGTACCTTTTTTAGCGTCTGAAAGGTACATACATGTTCCTTAATTGTGAAAAGTACTTATTTGTACCAATTCTTTCAAAAGATAAAGTACAGGTTGATTAAGCTCTTTTTGATTAGAGGTTTTTTGTTTTTTATTCTTTTTGACAGTAATTTATTTGCAACTGTATTGATATAAGCATATATTTTAGTGTTTTTATTTTTTATTATTTTCATTGCTGTTGTTGTTTTTGTATTCCCTGAACCCCCCCCCCCCCCCCCCCTTATTTTTAAGCTGCTTTAAGAACAATGAATTTATTTGAAAGAAAAAAAAGTAAAAATGCATTTAAAAATTTTTTTAAGAGAGTGTTTTTTTTAAAGTATAACTATTTGGATGAATTGCAAAAAAGCACCCTTATTGAACTCGGAGTGCGAGTTGAGCCCATCCTCACAACATCAAACAAAAAGTAGAAGAAGAAACTCAAGGAATAGCTGGTGGATTCTAGAATTTTCTGTAAATGCAGCAGGTGCCATTTTGTTTTATCAACGGAGGGAGATGGATTATGAACTTGCAAGTCCTGGTGTGCTCTGTTCACTTTCAACCGAGGAACTCTTAACAAAAATACAAGAGTGGGGCTTAGATGTCACCGAAGCTGAAGCTCAGCATTTCAGAGGTAAGTTTTATTTAAAGAAAAATGTAGCGTAATTACTAATTATTGGTTTAGCCTAGCTTAACGTATATTAGCAATTTAGCTAGTTTCGGCACTCTCTTAGCTCAAATTATGTCTTTTTACAAACGTTTTTACAAACGTTTCATGTGTAAAGTTGAGGTCACAGTTCTGAAAAATGAAAAATGTGTACACATAGTATTTGTATAAGTTTGAACTTATATATGTGGTTCGGCCACAGTCTATGGGTTCGGTAACCCCTGCGCAGCGGAATGGCGCGAAATTTGATTCCCTGGTAGCTGAATGCAGTTTACCGTTAGTGTATTAATGGTAGAGCTGGGCGATATGAGATTTTTTCATATCACGATATGTTTTTTTCATTTCAGGCGATAACGATATCTATCACGATAGATAACTATATTTGTAAGATTTAAATGTGCCGTTGCTCACAAGTAAAATGTGAAATAATCAGCAGCTTGTTTTTATTTAAATATTTCCATCCATCCATCCATTCGCTTCCGCTTATCCTTTTCAGGGTCGCGGGGGGCGCTGGAGCCTATCCCAGCTGCCATAGGGCGAAAGGCGGGGTACACCCTGGACAGGTCGCCAGTCTGTCGCAGGGCTAACACATAGGGACAGACAACCATTCACACTCACATTCACACCTAGTGGCAATTTGGATTATCCAATTAACCTATCCCCACAAGCTGCATGTCTTTGGACGGTGGGAGGAAGCCGGAGTACCTGGAGAGAACCCACGCAAACACGGGGAGAACATGCAAACTCCACACAGAAAGACCCCGGCCTGATGGTGGAATTGAACTCAGGACCTTCTTGCTGTGAGGCAACAGTGCTAACCACCGTGCCACCGTGCTGCCCTATTTAAATATTTATTTCCCATAATAAGTTCAACAGGGTAGATGTACTTAAGGAACATGAGACTTTTTCAGATAAATAAAGGCAAATATTGCAAACTACACAAAAGGCAGCCGCTAAAGCGTTTAAGTTTCAAAATAGAACAAACAAAACAGACTAAATTGTCAGTTCCACTTAGAAACAAAATATTAATTCTAAAAATAAATCTTAGTTTGTTTTACAGAAGAACAGACAAAACTGACTAACTTTTGTCAATATCAAATAAACTGAGAACTAAAAGGAAATTCTCAATCTCTCCTTGTTGTATAGCTGAGCTTTTCAAACAGTTGTAACAGTTACTTTAGTCTGACAAAAGCCGAATGACGAATTAGCGCTTCCAGTCAGAGACTGAGGCTACGTCCACACGTACACGGGTATTTTTGAAAACGGAGATTTTCCGTTTTCGTTTTAAAAAATAATCCCGTCCACACATAAAGGCAGAAATAAAGGAAAACGCTGCTATGAACATGCCAAAGCAGCAGGTGGCGCTAGATTCCTAACCGTGCAGAAATATTGGCCAATCAGAAGTCTAGAAGCCTCGGTGGGAAAAAGTAAACAAAGCTGGGGCATAGAAGCAGAACCGAGTCGTATGTGTGGAGGGACAGTAACTGTGTGTATATGTAAGCATTTAAACACTGCAGAGAGTAGAATTAACAGTATTGTAGAAATTCATTTCACCGAAACAATAACGTGGCGCACAGTGTGACGCATGCACCAGTTCATTGTATTTCCAGACTTGCTTTCGGCACAATTTACAGTGCACGCTACTCTGTTTTTTGTCAGACTTGAAATAGCCGAAATACCTTCACACTACGGAACTTCTATGGCTCTTCCGTTCGACAATCTCTTCGGCGTTGGAACCATCATCTGTTTTCTCTTCAGTCACGCTCGGTTGATTTTTCTAGTCGGCACACTCATTTCCTCCATTACCCGCTGGCTGCTTCCCAAACAAACACACGTGCGGCTTGGCACTTGTGCTGTACGTTACAAGTCACGCGACGTGACGCTGCGGCTGTGATTGGTTCGGCTCTGCGCTACTTAATTTGGATTGGCTGATCTTTTTTTTTTTTTTTTTTAAGAGGACAAGAGCAGCGAGGTCTATCGCGATAGCTTAATTTCTCTATCGAGTAAAAGTTATATCGCGATACATATCGTTATCGTTCTATCGCCCAGCTCTAATTAATGGTTTAATAAAATCACGTTTTTACATCCATTCCAAGGCCATCAACACACATGGGCGGCTGAATATAACGTCTAAAGGAAATATCTTAACACCGCACTTGTTTAAAATATAACAAGGGTGTCGCAGCTGGGGTTTGATAGTCGCGTTTTAAGCAATGTGGGAACTTTTTCAGCATGTAATCTGAGCTTGTAATACGGTCCTGCGGGTGTTATCGCTATAAGTAATCGGTCTGAAAGAACAGACGGCAGAAACTGTCGGAAATCTGGAGAAAGGAGTCACCTTAGTAGTGAATATTAACAAATTACAGCATTCTAGTCTTTTTTTTTCTTCCAAACTTGAAAGGGCACAAAAGCATGCTCAGACTCTGCTCTCCTGTGTCCAGTAGTCCCAAACAAACATCTAAATTTAAAAATGAAAACTTTGCATATCAAGAGGATTCACTCTAAAGATTTGCTTTATTTTATTTAATTTACTGATTTTTTTTAAATGAATATTTCTTTGAACTGAAAGAAGTTGTACAAAAGGTTTTAATGTGTGTGATATACGGTTTTTACCCATGTAAAAATGTGGTGATAAATATCCTTACATGGAATTTAGAGTTTGTACTACCATTTATCTTGCAGACAATGAGGTTGATGGTGACACAGTTGACTGCGGTCTTACTGAGACTATGGTTGCATACCTTTTCCAAGGATCCTTCAAAAAGCAGGTTAAATTCAACCAATTTGTGTCAAGGATGAAGGAATCTTCAGTGACGCTGACTCTACAGACTGTCTCTCCAGAAGACTGGCAACCATCTACTTCGTCAACTTCAATAAGGTATTTTCTTATTTATAATGAAGTTAGTATGTCTGAAACATACATGTTGGCCGTTATGCACTTTTAGGATTTAGTTAATATGATCATTGTTTCTACCATATGTATTGTTACTGTAGTGTTTTATACTTCAATTCATGCAATAAAAACAAACGCTTAACTGTTTTCACAGCAATGAAAATACTTTGAGACTACCAGCCTCTTTTGAAATTCCAAGATTTCCCAAAAATCTCCAACTAAAACTGGACAACAAAGAACCGTGCCATAAAAATCCAAGGGACAGACACACAATAATCAGAGTTCTATATGAAGCTGTGGCACAGTATACTATGTAAGTTAATCAGGGTAATGTTAGCTTGTTGCTTTAGAAAAAGCTGAATCTGTCATATTGAAAATAAACGCTACATTACTAAGAAACAATAACTGACACTTGATAAAGTTTGTTTGTCAGCAGTTGCTCTAACACTTATGTTTCTTCTGATATTACAGGTATCCCACAAATTCTGAATATGTGCAAGCTGTGAAGACGCTGGTAATGAAGTATCCTTTCCTCAAGGATCGTGAGGGAAATGGTTATGTAAGTTAAATTTAAAATTTGCATAAGGTTCCTTCAAGATTACAAAGTAAAAGTGAAGCTTTTTTCAATCTTGTTTTGTTAGTAAGACAATCTGTAGCCTCTCAGTAGGTTTGTATGAAGTATGTTTACTGATTCTTTGTTGGGTGTATTTTGTGTAGATTGTTTTTACAGTAACTTATGTTTCTGTTCAACAAGCACACATGGCATATGTCTTTGAGACGTAAATTCAAATCAGAGCGGGCACCACTAGTCGACAGTGAGGCAGTGAGGCGTTGTAAGGAGAAGTTTGGTTCTACGAGGAGAGGGCAGCCTAATAAATGTCAATGAACAAGTCAGAGAAATGTTTGTCAGGTTGGTGTGAGGGACATCTTGAGCTATAAAATGTTCTTGCCTCTGTTATTACATCTAAAACTAAGGATTAGGGATGCAACTGTACCCCTTTTTTTTCAAACCGAAACAATACCAATACTTGGATTAGAGCACTTGCTAATACAAAGTACCAATGCTAATACTTCTACCTCACAAAATATTATTAATTAGAAGGTGCTAAAAGAGGGTGAACTAGATTAAAAAAAAAAAAAAATTTTTTTAAATATGACTCCAAAACTAAAATTTCAAGTTAACAATTAAGATTTTATGTGAAATTATTTCAGAGTTTCCATATTTTAAATATTGGTTCATGGTATCGGTTAACTTTAACCGATACGAGTTCTTTGTGATGCACAGATCGTGTCAGCTCTAATTGTATATTTAGTCTTATGTTGGGTTTCTAATCTGTTTTGACTTTCTCTTCTCACTCTTGCTTTCTTTCAAGGGACCATGCGTCCAAGGAGAGGATTTATTATCCATAGACGCCCACTTAAAGGTCTTACAGTGCCAATATCAGAAGATGCAACCAGATACCATGGTGGTTCATAACCGTGTGCAGCAAACGTTTGCTTGGCGGCAGAAAGAAATTGCAAATGGTATGCCTGTGGAGGATGTGTTGAAGAAGTACCCCTTCTTAGGGATGCCTACTGGTGTAAGTCAGAAAGCTGAATTGAACTTGGAAATAGCTGTCACATTTAACATGTTTATAGTAGTAAATTTTATTTGCCCTTGACCTTGTTTTCTTCATCTGTCCCTCTTTCCTTTTTTTGTATGTTCATGTAACTTCTTACAGTATTGTTGTTAAATTCTATAAAAAAAATAATTATGCAGCACCATACATAATTAATATCAACTTTAGATTATTTCATTTTCATACACTGTTATTTTGTACTGAAAATGAATTTTTTACTTGTAGCTGTGCAACGAACTCGGGTGGATCCAACCAACAACGGGTAATGTAAGCCAGCGATTTCGTGAAGGGCTCTCATGTGTTGCAGCAAAGGTGATTGACCTTACACAAGGGAAAACCCCACTCTACCAGCTCTACCTTGATGCAAGAGAGGAGGCTCTCACTGATGACCTACCGGGTATTTGCTTTTTTTTTTTTTTTTTTTAACTTCAAGGCTTCCATTTTATATAATTTTT
Source organism: Diplotaxodon limnothrissa (assembly GCF_057381915.1). Taxonomy (NCBI): domain Eukaryota; kingdom Metazoa; phylum Chordata; class Actinopteri; order Cichliformes; family Cichlidae; genus Diplotaxodon; species Diplotaxodon limnothrissa. Next base: position 45,583,686 of record NC_140602.1, on the reverse strand, counting down.
ATAGGTAACTGGAAATGCCAGATAAAACGCATGGGTGATCTTGTGTTTTGTTGTTTTTTGGCAGATCTTGACACAAGGGCTGCACTTTTATTCCTGCCATACGTCTTCAAGGAGAAACTGGATCTCTTTGTCATACTTGGAGAGGTGTGTGTATTAAAATATTTAGTCTATATAAAAGGAAAACAAATGTATCTTTTGTTAAGAGACTAATATATTGCTTTCCTCTACCTTCTTTTTTGACTTCAAAGGTTCATCCTAAAACCCCCTATCCAACTGTTCAGCTACTTCATGAAGACTGGAAACCAGTGTTCTCCAGAAGCGCTCCAAACATTGTGAAGTTGGATGGCAGTGAAGTGTGCAGAAGCTCGTGTATTTTTGAAGGAATCATCTCTTCTTTCTGCTTGTATTTTGTCTTCAACCTTGCTTATCCAAAACATCTGAAGAACACCCTGATTTTTCTCCAAAAGTACATTGTGAAAATAGATGAGGGTGAGGACCGGCCTCTGCCAATCACAGTCACCAGACAAATAAATCTTCTGTATTGACCACCATGCCTCAGCCATATCAGTGCTCCAAATGTGGCAGAAGAACCTTTAGTTTGACAAAGCTTATGCAGCACATAGGACTTATTCATTCCCATGATGCCAATTTTGATATAACCTGTGGACTCAGTGACTGCTGTTCTTCCTTCAAAAAATATGAATCTTTCAGACGACATGTGTATAGGAAACACAGAGAACAGGTGTTGTGTTAATATTGACACAATGTGGGTCTTTTGTGGAAAAATTCTCATTCCTCTGTTATATGACAACCATTTTCATTCATACAGTGTTAGAGTTGATAGTGAATGGACGTTGCTAAAACCTGGACAGGAAATTGATGTTGCAGCTTATGACACATACTCTGTTGATAACAGTTTGTATGTAACAGTTAAGCAATGTATTTAAGAAGGTAATAAATGTGACAAGTATTTTTGACTTTGTATCTTCAATTTTTCAAATCTTGAGAGGAAAAATATAGGAAATCTGTGTGTAGATACTGAACCTTTAGAAAGACATTTTTGTACTCCTTTTAAGGGTTCTTTTTTGTACTTTATACTAAGGGTACAATTTTGCCCTTTAAAGTACAGGTTTGACGTGTAAAAGGTACAAATTACAAGGGTACAATCAGTACCCACAGTTTAGGGTACAGAACGGTACCTTAGAGGGTACCACCCCAGTGACAAGCCATTGTACCCCTATAGGTACATTTCTGTACTTTAATTTCTGAGTGTGTAGTTTTGAAAAGTCTCTTTTGCTGGAGTCAGTCCAACCACATGATTACTTTTTTCTTCATTTGAAAAAAGCTCCAATGGAGCATTTAAGCCCTGACTTTCTTGGAAACAGCTGCAGAGCTGAATCCAAATTTTATTAAAGCAGCTATAATCAATATTTTTATATAGCAAGAGACCCACTCAGTGTTGTCAGTGACAAACCGACAGACCATCATTATCTGAGTCTGCTGCTCCCTCCTGCAACGAACTTTCACAATTCAGCTCATTGTTCAGATGTCTGGCCCACAACTTTACTGTAATGGTCTCCCACCAGCGATACAGTGCATCGTTTACAGCCTCTGCTTTTCTAAACACACAGAACATAAAGCACCTAAAGGGCAAGACATTTTCTCTCAGGAATTATAGACTGCAAGCAGTGTTCACACAATTTGGAAACACAAAAGGGACAAAACAATGCCAATGCATTTATTTTGACCTCAAGTGACTATAATGAGGTTGCAGTTTGTAATCCTACACCTACGCGGCCGAAATTAGTTGTTACAGGTTTATTAAGAAATTATAAACATTAATAAATTAGTATTGCTTGCGTGTTGTTAATGTTAACTTAGGTTTTAGCTGCAAGTTTTGTTGCTTAAATGTAGGAAAGTTGTGACCCACCGGCAGCCCATGGATGGGCTTTCCTTGCAGCTTCAGTCAAAGATTGAATGGCCCTCCAGCAGCTCCTGTAATGTTCAACTTTGCAAAATGAGCATCCTGCAAAGCTTCTGCATCCTCCTTCTCTTGGCTCACAGAAAGTCCTCCTGTCCCTGTTCCTACACTTTTCCTGCAGGTCTTGGTACCTTGTGCGTTTTCTTCTCAAGGTATTGTTTGAAATACTCTTTCCAAGGCACCGTGAGTTCCATTGTGATCAAATGTTTTGAAACTTCAGAGGTAATTATCAAGTATGGTCTGACTGAAGTTTTAACAGTGAGCTCTGGGAACTGCTTTTCACAATATACTTCCAACTGCCAGTCCAAGGCTGTGTGAAATGGCCTATATTTGTTTGTTGGTTTCTCTGAGGCTTTGACAGTTGATATTGTCTTCTTTGAATCATGATGCTGTTTGCTGCTATTAATAGATAAGTCTAGCCACTGCCATAAGAACCTGGTCATGGCGCCACAGTGGCTGTCTGCCAACGTAGACATTGTCAAGCTCACCTGATGAAGTTCAAACTGAGCATCAAAATGGGGAAACAATTTAAGTGACTTTGAATGCTGTTGGTACCACACAGGTTTACGTTCAGTATTTCACAGCATTTCAGAAACTCTGGGAGAAAATACCTTGTTGATGCCAGATGTCAGATTAGAGTGACCAAATCAATTCAAGTCAGATTTATTTAATGATCCCCAAATTACAATAGCAGTCATCTCAAGGTTCTTTATATTGCAATTAGGGCTGGGCCATATTATAACGTTCACGGTAATACCGGTATAATGTTAGGCAACGATAGGAAAATGAAATATCGGGATGAGTAAAACGCGCATGCGCAGTGCCTTTGTTTTCGTACGCACATGGCCGATTGTTGAGTGAAACAGATGAACCAGAATTGGTTTGTAAAAATGGTGCAACTTCAGTGATGTGGAACTGCTTTGGTGTTTGTCCGTCAGATACACGACAAAGCACATTTTTTTGCAGAACATGCAAGCGGCCGTCGGACTAAGATGCCCTTAAATCTGGGAGTAATCTGGGTCCTAAACTCCGTAAGCTTCAGGTCAAACGAACACTGCAGCATCACTGAGACTTAAAAACTGTCTAAATTCTTTCATCTTTAATAAAACGATCAGCATTGCTGCTTTACCAGGTGTAACTATGAAGTTTAACTTCCAGGCATCCATGAAAACAAAATGTATTACATTTAACGGAGTTAGAAGTTAGCAGGAAGCTAGCGGAAGTTAGCTCGCTAGTTTCGCTAGTTACCCAAGCATGCTATTGCATGTTCTGACTGAGAGAGTTCTGAAAAAAATCAAACGTACAGCTCTGCTATCACTTCCAACATAAATGAAGACAGGAAACTAAACAGCATTGACGTTTGTAGGGTTACTGAAGTTGGGCTAGCTGGTATATAATGATGTGCTACGTGATCGCTAGCGGCACAGCTATGTTAGCATAACATAAACAGTGAAGCTGGAGGACGAACACTAACACTTTTCCACTTATAAAAGTTAACGTGAAGGTTCCTCATGGTTAGAGACAAATGCAATCGCATGGCAGGGTGCTGTAAACGGACCAAACTTCAGTCAGGAGAACAACTGAGATAATCCATCCACAATGCGAGGTTAGTCATTAATATACTGCAACAACATGGGAATAGAGCAGCTGCCAGAGAATTCAACATTAATGAATCAATGGTACAGAAGTGGAGGAAGCAAGAAGGATGAGTTTAATAAAGTTTGATTTATCTGACTGCTTTGTTTCGCTTAATGTGCCTTATAATCCCGTGCACCTTATGGTCCGAAAAATGCGTACTGCACACTGCAGTTTAATGTTGCAAAGCACCTCTTTTTAACTTCAGTGGATATTATACATGGTTATGCTCAGGATATGTCAGCCCATTTCTACTGGAAATGCCTTTTGGTTAAACTTTCAGCAAGGAATTTGCATTTGCACTGTTACATTTTTATAAAGCTTTAATGTACATAAAAACCAGCTTCTTGTTTAAGTGAAAATAAATGATAGGTTGTCTTTTTGCGCTAGTAATGTTGTGGAGTTGTATTTTGTCTCGCATCAATTATATCGTCAGTTATATCGTTATCGCAAATTTTCAAATATATATCGTGATAAATATTTTTGGCCATATCGCCCTGCTCTAATTGCAATGTAACACTCTACAATAATATGGACACTAACCCCAACAATCAGACAACCCCATATGACCAATCCCTTGGTGAAAGTGGGAAGGAAAACAGGAAGAATCTGGAAACTCACCAGCCACTCTATTAGGGACTCTTTAGCACTGTCAAACCCAGTGCTAAAGAGTCCCTAATAGAGTGGCTGGTGAGTTTCCAGATTGTTGGATTTTGAACATACCTGCATGTGTGATGAGGTTTATATAGAGACATTTAAAATGTGTGTTTTATTTTATTTTATACAAATGAAAAAGAAACAGCCCTTAAAGAATCATAATCTATATATTTTCTAAAGTATCTCTCTACAATGTGTGACTGCAAAATGAGAAAAAGAGACCTATAGAAACATTTTAAAAGGAATTTAAAATATAAGTACAAGGGGACATATGTACTTCAGAAGAACTGAGAACAAGTGTGAAACTCACAGGAGGAAAACTAAGGGCTTTGCTGACACCCAGCTCACGTCGGTTCTGATGTGAAGTGACTCATATGATTGCTGAGGTCATCATCATTGATCTTACAGAAGGTGAAGTATCACAGCACTCGTGACTTGTTATGTTCTCAGTTGATGGGGTCTCAAAACACCTTTATCTGACTCATAAGACGCACAGACTCTGTGTTCACTTCATCAGGATAAAAATCACTTCAAATGCTGCATCACACCCTGATGTAAACAACCCGCACAGTTTGTGAGGGACATGTGGAAGAATACTGGTGTAGTAAAGAAGAAAATATTAAATGAGAGGTTTATTTCTTTTATTTGAAGGATTTTATCACCACATTTTCTTTCTTTGCCTTCCATGGAATCTGCTCAATGTTAAAGGGGCGATGCACTTTTTTAAGACATGATCGTACTGTGGCTCTTGAAGGAGCTCTCATAGCTTCGACAAAATAACCATAATGATCTCTTCAGGGTAGCTCAGCTTCAGCTGGTGACTTAAAGCAACGGTGATCAATAATTTCATTCTGACAATGGAGCACATGCCTACTTGGATGAGAAAGGGTTCACTCAAAGTGATTTTTCATCCCTCTCATCAAACTTATGCCTTTTTGGCAATAGGAGGCAGCTGTTTGAGGTTTTAAAAAGGGGGGGGGAGAAAAGGGTTTAAAAAGCCGTTTCTTGCCCATCACCAAATGACAGATAAACGACAGCTGGTGAATGTAGAATAATCATAGCAGGGGCTTAAATCACAGCAGCAGCAGCTAGCTGCGGCACCACTGGCTCCCTCCAGAAGCCAGAGCATTACAGAGGCGAGTGCTGCTGTTTTGGGGTGACGCCTCAACCTAATGTAGCTGTTTGGCACCGCCAGGGGTTGATGCCACTTCTTACCATAGTTGTTGCTGCTTAATTTTGTAGACTATATCTAAATTATATTAATTTTTACCATCTGTGGCATGGAAAGCTTTTTGTATGGACCCTTAGACTGCTACAGTACTTCAGTCTTCTCTCTGCCCTTTCAAAATAGGCAGCATTATCTTTGAATTTTCTCTGAAACCATTAATTTTTATGAACATACTGATTAATAGGACTGTAAAATACCATACAGTACTGTATGATTTAGTTATTGTGCCTCCCAGCAACAGATGTGTTCAACTAATTAGCAAGTATAATAAATGTGAAATGCCTAATAAACATCTGGTTTTCAACTCAATTAATGCCAGAAAGTATCATACTAAGTGAAACATGTAAAGACCATAATTAATATACAACTTCCTTACTTACTATCAAAACACAGTTTTTAGGGAGGCTAATGATGCAAAACCTACTCATGGCTGCAGTTCTAGGACTTGTATAATAAATAATGATGCAGAGTAAAACATTAATCTGTGCTTTAACTTGTCCAAATAAAGGACCACAAGTCGCTCTAAGTTTCAGCTGGTCCCGCAGAGACATGGGTGCTGTGTTGATGATATTTTAGTTCCTTCCAGGACCAGAGTTGAACATTATTGTTCTCATTGTTAGAGCAGTATTTGCAATTAGGCAACATTAAACCATTTTGAATTCTGGATAGACATGGGAACACAAAGTTAATGAAAATTAAAGTGAACACAGATTTATAACATTGAGAGAAGCTAAATTAAAGCCTTTAATTATGCTATAATTTTTTTAAAAAAAAAGAAAGAAAAGTTTTTTGGCGATGATTTTTAGCACTCATTAAAAAATCCCAACAAATGTTCCTGCTTCTGATTAAAAAGGCTCATATTAAAGATTTTGTGTCCAAATATGCAGAAGATAAGTAGCCAGTTGGTTATTAGGTACACGTGTTGAAGTCATCCCATCACATTTCAGCAGCTCAGTGCATTTAGGCATGTAGACGTCATCAAGACCACCTGCTAAAGTTCAAACTGAGCATCAGAATGGGAAAGGTGATAAGTTGTTTTTGTCAGATGGATTGCTGATGTACTGGGATTTCCACGCCACTGTTTGTATCATGGATGTAAAGATACATTTTTAAGACAGTTTGGGCCATAAATCAAAAATGCTGAATGTGAGAGACCTCCATATTTAGTCAGAATGTTAGCATGTAGTTGTACAAATATCAGATTATTGCCTGATACAAAATAGATCCAATATAGAGTTCAAGCCTATCCCCACTGTCATAGGATGAAAGGAGGGTTACATTATGGACAGGTCACCAGTCTATTGCAGTGCAAAATCAAACCCATGAGCCTGAAATCCAATTTAAGGCCAAGACCATAAGCAGCACGACAGAAAGTATAGAACAAAAGGATATGACATACGCAACAAAGCAGAGCAGGAATATGTCTGTGTAGGTTCTCAGTCATCCAGGTCATGGTAATCTAAGGAGCTTGGAAAGAAACTGGATGACTGGATTTAAGTTTCTTGAGGATGTTTCACCTCTCATCTGAGACGCTTCTTCAGTTCTAAGACCAATGGTGGAGAGTCAGGTGTATTTAAGTGGGAGTTAAGAGGGTTGTTGACCCACCATTGATCATGTGCCTTATCACGTGAGCCAAGGTGTGAAAAAGGGTGTGGGTCATTAGTCATCAGTAAACAAACAAAAGACAGTGAAGCACAAAGGGCACAAGTACATGAACGTGACATTAACCCTCTCCAGGCAGACGTTGCAGATTTGCAACAGTTAAGAACTAACAACATGATTACCCCACATACATATTTTATGAGTTGTTTTTTTTTACTCAGAAGTACCACTGCAGGACTTGGTTGTGCATTAGCAACAAAAAACTTAATTTGGGCCTGAGTGTGTTAAGAGCGCAGACAGCGAGGCCCCAACGAGGCTGGAATAACAAAATGAATAGAAACCAGAAATCAATTTCACAAGAACAAAGACTCAGAATCACAAAAAATAAAACTAGCACTACAGTGGCAAGTAAATCAAAATACGAATGAGAACTGAACCAAAGAACTGAAGCGTAACATGACTGGAATAATAATGAAATCAAAGCAGGAATCCAAGACGTCAATCCAAATAATACCCTGGGAATTTTTTTAACAAGCAGATTGAATCTTTTATCTTTATCTTTATATATTTACTATTTAATTAACAGGGAACACACATAGTTGGTTTTTTTTAAGTGGTGTTATACAGCACAAGTCTACAATCCAAGGATCCGAGGCTTAAAAGAAAAATAAGGAGAAAATTGTAGCTACTTGGCTGTCTGTGCGTTTGACTTTCTGGATAACACAGAGAGATCATTGTGACGGGTATCTGAAGCTTTCAGTAAAAACAACGAACAACAAAACACAAAAATCAGTGTAGGACAAAAGAACGTGTATGCAAATGTATAATGGCTTTCATGTGCCTTAGATTTGGTGCAGTCTCTAAAAAGATCTGTGTGGATTTGTCGGATTTTGAACAAATCTCCTTCATATTCTGGTTGTCTGGAAAAACCTAATATTTGATGTGTTAAATTCCAGTTCATTGCACCTGCAGCTACGTGTGCAAATAACACATTTGTTTTCAATGCATTCAACCACAACAACAGCTTAAGTCTTCCCCTGTGACTTTGCCAGAATTTAGTCCATATTAATGCTTGTGTGACTGTGTTTGTGACTGTGTGTGTGTGTGTGTGTGTGTGTGTGTGTGTGTGTGTGTGTGTGTGTGTGTGTGTGTGTGTGTGTGTGTGTGTATTATCAGAACTTTGGTGGTCCTCAGTCAGTCACGAGCAGAGCAGCTGTACATCAGTTTTCGTTTTATTCCCTGAAGGAAATGACCTTAATTAATTAAGATTTTCTGCATTGCCCATCTACTGCACTCACAGCATTCACAATGGACCACCTAGAAAATGACTGTGCACTAAATTATCATCTGACTTATAAGAAGTAAATGTGAATAAATATTTTTAGCAATTTGCATTTTTTATGCACTCAGTATCGACAATCAGGCTGAAGATGATGTGAAATGTTCATTATTTTGCAAATGAGGATCAGATTTGATCCACAGACATGAACTTATTTACATAGAAAGAGAGAAAACGTCAAAGAAAACTTTCAACAAGACAGTTTGAACAGCGATTGAACAGTGAGTGAGTCAGTATCTGTTTTTAAAATCCCATGTGTCATCTCAGTTTTCTTTGCACAGAGAACCCCCACCCCCCACCTGCCTGCCACTTCCTGTCACTGATTTGTGTTATGCAAATTTCTTCCTAATCTCTCAGCGATTGAACACGGTGAGCATTTTGTTTGTTTGCTTGCTTGTGTAAATTGGGAGCTAAATTATGCTGCAAGCATTTGCATCTCGCCTGCTCCTCCGGCATTTGCTTTAATTTACACAACATGTTTGTGTATGCGAACACATTTGCGTAATGTGTTTTTCCCTCATGAAGCAAGCAAATGTTTCAAGTAAAAGAGCACAAAGTTGGTCAGACTAAGTATATGTGCTCAGGATTTTCACCGAGGAATGGTAATATCCATCCATCCATCCATCTTCATCCGCTTTGTCCGGGGCCGGGTCGCGGGGGCAGCAGCCTAAGCAAAGAGGCCCAGACCTCCCTCTCCCCAGCCACCTCCTCCAGCTTATCCGGGGGAATACCAAGGCGTTCCCAGGCCAGCCGAGAGATATAATCTCTCCAGCGTGTCCTGGGTCTGCCCCGGGGCCTCCTCCCGGTGGGACATGCCTGGAACACCTCACCCAGGAGGCGCCCAGGGGGCATCCTTGTCAGATGCCCGAACCACCTCAGCTGGCTCCTTTCGATGGTAATAAATTACTTTAATCCCACTAGATGAGAATGAAGTAATGGATCAATACTGAGCAGGAAAGCAATGAATAATGATCATGTTATGGAGCAAATTTCAGATCACATAATACCCTCTATTTTTGCTTAATGAATTTCTGTGAAATTCATTAATGGGCCCATTTGCTCAGCTTTCATGTCACTGAAAATATTTAAATCTGTATTTCTTTAAAGGTAATTAAGGTGTCCCTTTGAAGTAAAGCAAAAATGAGGGATGAATATCTGTTTAGCTTTATAAATAATAAATAAAAACCTAAACAAATAGCTTCAGATTTCAGCTGTGAACCTTAACTTTGAAAGTCAAAAAAATTCAGCTGACCCCAGCTTCTGCTGGTAATCAGAATCAGAATCAGAATACTTTATTCATCCCGAGGGAAATTATAATACTATACATAATAATAAGGAGTTCTCAGATCCACTGATATCTGGGCTGGTGCTCAAACAGAAACACAGAACTGGCTTTGCACTGGCACACTGCTGGAAAGAAGTATTTAGTGTCATTTCTTTGTCCCAGCAGGTGGCCATGTGTGAAAATCTTGTAAAAAAAATGCAGCTGCACATCAGCACCAAGCAACATATAACATATTTCCTGCATAATTTTGCCCTGCCATTTTTGAAGTACAATTTTGTTAGAAGCAGAAGAAGGTGGGTAATGTGGCCTTCGGGAAACTAAGCCAAATTAAAAGTTAAACAGAAATAGATTATATATGTAAAAAATATATTAACAACACTCTCTCTATTGTATACACCCACCATTAGGCGGCTCAGGTGTTTGACCCTCACTCTGCAGCCCATTAGTGACCTGTGGCTGATGTGAGTTTCTGCAGTCACTTCTGTTTTATCTTTGTACAACAATGATGCTGTAAGCACTTGGTGAGGGTCAGTACATTTTTGCTTGGCTATTTTGAAAGGCCATGAAAAAAATCATGGAAAGGATTTCCATGTTATTAAATTGCTTTATTTTAGCATTAGGCAATTCTGTTATTTCAACTTCACTTATTTGAGTTGGACCAACGTAATTAATGACTAATCAACTTGATTTAATTGAGTTAATCCAACCCACGCAAATTACGTTAGTATAACAAAGTATTTAATGCTAATATAAAGTCATTTATTATATTTTGTTTGGTAAAACATTATAACACGACTAGCAAATAAGGCGCAAGTACCCTGTACTTATGTGCATTTTGCAGGCCACAGATCAGGTTTTCTGGAATGCGAGCCATATTATAGAGTCACATGCAAGACCCTCAAAACAATGAAACAATTACACTGTAAGTACCCTGTACTTCTGTGCATTTTCCGAGCAACTAGTCAGGTTTTTTCAGGAAACAATGAAACAAGTACACTGCAAAAACCTGACTTGTTGCCTCAGTTAATCATCAGTTAATTGGATTGTGGGAGGAAGGCTGAGGACCCAGAGAGAACAACACAGAAAAGGCCCCAGGCAGTTAGTAGATTTGAAATCAGGACCTTCTTGCTGTGAGGTAACAGGGCTAACCACCGTGCCACTGAACTGTCATGCCACAGCAGGAATCAAGGAGAACATTATGCATATTTGTTTACTCATCCACTTCTTTCATTCAGCATGTTGTTGACTGCAGTGGCATGTTGGTAGTTTAAGCTCATGTACATGTAAGTCAAGTCCTCTTTAAACCAGTGCTGTCTTTTACTTCCTGCATGTGTACTGAATGAGGCTTGAATCACAAACAAAGCAAATCTAAAACTGAATGTAAAGAAAAAAAGAAAAAAAAAAGTTGTGGTTTGTGATGCCAATTCACCTTAAGAAACACACATATACATTCATTTTCCCAGTCTTGCATAAGTTACTGTGAACTTGAAACACTTTTCTATATTTCCACCTTTTACGGTAACATGACAGCCACATTGGTCCTGAAGCCAAAGCACCATACCTTTTTACTTGTTGGCAAATCCATATTGTTGATAATGATCTTCTGTCTCAGCTTACCGCCCACTTATGTCAGCAGAGGGCTGAGTGCACAGTATGCATTACATACGGTTTGCTGGAGGTTTTCTTGCTTTGCTGCTATTTCTCTTGTGCTGTCTGGTACATCTGCAGTGCTGTGTTCATTCACCTTACACAGGACTATTTAAGGATAATTCTTAATGTGTTGAAGTAAATATAAAGAAATGACCTCCGTGTGTGACCTTGCTATCGGTGCATTCCTCGAGATATAAAATGTCGTCGCTTGTGTTTGCTGTATCGACTTATTGTCACCTTGTCTAGTTGTTTTTTGCTGTAGTAACATATGTCCTGTCGAGTCATTCTTTCTAAGAGGTCTTTTATAATGTTTACCTTGATTAGCTCATATATTACAGTACACAGTGAAATACCAAATCCTCTTTCTGTCTTGTGAATAGAATTTACCAAAGGTGCTTGTAAAAAGGATTAAACTGAACGCAATAAAACAAAATGATTTCTTTGAAAGCTTTTGCATCACAATATATATAACAATGCGATAAGGCAGAAAATGACATTACAAATTTAAAATGTTTTAAAGAATTTACACACCTGTAATAAGACCGAGATCAATAAAGGGGCACAAACTCGATAACTGCACGATACCTATGCAGGGCTAAACAACACAGCAGCCTTTTGGGGCCTCTAAAACTTCAAGACAGCCTTGAAAACGCCTTGTTTATTCCTTCTTAAATGGTTTCAAGCTATAAAAACAGGCCAGATAAAATAGCAAGGAGCCCACTTATACGGTTGAACATGCCACCAGATTGTCCAGGGAGCAAACAAACATTACAGAAAATATGGATGTCAGGATGTCATGGATCTGGAGACCAGTGCATTCTCGTTTTGTACACTGATCACTCACTAGGACCGCCATAAAGCATACTCTGCTTTTTCATCCATTTTGCATTAGAAGTGACCAAAATGTAAGAAAATGAACGTCTTGCTTCACTGAAGAAGAACTGAAACTAGTGACTGAGACCATGAGGTCATAAATGAAGTAAGCAATGGGGCATTTTTCAGGCATTTTTCTTTTTGCAGCTGAGAATGGAAGTTTAAAGAGGCCTCTTCATTGGCTTGACTTTTATGGGCCCACAGCTCCTATTTGGAGTTGTTTTGGTTCCACCTAGTGTTCACCTTGACCACTGCACACTACAGCATTACCTGGGCCTATTGTTCAGACACTGAGCTGTAAGTTTATACTTTATGTGACATTCCCGATAACCTGATTAGAGCATGTACTGCCTCCCAAATCAAGATAGCATCTTGTTAAGTAATTGAATCAAATGATAAAGGGCTGACTTAGCAAATGAGGAACTGCTACCAATTAAACAAATGGACTTCATTGACTAGATGGTAATGAAAATGCTGCACTGTAAAAACAGCTAGATGCCAACAACATCCATCTTTGTGTTGCTTTGTGGAAAGCATATAAATTTCACCCTCTATAATGCAATTAATAAATCCTTAACACAGCATCAACAACAAGGAAAAGAAAAAACAGAAATCTCTGCACAGGTCACTGATCTTTGGTTTAATTGTTTTTAGAAAGCGTCAAATAAGGCACAGTGAAATGTAAAAAGCACAGATGAACAAACTGTAATAAAAAAAAGCCAATATTGTAGATTCCAGAGTAAACGCATGGCTGAATGTTGGAGTGAGATTTTCTTTACTCGCCTCCACAGAGCTCGAGCAGGATTTTGCGGTAGTCACCAGATGTGTCTCCCTACGGGGGGGTGGGGGGTAAAAAGGAAAAATTAGAACATATTTTTACAACTTCAAGGCTTCTGAACCCCCCCAAAATTATCTTAAATATTGTCTTGCAACATTTCAAAACAACATAAGGACATTACATAAAGTCAGAAGTGCATATATTACACCCCAGCTGATGTATTGCAAAGCTTTTGCTGACAAAAGGGCGTTACCGTCTCCTTTCTTCGGTGCCTCACCTTGATGAAGGAGTGTAGAGTTTTTCCATACATCTTCAGGAACTGTGCTTTAATGTCCAACATGTCAATCTCAGCCCTGGCTACCATTATCCGGATAAGGACACTGTCTGTAGTGCCCAGGCCCTGGAAAGAGAGAAACAAAAACTGTATTTGTACTGCACTGGACTCTGCCGCAGACTATAACAGCCTCGGACTGATTTCTTTTTGGCCTAATTCATAATATATTATGGCATACAGTGCTGTGCAACAATCTTGAGCCACTTTTATTTTTATATCTACCTACAAGAAGCCTGACTTCCTTGTACAAAGTAGTTTTGAGCAATCATTATTCAGGCTCTCTGAAGGTCTTTCAGATTTTTTCCTTTGGACAATGGTTGATTTTTCCACTCATTTCCACTTTCACAGGGATGTTTTTTGTTTGCTTGTTTGTTCAAACCATTTAACACTAAATTATGAATTATAGAAGCATAAAAAAAAATCTAAGGGAAGCTTAGCAAAGAACCAAGTTTAAATTGTTGTCTTTAGGCATTTTGTGACAGGCTACAGTAACAGCCTGTCACAAAAAATGTTTTGTTCCAAAAACACAATTTGCTCCTTTTCTTTTATTTGAACCTACAAAAAAAAAAAATAATAGTAATGTCAAAAATAACAACGTTTGACAGGCGTGAAATTGTATTTTTGTACCAACAAGGTGCTATTAGCTGAAACCTGGGCAAATCTCAGCATGCCGTGCAGCGTGTCCTTAAAAATTTGGAAGAAACTGTGAGAACAAAAGAAAAAGCGGCAGGCTTAAGAAACCATCTACATCAGATCAACAGTATCTGAAAGTCATGTCCTTAAGAAATTAAAAAAAAAATCCAACAAAGACCTGATGCAAGGCTGGCTGCATCTCAGGAAGTAGAGGGTGTCGTCTACCAACTGAGTGGTCGGTGGTTTGATGCATGTCTGTATGGCTAAATATTTTTGGGAAAGATATTGAACTCCAAGTTTCCCCTGATGCATTTTTTAGAGTGTGTGAATGTTAGACAAGTGCTGTTTGAAGAAGGAAAAACATAGGTACATAGGTAAACAAAAGTGTTTTATATACCATAGTGGGCCATGTGCCACAGGACCTGAAAGATACATCCCGCCCTTCAGCTGATCAATCTATTGTCTGCCATACCCTCATCAGAAATGAGCTCAATAGCTGTCAAGAAGCCATTAATGGTGAGGTCCAACTTCAACATTAATGAAGCAGAGAACAGGAAAAAAGACAGCCAACATCCAGAGTTGAACTATACTTGCAGACTTTTTAAAGAAATTACAAGAAAAACTGTCTGAGAGAGTTCAGGCTGTGTTGAAGCATAAAGGTTGTCATACCAAATATTGAATTTGCAGGCTCATTATAATTGCACAAGCTCTGTTTTTGCCTTATATGCTGTATTTCCATGTATGTTTGAACACATTTGAATAAATCTCTGAATCCATTTCCCATTTTCCTAGCAAAATATACAGAAATGAGGGGTGACAGGAGGCTTTTGCATACAGTAGCACTTAATGGAAGTAATTCTTTATATTTGTGGTTGTTTTATGATAGAACTGGAAGTGGAAGAAAGAAAAGTAGCTATGTATTACTGCATGAAATATTTACCTTCATTGATTTGTATAATCGCTCAGCAAAAAAAGCCGGCTTGTTCCTGATGCATTTCACTGCAAAGTAGAAAACAAATCACTGCACATGAGATGCAAATTGTAGTGTATGATGCAGAAAAACAATTTATTCTACTTGGTTAATATATTAAAAAAATATTGTGAACAGCAGCATTTATTTGATCTCTTGTGACTGAAGAGTAGGCCTTAAGTCGACCTGCAATTCCTCATTTTGTGCATTTTTAAATATTTAGTGTCAACTGATCAGTGTATTTTTGTGTTTCTGCAATAAACTTTATACAGACCACCTGGTAAATCAGCAGCAAATATTGTAAGCTTGCTTATTTATTTATTTTCTGTGCTAATTTGAACCCACGTGTATCTTAGACTTCATCTGAAGGATCACGTAACTGAAAAGACACACCTATAGCCAGAAAGACGTCTTCCAGGCAGCCAGACATCTCCCTCTTGATGCTCTCCTCAATGTCTCTCCCAGAAATCTTCTGATACTCCTGAAACACTGGAGTGGGACATAACGTGATTCATAAGGAAGTTGCCAATAGTGACCTGATGACTCACTAATTAAAAGATTATGTGATTTAACAAGTGATTTTGGTCATAAATTTGATATAATCATTAACTGAAATTCCTTTGGTGGCCAATTTAAGGAAGTAAGGCAATGCAAAGTATTTTCACATGACACCAAGCACTTATAGTACCTCGCAGCAGATGGTTTCGGTTCCTCACACAAAGCACTGTGAGGAATTTAACCTCATCTGTGCCCCATCGAGCCTCACCAGCCTCATAGATTTCCTATAATCACAGACATAAAATTGTTTATCAACCAGTCTCTACGCCTGTGTAACAGGCGAGTTAAATACACCATTTTTCCCTTATGACCTGAACCTTTACCTTGGCATCTTGAATAGCCTGGGCCTCGTCCACATTGGTGCTTTCATCCCGTCCAGCCTGCAAAACAGGAGATGCGTCAGCTCAAGAGAACGTGCGTACAAGATTAAGCAACAGAAAAAAGTAATATTAACTGGTTATTTTATTATGCAGAAGTGGCTCATTCTTCCTCTTCCCTGAAGAATAGATATTCGATAAAGGTCCAACTGACATTTTACAAGTACGGCTGAACCTGCTAGTAAATACCAGGAGGTTAATACTTCATACTTATAATCTACACAGCTTGACTTTGTTCCATTTGACAATGGTAGTATTTGCGATGCTGCATGCAAATATCACACTAAAGTCCAAAATGTTTGGGTTTCCTTACTTTTTTGATTGCTAAGATGCTAAAGGTTCTAAATTTTAAAACAAGCCGAATTTATTTTTCTGTTGTTTATTTTCTATGAATTTTAACTTAAAGCTGTCAAACAGTGTCCGTTCTTTGGATTAACACAGTTTAATAAAAATGCAAAATAGATAAATATTCACTTATGTCAGCTTTGTAAATGATCAGACGTCTGATTAAAGCTTTGTAAACAAACTGGAATAGAACAGCGGTTTGCTGGATGAGGATTTAGGGCACTTACATCAGAAAATGTTCAACAAATGACTTTTTTTTTGTTTTGTTTTTTTGTAACACGGTTTGGAGATACAGTGAAGTTCAGATAAGCATTAGAAATATTAGAAACTTCAGTTGGTCTGGACGGTATAATTGCTTGTCTACTTTTGCGTCTCTGGCCAGTGTTTCGCACACTGAATAACACTATAAAAAAGGTTGTGGGTCAAAGTTTGCTCACCGTGAGTAAAGAGACCAAAACCCTTTGAAACATTCCAGATGTATCCCCAGTTACAGCATCTTCCAGTTTCTTCTCATATTCTGCCATTAATAAAAAAAAGACATAAAATCATGTGACATTGTACTCTTTTAGTTTTTATTTTAAAATTACACTTACCACTAAACATGCAGTTCACTAAATGTACATTAGGCTCTGTTGGTTGTTAGTACTCGTAGGAAAGATGCTGTTAAGTTGCTACTTGCTCAACTAGTTCAGTCAGTCATTAAATGTGTCAAACTACCGTCAGCACTAATAACAGCTTCTCATGTAAATATTAGCCATACAGTAGATCAAGACTGAGCACTCTGGAGGATTCTTGTCGATGGCTTATACCGCAGGAGGCGTGTTAGACATAAGTAATATAGTAGATTCTCAGATTTCTACATTATGAACAACAGCTCGTGGGAAGAATAATATTTACTGCAGGCTTAAAAGGGAGCCATAATCCAGATTTCTATGAGATTCAAACAAAACAAAAATAAAAAACAGATTCGGAAGCCAAATATTGACATTCACGTTCAGTTAATATTCATTCTTTTTAATCTAAAATTTCCAACTGTTATGCTCTATAGAAAAACACAACAAAGCAGACAAATCACTCAAGGCAAGGTTACTGAAAACCACTTTATAAATACTTTCCAGCTACTCTCATTTCACCCACAGAGGAACAATTCAGCAACAATAAACCGCCACACAGAGAGCAGCAGTGGCTTTTATGAATAATTTACAGCATCCAGTGTTTTCTAATAAAGGAGGTCATTGCAACTCCTAACAAAACACAGAGTTTTGTTGGTGCTACATAATATCATATATCATTGGTACCAGCTGGTAGGGAGACCTGACGAGGTGACACTGTTACCTTTCTTGTAGACGTCGTTGATGACTTTTACTTCCTCGTTTGACCTTGAGGCGAGGATATCGATGAGACAAGCCTCTTCGGTTCCAGCCCCCTGTAATAAATCAGTATTCCGTAAGCTGCACATTGGGAATTAAAGGAAAAGGCTGGCGGTATTCAATATATTTGTTATTGTCACATAATACCACTTCCTGAGGTTGCCAGTCCCAAGCAAATTTCTTCAATATTTTCCCCAAATCACTTCACACTGTTATAAACAGTGCAACTGTTTAAGTATACATGTATATAAGTTGAGCTACGGATTAATACATATTTGTAAAACAGCAGAGGGCTGATACTGTGTGCAGGATTAGCTCAAAATAAACTACAGTATGTAAATAACAGCAACCGAGGTGTGTCATTCAAAGACTGTGAACATAAATGATAATTTGTGTGACATAAAAATAACAGACTTGGCATACACAGATAATACATGTTGACCTTGGGGACAATAGGAAAATATACAGGCGCATTACTAAAAGACTAGCAGCTCTATCAAAAACCTCTTCAATCACCTTCATTGCATTTCTCAGCTCGTAGGCATCGTATACAGGCGCCAGCATCAGCAGACCCAGAACAACACTCCTGAAGTTCCCACTCAGCTCTGAGGACAGATCATCAGCCAGGTCCTGAAGGGGGATGGAAACAGATGAATGTTCTTATTGTTTTAAAGTTAGTCCTGCATTTATTACTTCTAGCCTGGACTACTGTAATTCAGTATTGTCATGATGTCCTAAAAACCCTCTGAAAAGCCTTCAAATGATTGAAAATGCTGCAGCAAGAATACTGACAGTCTACAAAGAGAGCACATTTCTCCCATATTGGCTCCTTGTCATTGGCTCCCTGTTAAATCCAGAATCAACTTTAAAATCCTTCTCCTCACATACAATGTGTTGAATAATTAGAGTCTAGCTTATGTACTGTATCATCCCGATAGAGCACTTCACTCTCAGGATATTTAAAGTAAACCGGGAGGCAGAGCTTTAAGCTTTCAGGTCTTGCTTCTGTGGAACCAGCTTCCAGTTTGGATGCAGGTCTCTACAGCGTCTCTACTTTTAAGATTAGGTTAAAAACCTCCTTTTTGATAAAGCATGTAGTTATGTTGGAACAGGTGAATCTAATCCTTCCTTAGTTATCCTGCAATAGGACTAGGCTGCTGGACAGCTTTACACACCTCTTTTCACTCTCTGTTTAATCATTAGGTATTATTAATCTCTTGCCCTCCACAGTGTGTTTTTGTCTTTTTGTCCCTCCCCTCACCCCAAACCGGTCATGGCAGATGGCTGCCCCTCCCTAAACCTGGTTCTGCCCGAGGTTTCTTCCTGTTAAAAGGGAGTTTTCCCTTCCCACTGTTGCCAAGTGGTTGCTCATAGGGGGTCGCCTAATTGCTCAGGTTTTCTCCATATTATTATAGGGGCTTTGACTATGGAAGTAGAATATAAATCACCTTGAGATGACTGTTGTTGTGATTTGTCGTGATATAAAAAAACTCAAGTTGAATATTTGGGGTGGCTGTAGCTCGGGTGGCAGAGCAGGTCAGCCACTAATCAGAAGGTCGGTGGTTCGATCCCAGGCTGCATCCTGGCTGCATGCCAAATATCCTTGGGCAAGATACTAACCCCATGTTTGCCTACTGGTGGTGGTCAGAGGGCCCGGTGGCGCCTGTATCCGGCAGCCTCACCTCTGTCAGCGCAGAGGGCAGGGCAGCTGTGGCTACAATGTAGCTTGCTATCGCCAGTGTGTGAATGGGTGAATGTGTAAATGTAGTGTATGGACTAGAAAAGCGCTATACAAATGCAGGCCATTTAAGTGAATTTATTAGGCTGTGTCAGTGTAACAAACACAGACTCTCTACAACATTCACTTGAGTGAAATGGATTTATGTTGACCATGACTTCACTCATTCCAACAGCATTTGGGTCTCCGCTAGAGGGTGTGGTTCTTGGAAAGAGTTTTGGTGAAAAGAGGAGCTTGTTCCACTCAGCCCCACCCCCTCCCCGTGTGGGTGTCCGCGTGTGCAACATGACTCACTTTTCCTGACTGCAACAACTCTGCTCACTCTGCTGTTCCCATAGCTCCCCTCAGTGAACTTTCAGTTGCTTTTAATGACTTTGTACCAGATGTGCAGTGTGTACAGTGTGCAGGGAGATAAATATTATCTTAATATGTCAATACAATAAAGATCTCAAGCTTCCCGTTTTGTTAATATATTGAGCCCCATAATCAGGAAACAACCGAAGTGACAGTGGGTAACACACCTATGTGGGTTCAGTCTGTGTTTTTTATTGACTCAGACCTTCCTCTTCTAGAAAACTCACAAGCCCCTCTCCGTATTAGCCTTTATTTGCAAGTGTTATTCATTTCTGCTTTGCAGTTAAAGGTTAACTTGCACCTTATCACTTTACCCCACCTAAAATAAGGACAGTGAGAGTACACAGCGGAGTAAGAGGCAACACATCTGCTGTTATTGCCAACAGCATTCATCAAACTCATTTATATATTATTACTGTATTTAAGATGCAAAGGCACATCTTCAGTTATGAATGGACTACTTTTGCTGCATCTCACCTTCCCCACTGTTTGTTTGTAGGCAATTTTGATGCGCTGCCTCTGGGCAATAGTACGGTGGGCCAGGATCTCAGTGATAGCTGCCTCATTAGTGCCTGAAAGAAATTTCATAGACTCAGGTTATGTAATCTTAACTGCTGTCAATCTTGAAATAAAAGGACCATATTTATTTCTTTTGCTGGAAATGCATTTAAAAGCATAGGTTTGGTCATTTTATGTAGGCCGTAGAGTCGGGCGACACTGCTGCAGGCCTGGAGATTATCCTAACACAAGGTTGTTTGTTCCCATGGCCATAGAAACCATCTGTTTCCAATGGAGCTCAAACAAGAGTCAGGAGAAGATTATTAGAGTATCAAACCCGAACAGCTTGAACATTCCTCTCCATGAATTTGCTGAATTTGTTAACACTACCAAATGCTGAATGTTAGAGGGGATCTACATAGCACCTACACAGTATCTCCCTGCTTGGCTTTAAAACAGCATAATCCATGACAAAGCTAGTCTACTACTACAACCTGCATGATAAGCAAGACTCATTTCCTTCCTTATCAGGAGTGAAAATGTTGCAAAACACAAAGGTTAAAGATTAGTCACTGTCAGAGTAAAAGATTACCAATCAAATGGACTATAAAGGAAACACTATGATACCCCATGACTGCGTGAGCACTGCGCAATGTTGAAATTCGTTTTCAAACTTTCCTTCAGAAGAAGGGCGAGACCAAGGAGAATTTATTTTCTCCATAGAGGGCTAAGGATATCTTTAGCTGATGGTCAGTGGGTGACAATGGTGTTGGATCACTCACCAGCTCCTTTCATGGATTCTCTAAGCTTCTGGGCATCTGCATCGGGATTAAAATTAGCAGCTTCAGTCACGGTTCCACGGTTTCCGATCTGATTACAAATGACAAAAATACAATTATTAATCTATTAAACAGAAATTAAATAAGTAAACACAAAGCTTAAAGTACAACTCAATCATTTTTCCCATTCATGCCATTTTTAAATAATCTCACTATGTACACGTGAAGGGTTTGACATCAATTTGTTTGAACTAGTTTAACACATCTGTGTAAGAGCCAATTTTAAAGCCAGTATCCATTTCTCAGAAGCTTATCTGCCTATCGCAAATTTTATCTTTTTCAATAAGTAGAAAAATAAAGATATGCAGATGAGCATTTGTAAACATTTTACAGAATTAATTAAAAATATGTGTAATAAAGTATGTCTGATTATTGATCATTTATGCTAAAGTCAAAGGCATATGTGCTACAATGCATAATTATTCTTCTATTCATGAGTGTTAGATTATTTTACAGTTTTAAAAAGCAGGATTGAATTGTAAGGGCTCTATAATCTTGTTTAGGGGACTTGCATTGAACATAAAAACAAAAAAATTAAGCAAAACAAAACTATTTAATAAACTACCTTTATCACGGGTTGCTGAACCTTTAACTTGTCTTTAATTTGAATGCTGTGTCGAAAGTGCAGTGACTCCCTACCGGTGATGCAAATTCACACATGAACGTGCAGCTGAGAGAGACTTACTGCTGCCATTGTAGGAAGAGTGTAGATTTTCAAACTGGAAGTCCTGAAAGCTACAAAAGAACAGATTTAAAAAATGCACAATGAGTACTTTATTACGTTGCAGGGGCAGGAAGATGTTACAGGTTTTAATGTGGCCTTCGTTAACCTTTGATCAATATTGTATACAGGTCATCATCTCACAGAGGGTTTCCACCACACGACGTTTCGTCACAGGTTCTCATGTGTCCTACATCTGTGGTGGTTTCCCGGGAGCTTATCTCATTAAACGTGTTTGTTTGGATACACCTGTAATTACTTCACTGAGAGGAAACCTAGTACACTCCCACCTGGTTTTATCCCTGTGGAGATCAACTTACCCTGTTCACTTCCATCCACTTATGATCCGGCACATTAAATGTTTTTACCATAAATTATACATAACATGACTAATCTCCCAGTATTTGTCTGTGGAGATATTTGATATTCAAACACGGGAGCCTAAACTCTGCACTTAGGGTTAGGGCCACACCTTAGCGGTGTGTAATGTAAATATGAGGCATGCGATTCTTGCTGTTGCCAAAGCGCAATAGTGCAACCTAATGTAGAAATCCTCATTTGCGTGAACAAACCAATGCCTTGCTTTTCAGGGTAAACTCTTGCACTTGATCGTGCATGGAGGGGAAAAGTTCTAACAACTGCTGGATTATAGTTTTCCTGTTAGTAAACCTGTTTGGGCTGCTCACGCTCATTCTGATTCTCCGAAAGCGAGCAAGCGAATTGTCAGTGAATTCACATACAAGGATAAACTAAAAGCTGAAGCTCAAAAACGAAATCGACTCATAGTGCCAAAGACATTCTTGAAACTGAAACTTATTGATCGATGCCTTATAGATCTATGGTTCAGACGTGGTTAGATACGAAATATAAAGAGTACATCGCGTCGATTAAAAAGTCAGGAAACAGAAGACTTTACAGTTAACTTGTCTTAAACTCAGTGGGCACACCCTACAGACAGATAGACAGAGGAGCTCCCGCCTAATCTCCACGCTGACAAAGTCACACCGCAAAACAGCGTAAATAAATGACTGACCGGTGCTAAAGTATAGCTTACCTGTCCCGGAGACAAAACTACTGAGCCTGAAGTCAGACACGAAGGTAGATCGTCACAGTACAGCGAACTCTACAGCTTATAACTACCAGCTGTTTTTCTTGCGCCTCCCACGGACGTCAGTTTTTTGCAGGGTCGTTCGCGTTTTGAGGTGCGTTCGCGGAATGTCGGCCAAGGCATTGCTTTGTTCCACTGCAGAAAAAAAAATTACCTTATAACTCAGAGTCAAAATTTTGAGATATGCAGGTACATTTTATGTCTTGTAAAATCTATTGTAAATTATAAATATATTCTAATGTTTTTTTTTATTTTCAATCACTTTATTCCATGAAATTGAACATACACAACGTAAATTGTAACATAAAATGACATTATTTTTGTCTCCATTGTTTTTTAATTAAACCTATAAAATCGAAAGTAAAACATAAATGCAGAATATGTCTTTATATAATTGAATTTTATTTTATCATTTGGATGCACGCGTGCGAGCGACGTGACGTAATCGCGTCACATGATCACATAAGCTAGGGGGAGGCTGCAGCTGCGCTCTGAACTACAATACCCATAATTCCGTCCGCTCGTCAACAGCAACAGCTAGGATGTTGCGATAACGGTGGAAGCCAAAGATTGCTGTGGTTGCAGAGATTATACCGCTGGGCTGAAACCTCTGTCTACTGTTTTGGTAGATGTCAGAGTCTGTGATTACATATTCGCAGCTATAACTGCGACAGGCGGAGTCTTCAGTCTACTGTCGATTCGACGCTTGTTTGTGTTGATGAGAGGCTTCATCGCGCTAATGCGTTAGCCAACTAAAATCATAGTTTTTATTTATTTATTTATTGTAAATGGAAGCAATTAAATAGCGACACGGTCAGCTAGCTATGTGGCAACAAACGGTCGCTCCACTTGGCTGAGGATGGAAATATTTTTGCTGGCAACGCTGTCAGACAAGTTACACGTCGGTTACATCGCACCCGAAGACATTATCTTCAGAGGATAACCTGGATAACCTTAACGTACACGAAATGTCATAGCGCGTAAGTAGCTAGCATTGAGCTAGCCTAAAAATGGCTGGACGAGATGGAGATGGACCGAATGTTATCGCCGTCAGCAGCAGCCGACCGTGAACAGCTGGATTGATAGCTAAAGAAATACTTTCTCCGGAGATGCTTTAGCCTCCTGGGTGGTGTAATTCACTTACATAACAGTTAGTCGCAACGGCTCTAGCTATCACCAACTGTCTTGATCTGGCAAGCAAATGGGAAATTTGCCACCAGAAACCTGAGTTCTCACAATATTATATATCATAAAGGCATCACTACAGGCTCCACATAGACTCGTTAGGGTTACAGTCTGAGCTGCTTTATTATCTATATCACTGCAATAATTGTGCATACAAGGACCTACAGCTCATCTGAAGCCGCAAATACCCCTGTCATTTTGACACTATGAGGAAGTTCTTTGATTCCCGTCGGGAGTTAGTCAGCTCCGGGCCTGGTTCTGGAGGAGGAGGGAGCAGCTCGGGGTCCAGCCACGCAGGCGGCAATTTCATTGGACGAGCCTTTACTGTCGGGCGACACCAAGTCACTGTTGAAGAGATAATTGCTGAAGGTAAGAAAGAGTTGCAAAGACCAGATGATGCCATTTGTTTGTTTGTTTTTGCCCGTTCTCTTGTCTCCTGATATATGATATGTGTCCTGCATGCCCAGTGCATGGGTCGCATAACAGAGATGCAACCTTGTATCATTCCCACAGGGATAATGGAGCTGTGAATCTATGTATTTCAGGTACATAAATGCTAAACATAGGCAAGCTACTTCATCCAAACTGTACTCTGACTAACACACATGCATACAATTTTCTTTTAGCTCTTGTGAATCAGATGAGTGATTCAAGCAGGTGGAGATGTACCTGATGTCAGGCATATGTGTGATTTCTTTGAAATGAAAGGTTTACTGTCAAAGAGATTCTGTATTCAAGGTTTTTGTAAGAACAGCCATTGGCAGGAAAACGTGGAACATCAGGATAATATAATGGGTGCTGTATAAGAAGCCTGAAACCTGACCACTAAAAAGTAGTTTTAACAGTTATGTTAAACCAATACATTTAGTCTGAGTGTGCATTTCTAATGTCCAGTAGCAAGTGAATAGGCTTGTGTGAACATTAGCTGAGTATATTCTGTTGTAATGCTTGCATTAATCTATTCTTAAAGTCTCTTGTCTAACTTAGACACCCCTTTATTCTACCAGGAGCTCTCTGAACCAAAGACTGCACAGTATCTATGCTTTTAATCAGTTCTGTTAGGCTGCCAGCTACACGGCGAGTGCCCAGTCTGCATATAATACAAGAAAACAGTGCAGGACAGCTCATCGCGATGTCAGCTTTTACTGTAGTCACATAGACGCTCCAGACGTGGCTCTAAACCCTCAAACTAGACTGATGCTCTTGCAGATGTATAGTACCATACTGCCATTACACATGATGAGCGAAGGATGCAATGTAAGCTGTGATGTCTGCCTGAAATTGATGACTCCACAGTTAAACTCTGCACAGCAAATTTGTGGTCTGAGCTATACCAGATGGTTAGGCCTCAATGTAGGCCTCTACGTAAACCCCGCAGCAATGACATGACTAATAGATATTATGCTATAAGGCGGTGCCATTTGGTGCTGATTGTGCTTTTTGATGTGAGAATATACATGGATAGAAAGCTCGACAGTTGCTGAAGAATTGAGGCTTAAAAATGAGCACGTCTGCTAAATGTTCAAAATCATGGTATCCTGATAAGGTTCATAAGATTGATGTTTTGATTTTATTTTGAATGCACATTTTAAATGTGTCGTTTCTCTGCATCATGCAGGTGGCTTTGCAATCGTGTTCCTCGTGAAGACAAACCAAGGGGTTCGTTGTGCTCTGAAGAGGATGTACGTCAACAACGAACACGATCTCCAGGTCTGCAAGCGTGAGATTCAAATAATGGTGAGTGACTGAGACTAAACATTTCTCCACAGACTTTCCCTTTAAGCTGTCGTGGTTTGGCATGCTGGGTAAAATCACGTAAGGCAAGCACAAAAAAGTCCTTCAGAAGAAATCCACAGATGCCTCATTCTGTCCAGAATAAGTAAGAGCAATGCACACCCTGCAGCAGGCTTGTTTGGATTGTTCTACCACATTTTCCATCCTAGTACTTAGTGTGCTGTTTTTCATTTGCCTTTCATGGTTTGATATAAATAACCAGATTAATGGGCTGTTTATTCCTTAATGAATTGTTATTTTCTAAGCATTTATTATTGGTAAGGTATATTAAAAAAGGATGGGTGTTTGACACATCTCTGATCACATGAAATAACATTGATCTGCATATATCTGCTATAAATATGTTATACATAAAGATGTTTACATTACTCTAAAGTAAAGATTTCTAGGGAATATATATATTTAGTATATAAACAGATATTAATGCCATGGTAGCCTACCACAAAATATGAATAGTCTATTATGGGTCTTGGAAAGTTTGACAGCATTTTTGATGGCTAGCCTGTATTTGTCTTTGATGTTAGAGTCTGTATAGTTTTCCGTTCAAGGCAGCACTCCAGAAAGAACCAAGGAAGAAATATATGGCAACAGGTGTTCAAATTATTAAAACATGGCAGATTGTATAATTAAACAAACACTTCATAGAATTATTTTCATCGTTGGCTTTATTTTGCTTCTGAAGCCAACTGACCTGTCTTCCCCATGTGATGTTTGTGTAATGCATGTATGGTCGGAAGGGTAAGACGGCGCTGGCACGGCTGGCAGCCTTAATCCAATTTCCTTCGGGATGAATAAAGTATGATCGATCAATCAATTAATCAATTAACTGACTCCAGTATTCGCTGTGAAGATGGGGCTTCCCCAGCATTCAGGGATTTCGTCACATCTCAGTCTTTCTCGCTTTGTGTCTCGCACACTCTCATTGAGACACACAAACACACTCATACACAAGCAGATGGTGCTTCACCTGGGCTGTACTACTTGACTTTTTTTTTTTTATTACATAATAGAGTTTAGATTTCAGCTCTCCATTGACACTGCCCCTGCAGATGAACGTCTCATACTACATCTCAAAACGCTGACCTTATCGAATGAATGGGTTACTTTCTTTTATAGAAAGAAATGGAAACATTTTGTGTTTGTGTTCTTGCAGAAAGATCTAGTTGGTCACAAGAATATTGTTGGTTATCTGGACTCCAGTATCACAGCTATGGGATCGAGGGACGTATGGGAGGTGCTTATACTAATGGATTACTGCAAGGGTGAGTGCTGAAAGCGAAGTGAAACCTCGTGCCTTGATTATTGAAAGAATTTAAATTTCTGTTGGCCTTTCAATTTCAGGATGGATTTGTTAAAGTGCAGTTGTGCTATTAAATGAATCAAAACACGATTACACGATAAGTCTGAAAAAAATTGTGATAGAACATGCAGAAGTTAAGGTAAAATCAAATACTTCTTTAGTTAATTTCCTCTGTTTTTCAATGTGCTGCCTAATTGGATGGTATTTTGCAGGAGGTCAGGTGGTCAATTTGATGAATCAGAGGCTGCAGACTGGTTTCACTGAAGCTGAGGTGCTGCAGATCTTCTGTGACACCTGTGACGCTGTTTCTCGTTTGCACCAACGCAAGACACCTATCATCCACAGAGACCTTAAGGTGACACATTTTGCCACTGACACTCACTCTAAAACTGCAGCAGTTATCTTTTTCTCTGGTTTGTTTGATATTTTTTTTCCACAAATTAACAACTTCCAGTCTCAACTGGAGTCAGGATAACTGCTATTGGCTTTTGCATAAAGTTTTATGCAGTTTTTTTAACCTTTAAGTTTTTGAACCTTTAAAGCTCAGGGTTGGGTGCACAGAAGCAAAGTCAGTTTAGGCTCTGTCCCAGCTTTTTGAAGTCATATGTGAACAGCCAGTAATTCACTGCTATGTACCCTCTGCTTTAAGAAAGAACAGTTGGCCAACACCTACTGTCAAGATACTCCCATCCTGGCACCGTCCTTATATAAACCACACTAGTGCAGGCAGATTATTTTGTGGAGTGTGCGACATGTCAGAGGAAAATGTGGAAAATGTTCCCTGACTCAAAAGAATTTGGCATTAATGTGAGAAAATGGCCTAGAACAAAGTATAAAAGATTTCAAAGTGGCTGTTTGTTTTAATACAAATATTGATTGATTCAATCATTGGTACACAAGAGAACATGCACAAATATATAGAGCTATTAATATTTTACTCCGTTTTTAAGCACTATGCTGTGAGTTGATTGATAAAGAGAAGAAAAGGGTAGTTTTAAAAATACTTCAAATAACTTCCACTCAGTCAGCAGCTGTCTCATTAGTCTCTGGTTACTGTCACTCAGTAATTATATAGAATTATATGGACTTCAGTGTATTACAGATTTGCTTTTGATTTATTAGGGCCCGAGCACTGAGAGTGCGAAGGCCCTATTGTATCTGCTCCGTTTCTTATTATTATTATTATTATTATTATTATTATTATTATTATTATTATTCAGGCAAAACAAGGGCCTTTTTGAGGGCCTAAACATGCTCAAAAACTCATGAAATTTTGCACACATGCCAGGTCTGGTGAAAAATTTTGTATTTTAATGGTTTTACATATGAGCACTGGGAAATGGCTCTACAGCGCCACCTATGCCTTGTTAAATGCAGCCCTACGACCACATCGTTTCAGCTACATGTATGAAATTTGGCACACATGTGTATCATGCCGAGTCGAACAAAAAAGTCTGTGGGCCCATTGATGCAAACCCAACAGGAAGTCCGCCATTTGGAAGAGAAGGTGACATTTTGGCTCTAATTTTGCCATTTCCATGCCTCGAACTTTTGCGAACTCCTCCTTGGGATTTGGTTGTATAAGCTTCATCTTTGGTCAGTGTCAACAACACACCTGGGCCATGTTAAATTGCGGAGCTTTTGAGTTTTCACAATACTATGAGGCCGTGGCGCCATGGCGAATTTCGATGACTCGCCATGAAAATCTTATTGCCTCTCATTTTGTCATACATTTTCTGACCTTGACCAAAGTGAACACATATGATAAGGCTCCACCCCTGAACATATTTCAACTGCCATATTTGACACCAGGGACAGCGCCACCTAGTGGGAACAGGAAATGTCATGTTTTACACTTTGGGGTACAGTATAGTGATGGGTGACACCTGCAGCCTCAAATTTCTCCAGGAAAGCCTTAAGGAGTTGGTCTTGGGTTACAGTGAAAACTGTGACTTTTCGCAAAAGGGTGTGACCCCAGCAGCATGGCGAACTTTGATGTCACGCCATGAAGAAACAAATTAGTATAACTCAATGAAATCCAGTCTGTTCAGTACCAGACTTTACAGGCATGATGTCAGACCCGCCCTGAACAGATTGATGTGCCCATTGTCGGGAATACGTACAGCGCCACCTAGTGGCAACAGGAAATGTCATGGCTTTAATTTTGTTGTACTGATTTTCACAGGTTCATCGTGGCCACCTCAAAAGCGGTGAATATCAACATCAGTCCCTCGTGATGCTTCAGTGCAAAAATTGTGACTTTAAACTGAACGGCGCACCCTGGTGGCAACGCTGTTCAACATGAAAGATGAAGTGGCTTTTGAGGGGCTTGCAAGTTTATAGAGGCTTGAAATTTGGCCCACACCTCCAAATGGATGAAGGCTTTGTTGTCATGTGATCATTTTCATTGAATAGCGCGAAATTGCTCCACAGCGCCCCCTACAAAATTTCAAAACAACAGCCCCTGCTCTGTGTTTCATCTATGAGTCTGAAACCTGGTAAGCTTATGGAAAATATCAAGATGTACAAAAAAGTCTCTTGGAGCAATATCCAAAATCCAACAGGAAGTCAGCCATTTTAAAATTAATGTGCAATTTTGGCGACATTTTGCCCTCTTTTCAGGCTTCATACTTTGACGAACTCCTCCAAGGGATTTCATCATATTGAACCATTCTCCAGTGTGTGGAATCTAAAGACCTTTGTGATGTTAAATTGCGAAGCTTTTTACGTTCAAGGAAACGGGGTGGTCATGGCGGCACGTGGAGTTTCAATCACTCGCCAAAAAGCAGTAATATGCTGTCACTCAAAGACACAAAGTCCAATCTCTCCCAAAGCTCATAGGCGTGATGAGACTCGAGCTCGGAAATGTTTGTTATGCCATTTGTACATAATGGTTAGAGCGCCACCTAGTGGAACGACTAACTAATCATGAATGAATAAGTTGAAATGTTAGCTGGTGGTTAAATGCATGAATTCCATCAATGTGACATCAGATCGGACGTGCTGGTTTCAGGTGTTGGGCATGGCTCGACACGCCGGGGGTGCGAGGGCCCTCATAACGCTGCTTGCAGCTTTAATTTTTTTTGTTGTTGTTGTTGTTGTTGTTTTTTAGTGATAAAACCTCAAAAATAATGTGTGACAGAGTCTTTAGAGCATATCGAGAGGAACGTGCAAGTTTTGAATGTGGCTACAATCTGAAAGTCATAATGTGAAGGTGTAGATTATAGATGCAGGGCACCTTTATTATTATTTCAATCTCAGATCTTGCAAGAAACAAAGGCCGTTATTTGACTTGGCAGTGTGGCTCATCGCTTACTGCCAAAATTATTCCTTTCACGATAAAAACCCTGTATTGTCCTCAAAGCAAGCAGCCCTGCACGTCACTGTGTGAGTTACGTCTTGTATGTCTGCAGGTGGAGAACATCCTCCTGCACGATAAGGGTCATTATGTGCTGTGCGACTTTGGTAGCGCCACTGACAAGTTCCAGAGCCCTCAGACTGAAGGAGTGGCTGCTGTGGAGGAAGAGATCAAAAAGTTTGTGCCTCTTTTCATCCTCAACTTTCATTCATTTGCACATTTTCTAGGTAATGTGGCACAGAAACTGACTGCATTTTTAAATTCCTAAGCAGCTTCATTGTTTTGTTTTTTTCTTTATTTTATTATGTTTTTGAACTTTCTCAATATTTCACCGTTGTGTGGAATTGAAAGGTTCTGTTTTTAGGTTTAATTTGTGATATCTGAAAGCAAAACTCATTTGTTTGCATTTATAAGCACATTGTGCTAAGCAAGTTATCTTTTTTCAATACCTCACTAAAAATCTGTAGCTGTCCCTTATTGCAGGTATACCACCTTATCATATCGTGCTCCAGAAATGGTGAACCTCTACAACAATAAGATCATCACCACGAAGGCAGACATCTGGGTGAGTGAAGATTGCAGACTGCTGTGATATTCATGATGCATGGTAGTCGTGATGAGTTAATACATGCAGCATATACTGGTACCTGGTATAAATCTCAACTTAAATGTAATGTTTGGCTTAAACTACAATATTGTGCAAAAGTCTTGAGCCAACCTCTCATTTATTTCTATTTTGCTTCCAAGGAGCCAGACTTTTTTCTTTGTGTGTGAATCATTTAATCGTTTTTTTACTAGCAGCCTGTCACAGAAAACACGTTTGTTTGCAAAACTACCGAAAATAACGCAGTTTCACAGGCATAAAAGAGTAGTTTATGATTCCTGCAGGTCTAAAAAAACTAACTAGAGAAGAGGAACAGTATCTGAAAGACGTGTTCTTAAGAAATAGGGAAAAAAGTTTTAGTTGAAATTATTTACAAAAAGTATGGAAGAGGTCAAGAGAGAGGTACAACAGTGAATGTCTACAGCCATCCGTAAAGCACAGTGGAGAATGTGTTTGGGGTTGAATTTCTGCCAGTGGTGATGGACAGAGGTGTGGACTCGAGTCACATGACTTGGACTCGAGTCAGACTCGAGTCATTAATTTTATGACTTTAGACTTGACTTGAAAAAATGTTCTAAGACTTGTGACTTGACTTGGACTTTTACACCAATGACTTGGGACTTGAATTGGACTTGAACCGGTTTACTTGAAAAGACTTGATATTTTACCCCAAATACAAAATTTAACATGCATATTATATAGAGATTGAAAATGTGACGTCATTCACGGGTAAAACCGCAAAGGATTCTGGGAACTCGTGGCAAGCGGTACTAGCGCACGCAGGCTTTCAATTAAAATCAGTTATACAGCGATAAAAAGAAACACAAGAAGCCGTTGTATTATTAACTGCAATAGCCGGTCGCATGACAGCCACGGGAAGCCGACGGGTAAAGAGATCGGTTGTTATCGGATTACCTCGTTGAAGAGAAATTGTTCGAGCCATGTTTCCGAAGTAACAAAGAGGCGACGGGTGGCCTGGATTGCAGCCATTCAAAGGTCAAATATAACGTCCCAGAACACTCCAGCTCACAGGTTAGTCTGCTCCAAGCATTTACACAAAGGTCAGTGTTTTTTAGTAGTTAATACGTCACTTTCATAACATAATTGGTGATATAGGTTACAAGCAAGTCTGGCACTGAACAGAAATTGTCGCGCTATGCTCCTTTATTTATTGTGCATAAATAGTGAATTGTCCTGACACAATATTGCGTTTCGCCTCTGTTATTATGGTACATTGACAAAAACATATACTTTTATTCACAGGATAAAACAGGTTTTTTGTATCACTAATTGCCCAGTACGATTACAGCATACAATATTGTTGTCACTGCTACATTTCTGTGATGCTACCAGAAATTATTTCCACTGCTAATTAATTACCGTTGAGCTCAAAGGTCCTATTAATAAACGGTTAACGAATGTGTATTTATGACGACGATTTGTGAGACTGGTAAACTTATGATACGTACGATGGTCTTTCGTTCTACACGGTGCATTTCAAGGTCCTGCACCCATCCGTCGGTAAACTGTACCTGGGCTTGTTGCAGTGACCGGAAGTTACTAAACTTCATGAGTGTATGCACTCACTCCAAGAACCGTATGATTATAAATATGCATATAAATATGCTAAGATGAGATAGCTGACTTCATCTAACTAGCAAATGTTTTCCAGGCTACGTTGGTGATACAGTTTTTTTTAATGTGTATGATATTTTTGTCATGCGATTTTAAAGCCGGTCCTACAACCGCATCCAAGAATGACATGCAGCTTATCTCAGAACTGTCGGTGAAAATTATTCTTGGAGCTAGGTTTAATTGAGCTGCATTTTAAAGAGGTGCAATTTCACAATTTGTGTATATTTTCTAAGTTCACTATTTTGTCATGTGTTGAGAAAAACACAGATTTTAAAATTACATGGTCTAACATTTACATTTAGCATAACTGCAACATTATTTTTTCGTTGTTTTTTTTTTTTTAAAGACTCGAAAGGACTTGAAATTCAAAGTTTCAGACTTGTGACTTGACTCGGACTTTTACACCAGTGACTTGAGACTCGACTCTGACTTGCCTGACATTACTTGAGACTTGACTTGAGACTTGAGGATAAAGACTTGAGACTTACTTGAGACTTGCAAAACAATGACTTGGTCCCACCTCTGGTGATGGAGATCTTGTCAAAATTGATGGAATTGTAAAATGCAGAAAAATACCATCATATTTTCAATACCATCTGAGTTTAGTCCAATTTCAACTGCTTAAGTTTCTCAGCATGACAGTGATTCCAACCTCACTGCCAACGTAGTAAAAGCATATCTGGTTAAAAACACAATGCAACACTATCAGTCATGGATTGGCCTCCCCAGATCACAGACCTCAACATAATTGAAGCAATGTGAGATCTATCTGACAGAGAACAAAAAAAAGGCAGCCAGCATCCAAAGAAGAGCTTTGAATGTCCTTCAAGAAGCCTGGAGAACTGTTCCTGAAGATTACTTAAAGAACTTGACTTCAGACTGTGTTCAAGTGTAAAGCTGGTCATACCAAATATGACCACCTTTGGTTTGAGGCTTGTGTTTTTTCCTTATATACTATATTTCTGTGTATGTTTGCAGTTTCAATAAAGCATCGCACATATTTCTCATTTTCCTAGCAAAATTTTAAAGAAATAAAGGGGTGCTCAAGACCTTTGCACAGTACTGCAAGTTTGACATTATAGCCAAAGATTAAACACGTCTTAAAAACAAAAATATAAAATCTCTAGGTTTGTGAAATAGCTATGATGTTAATACACAAATTTATAGTGCTATCTCAACTGGTGTTTGGATGGGAAATACTTTCTTATCACCATATTTGATGAATTATCCTCCTCTCTTCTCGGGCATGCATGTGGTTGTCTTCTCCAGGCACTGGGCTGTTTGCTGTACAAGCTGTGCTTCTTCACTTTGCCCTTTGGTGAAAGCCAGGTGGCCATCTGTGATGGCAGTTTCACTATTCCAGATAATTCCCGTTACTCTTATGATCTTCACTGCCTCATTCGTTAGTACCGCTTACATTTCAGAAGCATAAATTTCATATCTACTAACAGACTGGTGTCTACCTTGTTGAGACTTTCATTTTTATGTACACGGTATGTTTCAGGGTACACGCTGGAGCCAGATCCAGACAAGAGACCAGATATCTACCAGGTGTCCTATTTTGCTTTCAAACTAGCTCAGCGGACGTGCCCTGTTCAAAATGTGAAGGTCAGTGCCTCTTGGCACCAGAAGTAGTCAAAATATTTGGATTTGCTTGACTTTGTCTCATCGAGACTCTGCTATGGGTTCTCTGCCTGACCTACATATGGATACAGGCCAGTTGTCACGCTGTGGGAGGAAGATAAGCTTGGATTCTTTATTTTCATAGAGTGTAAAATACTTGTTAGTCCTGATGATATTTTAGTTAAAAAAAACTTTTTTGTGTGTGAAACATTGATTTTCTCATTGCAGATCTCTTTGTAAAATCTGTGCAGACTTCATTGTAAAGCCTTTCCTTTTTTTTTCATAAACAAGAATTCTCCGATTCCTTCCAAACTTCCTGAGCCAGTCAAAGCTAGCGAGGCTGCGGCAGCAAAGAAGAGCCAGGCTAAGCCCAGGCAAGCATGACCTGCTTTCACTGTGTTACCATTAAAGCTGTAGTAACGTAGAAGTAATTAGGTATCATCTGTATTCTGATACTCATTAAATAATTATGTTAACACTGTTTGCCATGATTAACAAGAAGGCCAACATCCTCCCTTTGTTGCCAGACTGACAGATCCAATTCCCACCACTGAAACCTCCATCACCCCTCGCCAGAGGCCCAAAGCAGTCCACACCCAGCCTGCTGCTGGCATCTTACCCATCCAGCCTGCTGCTCTGACCCCTCGCAAGCGGGCTAATCTCCCTATTGGTGCAGCACAGCCTGTGGGTACGTACAGCACTCTGTCCTTATTTTCCTGTCTGTCACAGGAAAAGAAAACCAGTCTTTTGAATAAGGATGAGAATAAATACAGGGATGTCTCTAATCCTTTGTGTGCACGTTGAATACCTCAATTCTCAACAAGAACAGCTCAAATAAACAGGTGAAGACTCATGCAAATTAAAGTTATCTAACCAAAACCCCAAAGTGATTATGAAATGAATTTCTCTGCTTTCACTTATAACAATGCTTCAGGTACTGTAGGTTCTTTTTTGTGTGATGAATCACTTTGATGTGTTTGCGTTTAATAGACTGTTTAATTCACTTTAATGCATTTTGATGAGCGTTATATCGTTTTTTTTGTTGTTGTTGTTTTTAAATTCAAATAAACTTGTTTGTGTTGCTTCACATTAGGTCTTTTGAGCATCTGTGCAAGTATTCAGATCAAATTGTCTCCACTGACTGTAGAGTAATGCGCTCTTTTGTGTTTTTGTCTGCAGGAGTCAGTTTAGATCTCTCTCAGCCAGCTGCAGCTCTTCAGTCACAGAAGGCTCAGGCTTCAGCTCTGCCTCTCATTCAGTCACAAAATAATTCAAATCAGACTGCAGCTCTACAGAAGCAGGTTCACTGACCATTGTGTCTTCTTTAACAAAACAGATTATAAGTTGCTTTTATTTGCAGATCTACTGTTTTTGAGTGACAGTTCCTTTCAAATGTTAAAATCTTTGCATGTTAGGCTGTGCAGCCAGCTCCAGCTGCAGAGACAGCAGCACCAGCAGCAGTGGCATCACCGGTGACCAAAGCTGACATCCAACCACAAGCACAGCCAACAGTACAGCAACAGACTACACCCACCTCTGTTGTGAGCTCAGCCTCCCAACAAGGAGCACAGACCCCATCCAGCCCAGCCCCGCCTCAGCGCCCAGCTCGTCGTAAGCAGGCCAGCCTGGCTCAACAGCCAGAGGCGCAGCCTTCCCCCAGCAAGCCTGCAGTATCTCAGCAGCAGATAACTCAACCGTCAGCTACCCAGGCTCAGCCTGGCGCTACTGAGAGCAGCCAAAAACCAGCTGAGACAGTAAGTGGCTTGCTGGCAAACATCTAGCTTCAAACAATGCCTAAATACCAGCACTGCAGAGCTGTCAACGTCATCCTTTTCCCCTTAATCTACGTGTGGCATGTCCTGATCTAAAGTGTTTCTCTGTCTCATCAACCAGAGTCAGTTCAAAATGTGAACAAATGTGTTGTTTTTTTATATTCTTCCTCTTGTGAACACAATTAGCTGTCTTTCTAAATTAAATAGTTGTTGATTTTTGATATTTTGGCTTCCTTTGCCTCTTTTGATCAGACCCCACCTGCTACTCCAAAGACAACTGAAGAACTAAACCACCAACGCACACCGAGTGACGCCACAGCTCCTGCTGTTTCTGCAGTTCCAGAGAGCGACTCCTCACAGCAGCCACAGGGAGCTAATGAAGAAGCAGCTCTCAATCAGTAAGTGTCACATTTTCTTCAATAATATTCAACTACAGCTTCTCCTATTTGGTTTATTTATGAGGTTTTGCTGCTGTTGTTGATGTTTACTTTCAGATCACTTCCGTCTCAGCCAAATCTTAGTGATGCAGTACAGGACCAAAGTAAAAATGTTCCTGCTTCTGGTGCCACCACAAACACCCCTACACAGCCAGCGTGGAACCCCTTTGATGATGACAACTTCTCCAATCTCACTGCTGAGGAGTTTACAAGTGATGCCAAAAAGGCTAATGGTAACATCTGCATGCTAATGTTCATGTGCAGTATTTTTAAAATAGGATAAACAGTGAATGACAGAGACTCTCCTTTTATCAGACCTAACCCCAGATACTGAAACAACTGCTTCAGAAGAGTTGATACCAGGCCTTCAGGCCTCAGCTGTTGATACCACCCCACAGGAAACTGGTATGTGAGTTTTTACACATAGGATAGGATAATTCACATAGTTTTTCTTCTGTGTGGTCTAAGTCAACGGTCCCCAACCTTTTTTGCACCACTGACTGGTTTATGTCCGACAATATTTTCATGGACTGGTCTTTAAGGTGTCGCGGATAGATACAACAAAATAAAACCAATGCCGGTACCAAAAAAAAAAGATTTATTCATAACACACGGGAAAAGACCCAGGGACACCAAGTTAACGATAAAAACAATAAAAAAAAATTAACGCCTGAAAACCATGAATTTCATACCCGAGCCTCAACTCTCGCAGCCGGTACTGGTCCGTGACCCCGGGGGTTGGGGACCGCTGGTCTAAGTGATCCTTGATTGATTACATTTACTATTATAATCGAAACTGTGATTATAAAAATGCAAAAAATATAAGCATGTAATAAACTAATGAAACAAGTAGATACAAAATATGAAGGTGATCTTGTCAAACTAAAATGATCTCATTGTACTTTAATGCTATCCTTAATAAATATAACAGTATCAGGAAGTTTAGGAACAAGAGACTCTACAATAATACAGAGAAAACCCCATATAAGCCTTAACTTAGAGACAGTGGGAAGGAAAAACTTCCTTTTAACAGGAAGAAACCTCCAGCAGAGCCAGCCTCAGGGAGAGGCAGCCATCTACTGCCACTCAGTAAGGGGTGAGGGGAGGGAGACAGGACAAAAGACACACTGTGGAGAAGAGCTAGTGTGAATAAATGAATCTTGATAATTAATCTTATGATTGTCATCATATCATCTAACACTAGCATGAGTTTATTAAGACCGCTGTAGATGATATTTACTGTTATCTATACTATGTTTTTTTCCCTCCTTTTGTTCCACATGAAGCTCAGCACTATAAAATCTGGAGGAGAAACTTTAAAAGTAAACCTCTTAATGCGCCTAATCCTATAATCTGATAGCTTTAATGAGCTTTGGAAAACAACAGGGCTGCACTGTAGTGTGTGTTAAACTGTTAACTAAGCTATGCTGGCTCTCTTTTAACTTGGCTCAATCACTGTAGTTAACTATCCTGCAAACCTGACCAGCTCCAGTGCAGAGTTTTGGTTTTAAAATCAGCTGTGCTCATTTTATTTCAACGTCTTCACTAAATCGTCCCTGGTGATATTCTTTTTTTTCTTTTATATAGATTTCCAGCTGATAGAATATGTTGTATATAAATACCTTGGCCGTTACAGTTACATGAACTGTGTAACTGTCACTTCGCTACGGGAAAGCGTTCAGCTGATGATGTGGAAAATGTATAAGTGTTGTTGTATTTTGTCTGAAAGTCTGTTGCAAACTATGTTTGAAAATAAACATCACAGATTAGATAACTGATTAGTCAGGTGGTATTTATGAAAGAGAAATAGCTGTGAATTAATATCACCAACAACTGTCATGATTTCCACATGTCCTTCATTATGGGATAAACAACAAAATAACAGAATCAAAACGATGTAAAGACGACTCATTCATCGATGAGATGTTCAGACCTGACCTGAAACAAATATTTATTTTATTATGAAATAGTTTTCTAAAGCACCGCTGATCATCTAAAGGACACTTTTACTTCATGAGACAAGTCAATTGTTTTTTAATTGTGAAACGAATAAACAGGTATTGCACTTAGTGAGGTTAGGTAAGTTCATTAGCCTCAGTTTTAAAGCATGGTTGTTGGATCTGCTTTTGAATCAAATTTGCACTGGAGCATAATCAGGCTGTTTTCCTTTTGTATTTTTAGTGTAATTTTCCAACCTTATGTCATGGATTATAAATCTTTCCTTTATGACACCTCTCTACACCTCCTCTGCTTTCTAGTTGAAAGACCAACATCCATTCTTGATGTGGAATCAGGAGCCTCGCTGCTGGCTGTCCCTGATCCTTTCCATACCCTTGAGCTGTCAGATGCACCAGGTAAATGCCTGTCTTTGTGGATTAGTATACTGCTTGCATATGTGTGAACTGTTATTTCTAAATTTCCTGATTTGTTTTAAGTAGCGAGCCCATTCTTCGCCACACATGCCGATGCCTTTTGCAATATTAAAGAAAATCAGATCAGCATCAGGCTTACCTGGTAGCGTACGTTCCAGCAATAGTTCTTGCTAGGCATGATGTTCTCAGGTTGTGTGTCCATCTATGCCCTTCTCCTGAACCCAGTAACAGGAAATGGTTTTTAATTTTTGCACAACAAAACACTTTAGCATTATATTATCCAAATATATTGTTTAACAAAATTATTAGACCACCACCACAGGAAAGGTTTATGCCCCAGCTGCCCTAAATTAGCAGTATTGGTAATTACCAAATCATCTTTTATGTTTCTGTAATAGTTACACCAGTATATATACAAGCTCACTAATATATGCCTAAATGTATTTATTGATGTTAGTATGAATTTACAAATTTATTGTTTTACACAAAAAGAGAAAAAAATAGTCCATTATTATTTTTTGATTAAGATGCCAAATTACAGTTATTTACTTAGGGCAGCGATTTCTAGCCTGCCTGCTTAGCCCTGTACTGGACTCCAACTGTTGTTAGCCCAACCTACTGCTTTTGAATGTAAGGACAGGGTAAGAAGGTTGCAGAACAGAGCTATACCCCCAGACAGAAATTACAAACTGGAACTGAATGGAATCCTTGAAAGTTTTAAGTTCGAGCAGGCTACTTGGTGAAGGTGTGCAAGCTTCTTTTATCAGTAAATTCTTCAGTTTAGACAACATTGAACTCCGGGCAATGTTTTGAGCTTTGTGTGAATGCCTGTGACTTAACATCTTTACATTTTTGACACAGTTGTGCTTAAATATGTCTCATTTGTCTCCCTCTTATCTTTCCACTGGGTTTTAGAGAAACTGATTGAAGGACTCAAATCTCCAGACACATCTTCACTCATGCTTCCTGACCTCCTGTCATTATCCGATCCTTTTGGTGGGAATGTGGAAGAGTCTGCAAAAGGTGTGTGTGTGTGTGTGTGTGTGTGTGTGTGTGTGTGTGTGTGTGTGTGTGTGTGTGTGTGTGTGTGTGTGTGTGTGTGTGTGTGTGTGTGTGTGTATTCAAGTTTCTGTGTTTAAAAATGCATCAAATACATGGAAAGGTTTAAAAAAAAAAAAAGCAATTAAGGCGTTTCAGATATTATAGTGTAACGCTATTTATAGTTTTCCTTTCCATTATTTAAAAAACCCTATAAATAAGAAGAGAGAAGTTTATTTATATTTACCTTTGTGTATAACTTCACACTTGGCTCTTTTAATGTTTGAAAGTAGTAGAAGAAACCTCACTGACAGGCTGTGCATTCATCTGTTTACTTGTTGTCAGTGAAAATTCAACCATAAGAAGACCTCTTCCTTTGTCCACCTGTCCTGACTTGTCTCAGATCCTCTCACGGCAGACGACTCTCTCCTGGGCTGCTCTCTGATCTCTGGTCCATCTGCCCCCCTGGCAGCAAGCAGTGCAACTTCCTCTGTGTCTTCTGCTCCCACTTCTGCTGCCTCTGCTTTGGATGATTTCAGCCTGTTGTCTGGAGACTCCATACAGCCTAAAGCAGGTAAGGAACTCTGCCAGGGCTGAACTGAAAGCAGCATTACCTATGACCTGCCTACCGTGATCTTTGACAGAAACTTTCCTGTATTGTGGGTAGCGGTGTTTTCCTTAGAGACATAGCACCAACGATGTTCTTTACCATCTCAGTCATGCAGCAGACTGAGCTCTGCTGTCGAACACTAGCTGGGGAGCAGAAACCGACATCTGTTGTCAGCTACAGTTTTGAAGACTGAAGACAATATCAGCACCTAACCAGTGAAAGTGAGATGTGCAGTTGTAGTTCAGTGCTGCAGCCTCTTCAGTTAATTATCCTGCAAGCTTTGGAATTACCACAAAGGTGCATGTTTGGTCTTATTTTTGTTGGCTAATTAAGAATGACACTTTAGCAGAAAAGCTAATGTGGATGTTGCAGCAGGCTGTTGTCTGGCTCCATGTAGCCTTCTGCTGTGCCTCTGTGTGGAAAAAGGGGAGGCATTGAAACCAAATGATCAAAGAAATCCTCACCAAGTGGAGTTGGTTTTCTGATTCACCATTCAGAAAAAAGACATTTTCACCACTGAGTGGCATCAGAAGCACGGCTTAACAAAACCATTTTCATTCAAAATGTTCTCGACTGGCCTCATGTGTTTTTTGTTTTGTTTAGTTTTTTTCCTGTTTGTGTGTCTTGTGTTTCACTTAATCTTTAAAAGTTAAAAATGAAGGCAAAGTAATTAATCTGTGGAAGTGTTCTCTATGTCACAAAGTGAGAGCTGTACAGCTGTGGTTTAGTTTTTCGCTTCTCGGCTGGTGAACAAAAGCCTTTGACTGTCGTTGACAGTGCCAGCTTCAAATCACAGCCTGACTGTGCACCAGCTGCATGAAAACAATAACTACAGGCCTCTCCTCATAGCATCTTATCAAACAGGCTTTGTGCAGCAGATACGTTTTTGGAGTAATGGCTGGGTTTTTTTGTCTTTTTTAGAACATTTTTATTGTAATGAGGAACAATAATGGCTCGTATTATCACTAATGTCTTAAATTATATGTGGAAGAAGCAGCTACACTATAAAGCCCTTATAAAATTGTTTTCCTTAGAGCTACCTCTAGTTTCACTTCAAAGGTTTTCTTTTTTGGGATTA
The DNA here is from genome assembly GCF_057381915.1 of Diplotaxodon limnothrissa. Taxonomy (NCBI): domain Eukaryota; kingdom Metazoa; phylum Chordata; class Actinopteri; order Cichliformes; family Cichlidae; genus Diplotaxodon; species Diplotaxodon limnothrissa. The sequence goes on along the minus strand of NC_140602.1, from coordinate 45,542,007 downwards.
TTTGGCTTTTATTTTGTGCAGACTCGTCTCTCCTGATCTCAGACTTTGAGTCCCAGCAACCCAGCGCAGAGGCTGGTACAGAGGATGAGTTTGACCCTATTCCCGTCACAGGCCGAAAGAATTCCCAAGGTATGTCTTTACACTCTACTCTAGGAAGCACTGGATGGGAAAGATGGTTCCAGAAAAAAATGAATCGCAGTGATATTTACTGAGACGCAGACCAGCTAGCTGTATTATTCTACATGCTCAGTCAAAGTAATGTTTGAAAACCTGTAGAAGGAAATGGGTAAATTCAGCCCTCTCTTTCTCTTTTCTCTTTCTTGACCTCTCTCCCCCTTGCTTTGATTGCTTTATGTGACTCCCGCTCCTGCGCCCCTCCTCACCTCTGTTTGCTTGTATCCGTCTCGACCCCTTTGCCTCCCTCCCCTCCTTTTTTGTCTCTCGGCCAGTTTCAGGAGGCCACTCGCGCAGTAACAGTGGCGGCTCTGAATCCAGCCTTCCCAGCTTGGCCCGCTCCCTGTTGCTGGTGGACCAGCTCATCGACTTGTAGGCACTCTCCCCCCCCATAGAAGCTGTAACACTGGATTATAGACTGGCATAGCATAACAGCGATCAACACTGTTGTCATAGCTAGCTTCCTGCACCCCTTGGCTGTCATCAGCATTGTAGTTGCTGCAGTAGAAATCACCTTTCAGTGCTTTTTTCCATTCCTGTCCTTTCCACCATATCGATCCAATCATCTGGCCTATCTTGACTTCTCATCTCTCACCTTCACCGTCATGTTTTATCTCCTTGCATCATGTATTGTGCATTCTGGAAGAGTGGCCAATACGAAAACGTATCATCATCATACTTTCTAAAGATGAACCATTACACCATTTCTGTCAATCAGGATATAATACAGCTGTCCAGTTTGTCTGAAAAACACTGCATTATTCCTTATAGCAAACTATAGAAGATCATTGTTGTAATGTATAATAAGCATAGTTCTAAGTGGTTGTAGTTATAATCGTGCGCAAGTGAATTTGTCGTCGTTTGCCTTTTTAAATTCTCCTCCCCAGATTTATTTGCACATTTTAATGAAAAAAAACATGCAGAAAAAAAATTGAGTGACCATTTATTCAAATGAGGTTTATTCCTGTAAAAGCCAAACTTCTTTGAAACTTAGTCATGTAGCCTGATTTGCACAGTTGCAGAAACGTTACCTCTGTCAGAGCTGTAGGAAGGAATAGCTTAAAAATTTAAAGCTGCTATAGATTAGGCTGAGAAACATTAAACGGTGTTACAATCTGGAAACCAGACAGCCATAACCTCAGTGAAGTGCCATAAAATAATAATAATAATAATAATAATAATAATAATAATAAAAGAAGCAAACTGCTGGATTTCTGAAAGCAAAATGACAACGTCACCACAAAACTGAACTACTAGCAAAATACAGTATGTCCAACCACGCAGTGAGAGCCAGCACGCTTTCTTTTATGCTCTTATTTTGAGCTTCTTCGTATTTCTTTTTTTTTTTACTTTCGTCCTCAAGGCAGGCAATAGATAGGGTTGGAATTAAAAATGATGAAACGGGGTCATTTATCTGTGTTAATAGCAGCGTGCCATATCGATAGTAATGCATGACAATAATTTGAAAAATCAGCAGTAATAGGATATAAAGTAGCAGTTATATATAGGCAGAGCATACATGACTATTCATATCATTTCTTGGCACTAACGCATCATTTCACAAATTATTTTCACATTAGCATATTCATTCCACATTGTGCAATTCCTTCTGCATTCCTTATGTTTGTTTACTCCTAATTTGTGTAAATAGATATCTGCAACTCCCTGCAGGCTCCTATCCAGACCGTATATTATATGAAGTCATTGTCATAAAGCTTTACTTGTGGAAAACATATTGCTTTACTTGTGAAATCTCTCTCTCCCTGTTAATACATGTTAATATTATAGCGTGTTAGAGAATGAATGTAAGAAATAAATATTAGTCTATAATACAAAATATATCTATGATTCTTAACACCATAATCATTCAATAATATTGAAGAATATATATAAATATCTCATTCCTCTTTGTGGAATTATGTGTTAAGGAAGTTTTTTTCTTTCTTTCTTGGTTCTATCTACTCAATAATTGTCAGTACATTGAAAATGTATAGATGATAACCCTAGTCTGTTCAGTCTGAAAGGCCAGACTGAATCCTATGTCTTATTCTATCTTCGTGAAATGAAAGTGAGCCTGTGTTCTGTTTGTTTACATGAACTGATGAAGGATTATATTTTTATTCAGAACAGTCTTCTTCAGAGCGGGAGTTGATGCGCTTCATTTGAAATTGTGCTTTTAAAGTCGTTTCTTTTTCTTTTCTTTTTTTCTTTTTGTTTTTGTTGCTTAGCCGGTTTTAGTGGTCACAGGATTCATATCAAAAAGCATGGCAGTGTTGTTGAATGTTACGTTCATGTGTGTTGGTATACAGTGTTATGACGTGTGTGTGTGCGTGGAGTCCAAATTGTTGGCTGTGTTTTTTCCAGTAGCCTGTTTGTGTTGATGTTTGCTGCAAATATGACGACGGTCACGTCTCCTCTGAAAGCACAGGCCCCGACCCTCCTCCCATTCTAAATTCTCTCAGGTAGTCAGAGCTACATTGCTCTCTCCGAGAGCTGGAAATGTACAGTATTGGCTTACTGCTCCCTGTCTCGTTGTCCTCTCGAGGTCTGCTCTCCGTATTGCAGTTATTGAATTACAGATGTGAAACGTGTGAGGGGCTCTGTGAAGTGTGGAGAGGTCTACTCTGCCAGTCTGCCAGTCTTTCAGTGAACATACTGCACTCCTGCTGTAGCTGTGGTTCAATTATCAGACAGCATCGCTGTCATGAGTTAGAAAGGATCAGCTCTGTAGTCAGCAATATTGATGTGTCCGTAGGATCCGATGAAGATACTTGCTTCCGTGTACCTTTTACTCGTTAAAAAGTTATTTTGTAAAGGACACTCTAAATGTCCTGATATGTTTGTGCAAGATCTAATAAGAAGACCAGAAGTTTCATGCTAGCAGGTTTAATTACGTACACTATATCGGCTCCTGTGTTATTTCAGTTTATCTGTCTCTGCCCCCAAAATTGGAAGTGTTTTGAGTACATCAAATTTTTGGTCCTCATAAATCTGCAGGAAAAAAGAGGTGGAGGAAGCTGTTTTAAAAGCAGGCGTAATGACTGCAGGTCAGCTTGTGTTTTTGAGCATCCTCTTTACGATCCTTCCACTGAACAGCTCAGTCTTTTGCAGTCACTGTTTGAACCTATGCAACTCCCGAGCTTTCTCCCTGTAGCTGCCAGTGTGCCGTTGAAATCAGTGGGAAGACACAAAAAAAAAGCCAATCGAGACGATTCCTTGATGTGAAACAGAAGCCCCTCTTTTATTTTGTTCTTCTTTTTTTGGTCATTTGTTTGTTTTCTCCTCTCTTGTTTTTGCCAAAAGTGGCCACTGCCCATTACCTGATATTACTGAGTGTTTTGAGACGCCTCCTGTCATTAGGGCCCAATCCCGCGTCAGAGCTGTGATATTGTGTGCTCCTTCTATTTTTGTGAGATAACTAAAGAATTATAAAGGGATGGCAAATAAAGTACAAATGTGAATGTCAGCTTGTCGAGTATTGATTCTATGCTAATTGTGTAAGTGGTTTATAAAGACTACATTGTTTATTTATCCTGATATTTCTATTTTTGTTCAACTTTTTTTGTTTGCTATAATGATATCTACCTGAAGTAAAGGCTTCGAATAGGATTTTGTATGTAAATAATCTATTAAATGTGATGTTATTATGTAGGAGGATAGGTTTAAAGCATTAATAAGAATCTCCCTGGGAAACACCTTACCTCTACTCAGGTAAGACGAAACAGCAGCTTCATGCTCGATTTAATTCTAATTTAATTTAATTTGTCTATTTTTTTGAATTTTTTTTTTCTTACGCCACGTTTTCTGTGTTGGTATTGAGGCCGTTTAATAGCTCCATTATTTGTTTTTTCAGTTAATATTTTTATATGCATGCTTTTAAAGGAAACTTTTTTTTTTTTTTTTTTTTAGTCTAACATCATCATGGAGGTTTTCAATTACATAATTATTAATGTAATCATCCATCTTTAATCAATAATGAATTTTAAAGGAGCAATTAAACAGCAACAGTTACTCCTTCATACACTGTATTACATAATTCCAGTTATTCGTGATACAGGTCTGACAGATCACGCTGGCATAGCTGAACATTTTTGTGCCCCAGCACATTTTCCTAACAAGTTTTTGACTTTTAACATGCATCAGATAACTCAGTGTACATTCATTTAATAAAAAAAACTTTGAATTAGAATTCATTTTATGAATGCCTGGCCACTGTGATTTGCACCAAAGCAGGTGAAAAGATATCCTTGAAGTTTAACTAAAGTTTGTGTTAAACTAATGATCAACCGTTTCCTTGATTTTTTTTTTTTTTCTCAGTGTATGTTGCACCATTTTGACAATACTATGATTTTTGTCACAAGGAGCAGTTTACTTGATTCTTTTTAAATTAAGCATCAATTTCTTTTCAATATAAAAATAATAAGAAAAGAAATGTCACTGTGTTGAAAAGCTCTCGTGCATCATTCTCCCTAGGTGACCTTTCTCGTGTCTCTTCCTCATACAGACCTGCAGAGGGAGCCGAACAGCAATGAGCTGCGAGCCGCCTGGACAGCAGCTTCTGTGCAGCTCGCAGAGGAAAAACAAAAGCTGAGAGTCCAGCAGAGGACTGCATCATGTGTCTATGATAAACACATGTTGCTGACAGATGAATGGTACAGTCAACACCATACCAGACAAACTCCTCGCACCAGTCTTCATTTCACACTATTAGACCAAGAATCCCAATTCCAGCCTCCAGACAGCCAGTTTACCTCTGATGTCTTCCAGCTGGCCCCTTTTAAGACTCCAGCAAAAGAAACTAAGGTGGCGTCTCATAAACCTGTTGAGGTGTCTGATGTTTTCCTCCAGGCCCCGTTTGGAAAGAGGCAGGAAACCACCAAAGAAGTTCCTATCAACACTTGTGTATTTAAGTCTGGTGCACAGCAAATCCAAGCCAGCAAACCGCGTCATTCAGCTAGAACGCCATTTTCTCACGTTTTTCAGAGTAGACGAGCGGCTCCAGAGACGCCTTTGCTTCAGCAGCCGGTGGCCGTGCACCGGGTCGTCTCCAGGATCGGTCAGCAAGCCGCCGTAGGCTCAGTAGCTGTGGGGCCGTTACATTCCTGGACCATAGGGGGTAGAGCTCTCGATGACCCGTTTACCGCTGCACCATTTCAACCAAGATGTTCTCAGGAGAAACCCTGATTATATAATCATCTTTAAAAAAAAACAAAAAAAACAATTAGGAGCTTCTTTTTTTTTTTTTTTGCAAGTAATGAAGAAGCCAACATATAGTTCAGTGGCAGTATTACTTAAATCTCTGGTGTAATTTTACTTTTGAGATTATTGTTGGCTATTTAAAATAATTGAAGTAATCCTTAAACCAGTTCATGTTAAAACTTGATGTTCTACCTCAGCCATGAGATCCGTCTTCAGTCTGAGAACCGCAGTGCATCACATCAGCACTTTACAAATAGTTTGAGCTTTGGCTAAAATGGTCATCGTTCATGGATCTGTCACTGACAAAAGTTAATTTAAGTTTTTTAAGGAAATCCCTCCATGTGTCACATTTTGAAAGGAAAGAAAATCATGAGCATTCTAGCATTATAGAAAACACAAACAACTTCGATCTAATACAGTAGGTGCTGTAATTGTGAGTAGTTGTGTTTATAATGTTGTTGCGGTTTCCTCCTTAGTTCACATTTAGAATACAGATTGTGCCTTTGTTTTCCAAAATGACTCAAAGCTGGTCGACAAACTGACTTAGTGTTCCCACTGACACCAAATCTTTTGCTATAAACCAAAGAAATTCTACAAAACTAAATGTTTCTTCATATTTGCTGCTTTCAAATGAACCGAGTTAAAGCATTGTAGATTTACTAAACCTGCAGCTGTACGTTATTCAGAATAAAGTTCCCAAAGAATGAATTGATTACTCACAAGCTACCCCTGTTGTTCCCAGTTAGTTCCCACTAACTGCTGTCATTATAGCACAGCCAATTTTACAAGCTCCTTATAATGATCTTTAAAGAAGTTATATATCATATCTGTTAGTTTAAATCATTGGCGTTTTATGTGTTTGTAGAAACTCTTAGAAAAACCAAGTTCATTTCCAATAAACTGCTACTTCAGTGAGGTTTTTTTTATGGTTTACAAGAATTTGTTTCCAGTTTTGCTTCACACTTTGGCAAAGATGTGGACTTTTTTATAAACCATACTGCCTTTGCTGGAAAAGTATTTTGTTCATGCGTAGTATTTTTTTGAATCTATACTATCTGATTATTAATACTGGACTTTAGGAAATATCACCAGTGAAAATAAATGAATTATGAACACAATGGAGATCTTTTTATTCACTGCTTTGACAAACAATGGTCACATTTCTGTTCTGAATGTGTTGTAAGAGACATAAGCTGAAACTATTAAGTTTTTTGTCTGACTCTGTTTGGATCGTCCAGATTTTGAAGATTAACCTCTAAAGATTTATATAGCTGAAGGGAAATAGATAAGCACGAGAGATTTATTATAAATTAGCTCAAGGCTGTGTGTAAGCTGCACCGTGGCTCATAAATCTGCATGACTGGGGGTGATTAAGCTGCCTGAAGACACTCACTGCCATTGTTTGTGCAGCCAAGGTAAACAGTAGCACTAGCAAACCTCAGCAAAAGCATAGTACTCCATTTATTTTGACTGTTTTTAAAGGTATGGGGGAGAAAGAGCTGCACAAACACTGCTGCTCCTTCTCGCATTGATGGCGTAGGTTAATAAAAGAAGACAAACACTCTCCCCTGTATAGCTGCAAACTGAATGAATCTTTTTCTTGCTTTCATGTGAATTCTTTGCCAGCATTAGGATACATAAACACCTTCTTCCACATCTCCAGGTCATAATGGTTATATTTTGCTTTCACTTCGGCAGTTTGCTGCCTTTAATCCCACTGCTGCCTCTGCTTCTGGAAGTTTTCTTTGACACGCCTCCATGAGCTCACCGCTCACAGGACTGCAAGTCCGCCTGCGCGTGTCTGCGAAAGCATTTCCTACTGGTGAAAAAAACTGAACAAAAACACATGGAAAAGTTACATTAGGATTTATTTTAGGAGATCTGAGTTTAATGAAAATCAGCTGACCGGCTGCTCTGGATTGTTACATAATGCATTTTCCCCTGTCTTTTGTTATAGAGAGCCACATCTCACCCGAAAAGCATATCGCTGAAAATGTGTTGTAATATGGTTTAACCTATCGCAACGATATACATGAACTTGCCATTTTATTAGGCACACTGAATAAACGGCTTGTTAGCACAAAAGTCAGCCAATCACGTGGCAGCAGCCCAACGCATTTAGGCACGTAGACATGATTAAGATGATCTGCTGATGTTCAAAGTGAGCAGAGCAGAGTGATGTAAGTGACTTTGAACGTGGCATGGTTGTTGGTTCCAGACAGGCTGGTCTGAGTATTTCAGAAAGTGCTGATCTGCTGGGATTTTCCCACACAACCATCTCTAGGGTTTACAGAGAACAGTCCAAAAAAGACTAAATATCTAGCAGTTCCCCGCCACTATAACTCAAATAATCACTTTAGAATCAAGGTATGCAGAAGAGCACCTCTGAACACACTGCGTGCCACTCCTGTCAACTAAGAACAGGAAACTGAGGCTATACAGTTCACACTAACCACAAAAATTCACCAAAATTGGACAGCAAAATGTTGCCACTCTGACGAGTCTTCATTTCTTCTGCAACATTCATATGGTAGGGTTAGAGGTTTATGTAAATAACATGAACGCGTGCATCAATGCATCCGTGCATCCTGCCTGTATCATTACTTCAAGCTGGTGGTGGTGATGTGATGGTGTTGGTAATATTTTCTTGGACCACGTTGGGCACCGTAGTAAAAATCAGGCATATTTAAAAAACACCACAGCCTTTTTGAGTAATGCTGCTGACTCCATCCCTTTATGATCACAGTATATCCATCTTCTGATGGCTTCTTCCAATAGGGTGGATGTGCAGTCAACAAGCCGTGTGATGCTATCGTGTCAGTATGGACCAAAATCATGAGGAGTGTTTCCAGCAGCTTGTGAATCTATGCCAGAAAGAATTAATGGGGGTCCAACCCAGTACTAGCAAGCTGTACCCTAATAAAGTGGTTGTGATTATATGTTCTGGTTTTGTAGTTTATTATAAATCCTTTCAGTAACTTATATATGCATGTATGTATATGTCCACATTTCAGCTGTAGGTGTTTTCCCACTGAAGCACAGCAGTAAAGTCCATCTGCCTCTTTTACTTCCCCATTCCCACTGACTTCCATACATGGAAAAATTGGGCATTTTCTTTTTTTTTTCTTTCTTTATTTCTTTTTTCTTTTTTTTTACAAGGATTAAGAATCACTTCAGGCAGCTCACTTCCTCCGCTTCAAAGCTCATGGAGCCACTCAGAAAAGAAACCTTATTTTGATCTTTTCCACTTTTTCAGTCTTGCAGTCCTGAGCAAATTAGTATAGTTTTGTCCTCTGAAGTGACAGTAGATAAAAGATAATTGATATTTTTAATTCATTTTTGTTTTTTATTCGAGTGTCCCTAATAAAATTGCATGTAATATACAGGTAGTTTTGAAGGCACATATTTCAGGTGTGGATTTGGGGATCTCGCTGAGTCATAACAAGCGATTCATAAGATGACTTTCTTTTAATATATATATGCTATGATACTAGTAGCTGTCTTCTCTCCACTGTGACAAGCCAAAATCTGTTTAGGCTTAACAAGTGCACACATTTATCGGGTTACGTGGTGATACTGAACATTACACACATCTACTACACACTTGAGAGGAGTTTATTCATTCAAAATGAACGGAAACATTTGCAGAGGTGCCTGTAGTGTACAAATTTCTGATAAAAATCTCTGACACGGGGCAAAAGAAGGAAAGGAAAGTTATCTTTAAAATGATTTATTGCACATCATAGTGGTGTGAACAAATCAGACGTAACATAAATCTGAGTCTGCCGTTCTGCCAGCTGAATCAGTCGCACAGTGACTTTCCAGAGGTCACATTTGTGACAGAACTTAAACAGCGTCACACGCTGCCAAACTCAGTGTCTGAATACTCGAACATCTCCGGTCTGCGAAAGAATTTATTTCCACACTGATGAGGCGAGTGGACCAGTTTCTCTGCAGCAAACAATGTTTGTGTCAGCAATGTGTAAATCTTAACTGTGGTAAATATGCTTATTTGTTTTCTTGCCAAAAGCTAGGTGAGGATATCAAAGCCACTCTCGTGCCTGTACGATGAATGTGAAGCTAGGGTGCAGTTAGCTTAGCTTAGCATAAACACTTGTAGCAAAACAGCTTGCCCAGCTCTGCTTACTTTAAAAAAAATTAACCCAAAAAACCTCAAAAATACTCATAGTATTAAAAACAATCAACTTCCATTAAATACAATGTGTGTACATGTATGTTTTTGTGATTCAAAGAACATTCATTCACAAAATATTGCTTCCTGGACCAACTCTCATGTATAAAACACATGATACCTTTGATGAAGCACTGGGTTTTCTGCTGTTCAAACTCGTGACAGTTTAAAGACAAAGGTTACAATTTTCATTGGTAATTTGAAATGTTTGACCAAATTATCTGATTTGAAGAGCAAAACTTCTTTAAAAAAAAGAAATGAATGCTAACTCCATTAGCCAAAGCTGTGCTCATTTACACCAAAAAATTTCACTTTTTAAACTTAAAAAAACAAAGTCACAGTTCATATCATGGCAGGTGTGGGCCACGAGTGGGTGATCACCAGGTGAAAAGACACAGTGAAAAGCCCTTTTTTAGGTTCCCGTTCGGAGCTGGGATCCTCCAGTATTTCAGTTTTTAGTTATCAGTGGTTGTCATGATTGGGGCGTGGAGGGGGCCGCGATGGAGGTGGTGCTCTACACGGAGGTGGACCCTGAGGTGGAGGCGGCAGAGAGCCGGTAGGAGACGGAGGAGCAGAGAGAGAGCTGTTGCTGGTTGAGGGCAGGGCTCTGTTTGGAGGTGGCGTGTACATGGGTGAGCTGGAGGAGGATGGCGGAGGAGTGGATGGCAGAGGAGGAAGGGTTGAAGTTGGAGAGGGGGGCAAGTGGGAGAGCTCGTTGCCCTCCGACAGACGGCGCTGGTAGCTGTGGGGCAAAGTGTAGACAGGTGTGGCGGGGTGTTTGTAGATGGGGTAGCGAGGAGCAGGATAGGATTTACTCCGGGTGAAGTTTATGCACCTGCCCTGTAATTAGAGCACAGGAAGTGTTCACGGCTCAATACAGAAGTTTGCTTTTGTTAAGTACTTCAACTGTACAGTGAGAGACATGAAGAAAAAGGGCAATTAAGACAAGAAAAGTCCAACATCTCCTGTGGCACAGCAGTTAGCAGGTTTGGAGAGATACAGCTCTCAGATGGAAAGAGAAAATTCCACCATTACTTTGTGCTGTGGAAGAAAACAGCATTCCTGACAGGCCAGCCGTGCTGATGCTGGGAGTTTAGGAAGGCAGGCAACATCTACTCTTAATGATTTCTGCAGATGATGAAAGCAATGCTCCAGACAATGCTGCAGTTGTTTTCACTTTTGTCTACTCGCTGTGCCACTTGAGGGTTTCCTTGAAGTAAATACTCCTGGGATTTGAAGCGGCTTTGACTTAAAAATGTTTAGTTTATTGGATAAGTGAAGTTAATGTCATGCAGATAAGATTCAAGGTTATTTTCCATCCACTCCACTTTTCTTTTTTTCCTTGTTTGATCCTGAACTTCAAACATTCCTATTTTCCAAAGATAATAAATTCAGACTCTTAAATGTCTTCCTGCCACAAGCTGAAATAGCTGGTTCGCAATCCTTTTATTATTTCAACGTGTGCTCATCTTACAAGCGTGAAATATCCAGTTGTGTTACCTTGCAGAGGAGGTTAAAATGTTACCTTTTATTTTCTCATGCCTCACCTTGTCTCCGGGATAAGGTCGCATTACAGACACTCTGTCGTAGCCTTTTCTCAGAAATACACACAGAGCATCCAGTTTGCCCTAAAGGAGGACGAATAAAAAAAACAAAACAGCATAAATAAATAAAAATACCAACAATCCCTTATCCACAGTTAATTGCCAGCCTGGCTCTGGAGCACTTTTGCTCCAGATGTATCTCAGGAGGCTTTAATATGACAAAGAGACAGATAAACAAAGAATGTATTTTGTTTGAAATAACACCCGCTCAACAAATTCCATATTCAGGGGTTAGCTCAGTGCATGTCTGGTTCCTATTACCATCCATCCAGCTGACTAATATGTGAGGAAACCAATTGTATTAACTGTTTCCTGGTCATACATAAAGTCTTTTTTTTCTGTGTTGGAAGACATATGTAAGGAAGGGTCCTACATGTCAAAGAAGAGCATCTGGAAACACTATTATCTATATATTACATATGTGATCCATGCCTTAGAATACATTTTATGGCAGTAATACATTTCTGTGTCATGGCCATGAGATTTAAAACTCTAGGAAAAGCCAGCAAGTAGAGCTGAGATGAAATTTTTTTTCAAAACAGGAAAGCTACAGTAATACTTTGGATTTATTTAACCCTTATTTAACCAGAAAGTGTAACTCTTGATATTAAGAATCTCTGTCGGGAGAGTGTATTAGACCAAAATAGCACGTTTTATTTATGGCAAGCAAGTCTACTGTAGAACACAGTGCACAGAAGGGCCATGAACAAACTGCCAAACAGATGGACATGAAAAGTGAAATACTGGAGCACCTTGATGGGCGAGTACCACTTGTGGGGTTGGGAAGATTTGTGTGAGTTGTAGTAATGCCGCAGTGGAGCAGGATCGTACTCCTGCGCGGGCATCACAACGCGAGCGTTTTTAGCCTTTTCCAGTTTGGCTCCTTCTTCAGTCGATCCTTTATCTCCCCATCGAACCTGAAAAGAAAGAAAAGCTTTGTGTTTCAGACAGCCACGTTAGTATGGAGCCTCCAGTGGTCTCCAACGGTGGTAAAAAAGCTCCACAACTCAGACAGAGAATGGATGAAGGGGTGATAGAAGATAAATAAGGATTTTGTCATCAGTCATGCAAAGCTTCTCTAGTAGAGTCCAAGAGGAAAAATATGAAGCCAGAAAAAAGTGAAAAGTTGGACCAATGTGATTCTGGAGAACTGACAAGATCTGAGCCAATAAAATCACATCCAGTGGGTTCTAGTTTTACCACTGCCTCTGCACGTGTGTCAGGGTGCCTGAATGTGACTGCTGTAAATGAGGTTTGTGTTTGACACAATGTGCCGCATTTCCTTTTACTCAAAGAAACAAAAAAATCTCTTTCCTTGTACGTTAACATGTTTTGAAGCATTCCTGTGTGGGTTTTAATTAAAGCCAGTCCACTGAAGTCCACAAGATCTCAAAACACACACACACAAAAGTAGCTCCTTTGGCTCTGACTTGAATTGTTTCAATTTGCGACACAAGTTTTACATTTAGGTTTTATTTCTAAACCTTCAAGAGGATATAGAGCATTAAGTCTCAAACCATATTCACTAAGAAATCTTAAGATTCAACAAGAGCCCGACTGGGTTTTTCTCTAACGCAAATATCTCGATTCTCAGAGTCACCAATAAAGCTAAAAAAGGAACCCGGCACAGTAAGAGTGAAAGCATTTCTGTCAAAGCAGCCTTGAAAGTTCATTACTCAAATTCACTCCCTTTCAGCTGCACCAGACAAGCCACCAAGGCTTTAACTTGGCAGAAAAGGCACATAAATGAAGCTGTGCATACTTTCCGTAGCTGGTTTTGGAAGTGTTCACAGCAAAGACTCTTCAGACTTCACAACCAGTCTGTTAAAAAAAAAACCCAAAACTTCACACTGACTGGGTGACAACTGTCTCCTTGACCTTATCCTCCCAAACCACGCACACATCTGGTCCTCTCTGGTCTGAAGATTCTGTTGTCTTCCTCCTCCTCCTCTCGCATTTCAGCGTACACTGGGAACAGCTTGCTTGCTCTTATCTCAACACCATGAACCAAACTGCTCTACTCTTTGGAGCACTTATGCCGACTTCGCAGTTTATTGTGCACAGGGCCTCATCTTAACTCTTTCTGTTTCTCAGAGCTAATTACGACAACAAAGTGACTCAGTGCCGTCCAGCACAGAGTCGCATACTCATCTCTTTCAAAGGCTGACTTGCTTCCTGTTTTCTTGTGTATGCTTGCTGTACTACTGTTTGATCTCATTCCCGTCTTTGAGCATTTACTTTCAGCTGAATGCCAGAGTGAAGCTTGCCACGTGTATATCAGTGAGGCTGAAACCAGTCAGCAGTAGAGCAGGGCGATATGACCAAAAATATTTATCACGATATACATTTGAAAATTTGCAATAACGATATAACTGACGATATAATTGAAAGTAGACAAAATACTTTACAACTCCCCAACGTGCAAAAAACAAACAAACATCAATGTATTTTCACTTAAACAAGCAGCTGTTTTTTATGTGCATTAAAGTTATATAAAAATTTTACAGTGCAAATGCAAATTCCTTGCTGACAGTTAAACCAAAAGGCATTTCCAGTGGAAATTGGCCGACATATCCTCAGCATAACCATGTATAATATCCACAAAACTTAAAAAGAGGTTATACACACACAATACGGTAACATTATGTTGAAGCACAGTATGTATCACTCCGTGAGGCTCCTGCCTACGATGCTCCGACAATCCATCAAGCGGTGCGGCTTCGTAGCTTAGCAAAGTCGTACTAAAACATTTGACAAATTTTCGAGCGCCGTGTACGACATAAAATCGTTTCGAGGTCAGTAAACACAACCAGAATTCAAACATAAGGCACACGGGATTATAAGGGGCACTGTCGATTTTCAGAAAAATCAAAGGATTGATTTTAAGTGTGCCGTATTTTCCAAAAAACACGGTAATAACGACGGCCCACTAGCATGCGCTACCAAAAATAGTGCTTTGTTGTGTATCTGACGGACGAAAGCTAAACCAGTGCCACACCACTGAAGTTGCAGCATTTTTACAAACCAATTCTGGTTCATCGGTTTCATTCAACGATCCACTTTCGCTCTTCTCATTCTGCGTCGCCGCCATGTGCGTATGTAAACAAAGGCACTATGCATGCGCGTTTTACCCATATTCTATAGCGATATTTCATTTTCTTATCGTTGCCCAACATTACACCGGTATTACCGTGAACGGTATGATATGGCCCAGCCCTAGTCAGCAGCACCAAATAAAATGTACAATCACATTAGAACATTTTAATTTCATTTTCACTTGTGTAAGATTCAACAAGAGCCCGATGTTTTTAGGTTGCCAAGCAACTTAAAAACTCAAATAGCATGCAATCTAGCACACAAGCAGACTGGTAACTATATAAGTATATAGTCACAGGGTTTTTGACCGACATAGTAGTATTAGTTGTAATAGTCGCCCGAGTGCTTTCATATTTTCATGTTCTCATGCCCCTCTGTGTTGCCTTGTTAAGTCTTAGTATTCTTGTCTGGGTTTTTTTTGGTCCTGTTTTACTTTCAACGTGAGTTTTTTTTGTTTTCTGTGTTAATTTTGCTTCCTGTATGACTTCCTGTTTCCCTCTTTGTTTCCACCTCATTCTCCTCCTGCGTCTAAACCCCAGTCAGCCCTTCGTTTATGTGTGCATCTACATATTGCCCTCATACTGTGAAGAAACAATATCTTTCCATCATCTTCTGTTTGCTTACCCTAATGTCGGCACTCAGGATGAGCGGTCACAGGAAGCTGATTATCAGCTTGTTAATTTAACCAAATGGTACACATTAAAGGAGCATCTGACTAATCACAAACAGTGTAGTGTACAGCGTGACAAGCAGCTGATTTTACCAGTGAAAATGAAACTATAATATTAGAAAAATATGACGATGTTAAACATACAATACAGAGAGTTCAATTTTCAATTCTTTCAGCTGCAGCCCCGTTTATGCTAAATGATGACAGTTTGACTTAAAATCCACAAATGCAAACAGATGTCCTGTATTATATAATAATGCTTATAAACAGAAACAATTCTTTGCAACCAACAAGGAAAGTCAATGAGTCAGATTTGAAACTTTAAATGCTACTGAAAAACAGAGGGTGTGAGGGCTCTTCCAGGAATACTGATGCTATTTTCCAGAGAACTGATTGGTCAGTAGGTCGTGACTTCATGGTGCTTCTACAGTAGAAGTTACCATGGTGATACAACCCAATAAAGAAGTGATCTGTATTTGTAGTCCAGAAAACCCAGGGTTAACAATTACAGAGATAAGCCCAGATCCTGCTCCGCAGTACAGACCTCTGGCTGCACTCCTTAGATTCTTTAGTATTCCTCATATTCCTCTTTGTATCCTCCTTTTGGACTGTTTATTTTGGATTCTGGAATAAGCTACAATGAAACGGATCACCCCTCGTTAAACATTCGTTCTTCTGCTTCCCACACTTTTGGATCCTAAATCTCCTCTCAACAATCCCCATTAGGACATAGCTCCATGATAGAGTTTAATCGCATTAAATAAATAGAGTTTAATCCTGGAGATAATTCAGTTAAATAAAAGAAAACAAAGAAAATCACATTTTTTGGCTGGTTGATTAATTTAAACTGTACAGCCAAGAATTTGATTTCTATTAGCCAGCATGAGCAACTGGTCGATACTTGTTGTTAATGGGAAATATGCACGATAGTTATTATACATATGCAGTACTGATCTATTTACAGTTTGCTTTCTGGATTACCTCCATTCTCTTGATACCCCCGACTCCACGGCCTCCGTAGTATGACGCATCTACCGTGGGCCACCTCTTCTTTGGAAAACCATCTTCATCATCCTAAAGAAAAAAATAAGCATACGTTATTTCTAAGAAAGGGAAATTTAGGAAGGAACTTTAAAAAAAAAGAATAGAAAAAAGAAACACTCCACTTACAGAAATGTCCTCTATTACTGGTGGAGGTGCCTCATGGATGACCTGCAAACCAAAAAGACAGTGCCTGATTTTTGTTATCGCACCAAAGAGCAACAACCGGAATCATGTAATTGTGAAAATAAGCATCGCTAATTTAGTTGGGATGTAAGTTTTTCATGATCATACCACGGTGCAGCAGAGAGGCCAAAACCACCACAGCAGAGCGATGGTCAACAGGAGCAGCAGGATCAGAAGCGCGATGGCCACAAAGGTCCCGTTAGACTACAAACAAAAGGACATATTGAGGATATGTTGCTCATAGATACACTATTTATATTCATCCACTAATGAACTGCAGAACACTGTGGCAGTGGGTCGAGCGGTTTAACCTGCATAATGTGCGTGCGAGATGACAAATTTCTGTGACGTTATGTCATTATGTGCAAATTCTCCTTCTAAGTCAATAAAGTTCCTCACATACTTTTAGCCATGAGGTAATGTGTGGGGATTGTTTTTGTCCCCTCCTGGTTTCCATTATACTTACACAAGCTACTGCAGTGATTGTGACAGAGCTTGATATGAAGCTCAGGCCATTATTCATGCTGACGTGGAGAGTGGCAGACCTGTAGAAAAGGTAAGAGCGTAACTAGGACTCGGTTTGCATACTTAGTGCTCATAGATGTTTACTGCAATTATAAATAGCGATACAGATGAAAACACTTTCATGCTGTCAAGCTGTGTATACTGCTTACACTTTGATAAGAAGTAATGAAGCTCATTAAAGTTTCCTGCAGCAGCGATTACTTACGTTCCCTGTTTTTCCAGAACAGGAGCTGGGCACAAAAGGTAGGTATCTCTCACCACCAAAGGTCTTTTCACTGTGCAAAATGAAATAATGTGAAAATTTATATTTAGCACTGCACACAGCAAAGTAAACTACACATTACGTGAGTATCCAGGATGAAAGAGAAAGCTGTGAGTGATGCAAAGGAAAAATTTACTTCACTTTCCTCTTGCAGTCCTGTAACTTTAGGAGATTCAAACCTCAAAATATCTTCTTTGTTTTTGAATTCCTGGACTTCCTGCTCTTATGGAAAATGAAGCAAATGAGGGAGGGCTGTGGTTTATTTACCCTGGCTGAGCGAGTGTCTGGAGTGTGCAAAGACAGTGCTCGTCTCTGATGAGATCCACATTCCCCTTTAGACATCTGAGATGCGTAAAGCGCTATACCAGCTGATTAAAAGGAGAGGAAGAGTGCGCTGATGGCTTTTCATGAGGGCGAGGATTTACATCGCCAACAAAGAGCTGCTGTCCCCCACCCATCGTACTCCCACGCTGGCCAAAGTAAATTTAGCACAATGAAGAAAATGCTGAGGGCAATCCCTAAATAATACATTCTGCTGATCATTTAAAGGATAATTGTTGGCTGAACCGATTCACACATTTTT
Organism: Diplotaxodon limnothrissa; assembly: GCF_057381915.1. Classification (NCBI taxonomy): domain Eukaryota; kingdom Metazoa; phylum Chordata; class Actinopteri; order Cichliformes; family Cichlidae; genus Diplotaxodon; species Diplotaxodon limnothrissa. The sequence goes on along the minus strand of NC_140602.1, from coordinate 45,524,475 downwards.
CTTTCTGCAAACACCAACCACAAACTGTATATAAAAGATGGCTGTTACTCCCAGCTCTGGAAAGTGAAGTATTTGCAGAAGGTCCTTGACTCTGTATTAATCCTAATAACCAGACCCCTCTGGGTATCAGAGACCACTCTGACAACTCTCGACAGGTAAATGATTGTATTGCTCATTTGCCCCAGTAAACATTTTCCTAATAATTTTATCTCCTCAATCATCAATCACTAGTTTCAAAACATGCTAAATAAAAAATTAAGATAAAAAATGGTTCCAGTTTCCAATTTCTTCCCCCTGACTATTCAGCTGTAAGTGGTGGTGTAAAATTACAGAGCAGGGTCCCTGAGTGCTGAGGGGCAAAAAGCAGAAACATGCTATCCTGCAATAAAAGTATTTTACCTGCAAACTTTAAACAAACTCATTTTCTTCCTCTGTTTCCAATCTATATAAAGAGCAAAGCTAACTCCACTCTACGTTAAGAAGCTTATGTTTTAGTTCAATAAGGAGAATCTCTAATCCCTCATCTAGCTGCTTTCCTGGGTGCTTGACTGCTCGGCTATTCTTTACGTCAATTCCACTTTCTCACACTGTCAAACTCCATGCTGACATCATTGCTGTAGTCCAATCATTTTCTTTATATCTCGGTGCTCTTCTGTCCTTCTGCCTTTTGGATCTCATTTGTGCATCTGCCTTCTCTCCATAACCACTTCAGCCTGGTCACTCAGACCTCCACCCAAGCCTCTGTCTTCATCACACCAGCATCTCAACTTCAGGAAATCCTGTTCTAATTGCAATGGATTCTGTTTATTGACTTCAATAAGCATGCTTAATACTGCCAAATGATCTCTCCTGATTGAAATAGTTAAATACATCAGAGTGTCTGACTTTCTGCAACAAAGTGTGTCTTTGAAAGAATATTTCAAAGTGAGAAACTATTCATTTAGGTATAGTTATAACCCAAAAAAGTGGATTTCTGAAAACATAGCATTGCTACATCCAGATGCAAGCATCAAGATATAGTTATAACCCTCATCACTTGTGTTTTTACAGCATTAATAAAGAAGTTATAGAAGGCATCTGTTTGAGTTTGTGCACACTGACTGGATGGAGGTGGATTTCATTGTCCAAAGCAATGACTGAATATAAACAGAAGAGTTTTAGTCTTGTTGGGGCAGAGCTCCATAATTAGCTCACACGTGTAAGATATTATACACTTCAAAATATGATTTCGCAAAAGTTTTAGCAAATAGTTACAGGCACAAAGTAAGATCAGTAAGCCTATATTCACTCTAGTTTTGCTTTGTGTTTTGGTCTTTAGCAACTACTCATAGAAGTATTTGGCTCTGTAGCCTCATCACATTCACCAACTGGTTGCCAGTCTTGCCAGTCTGCTGTTTAGCCCTCAGCATGTATCACTGCCTCAGTAACATTAGTAATTAGTCAAAACAAATCAATGAGAGAGAAAGCTGCAATGAAGCTCTATGAAAAATGAGAGGGCTGGAGAGCTGGGTAACATAATGGTGTGATGGTTTAAATAAATAAAGTCTGCATGGGAGAGGTGAAATTACAGCTAAGAATGAATTAAAATGAAAAACTTTGCAAGTGCTACTTACTCAAAGTAACAGTGTCGTTGATCCAGAAGCTGCAGAGAACTTTCTGTACATCTCGGGCATGAAGGAAACCATTTCCACTCACCACCACCTGGAAGGATTCTGAAGTGGGATTAAATTGATCATTTAATCAACTTTTGTCTTTGTGGTAAATTTGGAATACTATAGAGTGAGTTTTAGGGAGGGAAGTGCTCTCAGTAGGACTACTGGTCCATACCGATGCTACAGTACTGTTATGTCATAGTATAATGTCATAATATCTGATATAGATGATGAAAACTTTTATGGGCCTAAGATGTACCTGTGTGCCAAGTTTGGTTGCTAAACTGTGATTTTAGTAATTGTCTGTGTATAATTTGGAGTATATATCAAAAGTAACGATCAAGTGTAAGTAGAAAGGTGTATGTATACATCAAGCTTTTGCATTTTGAGACAGTATTTTGAGTTCAAGTTTCTTCACCTCCTTCACAGATGCTGGAGGGCTCGACAGCTAGGATTTCAATACATGATCTCTTTAGGATCTGAAAGAGAAAATAATATCAGAAGCTTAACTTAGTGCAGGACCTTCCACTGATATAATGCGATCTTATTGTGTTTTAGTACCGAGTCTATGACGCCTTGCAGTGCTTGAAATCCATCATTCACAGGGAAGACGTGATCCTTGCTGTCAGCTATCGTTGAAAGCTGTGGAGAAAAATGTCTACATGGTTAAATTGTTCTTTAGCTGACTGATTAATTGATCTTCTAACTGTTAACCCTTTAAGACCTACCATAGAACCAAGTCCGCCAGTGCTTATATCATATCATAGTTGATATACATCAATACAACCATTATAGCCCAAATTTTAATAATATGTATGCAGTACATTTATAGTAATTACATAAATTGCAAAAAAGTGCAATAAACTACAAAACAATTGAAGATCGTTTTTGTTTTTTTTAACATATATTTCTAGTTAGAGAAATTTAAGAGGCTTATCCCTCAAAACTGTAAATACAAAAAAGTTGCACAAAATAGTTTCTCACCACAGGAAATTTATTTTGAGTGTCTTCATAGTTTTATTTTTGAAATACACCAATTTTTATATAATGCAGGAAAAACTAAAATAAATATTATACTGCAAATTTGCAAAAAAAACAGCACATGCATCAAAGTAAACTATTTCCAGCAGTGCAATATGAGTCCTAAGCATCCCAGAAATGACACAGAAAGTCATAAAGTCAAACATAACTTTTAAAAACACCAGTACAGGCTCGCTAGGCCCTGATGGTAAAAAACTACATTTCCGCAAAATGGCGTCACTTCCAGCTTCGGGCAGGTCATGGTGGACATGCGATAGTTCGTGCTGATGGACGTAGGAAGTGTTACAAACAGCTGATTGGATCAGCAAAGCGTGTTTCTGGAATATTGTGTTTTTGTTCCTGCAAGTGCTTTTTATGAAGTTTTTGCAAAGCTATATGTGGAAGGAAACTGTGACCTAGGACAAGCTGATGGCATAAGATGTAAGTACAACTCCTCCGGTTTCATATGCAAAAAAAATTATTGCGCTAGCTCACGTGGTTGCAGTGCTACTGGGATTTAAAAATAGTTACGCAAAACAGAGCGCGCCCGCTCCGACCGGCTTTAAAGGGTTAACTGTTAGATTTACCTGGGTTTCATTAAAGTCTTTTACTCCCACACAGTACACAGTGGCACCCAGTTGCCGTGCTCTGCCAGCCTGAGAGAAAGTGAGACATTAAACAGAATAAACAAGCTACAGTGAAATGGTGAACGCTCACTGAATCACATTAGAATTTGGTTGGGCTGAAACTTAAAAGCTCCATCAGCTATATTGTAGTTATTCTCATGTCACTGACAACTGCTGGGAACATCTGGAAGTAATGCACAAGAGGTTTCTGTTATCGACAGTATATGAAAGATGTACATAGCCACTGTGACATCACCCGTGGCTATTGCTGCAGGGAGTGCAGAATTATTAGGCAAATGAGTATTTTGTCCACATCATCCTCTTCATGCATGTTGTCTTACTCCAAGCTGTATAGGCTTGAAAGCCTACTAACAATTAAGCATATTAGGTGATGTGCATCTCTGTAATGAGAAGGGGTGTGGTCTAATGACATCAACACCCTATATCAGGTGTGCATAATTATTAGGCAACGTCCTTTCCTTTGGCAAAATGGGTCAAAAGAAGGACTTGACAGGCTCAGAAAAGTCAAAAATAGTGAGATATCTTGCAGAGGGATGCAGCAGTCTCAAAATTGCAAAGCTTCTGAAGCGTGATCATCGAACAATCAAGCGTTTCATTCAAAATAGTCAACAGGGTCGCAAGAAGCGTGTGGAAAAACCAAGGCGCAAAATAACTGCCCATGAACTGAGAAAAGTCAAGCGTGCAGCTGCCAAGATGCCACTTGCCACCAGTTTGGCCATATTTCAGAGCTGCAACATCACTGGAGTGCCCAAAAGCACAAGGTGTGCAATACTCAGAGACATGGCCAAGGTAAGAAAGGCTGAAAGACGACCACCACTGAACAAGACACACAAGCTGAAACGTCAAGACTGGGCCAAGAAATATCTCAAGACTGGTTTTTCTAAGGTTTTATGGACTGATGAAATGAGAGTGAGTCTTGATGGGCCAGATGGATGGGCCCGTGGCTGGATTGGTAAAGGGCAGAGAGCTCCAGTCCGACTCAGACGCCAGCAAGGTGGAGGTGGAGTACTGGTTTGGGCTGGTATCATCAAAGATGAGCTTGTGGGGCCTTTTCGGGTTGAGGATGGAGTCAAGCTCAACTCCCAGTCCTACTGCCAGTTTCTGGAAGACACCTTCTTCAAGCAGTGGTACAGGAAGAAGTCTGCATCCTTCAAGAAAAACATGATTTTCATGCAGGACAATGCTCCATCACACGCGTCCAAGTACTCCACAGTGTGGCTGGCAAGAAAGGGTATAAAAGAAGAAAAACTAATGACATGGCCTCCTTGTTCACCTGATCTGAACCCCATTGAGAACCTGTGGTCCATCATCAAATGTGAGATTTACAAGGAGGGAAAACAGTACACCTCTCTGAACAGTGTCTGGGAGGCTGTGGTTGCTGCTGCACGCAATGTTGATGGTGAACAGATCAAGACACTGACAGAATCCATGGATGGCAGGCTTTTGAGTGTCCTTGCAAAGAAAGGTGGCTATATTGGTCGCTGATTTGTTTTTGTTTTGTTTTTGAATGTCAGAAATGTATATTTGTGAATGTGGAGATGTTATATTGGTGTCACTGGTAAAAATAAATAATTGAAATGGGTATATATTTGTTTTTTGTTAAGTTGCCTAATAATTATGCACAGTAATAGTCACCTGCACACACAGATATCCCCCTAAAATAGCTAAAACTAAAAACTACTTCCAAAAACATTCAGCTTTGATATTAATGAGTTTTTTGGGTTCATTGAGAACATGGTTGTTGTTCAATAATAAAATTATTCCTCAAAAATACAACTTGCCTAATAATTCTGCACTCCCTGTACAGTAGTTCAGCATGCATTCACACTTTAGGTTCTCTAATGTTCTAATAGTGTTTTGAGCAATATAGTGAGAAGAAAATACGCAGTACGCTGTATTTACATTATCTTATGCTTTGTACTAAAACAGGCTTTAAATTTCTATTTAAGTTAATAGTTGTTCATAAACTTCTTAATTAAGTGTTAGTAAGTTTCTTTTCACACGGATTCTTCTACCTCTCTTTGAGCCAGGTCAAACTGATTTTCTCTCAGTTCACCGTCCGTCAGGGCAATGATGACACTGGCTGTCCGGTAACCTACAGCACAGAAGGAAGCGCTGTTAAAACGCTAAAAAGAAAAAAAAATCTTTGAGAGCACAATCTCTAAGTATTTTGAACATATTTGTGATGTGAAGAGCAGCTGTGTTTCTATTGTTTCCTTATAGAGTGATTCTAACGTGTCTGAATTAGGAGTGAAATTCATTTTAATGTTTGGGTCAAAGACTTTACTATGATTAAGTGTTAAAAAAAAGAAAAGAAAGAAAAAATCTACTTACCATCTCCAGTCCCGTAGTATATTTGCTCGCTGGCCTGAGAGGGAAGTTTTGAGGCGTCAGTGGCTATAAACTTTAAAAAGGCCTCATTTAAAGGCTCAGAGGCCATACTGTTGGGTAGGGTCAGTTTTTCATTGACTTTACAGATGACTTACCCTTTGAAATCCTCTGTGCATGAAGGTGTCTCCGCCTGGCTGCACCATACGTAACTCCTCCAGTCCCGCCCGAATCTGATCTCTTATTATTGACACGTGAAAAAGGACAAAAACTACTGATCAGAAGGGGATGATACAACAAAAATAAAAAGAATTATTAAATTTAGGTGTGTTAGTATATGTGCCACCTGTCTTCTGTTAGAGGCATGAGAATCCTTCCTTCTGTTGAAAATACAATAAAAGACATCCGCAGCTGAGGACTGGGAAAACAAAAACACCGGAGATGATTGTTACATGTTTTTATGTTCTCTTCCCCCCCCTTTACTCTTATAGTGCCACGGCTCGTGCGTAACTGTACCTGATAAACTTGTGAGCCAGATGATCGACAAAGTAATAGATCTCATTCCAGTAATGCTGCACACTGCCAGACCTGAAACAAAGATTCAGCGGTTTCAGTGACACACAGGAGCTTTGGCACAAAAAAGTCAATTCACAATTGACTGAAAAAGACATGCAACACAATTGACTAAGAAAGAACTTAGAAATACTCTAATAGTGAACAACTTAATGCTGTTATACTGTTGTTTAGCTTCTTCGCTTCCAGAATTAGGAAGAATAAAAAGGGAGTCATCAAAACAGACAAGAAAAGCGTGACATTAAAAGCTGAAAGACAGAAACACTGAATATCTGTGAAATTGTGGAAACTGCCTTTAAAGTCTAGATCTCCTTATAACCCTGTAATGTGATGTAATTAAAGATTGTTTTTGCACTGCATACAATATAATGGGAGAAAGAAGGACTGGAGTCTATTCTCACTGACAGTGAGCAGCAGTGATGGAGAACACTGTGGACACTTATTAAAGGAGTTTTAGTTAAAGAGTATTCTTATTGTGATTATCAGCTATCACCTGAATCTTTTTGTGTAAAAATATTTTAGAAAAAAGAGGAAATTACTGGTGTTGAGTGCTTTAAAAGAAGGTGACTGGACTTCTTTTTGGCTCGTGAAGATGTTTTTAACTTTTCATCCACAAGGCTTCTTCAGTTCTAAAACAGCTGTCTAAGAGTCCAGGTATTTAACCTGTAGTGGGGACAGTCCGTTGTCCGCTTGTCCCCTGTCCACTCAACTGAGCTTTAGCTGTTGTGGACACCAAATTATGGAATCAGTGTGAACAACTGATATTTTTAAACAGCTTCTAGAATCATAAATATTCTCCAAGACATTTTAAGTTTAGTACCAGAGGTCTTGCCAGTTTCAATCATTTTTTAACCTCCTTATTTTTTTATTCATTTTTTTCCATTTTATTTCTTATACATTTTATTGTCTATTTATTTCCATTTTGTATGTCTTGCTGTTATTTATTTTCCTTTTAGTATATGTTTGTTTTAGTTTTTTATTGCTCTTTTTTTTTTTTTTTTTTTTTAACTAGAAAGCACTTTGTTCAGCTATGTTGTTATGCTAAATAAGGTTGGATGGGACTGGTATGCTATTCTTGGTATATTATTCATAAAAAAAATCTCACTTTTTTATGTGACTTTATTGCCCACTTTTACTCCAAGCCAAAGTTATAGTTCCACTTGATCCTTACATGGCTTCCTCCTGGGTCCAGGTTTTGCAACAGGTGCAGACCAACACAAACAACCAGCTGATTTCTCTAAGTGGAAGGCTGTAATTAAAGAGACTCGTGGAGCAAATATGCACAACTCCTTGTGGCCCCTTTCTCTCTCTGCACTCTCCCTTCACCTCCTCCCTTATGTTTTCATTTATCCTGTGATGTGAGTCGCAGTGCAGAGACAGCCAAACACTCGGGATCTTTGGAACATCTGGCTCTAATGGAGAAAGGGTTCTGCAGACCGAAGCGCAGAGAGATGAAATTGGGTCTGGATGTGGGCAGCGCCTGTCAGCGAAGAGCGGCCGCTTTTGGAAAACAGGAATCCCTGCAGGGCAGTTTATCATCCGCTGATGAATGCATGAAGATGTCACCGTGTAAACATACTTCATGTCAGTTCTTACAACTTTGAGGTGATTTGCAAAAAGAAAACGATATGCGTGTTTTTGATTTATGCACGGCTCTTTTAAGAGAGAATTTATGAAACAGCACACTGATGTGACTTGACCTGTTCAACAGTGTCATGTTAGCCTCATGACATTTAATTGAACCCTTATGTGAGCTCTTGGCATTTGAGTCTCTTATAACCCGCGACTGTTTCCTTGAATAAAATGGGACGATACCGCAATAGCAGCTGAGAACAATAAGTATTCTAAGATAAGTACTATAATATCACTTAAGCCATTTAAGACAAAAAACAACATTTTTTATATGAATAGAAATATTTTGGGGTTTCACATTGTACAAAATAACACATTTAAAGGCTTTATTTTAGACTCCAAAACTCCAATTGGTGTTTTTCACCATGTTGGCCTTTATATACAGCATTTCTAATCTTATTAACCACTGAATGCTCTTTACCCTGCAACCCACACTCATTCATTCACAGATATTCATATAGTGCTTTTTCTTCAATGCATACGTCAAACATACTGACACAGATTGTGGCAACAGGGGCCACTTTACCTCCTAAGCTGTTTGCACAGTGATTCAAAGCTACTGATCACCTAGAAAATCGGTTGATAACTCATTCAGTTTTAAGTTGATGGTGTAGGTCACAGCAGCAATGAGTTTGTATCTCACAATGCAAATGCAATATCATGACTTGGAGTTTTGAACTGTTGTGGCAGGTACATCGTTAGGAAATTAGCAAATCTGATGACTGAGTCTGTTCTTTTTAAATCAGGCTTCTACTGGTGTGATCAGAAATTCTCAAGCTGGTGACATTTCAAAATTAAAAATGCATTATATGCATGTCACTTACGGTCACATTCGATTCAGTTTCTATTTGGAATCCAGACCCTACCTTCAGCTTTATAAAAGCCTTAATATTTCAGTAGGCTAAAACATGCTAGTTACATCATATTAGCATATTTTTGTCAGGCAATTAGCAGCCCATCATTGCCACTGGATGACAGCTTGAATGATGCGTGCACCTGTGCCTTCAAAAAGCACCGATGAGTCACACAGATCTCTTCTGTGATCAAGTAAAAATAAAAGCACTCACTTGTCCAAAACAAAGTAGAGGTCAAATCCTCCATAGCACGATGACCCGGCTTGTCTCCTCTCAAATAGCTGAGCTGTGCTGCCAGCCGCCAGGACTGCCACCAGTACACCCAGTTCCACACAAAGCACGACCCGCCTGCACCAGCACTGGGGCATCACTCCAAATTTAGGAGAGCAATCAGCCTGGGAGATGGTAAACATAAATATTGTCTCAGGATGAAGGATTTTTCTTTTCCTGGTGGCTCCTCTCCTTACAGTGCTCTGGAGGTTTCAGCCATACAGACTGAGGGATGAAGAGAGCTCTCCTCCTGATCAGGGTCCCATCTCCTCAGGAGCAGATGTGTGGTGGCAGAGGAGGAGTGAGGCTTGTGGGACTGAGTCTTTGACTCCCACTCACATCACACTTGTAGAAAACTTTGCTAAGAGTTTGCACAACAAAACAAAACTCTCACGCATAGGTGCTTCCTCTCTTCTCAGAGTGTTTCTCTGAATGACTCCACAGCTTTGTCCAGGTATTTGTTTTCACTCATACTTTTCCTTGTTTTGTTTTTTCTTCTTTTTTTCCTTGACTTCTTTTGGTAGTTCACTTGAATCTACAACTTACCCATCAGTGCCACTCAGTGGTAAACATATGCACTGTGCAAAGCTGTTACTGCAAATAAACATTAAACACTTTTTTTCCACACTGCTTTTAATATTTTAGTGGAACTGAATGCCAGATGATTCACAAGATAAATACTATACAGGGTTAATATAAAGTGTCCACATGAAGGATTTTCTCTTTGAGGCTGAACCATTTCTTGGTTATGCTGCTATAGGCTGAGACTGCTGCAGGGAACCCTGCAATACACTGTGATGCACTGAGCACTCCTCCACTCACCTCTTTTCATTACTCATTTCCTTGCTCGAGGCTTCTTCCTGGTAAAAGGGAGTTTTTCCTTCCCACTGTCACAAACTGCTTGCTCACTAAGTGCCGCTTGTATAGTGTTGCTTTGATTTGGTCTATATAAATAAACCTCAGTGGAACTGAACTGAAATGAACTCTTTTAGCTGATTAACAATCAGTAAACCAAATGGTTAAAGAATAACACAGGATGAGTCACATGCTGTCTGATACTGTATGTTCCACTTCAGAAGCCAAATCAATTTAATGCTCCACACTCAACAATTAGCAGTCATTAACAATAAAAAACGAATTTTATATTTCTGTTATGTAGGAATTTCAAAAACATGATTGCTGGATTTTATTATATTTAGTAAGCTCTGGTTTATATCATTTCACATGCTTTCTTGAGTGTATTTCATCTCCCACCTTTCCACCAGGTGCCCTTGGTCTGATTTCCAGTCTCATCCCTCAGTCTTCTGGAGCAGGTGGATGCCTTTTCCAGCTGCTCCTAAGTGTCTTACAGGATTAATGTGCCAGATTATTATTATTACTATTATTACTATTATTATTATTATTATTATTATTATTATTATTATTATTATTTTATGTTAAATCACTCACGATAGAAGTCCCCTTCTATCAGTATCACTACAGTAAACCTTTCAGAAAGTTTCAAAACCTCATCACACATTACTTTCATAATTTCTTTTGATGGGAAATCTTACTGTACGTTATGTAAATAAATATAGATAAATAAACAGTTCTTTCGTTTGTTTTTGGAAATTAGATAAGACGGATAGTAAGTCTTTTGGCAAAAAATAATTAAATAAACGTTTTTTTCTTTTTCTTTTTTCTTTCTTTCTTTTTTTTAATTTTTATTTCCCTTAGCTTCAGTTATGAGTCAGCTCCTCTCTTAACTGCTGAGTCAGTATTCCCGCATTTCAGAGCTAACGTGTGAGTGGACCTTGTAGCCTGCAGGTGGTGTAGCGGGTCAGGAATCAGCACCCTGTGATAGTCTCTGAGGCATAAACAGTATCGGGATTCTGTTACACAAACAAGACCCAGTCTCTCTTATTTAACAGATGTAGGTTGTCGAGAAACAGTTGTAGTGCACAAATACAGGATGGGCTACATGTCAGCTTTGTGTTCCTGCTATAGGTGTTTTTGCCCTTTAATTTTAAATCTTTCTAACATGTTTATTAACACAGAAAGAAATGACACGGATTTTACCCGCGCTTACGTCCGATGTAAAGCCCCCTAAGTCACCTGACAGCAGGTGAAGCACCTCTCTGGCTTCAGAGGCATGGGTGTGTGCGTTGCTGTGCGCTCGGGGCTGGATGCCAGCGAAATCACTGCAGCAGCATGGAGACGTGAGGAAACAGCGCCGCTGGGCAGGAGAGTCTTTTCAGCGCCTTTTTCTCTTACTGCAGCACAATTACAAACTTTACCTCCTCTGCATATTTGATCAAAAGCAATGGAAGTCGTCCCTAGATTTTTGTTTGTTTGTCTTTGCGTTCCTCTGGCGGCTGATTGGGAGACTGTGGACGCAACTTTTACTGACCTCGGGGACGAAATCGACTACAAGGATCCATGTAAAGCAGGTACTGTCCATATTACTGTACATGATACCTCCTTCTCTTGTTGTGTGTTATTGGTGTATTTTTGGCTAACAGCTCGAAGTCTTGAAGGCTCCAATCCCTGTGAGAAGAGCTAGATGTTTATTAAAGGATAACCCTTTAAAAGAAGAAAAAATGATGCTCTCAGCTTAATAGGTGTGAAGACTGGATGTAAATAAACTTTAAACCAGGGAAAATATTTTCAGTCCAAAAATAATATTTACATATTTTTATTTTTTACATTTTATTGTTGTTTGAAAATATGTAGAATAGCAGCTAATCGATTGTGAGGATGTTACACAATATGTTTAAATACAAAAAGTGTAAATGTTTCACATCCTCTGGAACTAAAAGTGATTTTTTTTAACCTAAAGCTATTAAATCAAGTTTAATAAGAAGAAAAAAAACTGTTAAACGACATGAAAATGGTGTAAATGCAGTTTTAAAAGACAAACAAAACGATTGTGCCATTGCAAACTGCAGTGGTATTTACAAAAAGGACTAATTTTAAAGTCAAATGTAGACTTTCTGTACTGAAAAAGTTCAACCAATTATTTTTTTGTTTACACTTATTAATATGTGGGGGGTTTTTTCAAAGTAAAGCAAGCATGTTTTTATCTTTACTCAGTTGTAAGAAAGAGATGTAGAGGTGACAGTGATGCTATAGACACAGCACAGTATGTACCCCAAATTAATTTATTTAGTGAAATAATTGTTCTTTTAATCATGTTATACTTTAAAAAAAACTATTACTGTATTTTCAATTTTTTCAATTTTAGTGTTTAACAGTGTAAATTTTGTTACACTTCAAAGGTCTGTCATGTAAAATAACAGTAATATTAACATTAGCACTCTGGTAGAGTTAAAATAAATACATGCTCCAAAATAAAGTAATGTCATATTTCCTTAATATAATGACAGAGTATTGTGAGCAAGATGCAAGAAACTGCATCTGTTGAAATTAATGTGTTAAAGTACAGTAGTTGTTTTTTAAATGCAATGAAGAGTAACTTTAAATACCTGCAGTCAAGACAATACCATAACTTTCAATTAACATAAGTGCAGTGGTACATGGTACATGTCTGTGTTTTTAATATAAATAGGTTGTACTGTCATAACTAAAAGTTTAGGCAATGGCACAGATTTTGCGTTTCAGTTTTTTTTGTTACATTTTTACTTCTTTTGATGATGAAGAACAATCATAAGCATTTTATGAATTTCAAAGACTTTTATTGTTAAACAAAATACATTTTTACAAAGAGTCTGTATTTACAATGCTGACCCTTCTTCATAACTTCTGCAATTCTCCACGACGTGTTGGATATCAGCCTCAAAATCCTGTTTGATGGTGATCCAAACTCCACGATGTCCCCAGTATATGAGCTTCTGCTTGTCCATCCACTTTTTTAAGGTCTCGCTAAGGCATAAACTCTTGGTCTGGAGAGTTTCCTGGTATTGGATCGAAAATGTTAATTTGATGATTATCGAGGCACTTTCGACTCGCTTTTGGCTTGTGACATGGCGCTCCATCATGCATGAATGTGATTATGATCATCGTTGTGATCAACTTGGTGCACTGACAAGCCAGGAATGGTTGGTCATCAATCAGGATTTACCACAGAAGCCGACATCCAGGCAGTGTGTATATATATATATATATATATATATATATATATATATATATATATATATATATATATATATATATATATATATATATATATATATATATATATAAAACAAACAGTTCACTGCGGTTATCCTGGGCCTCCAGCAGGTTGGGGTTCCTTTTTCACTTGTGACTTCTGAAGCTTTCAAAACAGACCACTCTTCCACTCTGAGGGAGTTGCCTGGAGACTTGAGGTCACTGAGGCCGTGCCAGCACAACCCTCAGCTGGACTGTGGTGAAATCCCTCAAGCTCCAGAGCATGGGGTGCGCACTGCAGGGGTGACAGTCATTTACAGTCACCCTTTGCTTGAGAGAGTTTACTTCAAAGGCTGACACAGGGCCCACTACCTCTTTTCGTTTGTACTTTCAACGGTTGTTACACACACTGTTAAATGAGGTATTTAGAGGGAAAGACTCAAGTGAGCAGCTCTGCTTGGCCAATATGACGGATATTATTTTTCAAAGAGCGTTTCATGTCATCCTTGAGTTTTGAAAGTTATCTACAACCCTTAATTGTGTTCCTCACTCTCACCTTTGTTGGCCACTGGAAGATGTTGTGTAGCTAATCTTGTAGTTCAGCATAGAAGTTTATGGTTTCTTTGTTCACTTCCCCACGGCCTATTAGAGCCCAGTTTTCTGTCAGACTCTTCTTTAACAGTTCTCTGCAGCTGACACTGAGCTATGCCATATCTTGAAGCTGTTTCACCACTTTTGTCTTCTACTGTGTTTGCTGCACTGCTGACTTTGTAAGAAATCCTGTAGTGACGCAACTTGTTTTTTTCTTTTTTGTTTTTTTTTTAAGGTATTGCAGAAAAGTTGATGAGACCTTTACAAATCTACCTCTGGGGCATTTACCTCTGTGAATTTGTGGAGTTTACTCGTTTTCTGTGTCAAAGTGCAAATTCAGTCCATTTTATCTGCTGTTAGCATTTTATATACAGACCTGGATGAAAGAGCCAATGCTCATTTCTTTATGTTGTGGTATAGAAAATATGTGTAGTGGTTTATTGAAGCAAGAATACATGGAGAGCCAGTATATAAGGTAAAAAAAAAAATGAGTGCAATTTTAATAAGTTTGAATTTCAATATTTGCTCTGACCATCTTTATTCTTTAACACAGTCTGAGTCTGAGTCAGGTTTTTTGTAATGTCTTTATGTAGTCTTCAGGAATAGTTCTAGAGGCTTCTTGAAGGACATTCAAAGCTCTTCTTTGGCTGCTCTTTGTTCTGTTCTATCAAATATGATCCCACACTGCATCAGTAATGTTGAGGTCCAGGCTTTGGGGAGACCAATCCATGAGACTCGTGGATTGGTCTCCTTAATAAAAATTTATCAAACACTTTACAGGTGATACTGCATAGCGGATCAGAATCTAGTGGTATTTTTCTATGTTCATAATTCCACAAATTTTGACAAGATCTCCATCACCACTGACTAAAATGCAACTCCAAACCATGACAGAGCGTCCACTGTGTTTTACAGACAGCTGTGGACACACCGTTCCCTCGCCTTCTGACCTCCTCCATATATCTTGATAATGATTTAAATCAACAATTTGGATTCATCACTCCATCAGTCTAGTTCTTGTGTAATTTGGTATACCTCAGTTTTTCCTTTCTGTTTCTCTTTCCTAATAATGGCTTATTGACAGCCGTCCTTCCACTGAGACCATTTCTGATGAAGCTTCAGTGAACAGTAGATGAGCCAGATGCGTCTCTCAGATCCTCTGTCAGGGCCTTTCTAGACGTTTTTTCCTATTTCTTAAGGACATGACTTTCAGTTGCTGTTCATCTGTTGTAGATAGGTTTTTGGCCTTCCACTCTTTGTTTTTCTTCCACTTGTGCAGTTTACTTAGTTTAGTTAGACATGGTGCATCAGCACGGTCACAGTCCTGTAATGTATTCAGTTCACATCTTCCTTCCTTCCTTTAAAAGGACACAAACAGTCCTCAGATATGTTTTAGTTTGTGAGCCAAGGGCAGGTTGCAAAAAGAGATGACTTTAATAAGCTTGTTAAAGTAGATGAGACAATCCAATAAAAGTCCCACTGAAGGACAAACTAATAAGAAGAGTCAAAACATAAAAGACAAAATAAGGCAGCAGGAAGAGGTGAACATGAGCAAACCACAAGAAGAAATAGCAGCTCTAAAAAAACATGTAATCGAATGAGGACAAAAACACAGAGACTTTTGATATCAGCGACTTTATGCTCATGTTGTTGTGCGACTGCTCTTTAAGAGGTGCTTTCTAAAATTCTCCTCCCTGTCACTTTAACACAAAGTTATATATCTTCAATTTATCGGAGAACTTTTATCCTCATAGCTGCCTTTTTGGGAGACATCGCACTGGATGAAGACGACCTCCGCTTATTCAAAGGAGCTGATGATGCACAGCACGCTGTCCAGAGCAACCACACAAACTCAGGTGTCAAAACAGAGAAAACCCAACTAATATGTTAGGAATTCAAACTGAATGTGCAAATAAGGGGATCATAATCAAAAATAATCAAACTCCCCTGAACGTCCTATCTATCTTTTACAGCTAACAGTTCCACTTCCAGTGAAAACAGAAGGAGTGAGAGGGCTGCTGACAGACACAGCCTCCGTCGACAGAGGAGAGCAGCCACCGCCAGACCTGAGCGAGTATGGCCTGATGGTATCATCCCCTACGTGATCAGCGGAAATTTCAGTGGTGAGCTTTGGTGGACAACAATAAGTCTTACATCTGATTTCACCATGATAGGATGGTTGCAGGATATCAAAAAGCAAATGAATTTTAGGTGTAATGCTTAACAGTGCATCCACCTGACAATTCAACCAAAAAGAACTGACAACATACCAGACGGCATAGAGGTTATTTTCTGCAGACTTGCTGGGCCTCGAACTCTTCGGCTTGCCCTGTAGTGTGCATTGGGCACAAAAACATTTAAAAACCACTGCTTTAAGGAGTCTTTGTTGCCATGTGCAGCTTGGACATCCTGAAACTGTCAACGTCTAATTCAGAGTTTCCTTTCAGGCAGTCAGCGAGCCATTTTCCGTCAGGCGATGCGTCACTGGGAGAAACACATTTGTGTAACGTTCACAGAGAGGGCGACTGAAGAAAGCTACATTGTTTTCACTTACAGACCTTGTGGGTAAGTTGGGAGCATGTCAACATTTTTATGATGTCATCGGTTTTTTAACAGAAGTGTTTGTCTCAGCTTATTGGCTTAGAAAAAAAAACGCACAATGATCTAAACTAAAATTATTGGAGCTCTTATTCATTCATTTATTTATTTATTTGACCAGATTTATTGTTTCCACTGTTTTCTATTCAGAAACCATAGACTGTATATAAAAGATGGAAAGCTCAGACTGAATATTTTCTTTAAAAGTGGGCATATACCTCTCTTTATAGTTAACCTGTTAAAAACATGGGGGGGGGGGGGGGGGGGGGAATAAAAGCAGGATGTGGACCTGAATAGTGTCGCTGACCGGCAGGTGTTGCTCCTATGTGGGGAGGAGAGGTGGCGGCCCTCAGGCCATCTCTATAGGAAAAAACTGTGATAAGTTTGGCATCGTTGTGCATGAACTCGGCCACGTGATTGGCTTCTGGCATGAACACACACGTCCGGACCGTGATGAGCATGTAAGCATCATCAGAGACAACATTCAACAAGGTACTCTTACTGCATGCGTGCGTTGAGGATGAAATAAATATGTGGGAATGGATACTGATGCTGCAGATGTTTGTCTCTGCATTTAGTTCTTTGTCTGTTTGTCCATCAAAAGGGCAGGAGTATAACTTCCTGAAGATGGAACCAGGGGAGGTCGACTCACTGGGAGAGGTATACGACTTTGGCAGCATCATGCATTATGCAAGGAATACATTTTCCAGGTTGGCATCTTTTTTTGCTTCATGTTAGTATATTCTCAACAGAAATGTAAGGTTTTTTTCTTTTGTTTTTGTGTTTTTTTCTGAACATTTACACTTTTAGCTTTACCATATTTACATTAACAGGCAATTAAAAACCTTTCTTACGGAAGTTAAATATCTCTTAAATTCATGATTTTCTCTGCCTACCTCCAAACTGCGAACACACTAGCCTGACTAGCCCCACGTGTCATCGTTACCAAGCTTGTTTCTGATTATCTAACAGGGCTATACCCTGACCTGGTGTTTGTCCCTTGAGTCAGCTCTGCTTAGCATGCCTCACAGGAAACCTCTGGGGGATTTGTCCTGTATTGTTACAGAAGCGATTCCACACTAGTCTCCTTTTTTGTTTCTCTCCCATGCATGTCGTTGCCCCTTTCAGTTTCTCGGTGTTTTGGTTTTTTACCCCCATAACCACATTGCAGGTCTGGGTCATGGAGGCATGCCAAGCTAAAAAAAGGCCCGGCAGTTCAGTCTTTGTCAAACAATTTGGGGTGGAGTGGCCTTTTACTCTGGCATTCAGGAGCGGGCTCCACTGAGCCGGCTGGCACCGGCGAAAGGCCCCATTCAGAGCGCTCTGTTTGCACATGCTTGTCATTCATGGGTGCATCACCATGGGAACTGCAGGGTGGGAGCTCCGAACTCAGTGAAAGATTATCACAATCAATAAATCAAGGTCCTGAACAGGAGGTACATCAGAAAAATCATGTAGATTTCATCGATCCTTCAGTTTAAAACCTCTGAAACTCAGATCTTCTTGCACATCAGTAAAAGTTAGAAGTTAGAAGATGTTTTTTTTCTCTTCAGGCTTTAAGTGTTGTCACTGGATTCTTTGCTGTGGTTTTTTTGAAACAGAGGCATCTTCTTAGACACAATCTTGCCCCGTTATGATGTCAATGGAGTCAGGCCGTCTATTGGGCAGAGGACCAAGCTCAGTAAAGGAGACATTGCACAGGCCTGCAAACTCTACAAATGCGCAAGTAAGCTACATTTGATGTAGAGAGGCTACTCACCAAACTATATAATGAAATCCCATGTGGCCTTTATACTTTTATTATTCATTAATTTAAAAGTAACTGGTCTAACTGAAGATAAAACTCCTCTACCCTTGTCAAACAAAACAAAGGGTTAACAAAAAAGGTTCAGGAATTCTTGCTTGATATTAAATAGAGCAGAAAACCATGGAACAAAAACCTCCATATTCAGGAGAAATAATAAAATTTTACTCTTTGATAAAATTCTTCTACGATCAAACACAACAACACAAACGGTTTAAGATGCCAAAATTAAATCCCCCGTTCGCTTCATGCTATTTGGACAGCTGTGCCGACTTCAATATCTAATATGAAATCTTGTCAAAATACAGCAACACCAAATGCTGTCAGTTTAAAGAAAGAATAAATAAATATTTCACTGCAGTACATTTCTAAGAAAACAGTCTTGATGCCGTATTTTATCTGCTTTCTTGCAGAGTGTCTTCTGGAGTGCGTCACACTCATTTACCCACATTTCCAGGCAGACGTCTGCCGTTGATCCATTTACTGAGATCAACAGCAGACCTTTGGAGTTCCTGCGTCAATGAATATGTGAAAATTACTCGGCTCACTAATATGTTTCACAGACTCGTGGGCCTCATGTTCTAGCCGAGAATGACGCAGTGAACGATGGTCAGGTTAAGGTTGATCTTTAGACACACAGGAGTGTCGCTCCTCGTCTCTATCGAACCAATTATAGCAGCTGCTACTTGCAAAGCCAACAGACTATCCACGTAGCTGGATAGTCTGGAGAGTAGCTTTTATGTTTTGTTTAGAGACGCTCTTCACACTGATGGTTTCTAACTGCAGGACAGTGCAGACAGCAACTGTGTTGCGTACTGTAACTGCAATCGAGAAATGAAAAGCTGCTCACTCTTTAGGCAATTCTGATATAGGTAAGGCATGTGGTTTAAGACTCCTAAAAACTCTAACACTCCTGGATCCTTTTCATTTCTGTTTTATTTAGTTAGTGGTAGTTTTCAAGTTGAAACAGCAGTTTCAACCTGATGGCAGCATAATGAAAAGTCTCATCTCTACTGTCACAGGTTAAAAGTAAAAGTGCTTTTATTATTATATGCACCATGGACTGTTTCATACAGAAGATGATTAGAGTCACTGGAACAAAAAGTGGGCACATCTTTTTTTTTTCTTTTCCAGAATTCAGACTTTAATCTCAGGAAAAAAAGTCAGAATTCCGACTTTTTTCCCCTGAAGAGTGAGCAGCTTTCCATTTCTCGATTGCAGTTACAGTCAGAATTCTGACTTTTTTTCTCAGAATTCTGGAAAAGAAAAAAAAAGGTGTGTCCACTTTTTTCATCAGTGGCCCTAATCGTCTTGCATAGATTCAAGATGTGTTAAAAATCAGAGGAGACTATATGTTTTTATCCCCATTGTACACCCTATTTGAAGCAAGACATGGAACTCACTTATCATTTCTACTAATTCTGTGCTTGTGAGGCACTCATGACTGAGAGTTAATCATCACTGGTTTAAATAAATTGATTAAAAAATGATATTATTTCTCCCTAAAATGAAGTCCTTTGTGAACTGTTTTTTTTTTACCTGAACACCAATCAGATGATCAGTCAAGGCTTTGCAATGTTTCTTTCCTCACATCTTTCTGTTTTCAGTTCTTAGTTAAATATATTTTAAATAATCTCCTATTGTGACAGAATGTGGGGAAAGTCTGCAGGACAGTTGTGGAAACTTCTCTTCCCCTGGTTTCCCTAACGGATACTCGGCATACACCCACTGTGTCTGGAGGATTTCTGTCACTCCTGGAGAAAAGGTACTCAATATGTGGATGCATTAGCTCCATAAGGGCATGATCAGCATGGTTACTCACCTAATGAATTTATAAAGTCTTTATCCATAGTGATCATGAGCTAAATCAAAAGATAAAGTGGTAGTGCAACAAGATAATGATCTTAAACACATCATAGAATCATAATTTATTTTTCAAACTGCCAATTCAAAGCCCTGATGTTAGCAGTTAATGTGAGGAAATCCACTAACATCTTTCCAGGGAATACAGACACAGATAGCTGCAGATACCACAAACGAGCAGTCATTCTTATTTATGCTTATTTATGCATAAGAGCCCATGAGTAGTTAGTGGATTGTTATGTAGTTTCTTCAAGTGACTCCTCAAGTCATAAGGAAAAACTTAGCGTGGGAAAACTTGGCAGGCATGCAGACATCTGCGCGGAGCCTCGCCATCTGAAGAAGAAATTCATGCCACTTGAACTTCAGCAGATGCAGAAACTATAACGCACGCATTACAGTCGAAGCTGTTCTGCAAGGAGGACTTGAGTAAAGTTCAAATGAGGTCCATTAAGTGTTGTATTAATGCTCCATATTAGTTAGCAAGCATTCACAGCACATGGACTGCAACCATCATCTTTACTTCTTCTGCTAAGTTAACAAGTTTCCCAATCGCAGATGTATAATATTGAAAGAATTTTCTCAAATAAATTAGTGACCAAGACATATGTTTTTGTTTTTTTCTCATTTGTTTGGGCTGATTGGTGTTTCTAATTTAGCCACATGGATGCGGAGGTGAATATGGCTAAGTTAGTCTAGTTATTTCATTCATATAATAGCTACTTTTGGTTGCTCTTATTCACAAGGCGTCACCACAATGAGTCGTACTACGGTGGCCCTGAGAGGCCAAACGTACTGCAACTTAAGAAAACACCAGCAATAAGAAAAATGCTGCAAAAGCACACGAAACACAACGGAAATAGGAAAAACAACAACGGAAATAGGAAAAAACGAAACAGAAATAGGAAAAACAAAAACAGAAACAGGAAGAAACAGATTTCCAAAAGCACAAGGGAAGTGTTTCTGGGGGGACAATAACCCGACGGACCAGTTGCAACCAAAATATGCTAAGAATTTTGCTGGGAGACACTTAAAAGAAGTGGAGGATCTATCGGTTTTGTGAGAAAGGAAAAGATGAGAGTTAAGTGTGTTAGCCTAACTATTAGCCTGAAAATCCGTCATCAGTATTAAATGAATCATGATAAAATATGCCTACCATGTTTTGGGCTCCTGCAACTGGTCCGTCGGGTTATTGTCTCCCCATGATGTGGCACTGACCTCTCACATCATGAAGACCCTGGAAAGGCTCATCCTGGACCAGCTGCGACCCATAGTAAGACCACATCTGGATCCCCTTCAGTTCGCTTATCAGCCTCGTCTCGGAACAGAGGACGCCATCATCTACCTGCTCAATCGTGTCTACACCCATCTGGACCAGCCGGCGAGCACTGTGAGGGTCATGTTTTTTGACTTTTCCAGTGCTTTCAACACCATCAGGCCGACCCTCCTGGGTGATAAGTTAGCAGCGATGCAGGTGGATGCTTCTCTGGTGTCCTGGATTGTTGATTACCTGACAGGAAGACCACAATATGTACGTCTCCCACAGTGTGTGTCTGACAAGGTGATTAGCAACACAGGGGCACCACAGGGGACTGTCCTCTCCCCCTTCCTCTTCACCCTCTACACCACAGACTTCAGCCACTGCACAGAGACCTGCCATCTTCAGAAGTTTTCTGATGACTCTGCGGTGGTTGGATGCATCAGCAGGGATGATGAGACAGAGTACCGGGCTGTGGTCGACTCCTTTGTCACGTGGTGTGAGCAGAATCATCTGCAGCTCAACGTGGCAAAGACCAAGGAACTGATCGTGGACTTCAGGAAGACCAGGAAACACTTGACCCCTGTTTCAATCCAGGGGGTCAGTGTTGACATTGTGGAGGACTATAAATACCTTGGAGTACACATTGACAATAAACTGGACTGGGCTAAAAACACCACAGCACTTTACAGGAAGGGCCAGAGTCGTCTCTATTTTTTGAGGCGACTGAGGTCCTTCAACATCTGCCAGAAAATGCTGAGGATTTTCTATGAGTCTGTGGTGGCCAGTGCGATCCTCTATGCTGTTGCATGCTGGGGGAGCAGGCTGAGGGTCGCAGATGCCAACAGACTTAATAAACTGATCCGTAAGGCCAGCAATGTTGTGGGGATGGAGCTGGACTCCCTCAAGGTGGTGTCGGAGAGGCGGATGCTGTCCAAGATAAAGACAATGTTGGATAACACCTCCCACCCACTCCATGACATGTTGGTCAGTCACAGGAGCACGTTCAGTGAGAGACTGAGATTACCGAAAAGCACCACTGAACGACACAGGAAATCATTCCTGCCTGTGGCCATCTCCCTGTACAACGCATCCACTTAACACACTGTTTGCTGCTACAACTACACATGTTTCTTTTCCAACTATTTATTTATAAGTGACTTATGTATGTATGTATGTATATATATGTATATATTGTACTATTCTTAGTTAGCGTATTGTCTGTCTTGTCTTAATGTTGGTTTAAAATGGAGCACTGTAACAAAAAATAATTTCCCCCAGGGATCAATAAAGTATTCTGATTCTGATTCTGATTCTGATTCAGAAACACTTCCCTTGTGCTTTTGGAAATCTGTTTTTCTCCATTTCTGTTTTGTTTTTTCCTATTTCTGTTGTCATTTTTCATATATACGTTGTGTTTTGTGTACTTTTGCAGCGTTTTTCTTATTGCTGGTGTTTTCTTAAGCTGCAGTCCGTTTGGCCTCTCAGGGCCAACGCCAGTGTTAGTCAAGTTACTTGAAAAAAGTAATCAGTAATTAGTTACTGATTACTTCCCCCCAAAAGTAATCTTGCTAGTTTACTTTACTGGTTACTTATTTTCAAAAGTAATTAGTAACTTAGTTACTTTTTTAAAAGATGATTTACAACCTGAATAGGTGATAAAGCGAGAGATCTTTCAGCCCAGTTCTATTGTTTCTGCATAATCCATCATATAAAATGTAATCAAATGAAAAAGTCTCATTTTGAAAGTAGTTTTTTTAGTTTTAATATTTTAACTTTACGCATGAAGCAAAAATTAAATTATATGCAACATTCTCTGACTGGAAGAAAATTGTTTAACATTTAAACCTATTTTCTGCACATTCCAGCACATAAATTAAAAGTTTGTTGTGTTTACACTCAGTCTTTCAAATAGATGCACGTATAAGACAGCAGAAAATAAATAAAATCAAAGACTCAGCGGTCCTGTTGCTCTATTTTCACCGTAAAGCAGGAGTGGGGCAGGCGGAGGTTTGCCCTGGTGCAGGTGTGTCGTAGCGGTCAGTGGAAGGATCTGGGAGTTTCACATTCCCGTCGTAGCGCACTCGGTGCTTACTCTGAAGTTTAGGGGGTTTTTTGCTCTAAAAATAAGTTTTCTTCCCATGTAGTGTGCAGCAGACGCTAATGTTTTTGTCACTTTTTACGGAATCAAACTCAAAGTAAGGTCAGTACTTCCACGCTTTAAACCCTACACGCTCATACTCTCTCCCGCACTCGATATATTATCCATTGTTGATCTGCACTCACTTACATCATTGTCATGAGACACTCTCGCAAAAAAATCACGGTTTTAGTAACACAGTAATGCAGCGTGCTTTAGTAACAGTAATCTAATGACCTTTTTGCAATAGTAATCCTTTACTTTACTTGTTACCTGAAAAAAGTAATCGGATTACACATTTTGATTTGGCAGATTTTTTCTAGCACAACCCAAATGAATTTGTATCACCTTCCACCTTTTTTACCTCTTTTGGGACGACACAGATGTCGAATCTTGATGCCAGATCATTTGCTAACACCCTGGTGTCCTTCTGTCTCCTCTGCATCTTAGATTGTTCTCAATTTTACGTCCATGGACCTCTTCAGGAGTCACTTGTGCTGGTACGACCATGTCGAAGTCCGGGACGGCTTCTGGAGGAAGGCTCCTCTAAAAGGTCTGTTTTACTTGCGTCTCTAATGTGAAGTTCTTACCGAGAAGAAATGACAGTTTGGGGTTTTTTTGCACTTTTGCAGGGCGCTTTTGTGGAGACACACTTCCAGCTCAGATTATCTCGACCGACAGCCGACTGTGGATTGAATTCAGGAGCAGCAGCAGCTGGGTGGGCAAAGGATTTTCAGCTGTTTATGAAGGTACAATGCTCAGTTTTCCCATGCATCTCCTTTTGGTACAGATGTGAATTTGGCCATATGAAAGCAAGTCTGTGACTGTAATCAACTGGTGCTTATGTCACTTCTCACCTCCTGTGCAGCCATCTGTGGAGGAGAGGTGAAGCGGGAGAGCGGCCAGATCCAGTCGCCTAATTATCCTGATGAATACCAGTCCAACAAAGAGTGTGTGTGGAAAATCACAGTGGCAGAGGGGTTTAATGTTGGCCTCTCCTTTCAGTCATTTGAGGTAAAATTACCTCTTTTGTTGTTATTCCTGCATTCTGGCAACGTGCTAGCAAATAAAATTAAAAGGTGGTCCCTGCAGTGAATGGTGCAGTTGGCATATAGAGAGGAATGGCCAACCTGGAAAGATTTAAAACAGTCTTAGCTAATTTGCAAAGATTTTAATGTGCTGCTATGTTGGAACTTGTTTTATTAAACTTGTTAAATAATTACCTACTATACTATAGTACTATAGCAACTTTTTTAAACTTTGAAAAGTCTACAGAGTGTCAGCAGAAAAAAAACATCTCACTTTTATTGTTTGTGGATGGCGAGGATGACGCTTTGGACAGACTTCACAATCCTCTGCTGTAATGTCTATTAGCAGACTTTTGTGTCCGCGCTGTGCAGATTGAGAAACACGACAGTTGTACCTACGACTACGTGGAAGTGAGAGACGGCGCTTCAGAGAGCAGCCCGCTGCTCGGACGTTTCTGCGGGTACGACAAACCAGACGACATCAAAAGCACCTCCAACCAGCTCTGGCTCAAGTTTGCATCTGACGGATCGGTCAACAAAGCTGGGTTTGCGGCCAACTTTTTTAAAGGTCAGAAGGTCATTTTAGCAGCAAACAATCTGGCGGCAGTGAGACCTGTTTGATGCATTTGTCTGGCACAGAAAACTAGTAATTGCCATTTCCTTTTGTTAGAGATGGATGAGTGCTCCAGACCTGACAATGGTAATTGCAAGCAGCGCTGTCTGAACACACTGGGTAGCTACAGATGTGCTTGTGACCCGGGGTATGAGCTGGCAGCTGACAAACACACCTGTGAGAGTGAGTTTACAGCCTGACTGCTCATATTAAATTACTGTCAACTTCAGAATGCCACTGCTTCACGATATGAAGTACACTCTGACGAGTATATTCCCTCTACATGATATATACTCACTATGTACACCTTTAACTGCTCATTAACCAAATATCAAATCATCGAAACATGTCAGCAAGACAGTATATTTAGGCATGAAGAAATGGTCAAATGATCTGCTGAAGTTCAAACTTGAGCATCAGAATTGGGAAGAAATGTGACGCTGAACTTATCAGACGGACTGTTCCTAGTGATTTTCTGTGATTTTCCCACACATCCATCTTTAGTATTTACAGAGAATGGTCCAAATAAGTAAAAATAACCAGCAAGCAGCAAGCATTTAACATTTAAGCATGACCACTCTCGGTTTATCAGAATTTACCAGATATTTAATGTTAGCTTTGGCTTGGATGAATAGTGGGTCTTATCTGAGTCTTGTAGCCTTGAAGATGGTAGCAGATGTGCATGGCCGTGTAGTTGCCCGACACTTGTCGAAGAAATAAGAATTTACTCTTGACTAACTTGACTCTCAGTTTCTAAGCTTTTAAAATACACCAACTTCTTTAAATCCTTAAACTATAGAAAAAACAAAAACTTTGCAGATTCCTCTGCCTCCATCAGTGACTCTGCTGAAGTGTTGTTGCTGTATGTCTCTGCAGGTCACCATGGAAACACTTCATGCAAGTTTCATGTTGTAAACTAAACACTATTTATTTATTTTACACTACACTATTCTATACTTTATTTATTATTATAGTGTAGTATATTAATATGTATATAAATATACTAGGCTATAGCTTCCCTAGTTCACTGCTGTGAAAAATTAATACAAATGGTGACTGATGATTCAGAAAAGAAAGATGGAAATTCCAACCTGCACTGATGAGGTTGATGAGGTGTCTTAGGGGTTAAAACACTGGGTCGTTAGCTTTGGAGGGGAATGATGCATAAATTTGAAGCCTGACAGCATCTCTTGTATATGTAGCTCTGGTCTTTTGGATAAAGTGGCCCTTTAAAGAGCTCAGCGGCTGAGACCTTTTTGTATTTTGTAAAACCTAAAGCCCCACAGCATAATAATAATAATTCTAATAGTTTATATGAGAAATTCATTATTTATGAAGCTACCTCATGTCATATTTTCTTGGATACTGATGTTTAGAGAGGCCCCACTCACTATGGGAAACACACATGTGCACAATAATAATTCCATAATCCCTGCAGGTACTGACTTTAGAGGGAGAATCAAGACACATAATAAAGTTGAGTTTAGGTAAGGGTTCAGATTTTCAAAATAAAAGATATTTTAACCACCTCGTAAAACAGTCTCTGGTTAACAAATGAGTCCAGTGTGTGATGACTGCTTCCAACAGTATAATGTCACAAAGCTCAGATGATCTCAGAACGGCTTCTTGGCCAGGACAGTGACTTCACTGTACTCAAATGGCCTTCACAGTGACCGGTCCAATACACCACCTTTCAGATGTGGTGAAACAGCAGATTCACATTGTTATTGTGCAGCTGACAAATCTGTTTGTAAATTCTGTAGTTTAGAATTTCTGCCATGTCATGCTTAATTTTACAGTAGTGCGCCTAAGCTGCCAGCTCTATTATGCCTACAGTTAAATCCCACAGCTTTTTCCCTGTGCTATAAATACATAGATGTAAACCTAAAGTTATATAGGCCATATATATATGATTTCTGATAATAATCCTGAGTATTTGGGACTCGCAGGTGTTACTAGAATGAGATTTTTACCTTGTTGAGTCTTGATTCCAAGGAAGCTTCCTGTTTCTACCACATGAGGGCAGCGCTCCCCTGTTGTATCTTCACAAAGAACTTAGATCTTGATTCATCGTTTTAAAAGTGTTTGCAGACACAAATAGCAGTAGGAGCTGACGTTTACTCTCATTTTAAAAAAATAACAAATAATCTAACTAATGGTGTTAAATTTAAGGATGTCTTTTTCTATTTCCAGTACCACAATTTCAAATCCATCAGTTTAATTATTTAGATTATTTTTAAAATAACATTCAGTTTCAAATTTTGTTTTTGTTTTCTTTTGTTGTTTCTGGGAATTTGGGGTTTTGTTTTGTTTTTTGTTTTTTTTACTTTTACCACTTAAATCTGTGTTTTTGCCCCACCAGCAGCTGCCTGTGGTGGATTCATCACCATGCTGAATGGCTCCATCATCACCCCCGGCTGGCCCAAAGAATACCCACCCAACAAGAACTGTGTCTGGCAGCTAGTGGCACCCATTCAGTATCGCATCACCCTGGTGTTTGATGTGTTTGAAACCGAAGGAAATGATGTTAGTGGGGGTTTTTGTGATTTGCTAGGAAAGTGCTTGTACACATGGTTAAAGAGCATTCAGCAGGAATAAATACCTGATAAAAATCTCTCGTGCTAAAATATATCTGTAAAAAATACATCAAGTGAATGATGTACATCAATACATTTATTAACAGGGATCATTTCTGTGTGTTTCCCATCAGGTGTGTAAATATGACTTTGTGGAAGTGCGCAGTGGGTTGAGCTCAGACTCAAAGCTTCACGGCAAATTCTGTGGAGCAGAGAAACCAGAGGTCATCACCTCCCAGCAGAACAACATGAGAATTGAGTTTAAGTCTGATAACACCGTCTCCAAGAGAGGCTTCAAGGCTCATTTCTTCTCTGGTGAGTTGACTGATGATTTAGGAAGCATAGAAGGAACTGCAGAGTAAATGTATCTGTTATGGTAACTGGAGGGACTCAAACACAGGACTCCTTGGCTCAAAGGAAGAACAGAGGGTTTATTCACAAACACCAGGTGAAATGTGCAACAGTGACAAAGTGCTATATACAAGGGTGCGGGGATCAGGGCTCCAGGGAATCCACAGGGAAAAGCAGGGGAACACTCTCACTCCTCTTCAGTCTCTCTTGGTGTCTCACCAGTCTCTCACTCCTCTCTCGCACCAGAATCTCTGTAGGCAACAAGGGCAGGTCCACGGTGTCTGTACACAGGAAACAATGCGTTAATGCAAGAAGCAAAACCACAGGAACTAGACTGCAGTGTCCTAGCCAGGATTTCACTAACACAGGTCAAGCATCGAGCCAGCGAAGAGCAGTCTTGCTTCTTCCCTTTAGTAGAGGCCAGTTAATGAGACGCAGGTGTTCATCTCACAGGTATGTAGGCCAAAGGCGGGAGCCCACAATGAACTCCGCCCAGGCGACAGAGGGAGAGAGAAAAAAGAGAAAACAACACAGAATTTCTCAGGCGGATCTGCTGGACCGTGACAATAACAGTATGGTGCAGGGAAAACGGCAAAACCAGAAAGATGCAGTCCGCTGACTTCACAATGAGATATAATGTATCACAGAGATATAATCTTACACAACCTTACCCAGAATGCTTAGTCTTCGTGTGTAAACACATTCTTCCTCTTGTGTATTTTTATTATTCACATCAAAATCTGAGGATTTTCTCTTCTTTTACAGTTCTTTATTTTTGCCCCTTTAATCAAGCTAGTCAAATAATATAACAATAAAATCAAAGCACAAAATTTCAATAGAACAGAATAGAATAGCTACTTTATTGTGATTCAGAACACAGACAAGTTTGTGCACATTAGAAAAAAACATTTGGTGCATTTACTCACCATTGGACTGTACGGCTTAAATCATAATACAATCAAAATCTAAAGATTTTCCAGAATATGGAACTGAAAATGATCATAATAGTTCCCCTTTTAAAGTCTGGCTAATGATCAGATTACATGTTTTTATGCAATATCATCAGATAAACAGCTACCTGAAGTTATTTACTTTTCCTCAGCAACACTAAAAAGCACGTTAAAACTCTGTACAGTACGACAATGTATGATTTCTAGCAGCCATGTAATCCTAAAATCCTGTGCCTAATGTAGCAGACATTTCCTTCTTGAGGAAAGGCTTAATCTCAGTCTGACCCAATAAGTTCTGATGCCTGCTTTCACACATTAGAGTGTGGGAAAAATTCTATTCTGATTATTTCAGATTATTCTGAAATGTATTATGTAAACTGCCTAGAGTACCAGGATCAGCAAGCTCTATATAACTTTTGGGAATTATTTTTACATCAGTCAAATCCTTATAAATGATATATACTATGTGTAGTAGTGTCAAAATAAAAAGCAAAATTACAAATTACTTCTACAATATCTCAATGTTACTGTTTGTCACTGGAATTTGTTGCTAGTGACAATAAAGTTTCTATTGTATTCTATTCTACTCTATTCTATGTCCGCAGATATAGATGAGTGCTCCAAAGGTAATGGAGGCTGCCAGCATGAATGTGTAAACACCTTCGGGAGCTACAGCTGTCAGTGCCGCAGGGGCTTCATGCTGCACGACAACAGGCATGACTGCAAGGAAGGTGCAGTATGTCCACTGTTCACTCATCAGTGTGATGTATGGCCTTATATATCCTTACTTTTCTCTAGTGGACACATGAAGCTATCGTTTGTGATTCACTTACTATCTAAAGATGAAGTAGTCTCCTAGAGGGAACACACCCTTTACCAGCTGCTGCATATTTACAGACAAAAGTTTGACCTTAGGACTATTTATTAATAGCCTGAGTGGGAAAGTAGGATTGCTTAAGGGCAGCTTTAGTTTTGCTTTCATTTTGACAGTTAATATGTTCGGCCTGTTTTCCACAGCATGACCTCAGAGGATGCTTGTGCTGGAGAAAAGGAAATGATGTGCAGCTGTCATTGTTTTGCATCCTGCTTTGTTTTTGTTTATTTTTTTTACAGCGGGATGTGATCATGTGATAAACAGTGTGTCCGGCACCATCGCCAGCCCCAACTGGCCTGACAAATATCCCAGCAAGAAGGCTTGCACCTGGTCTCTTTCTACAACCCCGGGCCATCGAATCAAACTCGTATGTCACGATGCCAAAATTAAAACTGTTCAAAACCATTTATATCGTTTTAAGTTTAACTCGAAACAATTTCCAGATTTTTAATGAGGTCGACATGGAGGCTCATCTGGAGTGCGCTTATGATCATCTGGAGATTTATGACGGAAGAGACAATCGCGCCGCGACTCTGGGACGCTTTTGTGGCACCAAAAAGCCTTCTCCGGTCATCTCCAGCGCCAACAAAATGTTCCTGCGTTTCTTCTCCGACAACTCTGTGCAGAAGAGAGGGTTTGAGGCTTCGTACAGAGCAGGTGAGCAAACTACAGTGGCACAAAACGCAAATAGAAAAATGCTACAAAAGCACTGAAAACACAACAAAGGTTAAATAAAGGACAACAGAAAAAACACGATAACAAACACAAACGCGTTTTTGGAAAAACACCAATGTGAGTGAACAGCTGCAGAAGTGACAAGCTAACAGTTGCTTTGCTAACAGCAAACATGTGTGTACGTGTTATATGAATCATAACACTCCATGAATCCTTTGAACACGTCTCAGTGAAAGCCTTCCCATGTTTTGGTCTCCATCAGCTCCACAGCTGTTAATGTCTCCTCAAAAACACTTGAATCTTTGAATCCTTTGTGTTGGATTCAGTTTCCATTTCCAACTTCCATTGTGTTTTGAGAGATTTTGTTTTTTTCAGTTGTCTTTGTGTTCTAGTCAACTTCTATTGTGTTTTATTCAGCTTCTATTTTGCTTTGTTCAGTTTCCTTTGTATTTTATTCAATTCACCTTATGTTTTGTAAGATTTTCTTCAACTTATTTTGTGTTTTGATTGCTTTTACAGTGTTTTCTGTTTGTCTGTGTTTTCTTAAGTTGTTTTGCATCTCAGGGCCACTGTAGTAAACAGACTATAAAATACTGCTCTGCTGAAAAAGAAGAAAAAACCCCAAGCAAAAATAGAGTAAAATGGTGTTTTGAAGACAGAATAAAAGCTCAAAAATGTCACAATTCAGCTGCATTCCTTCCTAACTTTTATGAGTTCCTCTTTTTGACCCTCTAATTTTGTGGTTGTGGATTCTCAGAATGTGGAGGAAGCTTTAAAGCAGAGGTCAAGACAAAAGATCTGTACTCCCATGCCCAGTTTGGAGATAACAACTACCCTGGAGGCTCTGACTGTTTGTGGGTGGTAACTGCTGAGAAGGGTTACGGTGTCGAGATCATCTTCCAAGTGTTTGAAATTGAAGAGGAGGCTGACTGCGGGTACGATTATGTGGAGCTATATGACGGCGCTGACACCAAGTCTCCCAGGCTGGGACGATACTGCGGATCTGGGGTAGGGCTGAATAAAATCAGTCTCGCTCACTAATTTCTATTTTTTATTTATTTGTTTATTTACTTGTCTGTATCGGTTGCTTTTCCTCAGGCCCCAGAGGACGTGTACTCAGCTGGAGACTCCATTGTTCTAAAATTTCACTCGGATGACAGCATCAATAAAAAAGGCTTTCATGTACGCTACATAAGCACAAAGTTCCAGGACACATTACACGTAAGCAAGTGACTTTCCAAACCTTCCCCAAACCTAAATGGAGACTTCACCCCTAGCATTTGGTTGGTCACACCCATTTCCTGGCGAGGAGTGAATGCACGGGTTGATACCACAAACAACAGCCCAAACGCTTTACATTGACTTCTGTTAGACAGACTGAAGCCATGCAGAGACATTACATCTTCACTCTTCATCATCATATAGCCCTGTACCGTAACAGTTTGAATGATTTCATATATAAATATACAATCGCACCACTTGTAATGAGCTGATTGGAGCGCTGTTTTAAAATGTAAAATGTATATATTGTGATAATAGTTTGCCTTTTTATTTTAATCATAATTTCCACTGTGTCACTTTTTTCTCTCTGAGGTTGAAACCTTCATCACTTCTGTTGGATGTAGTGCAGTTTCGTGTATTATATTACTTGATAAATTAACTTAATATGTATGGAAATCAGCAAAACTGTATTCTTGAATCATACCTAATCTCTTATTTAAGATTATATTCTTATCTGGCTTTGCTTTAAATTAGTTTAGTTTTTGAGTTTGTATGTCAGCCATCCTCTACAGCTTCTTGTTGTTGCTTCACAGCAGTTAAGGTTTTTTTCACCCGATCAAAAACGATTCCTTAAACTCCTGGACTACTTGTTAATCGGGAAGTTTTTCCTTTGCTGAACTTGGCATAAATGCATGCAAATTATCACCTGCTGCGTGTGGTTACAGCTGCATCATCACTGATGCTGAGCGTGCGGAGAGGACGCTAATGTCTTGGACAAATGTTTGATTTTTGTTGTGAACAAAGTTCCGTTTATGAAAGCTGATGGTGAATCAACCAACTAACTTTCTTTCCCAATTTCAAATTACTGAGAGATGTGTGTACGTCTGCACCTTGATGAGCCTTTTCATGGTTTCCCATCTATGACTGCAAAGATGTTTTCACAAGTAGCATCCAGCTTTGTTTGTAGTTTAGTACGAAAAACCCTCTGCACACCTGTGCCATGCCTGACATCTTTTAAATCAAAATCGATTTCACATATTTTTCTCTTGGCTACAATCTTTCTCTGCTTTGCTCTGATTATTTGGGACTTAATGCCCCCCTTTTGTTTTCTGAGCCAGATCTAATCTCGCTAATTGGGTGAACTGAGTGTATTGCAGAGACACACAGTCACATAAAATTAAACCTATACTTGAAAGAGCAAGACACTGCAGTTCTTCGACCAGCCACTTGAAGCTGCATCCAAAAGCAAGAATCATGTTTACAGCACAGAGGCCAAATTGGTGCTGAAGTTACTTAGAACTTATTTGGAAATATATGTGTGGATTGCACATGTACAATCTATGAATCCAGTTTGTTAACCAAGCATCCACCTACTAATCCAAATATGACATTCTTGCTCCAAAACAGCAACATGGCCATTAACATAATGCTAACATTATGGTTTCAAAATGAAGCCTAAAGCAAATGGGTAACCTGGCAGTGACAATGGCCATGTTTTAGTTATTTGTTTATTTATTTATTTATTTATTTTCATTTTGTCCCCCCTGCACAATCAATCATCATTAAAGGGACAGTTTTTTGTTCCAGGCTGCAAACGTGTTCATTTCAGTTCTTTGCTTGTGACCCCCTAGTGTAAAACATTTATTCATAGCGCTGCAAGTGGTTGAATAAATTAATTAATGAACTCTTAAGGGTACCATAAGGTAGTCATAGAAAGCAGAATTAAGGAGTTTGATCATGGAGGTGTTCTGTTCATTTTAATACTGGAAATAACACACTTGTGCATATAATTACGGACATCTTTTTACGTCTTTGGTACCACACATTTAGTGTAGCAGGCTTTTGATCAATATGTGCAAAGATTTCTCAGTTACAAAAATGTGCACACATACAAAAAGGCGATTTAAATTGATTTTTATTTAAGTATGTGCAAACCTAATGTTTGCTATGATGAAATAAAAAGTTTCTCCATGGTCCTTGAATGCATCACATCATCAAGTCTTGTGACTCCAGTATAATTCAGGATGTCAGTTATTTACAGAGTAAAAAACAAAGTACTGAATGAATTAATGAATCATGCATAAAGAAGATTACATAACAGCACATTACAATAATGTCACTACAGTCAGATAACCAGACAGTTTCACATTCTTCACCGAAGCACAGCTTCTCTGAAATGAAATGGTTGACAGTAGATTCATAGTCTGCAAACTCAGCAAAGCTTAGATGCACGTGTTTCTGATTTCTGATGAGATAAACTGCACAGTGCATTTGCACAGTTTCAAATCTGTACAGTAGGAACCATTTTTATTCACATGTGTTTTTTTGCATATCTAGTCATTTTCGGTAACTGTTTGACCCTTTGTCTTCTTTTTTTTTCACAGCAGTTAAATCTTTGGCAAGAAAACTTTGAGAGGCTCATTTTCATGCACTTTGTCCAGGAAGCCCAAGTTGAAATAAGGATACAGTGTTTCAGTGAAGGTCTCCCTGAAGGTGTACAGGTGTGTCATGCTCTCTGCATTGTAGAAGGACACCAGGCCCCTCTTGTAGTCCACGTACACACCGATCCTGGCCAGTGGCTCCTCCAGTGACAGGACAGTTGGAGGGGACGTACCTGCCATGTACTGAATCCCATAAGAGAGAGAGATAGTCCAGAAGCCGTTAGCTGGAAGGGCTTTGATGACTCCCTTTCTGGGTACCGACTCCCGGGCTACCCCCACAGTCCAGACTGTGCTGCTGTAGACCTCAATCTCCCAGTAGTGACGCCCATGGGTGAAGCCCTGGCTACCCAGCAGTGACAGGGCGGCATTAAACCTGTTGGGATTGTCCTCCACAGTGTGGTTAAAGTTCTGGTATCGAACGCAGGTGAGGGAGGAAGTCAGACTGAGCCAGGGGTTGGCCGTGCTGGAGTTAAATGTAATGGAAGCTGGAACTAAAAAGAGGAGAAAGCAAAGGCAAGAGAGGAAGTTTAAGGCTAAAGATGTTTCTTTGCTGGATATTTTGATGATGGTTTCTGAGCAGTGCAGTGATTCAGGAGTCTGAGTGTCACTTTTAAGTACCTGGATAGATGCTTCCTTTCATAGATTTCCACACTCTGTACTGTAGGGGCCCTGCAAACCGGCCCTCACACAGACTGGGCGGTGTAAACACGGGTTTCTCAAACTTAAGTGGAGGCCTGTCAACGAAAGCAAAGTCAAACAATGAAACCAAAGAACAAAAACAGAGCCTTTCAAGGACAAAATATTCGGCCTCTTTCCCACGCTCACCTCTGGAGAAGTGCTTTGATGCTCTGAAATGAGACATGGGAATAAACACAGGAAAAGAGACAAAAAGACTGTAATTAGTTTTGCTGTATTTGAAAGAAGAGAGAGCTTTTTCCACATTACATCAGTGTCTGACCTCACATTATCCCACCCTGCGGGATCTCCCTGTGGCCGGGGGAAATTCCCACTGCCTTGGCCTGAGTATGGCCCGGTGCCTGAACTGAACTCATTTTTCTAGAGCTCAGCGACTGAGGTCGTTGGCATGAATCCTGTCTAAGCTCATAAATATTTGTTTGGGCAAAAAACTACAACAGTGTTGTTGTTATTTATCACGCTTTACCCTTGAAGTTTTTTCATAATGATGTAATCAAATCGACCGTCTTGCTAAGACCACTCTGCAGACTTAACAGGAAAGCCAAAGCGGTCACACCCAGCTCAGTTATATCTTGAATGTTGACGTTGGACCCTGTTTAACCTGTTGGCACAAAAATGTATGTCTGCTACATAATAGATTGAAAAACACCTCATTTTCTTCCCAAATATTGTGCTTCTGATTCCATTTCTTTTAAAACAGTGATACAAATGTTTTGAAAACATATTTAAAATCAAGAGTTCAGCATTTTTTGGCTTAATCATCCCCAGAGCTGACTCATCATCCTGGTAATAACTTCCAGATGAACTGTGCTGTATGTACAAACAGGCTAAGCGTACCCGGAGCAGAGTGAATGGGTCCTGCTCTTTTAGTTTGTCCTCTATCTCATGGACGGCCCTCTGCAGACGCGAGATCTCCACGCACAGCAGGGCCTTGTGCTCGTCCAGGCGAATCAGCTCTCTTCGCTCCTCCGTCTTCAGCTTCACCTGCAGCAGTTTCTCCTCCTGGTAGAGGAACTGGTGCAGGTCGCTGAACTGGGCTTCGATGCGCTGCTTCAGATCAGCGGTGTGCTCCTGAGTGGGAGATGCACATTGTTACTGGGAGCGACGGTCTATTTCAAAAAGCACAACAGTCTGTGCGCACATACACAAAAGCATTAGAAATCCATGAGGGGAATGAGACAGGAAACTGTGGGTCGAGTGGGTCAGTCTGGATATTTATAGTGATTGTAGCATGCGCAGTGGCGAGGTTTTGATTCCGATGTGTTTCCTCTCACCTTCAGCTTCTTGACCTCGTCTTCAGCTTCTCTGTCACACTGCAGCGCTATGTTGAGCTCAGCTTTTAAAGAGTCCATTGAGCTGTGCAGAGATGCCTGTCAGGGCAGAAACACAAAATCAAAGCATTTTGTTTAACCATCCATTCTCTTCTGCTTAGCCAATTCAGGGTCACAGGGGGCTTTAGCCTATCCCAGCTGCGAGAGGCGGGGTACACCCTGGACAGATGGCCAATCTGCTGCAGAGCTAACACAGAGACAACCATTCACACTCACATTCACACCTGTCTATGTCTTTGGACTGTGGCAGGAAGGCAGTACTTTGAGAGAATTCACGCATTCAAAGGGAGAACATGCAAACGATGGTGGATTCAAACCCCAGACCTTCTCACTCTGAGGCACCAGTGCTAACCGCCTCACCACTGTGCAGCCCGTCAAAACATACTGACTCCCTCAAAGTCAATGTCTTGTCCAGGGTGATTTGTTGAAAACACAATGGGAAGCGTGATAAATTTGAGCTTACTTTTGCTTTAAGCCTAACCTGGGAGACTCCACACTGATGAACAACACAAGAGGATCCATGTTTGCAATACCAGAAGAAGTTGTTTTTGGAAAATATGCAGCCAAGTCTAAAACTATAAAAGCAAAAACAGTTTAAACCCCATTAACAGTGATATTGACTTCCCTGCTGAACGTTTAACTGCTGACAGGCACTTCATTAAAGCTTAACTCACCCTATACTTCTGTTCTGCCTCCTGGACACACACCATGGTGTGACTTCTGTGCTCCTGGGAGATGCCACACACCAGACACACCAGCTCCTGGTCCTCCTCACAGTACAGTTTCAGCTCCTCCCTGTGTCGGCTACAGCGTGCAACCGGTGCAGGAGCCCTCTCTGGCACCCCGGCATCTGGCAGGCAGGGTCCAGTCCCGCTCTCCTCCAGACCCTGACAGTAACTCTCCACTATGTTGGCCACTATACGGTTGGGTCTGTAGCTCGGTCCGGGATACACCTTCCTGCACTGAGGGCAGGAGCCGGCTCCACCTTGCCCGGTGCCCCGTGGCCCTGCCCAGTAACCCTCAATGCAACCCTGGCAAAAGGTGTGATCACAGGGCAAGGATACCGGCTGCTTGAAAAGATCCAAACAGATGGAGCAAGTCAGGTCTCTGCTGATTCTGTGAGCCGAGCTTTTAGCCACTTTTCCAGCTATGGGAGGCTGCCGCGGCTTTTCCATTGCTGTTTGCACAGCAAAGTCTCCTTCTTTAGGTTTCCAACTTTTTTTGTCCGGCTTTATCCCCTGGTTCACTTTCTCCAGGTTCTGCAGATAGACTGACTGGATTTTCTTCACTTCTTTCTGATTCTTGCTCATTCCTTTGCCTTTAGTGTCCTTCTTTGTTCTTACTGTACTGCTGGACTTCTGAGTCCTTCCTCTCCTACAGAGTGTGGCCGCTCTCTTTGGCCTCCAGCTTTCCTGTTGCTGTGGGGAAAACAAGGGGGTGGTGCAGAGGCAGCATGAGCCTCTCACATGCAGATCAGATAGTGAGGGGATCTCAGAGGCCCCCCTTTCCCCCTTAGACTGACGTCAGTCAGGAAATTGAGGCGGACCATGGATATTCTTTCCTTTGCATGTTTGTTTAGTAAAGTCTGCGCAAGTAAAGTCCGACTTCACTAAACTCTTAATCTGCTCTAAGAATAATTAAAGAAAAATGTAAATCCAGTGGATGTGACTGTGTGAGCTCTTGCCGTGAGTGTGTGTTAGAGGGAGAAAGCAGGAAAACATCTGTGAGTAGTAGATAGCGATTTCATCATTCTAATTATGGCCACGATCTCTGCCAAGTAAGTAAAAGGTAGAAGGGTATCATTCAAAACTGTATGCATAGAAAGCTCCACAACAGACAGAGTACTCTTTATCCAGACATAACGTCCAGTAAAGCTTATTTAAAAATCCAAGCTGAGTGAGAAATTTGTGTTTCGCTTGCCAAGACTATCAGCAGCACCACATGGGCCGACTAAATATTACAGGATGTTACATCAGGCTGATGACACTGTAAATGTAGGCATGCTGTGATTATTTAGTGCATAATCACAGGTCGGGTGAGTAAAAGCACAGCAGTACTGCATAAATGTTTATACTGAGTGAGAGGTTTTATTTGTTTGCCTGTTTGTTTGTTTTAATCAGCCTGTCTTGTGTGTGCCAATATTCTGATTGCTGCACTCTCTGTAAATAACACTTAGAACCGTGTTTTCCTATGATGAATGACATGAATATACCTGAAGACGTTCTTGTTTTCTTTTAGAAAACCTTTCAGTCAGTTTCTCTGCCTTTTCTCTGCCTGTACTCTGTGTTATGAGCAATAGGGACATCTGGTGTCCAAAGTGAAACTTTAACTAGAACTAAACTTATTACAGATCAATATGATGAACATCAAATTGATAATATAACTGGGTAAACAACAGCTATGATTAAGTAAACCCATTTTTTTAATGTAGTACCAGTTGAGGGTGGAAAGCAGGAACCAACACCTAAAGGATTTCAGAAAATTGTTTTGCATTGAATCAGAGTTTTACAGGTGAACAAAGTGCTTGCAAAGTAGGAATATTACAGTGTAAAATCAGTGTGCTGCAAATTAAAGGCATCGCAATACACTCATGGAAACTTATTAAGTACATCTATTTCACTGCTCGTATCAGCATCACATGCACTTAATCATGTAGACATCAAGAAAACCCGCTGGACTTCAAACTGACCATCAGAATGGAAAAGGGTGACTTAAGTGATATTCTGGGATTTTCCCACAAAGCCATCTGTAGGGTTTCCAGAGAATCATCCAAAAAAGAGAAAATACCCAGTGAGCTTCAGTTCTCTGGTGAAAACGCCTTGTTGAGAATGGCCAGGCTGCTTCGAGTTGATAGGAACAGTGACACAAATAACCACTAATTACAACCAAGGTGTGCAGAAGAGCATCTGTGAACACACTAGATTTTCAAGCAAATGTGCTAAAGCAGCAGAAGATGGGGGTGAAGTGATGGTGTGCAGGATATTTTCTTGGCACACTGGGCCCATTAGTAGCATCTGAACAGAAGTTAAAAGCTACAATCTACCTGAGTATTGTTGGTGTTGTTGCTGACCATGTCCATCCCTTTATGACTACTGGTGGAACCAGAGAGACTTCGTCTTTACCATAAAGAATTAAGGCAGCTCTGAAGCCAAAAAGAGTCCAGCCTAGTACGAGCAAGGTCATACTAGGCTACGAATATTTATTTATGAATTTGTTATATTTCATTTCCTTATGAATGTTGTCAGGTAATTGTCAGGAATCCCAATTAAAGTAAAATGATATCACATCTTTCTTCTCCTCTGTATTTTTACACCGGCTGTCCTTGCGCCTCTTATCTTCCTACAGGTTTGCCTCACTGCTGCAGACACTTAAGTTATTTTTAGCAGCACAAGTTCCAGAGAGCCTCCAGTTTCCCTGGTGCCTTACACATGAGCTCCGAGTTTAATTGAGGGTGTGTGCTCAGTGCGGACGTGCTTCATGTGTGCGTGTGGGAGTTTCTTTTATTTTCTATCTCGCCTCATGAATGTTGCATTTTTTGTCCCCTCTAAATTTGCCACAAACACTCACATGCATGGCTGCACGCATTTATGCACATATCCGCCCTTTTGTTCTCAAGCTCTGCCACAAATATCTGCTGATACTCGTCTGTAAATATCATAAGAGGCAAGCCTACCTGTTTCTGCAATATTATTAAAATATATAATAATAATGGATTGCATTTATATAGCGCTTTTCGAGACCCTTATAGCGCTTTACAATTCCACTATTCATTCACTCTCACATTCACACACTGGTGGAGGCAAACTGCAGTTGTAGCCACAGCTGCCCTGGGGCAGACTGACAGAAGTGAGGCTGCCATCGGCCCCTCTGGCCAACACCATATATCCAAAGCTTTAGATGGACTATCAAAGGATAAACACGTGCACATGATGCGCATAAGGTTTACAGCCTCATAGGAATGAGCACATTCAAACACTCTCCCCAAAGGTTCAACAGGATGAAAATACAGAGGAACCAATATTAAAATCATCACAGCCTTTGAAAGAAAAATTATACTTGTCCTTTGAAGACTTGCTTTATACTGTCTTTTGCGCTAATACATATAATAAACAACTTATAAATCACAAGTATTCTGTTCAAAACAACCTGTAAAAGCTATTATTATCATTATTATTAAAAAGCTGCAGGCATGTTTTTCTTCAGTGTCTGTTTAGACACAGGATCTTGGCCATGTTGGACGCTGCACTGTGTTTTTTTGTTTTTTTTTAAGCAGCAGGAGGAACATTTCCAGGAATACAAAGATTTCTTCCACCACGATGTCTTTGTCCTCTTCCCCTCTGCCTTTTACTTCCACAGCCTCTCTGTTGATTTGTCTTTTATTAAGTGAAATACCAAAATTGCCGCTGGAGTTTTGCAGCATGGCTGTATGGCTTTTAACAAGTGCGACGTGTCAGACTAGAACCCCTACGGTGGCCCCTAGAGACAAAGCACGTACAATCTCCAAAACACTTGCAAACTCCAAAACACATGCAAACTCCAAAACACTTGCAAACTCCAAAACACATGCAAATTCCAAAACACATGCAAACTCCAAAACACTTGCAAACTAAAGAACACATGCAAACTCCAAAACACATGCAAAATCCAAAACACTTGCAAACTAAAAAACACATGCAAACTCCAAAACACGTAAAAACTCCAAAACACGTACAAACTCCAAAACACGTACAAACTCCAAAACACTTGCAAAATCCAAAACACGTACAAACTCCAAAACACTTGCAAAATCCAAAACACTTGCAAACTCAAAAACACATGCAAATTCCAAAACACAACGGAAGTGCTCCAGGACGCTAGGGGCAGTGTTGAGCTTTTGTTACCTAGTAACTACACAAGCCAGGAAGTACCAATGACCGGATTTGGGGTCTGCAGCCTTAAAGGCCGCATTTTAAGGCCGATTACGTCACAGCGACAAGAGAAGGCTTTCCCAATTCAAAGGCTGCTCGAAATGCGGCCCTCAAATGCGTCCATAATTTCCCTGAATTTTAAGGATGGGTCGGTGTAGCCTTCATGGCCCAACATATCCCAGACTTCATAGTGCGGTGGTGGTGTGGATAATTTTGCCGAAAAAAAACGGTGGAAGCGGAGCGGAGGAAGAGTAAACTTTCAGAAGTAAGTACTGAATATTATGTCACTTATTTATGCGCAAATATTTTTTTAATGAAGAACATTAAACCATTATTGTTGGCCACATGTCGGGAAAGTTATGTGACATTAGTGATGTCTGTACTTTCAGAATTAACTTGGTTTTAAAGCCTTTACTTTAAAAAATATATATATAGTCGACCTTAATCTTACAGAGAATGTGATGATTTTATGGATAATTAAAGTCAGTCATATATCCACAAACACAACAAGCTGAAAGTCAGTGATGCTGCTCGGTTTGCAGTCCTGAATATCACAGCACAAGGAGGATTCACTGCACTGTTAATGTTAGCTATGTTATATTGCTGCCTCTGTTCGGTGGTGTCGAGCCAAACGGACTTTAACGTGTGTTTGAACAGCTAACGGTTCACTCGTGAAGCTGAAAGAAAGATGCTTTAATCGCAGGAGTCACACATGTGTCCACTGTACCATCTGGGAACTCCTCTTGTTTCGTAATAACACAAACACTAAAACCTCCTTCTTTTGTGCTGTTTTGTAGCAGTGTATACACCTGAGACTTTCACCTGTCTGTCTGTCCTGCACTCGCTCTCTGTTTCTTTCTCTCTGATTGTGGAATAAAAGTATGAACATGTGTTTATAAGTGTTAAGGTTCAAAATATTGGGGATGGACACCAGAGGAAAAAACCCACAATAACAACACTGGTCCGGTCGGGTTGAGTCAAACGATGATTTAATGATCACACACGTGGGAGATGGACACTGTATGCAGACAGTCTCAGATCTCATCTCAAAAAACACATCACCATAGTTTTATGAAATCAGGGTATTAGAACGCCCCCTCATGCGTAGTGACAGGTGTAATACAATCAATGTTGACAATTTTATTTAACACAAAGAATAACATTGTCTCCTTCCCGAGGGCAGACGCTGACTGCCCCCGTCTCCTGGAACCGTCTGTACCCTGCTAAGACACAACATGGCAGCTACAAGGACTCTTTCATTTGTTAAGACCATCAGTGTGTATTGCTCTAAATCAAGTCTATAATATTAAATGACTATTGCTGGATCAGCTACTTCTACTTAAAACATATTAAAACATGACTAAGCACAAAATCACCAAGAATAACATCTTATAAGTGCTGTGTAAGCGCGTGCGGCCTTCCAAGCTCAAAGCCTTTGCCCTCCATAGATCAGTCAGACTCGCGCTGGCTGTAGCTTTTAACCTTTAATTACCTTGAGCACAACTCTAGAAAAAGCAACAAACTGCAATGTGTATGGAATGATCAGGGTTACATCTGCAATGGAAAATCATGTTATTATTCTGGTACCTGCAAGGAAAGATCAAACTAAAGTTATCACCATCACTGTAATGCAAAGAATAATGTAAGGTCAAAAACTTCAATTTATGCTTAATGCAAAGCTGGTTATATACTTCTAATGAACTAATAATGCCATATTAAAATATTAAATGATAATGAGAAAAACATCCCCTCCTTATTCTACAATTCCCTCTGTTGACCTCTGGAGAATCCAGAGGTCACAAACAGTTGTGTCCCTCCTTGGCCTACACATTCAGTTCTACATGCATCATTGGCATCATGGACATTGGAGTAAGGACTCCAGGGTCCACTGCCCTCACAGACATACTTTTGAACATTCTTCTGGCACAAGGGATGAGACAACAACAAATAACCATAATACCCACCACAACAGACAAAGAAAACATGACCGAAGCGATAACCCCCTTCCACCGTCCGAACACTCAGGTCAGCCAGCCTTCCAACGGACTATCAACACCGGAGTGATCATGCATAGTTTCAGAAAGGCTCTTTAGGCCCTTCAGAGCCTTGGTTACCGACACATTTGGAGCAGTCTTGTTTGGAATAAAATTACAACACTGATCGGCCAATATAGGACAAACGCCCCCTTTTTGTCCGCTAACGACATACCAAGGGCCATTCTATTCTGCACTCCCATTAACGAGGTCGGACCCACCTGCTCCGCCAACCCCTCCATGCCGTCTCTGGTGAGGTTAGAGAGCCTCAGTACATTATAGTGAACATAATTGATCCTATCTACGTTCTTGCGTTCTTAACCCTTTTGGATCAACCCCCGCTATTTCCACCCCCAGAACCAAATACATAGATTGTTTGCGATGCCAATTCCCCAATGATAAAGTTAACGCGTTTCCAGAGGGGCTAAAATCCCTCTGTAGTTTAAGCCCGTTTTCTGATCCTGATTCTAACGGTTCCCAATTTTGCCCAGTGTAACCCCTTACCTGGTCCCAATTACGGCACCAGCTGTCATATGGACGATTTCCCCTCTCGCAGTGCGTACTCACTGAATAATCCCAACAGAGCCACACATTATATCCCCTCCAGGCACTGCCGACGTCCCTACAATTAACAACATCACACAGATCAAACATAAAAGAAATTGTGGGGCCAATAACATAATCTAATTCTAAACCACCATATGTGCTGAGACACTCATCCTTTTTACCAGAGACCTCGCGCTTCACTCTTGCCCGCAGCTTTAAATCACTATAGATCACGCGAGATGTAATTGGTGTATCAAACAACGCCGGACTGGCATGGCCTCCGTGCTCAGACTGGTTTCCCGGGTCGGTCTGCAACAAACAAATCAAAAAACAAATAGCCATGATTAGCAACATAGTTGACATCAAACTCATAATAATTTTGAACATTGTGATGGCTTTTGAAACTCTTCTTTCATCACCAGTGTCTAATTGTTGTGATGGCATGGTGGTATGTGAATGTTATGGTGTAGTAAAAAGTTCAAAGCCCTTTATCAGAGCCTCTCTCTTGTTCTAGGTGTTCAGTGTGGTACCGCTCCTTTTCGTTGGCGCGGCGATCTCCTCCTTGACTGCTCTTCTTTCTTCGACCTTCCGGGTAGACCACCGGTCGGCCCGTTGCACAGGTGTGAGGGTTTATTCTGCCGCTCAATTTCACCTGTGTTGGGTGGAGATTGATCCTTCCCCACCAAGCCCTCGTGCGCGGCTGCGCACTGCGTCCAGTGATACCAGGTGTCGCCTTTCCCCTTCAGTTGGACCGCTGTCGCCGTCCGAGCCGATACCTCATATGGACCAGTCCAGCGGGGCTCCTTCCACTTTCGTTTGATGACTCTCAGCCACACTGTTTTCGCGTC
This sequence comes from Diplotaxodon limnothrissa, assembly GCF_057381915.1. Taxonomy (NCBI): domain Eukaryota; kingdom Metazoa; phylum Chordata; class Actinopteri; order Cichliformes; family Cichlidae; genus Diplotaxodon; species Diplotaxodon limnothrissa. The sequence goes on along the minus strand of NC_140602.1, from coordinate 45,480,069 downwards.
CGGGACCTCTCCTTCTCCTGTGGGCCCTTCACCAGCCGCCTGTTTTGTGAAACTGGACACAAGCGCCTTTAACTCGTTCCAGTAGTCTGCGTGGGACCGGTTCCCGTTTTTGTCCCGTTCAACCGAGCCCACCGTCCAAGGTGCCGGAAACTGTCTCCCGGTTTGCAGCTCATATCGTGTAAAACCTGTGGATTGATTAGCAGAACATCTTATGGTCATCAACGCAACCGGCCGGGCTGCGACCCAATTTAGCCCTGTTTGCACGCAGATTTTTGCCAATTTGTTTTTTTTCAAATTTAGGTTCATTCTTTCTACTTTTCCCTGAGACTGAGGATGATAGACTCTTCCAAATTTATGCTGGACGCCCAACATTTTTTCTACTTTTTCCAAATCTTGATTTTTAAAATGGGTTCCATTATCTGATCTAATTCTTTTCGGGAACCCATGACGGGGAATGTAATGATTGATTAAACACTTAACGACAGTCTTAGCATCCTCCTTTTTTGTAGCCCAGGCCTCTGGCCAGCCGGTCAGAGCGTCAACACACACTAACAAATATCTTACACCGCCAGGCCCGGAATCAATCATATCAGTGAAATCAATAACAATCTCCTCTCCCGGCCTCTCAGGGGGCCGAAACTTACCCACTTCCGGTTTTACTGCTGGCTTAGGATTGTGTGCCCCACAGATTAAGCTCATCCTGGCCTTCTCTCTTATCATTCCTCGCAGCTCAGGATGCCACCAATGACACAAATTTCTTTCCATCTGGGCTCTCCCCACGTGGGCGAGTCCGTGGGCTTCATCCACCTTCTGTTCTGCCATTTTGGCTGTCAGCACGGGGCGCCCGTCTGGCCCCCTCCACAAATGTCCATCCTGCCAGGCTCCTTTGTTTTTCCACACCCCCTTTTCCTCTGGGGATGCCTCCTCCTGGGCCTGTTTGACTTCCTCAATCAGATCAACAGATATCTCCTCTTCTGGAGTTACCTGTATCATTTGTCTCCGTCCTTTGTAGCCTGCGGCCTCCTTCGCGGCTTCGTCTGCTCTCTGGTTTCCTTTTTCCACCATGCTGGTTCCTTGGGAGTGAGCTTTGCATTTTATAATGCTCACCTCCTCTGGGTCAGCCAAGGGCTTTTCCAGTTCCTCCATTTCATGTTTGTGGGAAATAGGTGCATTGGTTGCTGTTCTGAATCCTGCTCTTTTCCACTGAGGCAGCTCCACATGCGCTGCTCCAAACGCATATGCCGAATCGGTGTAGATGTTCACTCTCCTGTTCTTGGCTAGTCTCAAAGCTCGAGCTAAGGCTATCACTTCAGCTCTCTGGGCCGACTGCTTTCCCTCAATCCTTCCTGACTCTCTGACCTGATAATCTCCTTCTACTCTGCAAACCACCGCATACCCTGCTTTCAGTCCTCCTTCGTCTCGGTGGCAACATCCATCGGTGAACCAGTCCTCAGCTCCCGGTATGGGTTCGGCCTTCAGGTCCTCTCTAATCTTTTCCTCAATCTGTGCTCTTTTGGCCTGTGGTTGTCCTGTGGTTCCCCTACACCCATTAAATCTGCCATGTTAATTCCTTCATGTGTAAATGTCAAATTTGGGGCCTCTAAGACTTTGCTCAGTCTCTTTTGTGCCCTAGTGACATACAAAATGCTTGTGAATTCACGTATGCCACTATGCTATGTGTAGTGAGTATTTTTAGTGGGTGTTCTCTCACTACATGTGCTGTTCTTTGGATAATTCTAGCGACCCCTGCTGCATGTTGTGTGCATGTAGGGTGCTTTGCTTCTGTTGGATGTAGTTTTACACTTACATACATGAGCACATCTCTACCCCCCCCTTTTTTCTGAAACAACACTCCATTTACAACTGAGTTTGTTTCAGAAACATCCAAATAGAATGGCTCATCATAATTGGGTGTGGCTAAATCTGAGGCCCTTGACAAATCCTGTTTCACCCTAATAAATGCGGCTTCAGCTTCAGGCGTCCAAGGCAACTCAGCCTTAAAGTTTCGAACGCCAACTTGCTTCATTAGGCCCCTTAAAGGGGCAGTTTTACCTGCATAATCCGGAATGAACTGCCTGCTGTAACCTGTTAAACCAAGAAAAGAAAGCATTTCTCTCACAGTTCGCGGTTTTGGGTGTGTCAAAATTTGGTCTCTGTGTGTGTTCATCAAACCCACTAATTTGTGTGCGATTACCCGGCCCAAAAAGGTCATTTCAGGGCGAACTAACTGCAGCTTGTCTTTACTTACTTTAAAGCCGCATTCCGCCAACCTATTCAACACAACGAACGACGCCGCTGTACAATCCGCTGCTGACGGGGCTGCAATGAGAAGATCATCAACATATTGTATTAATGTATAATCATCAGGCAAATTACATGACGACAGGGCTTCTTTAAGCACCTTATTGAAAATACCTGGAGAAAGTGCAAAGCCTTGTGGCAACCGTGTGTATCTGAGTTGTTGGCCTCTGTATGTGAATGAAAAAAATATCTCTGAATGACTCATGCAGAGGAAGACAAAAGAATGCATTTGCCAGGTCAATACACGTGAACCACTTTTGGTCACATGTGATAGCTGATAAACCTTTGTACGGATTTGGTACCGGTGCAGTAGTAGAGAGTAATATTTCATTAATGGCTCTCAAGTCATGTGTCATGCTGTATTTTCCTGTTCCATGTTTCTCCACTGGTAGAATTGGTGTGTTCCACAGTGAGTGAGAGGGCTCTAACACCCCGGCCCTTAGCAGGCCTTCTATTGTTTCTGTAATTCCTTCCTCTGCTTCAGGTTTGTGTTTATACTGTGGTCTATTGATTGGTGTGTTTGATTTCAGCTGGAACACGACAGGAGGACACTTAGCTAGGCCAACATCCGTGGGCCCTTTTGACCATAGACTGTCAGGCAGATTCGACAGTCCAGCAACTGCGTGAGGATGATCTACACACTCCTCACCATGTGTTTTTGAAATTTCTTTATGTTCCAAAATCACTGTACCCTCACAGGCACAAGTTATGCGATAGGTTTTACAATTTGGAGCATAAGATAAGTTAGGAATTTGGGTTCTTTGCCACCCTGTGTCGTCCAGTGCTCGCCTGACCATTGGACCTAGATCACCTGCACCATGACCTTGGTGGACCGCCAATGTAATGTGAGGGGTTGAATTTTCTTCCACATTGTACCAAGGCAGTTGTTCATCAGTTAATTTCACAGCCGCGGCTACACCTTCTGGTCCAATGTAGATGTCATGTGTTTGCACATTCCACGTCTGACCCTCAAGATCAGATTGAAATAATTCACGATAAGTGTCGTCATTCTCATAAAACAGGGTAACGTGGTAAGGGTCGCGCGGAGGGGAGTAAACTGCCAAGCTCATTATCCAGGGTCTCCACAGCTGAAATTGCCTCAGAACATCCTCTTTCACTAGTCTCCCCCAGTAGATATCGGCTTTTGCTCTTTCACAGTCTTGAAGCAGATATTGAGTCTTTGAATTTGTTCCCAGGCACGGAAAATGCTGGCCCCCTGGCAGAGTCACAGATAATCCATCTGCTGAACATGTGATTGTGGCGCCCAACTTCACGAGCAGGTCCCTGCCCATGAGATTTACTGGCGCTTGCGATGACACCACATAGTTGTGTTTCAAAGTCTGCTTGCCCAGCTTTGTCAAAGCTGGGTCAGTCACTGGCAGAGTTGTTGGGATCCCGGAAATACACACCACGTTCGCTGTGTGGCAGGACAACTTTGCACTGTCTGGTGCTGCTCTCAAGGTTGAATATGTTGCTCCAGTGTCTACTAAGAAGGGCAATTCTGTCCCTTCTACAGTCATTGACAGCATGGGATCTGCCATCCCCATGCTGTTTGGTCCCTCCGGGTCCCTTCAGTACTGGTCCTCCCTCCAGTCAGCCACTGGATACTGCGCGGCTGGTGCTGCACTCGGGTTTGGGGCCTGATATGCTCCCCTATAGCCATCTCTTGCTCTCGGAGCTCCACGTGCCTGGGATTGGTCGTTTCGTCTTTGATAGTTCTGACGACGTTCTGGGCAATTTCTGTTCCAATGACCCTCTGCTCCACACCTCTAACAGACATTCCAAGGCACACCGCTGAGATTCCCCGTGTCACGAGCTCTTAGTACTCCCTCCGCTGAGCCACCACGCCCTCTGTACGATCCACCGGTTCCCCAATTCCCTTTGGGTTGGTTCTGCCTTGGTGCATTGGCGGGCCATCCGTCATTAGTGCAGGGACCCGGGCCACTGTCTGGCCATTCAGGCCCAGGACCAGGCTGGGTTGCAACTATCATCATTTTTTCTGTTTTTTCTTTTTCCTCTTTTTTCTTTTCGCAGGCTTTGTTTCTGGCCTCCGCCAACTGTAGTTTGAGTAGAGACGCTTGTGCCTCCTCCAACTCTTTTTTCTGCTTGTTCGCCCTGTCCTGCTCCAGCTGTAAACGATGCGAGACATGTCTTTCCCACTGCACCGAATCTGCTACGGCAAAATCTGGGTTTTTCTGTAGATCTTCCATGACCTGGTTTGGCAGCCCTGCCAGCACCGCTGAGCGAAACCACGCCCGATGCTCACCTTCTCTACCCGGATGGGTACCTGTTTCTAACAACCACTGATCTCTGGCTTTTTCTAAAAACTCTCTAGGTGTGTTTTGGGGGTCCCAAATTATTTTAGGTATGGCTCCTGTGTTAGGGGTTGGGTACTTTTCACGGACTGCGTCAGACAAAGCACATTGCACTTCATGATAAGGCAAATCATTTGCATAGCGAGTTGTGCGAGCTATGGCCTCTACATCTGCTAGCCCACCACCGAGCATACACCGCGCAGAAATGGCGCGAAAATCACCAATCGCAAGCTCCTCTCCTTCTGTTAGTCTGCCTAATTCACGCAACCACCTTGCAACTTATAATGAGCATTTTGTTAAGGTTCAAAATATTGGGGATGGAGACAAGAGAAAAAACCACAATAACAACACTGGTCCGGCCGGGTTGAGTCAAACGATGATTTTAATGAACACACGCGTGGGAGATGGACACTGATGCAGACAGCCTCAAAATCTCAAAATGGTGGAGCATTGCTCAAACTTTTATAGCCTCTGGTGCCTCCACCTTATCATACAAAGCCTAAACATTCACATGCTTTCTCTCACACAGCGCCTAAGCTACGACCTTGGCTCCCTGTTTATCTGCTCCTGCTGAAATGGGGCAGAAAACTCCAGCACACTCTGTTCTCTTCTACTCAGACAAATTAGATTTCTTATAACTCAGCAGTATAATGCATCATAAAACAATATCATTCATTCACAACAAGTCAGCAGTTTAATGTAATGCAAATCAGTTTAACTAATGTAATAGTTATCAGCTTCTTCTAATTCAGGAGAATAATGCAAACTAAAACTACATAATAATTCACAATCTTTAATTAGGGGTATAACATGGCATAAAATAATATTATAATCTAACAATTCCCCCTGATGAGGTCATTAGAATAATGACCTCACAAACACCCTTCAATTCAGTGTGGCCGGGTTCATCTCTTCTCACTCCTGAGGTCCTTTGTCCCCCTGAGGGGCGAACCATATGTGGGATGACCTCTGTGTTTGCGCAATTCAGATGCAAGAAAAACTATGATTCCAACAGTAGCAGGTCCAGATGACACTCTCCTTGTCTCCCACTGCTTTCAGCCTTTATTCTATTGCTGCAGCTACCAGTGTCGTCCAGTTGGGTGATCCTCTGCTCTTCATTCTTCAACCTTAGGGGTTAGACAACCCTTCAGTCGTGACACAGATCAGGGGATTATTCTGCCCCGATTTCAAACAACGATCTGTGTATTCTCCAGAAAAGGAACAGGAAGGTGTCCCCTTTTTGCCCAAAAGCCTCTCGAACTTCGTTGGTCTGGTGTTCCCGGATTTCCGCCAACCCCTTCATGGTTATTGCTGTGTTTATGGGATCCATCCTTTTGTGGTGACTAGCTGGAGCCCAAACGCCATGACCCTTGGACCCAGTTGATGTCTCGGCAGTCACTGTGTCTGACTCTGCTACGGAGGATCCTCGCATCTCTGTGACCTCGTCTGGTGTCTGTTCCTTTCTCTGTAAGAGACAGAAAACCAAAACACCCCTCTTCCTAACCCTAATAATCTAATGTTGTTATCTACTGACCTTCTAGTGATTCAGAATTGGTCTAAAACATTCAGAATGTCCCAGGGACTTATTCTAATCATATCTTATGTGTGTGTAAGCGTGTTTGCATTTAGCCCTCTGCACTCAGCCCTCTGCACTCAAAGTCAATACCTACAATATATCAGTCCGGACAATCACGCCGAACGAAGCTTCTGACCTTCAAAAGACCAAGTGCCAACTCATTATAAGCACATTTGCAAGGTGTGTCTGAAAATTATTGAAACCCCTCTTTTTAACAAAAGACAAAGAAATTAACAAATCTTCTAAGCGCTATTCAGTTCATTTCAATGAGTAATGATTAAACATGAAAGTGATAGTTTATGCTTTTTCACTGATTCTCTAAAAGGTCCGTCTTCTCGGACCGCTATTAGCTTAAGCTTTACCATTCCTAAGGTATTAAAGACACAAATGAAGTTATAAAATGTTCAAATAATCCTGGTTTGATGTTAAAGCTCAACTTTCCCCCCTTTTTTGACACATTCCAATGTGTCAAATCAACGGAGCTAGAACATTCAAAAAAAGTTAGGCAGCTACAAAGTTTCCCAGACTCTTAAGGTGATCTGCGTGTAACGTTCTGACTCAGGTATTTAATATTTTAATAAATGTCATTTAATTAACTGCCACTATTTAAACTAACCTTAAAGACATAATTGAAGAAAAGATCACAAAGAATAACATGATATCAGTGTTTTGTAAGCGCGTGCGGCCTTCTATGCTCGAAGCCTTTCCCCTCAATAGATCAGTCAGACATTCGCGCTGACTGTAGCTTTTAACCCTTATTAACTTGAGCACAACTCCACAATGAGCAACAAGTTGCAATATGTATAAAATGATCATGGTTACACCTGCAATGAAAAATTATATCATTATCCTAACACCTGTAAATAGAAGATTCATCAGAGGTTATAACAATCACAGGAACACAGATGTTAGTATAAGGTCAAAAGCTTCAATAAATGATCATCGATGCAATGTTTGTTGCATGATTCTCATACAATAATAATGCTGACATTGAAAATAACAGTATAACACCCCCTTTTGTCCCGTTTCACTTGACACCTAAACGTTTATAAATGCCTCTTTTATTCTTGATTTTATTTCCCCCTTTTCTCCCCTTACTGACCACAGCAGGGGGATCTTAGTTTTGAATCAGCCATGAATCCAGCTCACCTGATTCATCAGTGAGCTCCACCATCACTGGCGTCTGACAGGGTGGTGCTGCATACTCTTCCTTTAATGTCACTATTTTCAACCTGTTAATTAGAGTGTTTAAACCTGAAGTCGACTACGTCCACAACAAGTCAATACAGCTGTAAATGTGGCCAATTATCAATCTATTACCAATCAATAACAACAGATAACTTCTATTTTATGCATGCTTTTAATCAACCACTCACCCAGAGGATCTCCAATCCCAGGAAATTCCTTCTCCTCCTTTAATGAGTCTGTCCTTCCATGCCCTGGTAACTGGTCCATCCAGAGCCATATGATCTCAAATATACATACAACAAGCCAAACCACACCTTGGTCACACCAACCCTCCTCCGCCCCGAAGATGTCCAATGCCATCCTAGTATGGACTGTCAAAAGTGGCTTTAACGCTGACTGTCCTGACAATCCATTTTATAACGTTTCCTGGTCAGATTTGCCAATCTCTGCACCAGGGTTTTAAACGTTTCGCCATTTTCATTAGGTTTTATTTTTTATTTAGTTTCGACTCCAGATTTTCAATTTTTTGCCAGTTGTAATTAGTTTTTACCAATTCTTTGCTAGTTTAGTCTAGTTTTTATTTTCTGAAAATCCTTAGTTTCAGTTTAATTTTATTTGTGTTTTACAAAAATTAAGTGTAACAAAATCCCAGTTCCATCATATCAATCATGCTCTTCTGGTTATCCTTGGGTATTGAGACTATTAACTCTTGCCGCACCGAGTGGTCCTAATTTTGGTTGAAGTGAATTGATAACCTTTTGAAGGCGATTGTTTCACACCTTTATTTAGATGTCCCAGTCCTGTTATCTCGGGATACATCACGCTGCCTTATCTGGGGTTAGCTGTTTTCTTGGGATGCGAGTTAAGTGGGGGAGCTCTTCAAGGAGGGGGAGTGTGCTCCCCCTGATGAGGTCTTCTAGGTAAGCTAGGTTAACCTTCTTGTGTGAGCTTTTCAAGTGCACTTTAAGGTTTGTGGGATTTTTCGTGTCATAAATGTCCCTCATGACCCCCTGATGACCCAGTAATTCATTTTTTGCGCACTGTAGTACACATTTAGTTTTTGCTTGTAGCTCTCCTACTCTACTTGCCACTCCTCTAAGTCCTGATGTTTCTTAGAGAGGACAACAGTACCTTTAAAATTATGTCACATGTGTGGGGGTGTGGCCTTGCCAATTGTTTTTCCCACCTTTTCAAAATGGCTGGCGTGCCCACAAGCACATTTTATGGAAGAGAGAAAGGTAAGCTTGATATTTACATTTAAAATGTTTTGTTAAACTCAGATTCTTATTTTATTCAAAAAATAAACATCTAGTAAATAATTTCAGGGGTCTTTAAGAATTAGGGTCATTTACTTTCACAGGGAACATGACTAATTTATTAATGTGTGCTCTACACATTGGGACTTTATATTTATATTTATTTCACTTTTTCCTAATACACAACTTTTGACAAAGGCGGAGAGAATTCTTAACAGAATTATTAAGGGAGATTCAAACATAGATTTTTCAAAATATGAGAGGGTCAGGATCCACTAAAAGCCACACAAAGATTATCGAGATGCAGTGGCAGATGTAATAGAGAAAGACACAGGGCCACCTGAAATCTGTCGTCCTATCTGGTGCAAAACCAACATGTAGTAGAATCTGGAATTTTGATTTTGAGTTAAAAATAAAATATGGGTAAAATGCAGAAATCTTTTCCAGTAAAGTAAAAAATAAGAGTCGCAATTATAGTTGAATCCATAACACCTAATTGTTTCTACAAGATCACGTCGTTGCTGAGAGTTATCAGTGATCTCAATGTGTGAAAGGAACTCACAGTATCTGGAGTTTATAATAATAATAATAATAATAATGAGTTTAAGCTCCTCTTGGCTGAGAAACCTGGGACAAACATGTGAACAAGACCTGAATAGTACCAGTAATGAAGACTTCTCTCCAAAGATCAATAAAAGGAAGCCCCAATCTGATGAGAGTCTAGCAAAATATGGTTCACTCCACTTGCCTGAAATGGTTAACAGTCCAAGGCATTTCAGTTGTAGAATGATTGGGTGCAACAATGAAACAGATGTGAGATGAGGGAAGTGCCAAATGTTCCTTTGTGTCTCCAAATAAAATCAGTACTTCCTCAGATATCCTAAATAAATTGACTTTTGTGAAATAGAAAGTTCAGTGCCATCACTTATTCCTAAACCAATAGTTTACAGCTAGTGAAGTGTCAGTGACTTCTGGGTTGGTCCCTGATCTTCATCTTATGAGATTGTTATTTTAATAACACTTGATTTATTTAAAAGAAAAAAGAAAAAAAAGAAAAAAAAAAAAAAAACGAAAATATTTTCTCCCTGTTTTTTTCTTATTCTCTGGGTCTCAGGAGGACATTATGTCCCTCTCCACTACAAGACTCTTGTTATGTCTACAAAACAGTCATATTAAAATCATCCTCAATTCTATTCTGTCGCTGTCTCCCGACTTTTCCTGACCTGATTCTGCGCGTGGACAGAGCAGCAACACAGACGACTCGACTAACGTACTACCTTAATTTCACTATAGCAGGGCACGCACACATCAATGCAACCAAACACATTTTGCTATAAATCTAGTTAATTTTAGTCAGTTTTGTGAACATTCAGTACAGTTTTAGTTAGTATTCCTTTTTGTTTTGATTTTATTACCGTTAACGCAAATTTTTTCCACTTCTAGTTTTCGTTATTTCATTTGTTGTCTTTAATAATAATAATCTTCTCTGCACCCTTGAATAAACATACTTAATATGATCAACATTTTGCTGCTTGTTATTTCACCATCTTATTGAATCAAATACTTCATCCTTATGTGGTTTACGACATTATATTTATCTAAATCTCCACTTTGTCTCTAAATGTTTGAAGAATTTTTCGAGTTCGGGGTCAAATTTTGAGAATTTGACCATAAGTGAAAGTTATGGCGTTATCACCCCCTTTGGGGATTACCTTTTTCCCGTTTTGATGATATTCCTCCCCGTTCTTTATTTTTTGCAAGTACCCCTCTTCGGTGGCGAGAAACTGTTGGTGTGATCAAGCGGGTGCTGTAAAAACAAAAGCTCAGGACAGAACAGTCACCAGTCATGTACTTCATTCAAAATTAACAAATATCAAGCTTCATATTGATCCTCTGAGTGTAATGGTACATTTTAATTTGCACTTCTCAAAACTAAAAACAATATTTTCTTTATTTTACTCTTGTTCTTGTGCAGCACCACCCCTCAGCACATGCCCCTGTTATTTTATCTTACTTTTAAATTGTTGACTACTTCAAGAGAGCGCCCAAAAGACGGGGACCAGTGTTTATCATTACATATCTCCATTTCGAGTGTGGCTGTCTATCATTCCCCTCTTATTCATAGACCTCGGTGGAGGGTTTTTTGTTTGTTTGTTTTTTTCTAAAATTAATTGACTCTCTATAGTGACCCACTATGGTTAATAATAACATGCTCAGTCATGAGTGGGATCAAACCTTTTCTTCACTTTAGCATTTAACATTCCCAACAATATAATGTGATACATTAATTAAAACACAGCTACTAAAACACAATTTTCTTAATGCAAACATCAGTAACTCAAAATTAGCAACCAAGGGGTTCAGCCTGCAGTTCACACTCCTGTGAAACTACAGCTCTTTAGTCTCTGTCATTCTTCTGTTCTTGCAGACAAAACAAAGCAAAACAAAACATCCACCCTTCTTTTACAGGTTGGGTGAATTGTTGTGGACATTTAATAATCCTAAAGTCGGCACCGTTTTTGTCTCAGTACCAAGTCAGTTAAAACTTTTAGTCGTCAGTCCGTCACAGTCCAGTCACATGCATACATTCACACACATTCGTACCAGAAGTTGCTGATAATGGAGTCTCACGCGCAGCCTATTCGAGGCTCCATCACCAGCAAGATGACGTCATCATTTTAAAGGAAACAGCTCCTTGTTTGTTTTTCCTTCTTTGGACTGGATTGACTCGCTGCAATCCTTTTAGGCTTCAGGATCAGTGTCCCATATAAGTGAATTTTCTCCCAAGCTCATTATAATCATGGAGAAAAAATACTTTGCGACTGTTTTCAATAAGAATATTTTATAGCGCTTTAAAGTTCAATCTCTCAGGCCTGGATTAAAGAGCTGATTTGTTAAATCAGGAACTCACAAAATACCAAAATATCACCACCGGTGGATCACACCTCTCTGATGTTCTTATCTCAGTGCACTGTAACAAAAGCAAAAACAAACGTAAACAATAAAACACTCATATAATAACACATACTGGGGCCCATTGCAAACATGTCCAACGTTCAAACCATCTTTCTCTCTCTTAGAGAAAGAGAACAATCCAAACCTCACTGATAGAATCAACCTAGTGTCAAGCAAAACCCAAAGATCAACCAAAACTTCACACACTGTATTGTGTAGGCCTACAGGCACCGTAACTCCTTTTTTTTTTTTTTTTTTTTTTTCACTGACAAAGACATATTGGATTGACTTGATTCAATAGTGGACACTGGTTACACACAAATGTTTTGCTTTGGCAGAAACTTAAACAACTCAGTCAAATCAACACAACCTTTTCATATTCTCTCCGAAAGAAAACTCACATCATTCACTCATCATTTTCGCTCTGTACCACTGCTCCTTATCAGGCTGTGTGAAGCACAGTACACAATTCAGTGGAGGCCTTAAGCCATAAACAGACATCACGCACAGACATTGTTTTCACAACCAAACTACTTTAAACCTTGTCCCCTAAATCTACACAGATGCCCTCTGTGTGGCATGAAATGCATTTAACCAAATAACAATCAATGGCTTCTTATTGTTGTACCCGACTCCATATTCGGATGTTTGTGTGCAGCATTTGTTAGTAAAGCATTCTTCGTTGCATCAGCGTGTGTGTGTGTCACTCTTTATTGCACAAGCTTGTAGATGTGTGTGTGTGTGGATCACTTCTCAGTGAATTGAATTAGCATTTCCTCGTTTGTTGGGGTCCGATCCGCTTCTCCAGTCTGGTCTGGCAGGCTCTCTCTTGATGCTTCGGCTTCTGGCCTGTCTCCTCTCTCATGTGAACAAGAAGGCGAAGGCAAGCCTTCCTCTGCGGCTGATGTTATCTCTTTCCCTTCCCCACTCAGGGACTGACATTTAACTGTCATAGGCCCTTCATTATGAAACACCAGTGGTGCTCTGGTGTATTCAACATCAGCTACTCCTCCTACAACCGCTGCCGTCTGTCCATCTGGGCCCTGAACTTGTCCTCCTCTGAGGGTCATTACAGGCATGACATGTTGTCGTCCTACGGCATTAGATGTTAATGTGGCCCAAGGAAGAATCTCTGCTGTGTGATACTTGTTAGCATCTCCTGGTTTTGGAATCCAGTTCTTCATTTGGTCTTCCAGCTTCTTATTTTGCTCTTTCAGTTGTTTCAAAGCCTCCATTATGCTTTCCATATCTTCTGTTTCAGCTGTGTCATCCTCCTCCATCCAGGAAGATGCTCCGTTCCACAAGAACATCCACTTGCAACACTTTGCATGAGTTTGCTGTAGTTTCTTGATTTGTTGGTTAATTCTCCAGTTAATTGAACGTTTCTCTGCCTCGGTTTGCAGTTGTTCCAATTGCTGCTCACATCTCTCTCTTTCTATTTTGAGCACAAGACTTAGGGCTATTTTGTCATCCAGCCCTCTCTGTTGGGAAGCAATAAGCTTGCTTAGCTCAGCTTCCATTGCTTTGCATTCCTTCTCAGCTAATTTTGATGATCCAGGAAAAGCCAGGCGAATGGCTCTTTTTAGCTGTTCCAGCTGGTCCTTCAGAGGCTTATAGCCTCTGTGCCCAGTAGGTGTCATGCTCGGGCCGTCAGCCATTGTCCTAGAACACAGGCTTACCTCCCTTTTTGTGACGTTATACGGCTCCTCCCCTTGGGTCAGCCCGCAGCGTCTGCCTGTTAAGTTTCACAATTACTTTCACTCCTCCAAGGGTCACTGTCTCCTTGTGATCTGCTTGGTAAGACACACAGCCAACGCAGTGTGTCTAGACTTAACCAAGCCTCTTTCAATATTCGCTTTTAATGACTACTTTTTACTCTGTAACATAAATGTTATAAACTCATACACACTACATATTGACCTCGGGGCACAAAACAATAACACAGCTCGAATTCATTCACACAGCCTTAAATTTTTTCACAGAAAATTGCCCCAAAGCAATATCATGTTTGCTCACAAAGTGACAAATTCACCGTGTTCTACCGTAGCATAGGCAAAATGAGCCGCGTCTGTAGGCACCCAATTTGGATCATTTTCATTCTCAGTTATCTCCTTTAAGCCTCGAAATAGGAGAAGACAACGTTGCACATAGGCATTTAATTCATGCATCTCAATCTCAGACCACACTGTCATCTCATAAGGTGCATCACCTTCATGTGCAACAACGTGACACTCACAACTGACCCCCAGCAAACCCTCCATTTCAGTAATTTTTATACAACAAGTGACAGAATGCAGCGCTGCCATGTTTGCTTATATTTTATATAAATAGGAAATTATCTGTGTTAAATGGGACTGTTTAATGCATGGGACACAATATAATCATTTATTGTTGAAGGGACAAATGTCAAAGGGGTTCTAACAGGTCCACTTTATTGCGTGCTCATAAATTTTGTTATCTGGGTCACTCACTCAATATGCTTTATTGTTTGAAGTTATTAATTATGTCACGCTTATTAGTGGCTCATATTTATTTACGGCCTATGTTTGAACTTGACTACAAAGGCAGAGCATCATTTCATCCTTTCAGGGTGAAACACTCCACTTTCTCTGTGTCATGGCAGCTCAGAAAACTTCATGAACTTTACTTGCTCGAAATATAGCTTTAAATCAGTATAAAATGTTTAGGATTTAATTAAATTATTTTCAACTGACTTACAGCAACTTACTCTGATCTAGGAACGCTCTCTTATCCTCCTCAAAAACTGAAGTTACTCAGTCTTAAATGCTTTTTACATTACATAACTCAACTGTGATTAACTAATAACCTTCTAGTGATTCACACTTGGTTTAAAACATTCAAAAGCCTTCTAGGGACCTATTCTGATCATAACCTATGTGTGTGTAAGCTTGTTTGCATTTAACCCTCTGCACTCAAGGCATTTACTACACTTTATCAGTCCGGACAGTCACGCCGAATGAAGCTTCTGACCTTCAAAGGCCGAGTGCCAACTCATTATAAGCACATTTGCAAGGTGTGTCTGAAAATTATTTAAACCACTCTTTTTAAATCAAAAACTATTTACATTGTTATAACATCAAAACCAGCAGCATATTTACAAACTTTCAGCAATAAAAAGCCTTCTGCTTATAAGGCTCACACACACTCTGGGCAGGAAGTGAAAAGCTCCGTTCCCCTCCCTTGCAAATGCAGCTCATTTGCATGTTCACACCGTCTAAAAATAGCTCGCAGCGCAGCAGCTGCGCGTCACACAGAGTCTCACACAAAGCTCAGACAAAACTCTATTTTATATTACAAAGACGTCTTATATTTACAACCACTGACAGGCCTGACAGATTCAGCACCTAACAAATTTCGACAAATTTAAAATAACGGGTCTCACCGAAGAAAGTCTCACTTTTTTGTAATCAATCAAACAGTATCTGTTACTTCTGGGAACAGTTTCTGACCTAACTTCTAAAATCCCTAACTCAATTTAACAGTATCCAAACAAGCACATGACACCGTTTTAAACGATGAGGAGACTCGGTAACTCCTAGCTTATTTCAGGATGCCCTGTACCCCACAGATAAGCCAAACTGAACTAACCCTGTTCGCCGACAGGTCAAGACCGCGCGTCCACGGCCAGGAGGGGGCGTAACCCCCGGGCTATGTGCTTCTTAGCAGACTTCTGGGCTGCCGTCCTATAATAATTTTCACCTAACCGATTTTGACAAATTTTACCATAACGGGTCTCACCGAAGAAAGATAACTTTTTTACGACCAATTAAACAGTCTCTGTTACTTCTGGGAACAGTTTCTGACCTAATTTGTAAAACTATTAACCAGTCTCTGTTACTTCTGGGAACAGTTTCTGTCCTAATTTCCCTACCAAACTACCTGAGCCTTCAGCTCAATATCCAGGGACTCAAACCCAACATTATTACTTTCATATTTCTTCAACTTCATTAAATACTCTTAAACAACTTTAACTGCATAACACACGGTGATTCTCATCAAAATCAAAACAGACACTCACCAGCAACGTCAGTGAGTAGGCTTTTAATTTAATGCAGCCCAATTTGGCACAATTTGGGAATCAACTCAACAGGCAGTGCCTTACCTTTTAGATGCACCCGGGAAGCTCACTCACATCAGATCCCTGGTCCGTGCCTGTCCGCTCGACAACCTCAGACCGTCCACACCTCACACTTCCACCCCAATACCACAGGACGAGCCCCCAAAATGTTAAGGTTCAAAATATTGGGGATGGACACCAGAGGAAAAAACCCACAATAACAACACTGGTCCGGTCGGGTTGAGTCAAACGATGATTTAATGATCACACACGTGGGAGATGGACACTGTATGCAGACAGTCTCAGATCTCATCTCAAAAAACACATCACCATAGTTTTATGAAATCAGGGTATTAGAACGCCCCCTCATGCGTAGTGACAGGTGTAATACAATCAATGTTGACAATTTTATTTAACACAAAGAATAACATTGTCTCCTTCCCGAGGGCAGACGCTGACTGCCCCCGTCTCCTGGAACCGTCTGTACCCTGCTAAGACACAACATGGCAGCTACAAGGACTCTTTCATTTGTTAAGACCATCAGTGTGTATTGCTCTAAATCAAGTCTATAATATTAAATGAATATTGCTGGATCAGCTACTTCTACTTAAAACATATTAAAACATGACTAAGCACAAAATCACCAAGAATAACATCTTATAAGTGCTGTGTAAGCGCGTGCGGCCTTCCAAGCTCAAAGCCTTTGCCCTCCATAGATCAGTCAGACTCGCGCTGGCTGTAGCTTTTAACCTTTAATTACCTTGAGCACAACTCTAGAAAAAGCAACAAACTGCAATGTGTATGGAATGATCAGGGTTACATCTGCAATGGAAAATCATGTTATTATTCTGGTACCTGCAAGGAAAGATCAAACTAAAGTTATCACCATCACTGTAATGCAAAGAATAATGTAAGGTCAAAAACTTCAATTTATGCTTAATGCAAAGCTGGTTATATACTTCTAATGAACTAATAATGCCATATTAAAATATTAAATGATAATGAGAAAAACATCCCCTCCTTATTCTACATAAGTCACACTTGTGTTTGAATCCTGCAGCTTATCACACATTTGATTTCCATGTGTGACAACTGCAAGTGTCCAGAGTGAGGACAGACTGAGGGACCCACTGCTGCACATCATCTGATGATCCACCAGGACAAACTCAGCAGTGTGTGAGGAAGAGGAGGAGGAAGAGCCAGCAGCAGCTGACAGATGGAGAGAATAGACAGACCGTTCCCTGTTTGTGAAGGACTGCTAGAAAAGTTTAAAATAACTAATTGTCTGTCCTGAATCAGTCTTATTAGGTAATGTTCAAATAATTTTATCATTCCAGTGTTTTCAGTGTGGGAGAAAGTACTCAGGGCCTTCAAGTTACACACTATGAAAGGCAGCAACAAGTTTAATATTCAGAAACCTAAAGTATGTATCAGCAGCAGAATGGACCTAAAAATAAATGTTTGTTCCAGTTCTATGAAGCTTTGAGTATTTTGGATCAGTAGCACTGCTGTGTTTGTTGCATCATATTGCTGTAATTGTTTATATGCTTTATATATTCTGAGGTAAGTTGATCTATAGTGTTACATCATATTCTATAAGGATGTTATGTGTTTGTAGACTTTCTGCCCAGTTTGACCCATTTAGTAGAAGCCAGCCTGTTTAAGGCTCTGATATCTATTCTGTATGACTGAAAGCAGTTATGACATGGTCTGATTTTCTCACCCAATAAAGGAATATTTCATATATCAGTCTACTCTTCATTTTATCAGAAACAGTTATCACAGCTTGTACATTTTCTTTTTATAAATATATGTAAGCAATGAGCCAAATTTAGTAATGCCAGCATACTGAAGGAACAACATTTGTCTCTTATATATGATACACCTATATATGCACTGTCAAAGATACTTGTCTTTGAGTGAAGATTTAAGGTGATAAGACATATAAATAACTGCAACTTGAATCTGTACTGAAGCTCAGTATTTGACACAGAGTTCATGTTCACTGCTGTAATAGCTAATAATGATTAATATAATAACTATAATATTGGCCATATTATATTTACATTACCAAAGTGATATGACTTTAGTCTCATGAACAACATTAGCTAATTCTTATTTACTAACTAATCTTAAATGACTGTTCAGTACAGAAATGAAGCCCAAAAATCATGTTTTACTGTCCTGTGGTCTCAGCCTCAGATACTTATCAAATCACACAAAGCTCTTGTAGAAACAAACAAACAAATGAACATAATATGTTCTCCTTCATTTCTGTCAAACCAAGTTGTATGACACGTTTCCAGCGGTTAGTATCATGGTTGCTAGGCAACTTGGGAAGGGCGACGGAGACTAGACCGTCCCATACAGACAAACTTGCCGTTTATTTTGCAAATCGAGCTCAACACTGCCCCTAGCGTCCGTTGTGTTTTGGAATTTGCATGTGTTTTCGAGTTTGCAAGTGTTTTGGAATTTGTACGTGTTTTGGAATTTGCATGTGTTTTTTAGTTTGCATGTGTTTTGGATTTTGCAAGTGTTTTGGAATTTGTACGTGTTTTGGAATTTGCATGTGTTTTTTAGTTTGCAAGTGTTTTGGGTTTTGTACGTGTTTTGCAGTTTGTACGTGTTTTGGAATTTGCATGTGTTTTTTAGTTTGCAAGTGTTTTGGAGTTTGCACGTGTTTTGGAGTTTGCATGTGTTCTTTAGTTTGCAAGTGTTTTGGAATTTGCATGTGTTTTGGAGTTTGTACGTGTTTTGGAGTTTGTACGTGCTTTGTCTCTAGGGGCCACCGTATAGAACTTCTTCATTCACCCCACTCAAATTTTTTGACCCACGAGTCTTCCAGGAACCGTAACGTTGAGGCATTTCAACATCTTAATTAACTCAACAACCCTTAACCCCTCCCCTGTGTTAATTATGTGCCGGCATCCCCGAGCAGCTTGAAAGATGTTGTCATGGACATTTTTTTTATTAGTGACTCCTGAAGGTTAATTACACTCAGTGCCATCATTTTATTATTTTTTCCACCAAAGCCTCATCATGAATGTGGAATAGAGCAGATAAAAGTTTCATATCATACTGGCTTTCTTCTCTTTCCAGCCATTGAACATCATAACTAATGCAGCACATGCAGCATATGCGACCTGGGTTTTTCTTTGCAGGGTTTACTTCACTGGACGTATCACTACGTGTGCATGTAAAACGTGAAACAGCAGCCACAGAATCACTGCGTTCAAAACGATTTATGAGATAGTTTTCCCACTGTGCGTTGATAAACTGTGTTTCTTTGACGCATGGTGTATACTTACTTTTTTATTGTTTTTGGATACCATGAGAACAATCTCCGACTTCTAAAAACATTAATTCTCTGTATAAAAATGTTATGGTGCTGCCAGACGCCTTGTCTTTTAGCCTTGTCTTTCTGTCTCTCTCCACTCTCACTGTCTCTCCCCCTTTCCTTACCTGCAGAGTGATGAACTGTGTGGATGCAGGCTGGGATGTTTTCCTGTAAGACAAAAGGCCCTTCCCTCACCCGCCTGCCCACTCGCCACTAAATGCTAGTGGTTTCCAGTTTGTAATATTACTGACCAGCTCTATCTTCAATTGCAACAACAAAGACATGTGTCATTAAAATCAACATACCTTCCAGTTCTGAATGAACAGTTATTTGTAAAGCTAACCGGCTAATCTGTCATTGTCTTCTCTTTTTTGCTCTTGCTCTCTCCGCCTTTCCCTTCCTTTATCTCCAGGGTGTAGGGAATACCAGAATTCTACCCAGAACTCATGGACATCACCAACTGCCGTGTTTCTGGCCTTGTCACCTTCTGCCAGGCCACTTTCAGTCGCTGCTTCTTTGCGGGTCTTGCTGCCCTCAGTTTTGTCTTCAGTAACTAAAAGGTAGGTTAAACCATGTTGAGATCAGGTGGTTGCCACCTGATCATTGCCTTGAGAAACTCTTGGGTTGCTTTGGGTCGCTGTTGCAACATTTGGTTGAATCTGAGCCGCTTATAGCAGAGTACACTTCAGACTTCATCCTGTTACTTCTATCAGCAATTGTGTCATCAATAAACACTAGTGACCGAGTTCCACTGGCAGCCATATGTGTCCAATGAAGCCCAGTGAACAATGGGCTGGGAGGTCAGTTCCTTGATCATTAACATGCAAATTGTCATGACCACTGATCAACAATCACTAATCAAAGCTCATTGATTCAGTGGGCTAGTTCCCGTCATTGTGCAAATGTAAGGCATTTCTTGATAGTAGACCTTGACAATGATATATTTCCACGCATAGTTAAATCACATAATAATTGTTCAGTTTAAAATTTAAGGTGGTGCGCATAAGGCAATCCCCAAAAACAACAGCAGATGTGTGCGTGCGTGTGTGTGTGTGTGCGTGTGTGTGTGTGTGTGTGTGTGTGTGTGTGTGTGCGTGCGTGCATGTGTGTGTGTATGTGTGTGTGTGTGTGTGTTCATCAGTCTGACTTTCAGAGAATTTCAGATGAAGTACTTTAACAGATGCGGTATCAGAGTATATTTTAGGAAGCTTCCTGTACTTGTATTCATTTACCTTTCAAGTTCATACCATGCCATAGATAGAAACTCGTGCAGGGAACGGAGCTATCATTTTACATTTCAATGTCAAAATTAAGGAATGTTTTACCATAATGTGTTTTCAGCTAGAAACCTGCACACTGAGCATTAATGTCTGCAGCCTTTTTTTCTATGACCTGACATCATTTGACAAGAAGAAATGTAATCAATGAGCACTCAAATATCATAATATTTCTATTTACAGGTCTAGAATGATCAAAATGATCCCTCCAAGTAACTAAAATTATAATTATTCAATGTCAGATGTAGATGCTCTTTTCTACATAGTGCATTATGATTCCTTTCATCCTCTGAAACTGAATGTGAAATATTTTTCCTCATACAGCAGACATTTCCCCCAAAACCAAACTCTAATTACAAGTGAGAAATCCTTAGAAGCCCTTATAGATGAATGTCTGTATATAATAATCTTTTCATTATGATATCTGAGCAGGAGCTTACAGACAACACAGCAATATTTTTTTAATTTCCTCAGAGAGGCACGCAGACTGGGCCGGGACTCGCACGCCAGTGCTGCAGGTTATAATGTGTCTGGTACTTCTAATAACATTTGTCACAATGTAAACAGCTCATCCACACCTCCCTGCCTCTGCAGCTCTATAAATTGTTCACTTGTTGAGACGAGCACTGGCACTTTTCAGTATCTGCTGAAGATCACGACTCTTCCCTTAGATCAATGACTCTGTCATTTTTCTTCAGAGGTGTTGTCCTGCGACGCTGGATGTGATGATCACAACTGTATAGTGTTTATGTTTGGCTCAGCTTGTGAGCGCAGGACTCTGAGCAGCTCTGCTCCTCCTCCTCTAAATAGCTGATGTCTCTCTGTGTCTGCAAGCGGCTGCAGCTCGCCCGGGGTCTCATCTGAGGAGCGCAGACGAAGGTTGCAGCGATTTTTTTTCCTCAAAACAGCAAGTGAAATCCAGACGCAATGCAGGTAGGATGAGCATTTATCACTTTGACTGTTACTTTCTGTCATTGCTGAATATGATTTACCCAGAATACAGACGATTAATCACAATAACGCTCCTGCAGTGTCTTACCTGCCCTAGCGCACATGCTCTGACCTTCTGGTTATTTATCAGCGCTAAAAAGTCTCACAACTGAACATTTGAAAGAAAGAGGACTGGACCATATGATTTTGTGATATTTTAACGATACAGAGATCCATCAATGCTCCTTTTACAGTACTCCAAAATCAATATTCCAACTTATGGAGTAACTAATACCTTGGTATTATCTGAAAACCACACATGAAGTATTAAAGGTGAAATAAGCCCTTTGAAACTGTAACCGACCATAACTTATAACACATCTGCATTATAAGACTATGCAGATGTAAATTTTTTCTTCAGTTATAGATGTTTTATGTTTCCTCAAACATGTTGCAGCTGATTATATGTTATTTTTTTGCTCCTTATTGTTTATTTATTAATCATTTTTATATCTAGAGATTTGGAGTACTCTGGTGGAGCAAAACCCGAAGTAGTTCACCTAGAATTGTAAATTTACTAGAAAAGAGTACCTTTCATTATTTAAGTACATTCTAAATGAGATTTGTTTCCTTCCACCAACTGGCTATTTAAAACTTAGAAGCTTACTATCCTGCCCTCAAGGAGAATGCTAACAGGAATACTCCTTTGTTGTTCATGACTGAGCTCAAACACAGGGCAAAAACATATGCATGCAGCAGAACTGCAAGGCAGTCTTGAAGATACCAAAAACACGACACAACACTATGTGTGAGCTCATGCCTGCATGCAGGTGTGTGTGCATGCAAAAAGGTAACATATGTGACGCTCAGTGGGGGTCGGGTGCCCAGAGAGTTCACGACGAGGTAGATCGCACGGAGCATCTCTCTTTTAATAATGCAGCTCCCCGCATGTGAAGACCCAAAATAACCTCCTTTTGGATCTGCTAGAGCAGCATGTGAGTTCTTTACACATCATTTTGTCTAATTTTGTTTTATTTACCCTTTAAAGGTAAATAAATGTATAAATTCCAATGACATCTATTTGATTGTTGAATTTATTTTGATTCGGGTGAAGTAAAATCAGATTTCAGGTCAGAGGAGACCGTTTTAGACGCGCCTGAAGGCTATACGCTGCATTTATGTATGAGACTGCTAAATGTGTAGTCATGCATTTTTAAATGTGAGCGTGTGACTGGCACAGATGCATACAACATGCCTGTGTGTATGTAGGCTATGTGTGTATTCTACTATCACTCCTTATATTCTTAGTCATCCTTCACCTCACCACGGCTGTCCACTCTGATCTTTTATTGATGAAGTTTTAAGCAGTGTGAATTATTGAGCAACAGCATTGATGCTAAGATGATTTAGCATCCTTCCATATTCAAATAGGGGACAGAGGAACTCCCCAGACAGTTGTTTCCTACAACACTCTTAATACTTTCATCTAAATATCCTCTAAACAATAAGATCTAATGGCTGCATTATTCATGCAGTGTGCAGAGAGTTAAAAGGAAAGGAGAAGAAACTTCTAAACATCACGTGGTACAGTAGCACTGATAGGTTGGGAGATTGTGCCCAAAGACCTCATTCAGAATAAAAAGCAACAAAAGAGACAAAGCCAAAAAAAAGCACTACTCTTATATTGTTTCACAGTACATCATTTGTGCTGCTTAAAATCAGAGATGTGAATTACATTGCTGATACAGAAACACTGAATATGTGAGTCGTGATGATATAATGTGGTGGTAACATGAGAGCTTTTGTGCTATTGTTCCCAGAAGCGCTCCTGTCACCGGAGACCTTTTTCATTTCTTTCAGAAAGCACATTTCTAAATCCATCATGTGAAAAAAAGTTAAGGTCACTTCTAAAAACATAGAAATTGTCTGCAGTTTGCTGGCCTGAAGCATTCAGGTGTGTTAATGTCAGTGCATCAGCTATGACCTTGGAGAAGCAACTGTCACTGCTCATCAATCTGGGAAGACTTATGGGGCCATTAACACAGAATTCCAACTTTATACAGTGAAAAAGATTATTCACAAGTGAAAAACATTCAAGATGACAGGTCAGACTGTGCAATGCTCAAAGAAACTGCAAAAAAGAATCAAATCTGGACATGACGCCCAGATTCTACAGGACTTAGCATGTGAAAAGTTCATGAGAGTGCAGATAACAGAGTTATTATAATGTTATAATTTCTATATAATTGTTCTTTTTTTATTTCTTTTTGACTTTTTGTTTTCAGTTCAGTTCAGTTTTTATTGGTTTCTGTGTTACATTTTAATTATTATTGTATGGCGGGCACATGTCAGAGGTCAGATTTAGGAAAAATCAGTGCAGGTATTAGAATAAAAACACTTTTAAAGACATCTCAATAACCAAAATCTCAATAACCACGTCCATTAAAGCCTCATCAGGCAAGTTATAATAACATTTTGGTCAAATTAGCAGGTACTAAAAGTGAGGGCATTTCCACTCTATTTTTATTTTAGTTGGTTTTCCAAGTTCACAAAATAGTTTTTTTTTCAAAGTCTAGTTTTTATTTTAGTTAACCAAAAGTTTTTTTTTTCACATTTAGTTTTAGTTTTGCTTACTATATTAACCTTGACAGTTTGGAAAAGACTGAACAAGTCTTGCTTGTTTGAGAGGGTTCCCAGGAGAAGTTGAAAACAAATCCCCAGACTTCTGAAACAAGTGGCGATGTTTGGCCATAATGCACATCAGCACAAACACCTCGTACCAGCTATAAGCACGATGGTGGAGGGATGATGATTCAGGCTTGCTTTGCACCCACAAGAATTTCGGCGCCTTGCAGACATTGAGTGGACCATTAACTCCTTTGTATACCAAAGCATTGTAGAGTCAAATGAGGTAATCTGTCTGATAGCTAAAGCTTGGCCGAAAATGGGTCACACAACAGGACAGATAAATAAAGAAATACTTTTTAATAGTCTTTTTAATTGATGACTAAAATGACTAAATGATCATCAATTACAAATTAAATCAATGTCTAAATGTTGCTTTGACTCATTTCACAATATAAATATGGATGCAGCTTGTGATTTCTACACCATTATTCTATTAAACATCCACATCAGTTCTACTCCTCGTTAACACTGTTCACTCTCTGCAGCGCAGTTCTTTGCTTATGTGTGCCAAAGTCTGTTCAGCCACGTGCCAGTCCCAGCTTGTTATTTCTCTAGGTTACAGCTTCTATATTAACCATTGTAGACAACATCCTAGACATCGAGACAATACACTCCAAAAGAGAAGAGCTCTGAGTATATTGGTGAGGTTTTTTAGGCTCTGGTGAAGTGGATAAAATCATTAAACCTGCTTTAAGCAACACATTAACATTCATTTGTGTCCACTTGATAAATGTGGGTCAGATATTGATTTTTGTTTAAAATCTTTGGTGTTCATCTCCACGGGGAAAATCTGGTTTGTTAGCTGGTAAATGTTCAGCTATTTCTCACTGGCTAATTGCTGACTGTGTTTGTATGGATTTAGTCATTTTCAGCTGTTAATGGCATTGAAGAGAACTAAATCAGCCTTACTGAGCTAAACCATGCAACATCAAAAAAAAAAAAAGATCTGCAGAACTGTAATTTTATTAACAATGAGAAATACCTTCTCTAAAATCTAATTTGTGACTAAAATACCAAAATATTAAAGAATTAATTCAGTGTAAAGAGACACGCCACAGTTAGCAGTGACTCTGTTTTACAGCCTGAAATAATTACACCTGGTATATTTACATCCACTTACAGAGAGGGGCTTTTGTTTTATTCCCCTGATTTAAAGCGTGGCTAGTTCTTTAAAATCAGGTGTGTCTGCTTCTCTTTTCTCTCTCAGAGGACAGTTTCTTTCTGTCTTCAGGCAGATGAGAAGGCGGTCGATGGCGGTCTGCTGCCGGATGCCAATGGGAAAGAGCCAAACCCGGGCGGTCAGACGGAGGGCTCAAAGTGGCAGAGACCACGGCTCTCGCGTAAATCTCTGATGAAGTGCTGCCTTGTGAAGTGGATAATTGCCAGCACCACACAGCAGGGCCCAGGTAGAAGCACAAAGAAGGCTGCAGCACCACGCTGATACCCTCAGTGGAAATTGTTGATTGTCTGTGACAGCAGGGTGGAGGAAGAGAAACGCAGGATTAATATAGGAAGAGTGCATGTCCGCTGTCATGTATTACACAATACATTGATTTTAAACATATTCATATGTGCAGTATAGATTTACCTTATAAGTATTACATTCTTTATTATGTAAACCTTTTTTCAGCTAAAAACCAGTCAATGAGTGCAGTGTGGAGGCTTTCACTCTTGAGTTTTTATATTTTTACCCTCCTTTGTCATTCGTTCTCTCTCAAACACACACAGACAGACTGTTGCCATTCTTTGTCTGACTCCCTGAGAAGTGAAAAGTGGCACGTTTTTAAAAATGAATGCCACAGAGTCTTCCAGCATCTGCCCTCTTTTCTTGGTTTATGTAAATTATTGACATATACCTTCAGTGCAGACATTTTTTTTCCCAATCCATCCGAACAATTTCACATTCTGTCTTGATTTTCTTTCCATTTCTCACATTTCACTTGTTTTAGAAGAAATATAGAATGAGGTTAATGGAAATTGTCCTCTGCGGTTTCTAGAAACGACCCGCTCCTGTCATCCAGACTCATTTTCTGCTGACTTGTCTCTCTGCCAGCAGACAGATGGCAATATGTCTTGGACAGGAAGACAAGAGGGCAAATACTTTTTGGCAAACACAATATTTTGCACTTATAAGAGTACCATTATTGTGTAAATATTGTTTTTATCTATAATAATGCTTTCCATCTCATGTTTAACACCAGAAAGGGAATGTGTGTGCTAATCTTAACTCATCCAGTATATTTCTGGTAGCACTATTTTGCACCTAAAGCAGAGAACAGCAAAAATTAGAATTAGATTATTTTTAGCTTTTTGAACGGTTATACAGAGAAATTTAAAGGTTTGTTAAAGCTCCTCCACAGTCTCTGCACTTTATTACAACACTATCACCATCTACTGGCGTGTGGAGATTACAGCACCTGAATTTCACACACACCACTCTCTGTCTACAGTAGCTGATGGGCTGCACTGACATTCATACTGTGCGGTTGTACAGTGAATGGAAGAGTCTATGAAAGAGGAGATTCATCTGCATCAAATGAAATGCATTAAAATGAACTAAAAAACAGATGCGATGTAGGTCTGTACTACACAGCCAATTCACCACCCAGGGAATCTTTCTGTAATCTGGACTCACTTACCTTAAGACTGACGATCAGGATAAGCAGTAACAGGACACTGGTTATCAGCCTATTCCAGGGTTTTCCCTGCATGCTTACATGAAAGGAGTGTCCCTGGCAGCATCCAATGAATCACAGTTAAGGATAAGTGAACTGGCAGCAGTGTGGTTGATTTCACAAAAGATAATAGAACTGAGCACCGGGAAAACATTATACAGACTGAAAGCAATACAGCTACTGCTGACAAAGCAGCATGTGTGAGAGGAAAAGCAGTGTGCACACTTCAACAACACTTTTAGTATAAAGTGTGTCCACTTTAAACATTTTCCTGTAAGACTGGAACAGAGCTGCTATATTAATGAAACTGAGCCTATTTGAAGACCGGAAAGAAAGCTGGAAAAAATGCAAACTGTGAGTTAACAGACTTATCGATATCATTCTGTCATTAAGTATTTCATTAAATTAATGTTTAATTAATGTTTGCATTATCTATAATTTGTCTGTTTGTCATATTGTGTAAAGTTAGGACCCAAACACGGGAGGCAAGCTGACTTACAAAAGGGGAGACACTTTCTTTAGGTTGATGATAAAACAAATAGTGAAACATCAACAGAAGGAAAAAAACAAAAACAAAATCTAAATGGATACAAGGAAAGAGGACAAGTACAGAGGATAGCAGACCTCTTAACAAAGGACACAGGGAAGACTGGACTGTTTTTGCACATATTAAAGGGCTGATTAGACAAAAGTTGGAATGAGACATCAGTGCAGACATTCAGGAAGTAAAACCCACCTCACGAAGCTAACTATAGGAATAAAACAGGGAATGTACTGAAAACAATGAAACACAAATTAGCTTACTCAAGGGAAAACAATGAAGGCGAGACAGACAAAGGAACAACTAGGAAAGCCTTTGGGAACTAAACACATTAGAAAGAAACTCACAATAGAAACTGAAGGTATATAAAAACCAGTAATTACTATATATGATAATCAACTCTAAACAGGACTCAAAATCTCAACAGTAATTAAAGACTTAACTCTTTAAAGCCTAAACGATGAAATAACAGCCAGAAAAAATGTCAAAATAAATCAAAAATGATACACTTAAGGGTTCAATGTGTTAGGATAACATTGGAAATGAAAAGAAAACTCAAAATAAGAATTCAAAAAAACTCCAAAGCAACTAAAAACCTGGAGATTGTGACTTTGTTTGTCTTGTTGTTGTTGTTGTGCTATAGTGGGAGCACTTCAAATGCAACACTGACTTGGAAGGTCTTCCACTTTGATGATGCTCAGGGTAAAATCTATATGAAATCATAACTTGTCACATTTAGACAAGGCTCAGTTTAGTGGCTCCATGGTATAAAGCTTTACACACCTGCCCCAACATGTGAAAGATCCTCAGTTCAATTCTGGGAGGAAATACAAACGACAGCCAAGCTAGTGTACGCCTAGTAGTGGTGTAAATCCCTGATAAATGGGAGGATTGTGTCAGGAAGCGGATCTGTGCCAAATCAAACACGTAGATCCACTTGCAGAATAAGGGAGTAGCTGAAAGTTCCTTTAGAAAAGACTCTACAGCAAGCTCACTGTTCCTGCTCTTGGCCAGCTTGTACATCACACCCATCCAGAGGGGACAAATCTGTTAGTCTAAAATAAAAAATGCCCTCAATTATATCTTGGAAATCATTACTTTATAATACAGATATTCTGTATCTGTATAGAGTTTTCTTTCCTTGTTGCTGTATTTGATGTTAATAAAGAAAATGAAAACACAAGATCTGAAGAAACTCTTAAAATACAGTTAAAATAGTTCACGTTGTTGCTGTTGCTGGCCCTGTTTCTGCTTAATAACTAAATTGGGCAACTAGCAAATTTCATTATAACTCGATAAATAGTGAACGCATTTATTCTTTTTCCAAATCATAGCATCTCTAAAAGGATGAGGTAAGGACATCTTAAAATACCCTACTATGGAAATACAGAACTAACAATGATAGCTTTATAGTTCATGTTTTCTTTGGTGATTCATAGCAGCGGTCTCCAACCTTTTTTGCACCACAGACCGGTTTATGTCCCACAATATTTTCACAGACTGGCCTTTAAGGTGTCATGGATAAATACAACAAAATAAAACCAGTACCGGTACCAGAAAAAGAAGATTCATTCATAACACGCTAGAAAAGACCCAGGGAAACCGAGTTAACGCTAAAAACGATTTAAAAAAATTAACGTTAACAACCGATTAAAACCCTGAAAACCATCAGTTTCACACCCAAGCCCCAACTCTCACGGCCCAGTACCAAACGACTCACGGACCGGTACCGGCCCATGGCCCGGGGGTTGGGAACCGCTGATTCATAGAAGTGACCTCTCAAGTTTCAAAAGCAACACAACTGTAACCTGAATGGAAAGCCCAAATGTACCATTTGAATGCGTAGATATTAAGACCTGTGCCTTAAACCAGACCTCCATGCCTGCATCAAGGAAAAATGTCCTAGCTAGCTAATTTAATTGTTTGACAAGAAGTTTTGATTGATGGCTTAGACTCCAGGCTGTAATGTAGCTTTCAGTGTAGTCATTAAAGCCTGATGATGGGACTGATGGCTGCACTGTCGGCATCTCTGCGAGCTTAAGCCACCTCACTCTTGTCTGTATTTAATAGAAGAACAGGAATACATCAGCACTTAAGGTGCATTAAACAATGTAATGATGCATTATTTTTATGGAAGGTTCCCTCATGAGCTCATGCATCTTGCATGTTTTATATAATGGCTGAGTCCATCTCACAAAAAAGACAGGTTGCAAAAAATCCACATAAAAGAAATAACAAGTTCCTGCATTTTGTTAGCTGGGCAGTACATCTGCTCTACGTTACAGTTTACAGTGCTGACTAAAAGCCCAAGTTGAGCTCACAATGTAGTAAATTTCATTGTTAAATGACAGGAAACTACAATCACTGAGATTTTACAGGATTAAACGGTCATTTTACATCTGTACTCTACAATAACAGTTTCTTACTGTGAAAAACAGTAACAGTAACTATAACAGTGCTATAATGTATAAAATATACACTTTTTAGTATACTGCAGAGTATTTTAAAGTACTATTTTTTTGTCAATGTCCAGAAATTTGTATCTTCTCAAATGTCAGGGTGTCACAACCATGAGACTTTTATTATGAAATAAAAAATAATAACAGCAAGGATCACACAGACCCCAATTGGCAATCAGAATTAAAGTTTTAATGAGCTGTTGTGCTAAACATAGATATTATTTTTGATGATAATAATGTAAACAAAAAAAGATGCAAAACCTAGCTAATAGTTTAAGCAGGCAACCATATGCTTCAAAGCTAAATGCAACAGCGCAGGTTTGACTCTGACCTGAGGCCCTTTGATGGGCATGTTTACCCACTTTCCTAGTTACTCTTCACTGCAAAAAGCCAAAAAATTATGGAAAAAATACAGGTCATGCTGGTGACCAATATAGGAATCATCATGTGTGAACTCAATTTGGAATCAGAGTTTGAACTCATAAAAGTTTGCCTTCATAGACCATCTTCTTGAGCTGCTACAATAATAGAAATGACTGCTGTTAATATTTTCTACATCAGCATTTGCAGTATATGGCTGTATTTACAAAAAGTGGTGTATTGCTGTACAAAATATATTGTATTTTTACAGCAATTTGTTTCAGTGTAGACACATATTATGAAGTAGGTCTAAATTTACTAAAATAAATGAATACAATGTATTTGATTATGCCATATATAATGTCCTAATCAAATAAACAGAAGCCTTTTTTTCAGAAAATGAGCTGATAGACACCTTTTTACAAAAAACCCATACATTTTCATAATGCACAACGACATCAGGTCTCAGTCTAAATTACATCCTCCAAATGTACATTTGAGGAGCTCGGCAGCTCTACTATTGATATTTCTTGTATTTTTGGCAGGGAACTATCCCCGTTCATTAGGTCCATTTAAACTCTCTAACTTACATAAACCCTCCCTGACCATCGAAATGCATATCTGGCATACATCCTCTGCCTGCTCACAGACCAATATTGTTCCTCTGCACAATTGATTTGCTTTCCACCCCTCTTTCCTACTTACATTGAGTCCATTATGTTGTGCAGACTCATCAGTTGTGAACTATCCCAATGATCTTTACAATAGAGCATAATCATAAAAAACTCAAAAAGTATATATAAATACTGTTACATACATTATTTATAAAATATATATATCTGTGTTGTCAGTTTAGCTTTGCAGGATAGCAATAGTTCATTTCAGCTTTTGTTTTGTTTTTTGCAATGTCATAAAAGACAGTTTTTACAATCACAGTGGTCTAACTGCTTTTGAGATCAGAGTGAATTCATCTGTATTATTGAGTGCGTGCATCGCTGAGCAGTCCTGTAGACACAGGCAGCACCACACAGGACACAATAGTTTTCTTTATGAGTGCTGTTAATATCCCAAACATCAGAAGATGTGAATCAATGCTTGGTATATCATTTTGCATCTTTATCATGACCGGGCATATTTAGACATTGCAGATTGCCAATCAGAAACTATTAGCAGAGGAATCCCTTCAGTAACAGTGATCCACCCATCCGCCCACAACCTCAAACACACAGCTCAAGACAGTGTAAGTGGAGGTGGAGCCCTGAGTTGATGGGACAGTTGGAAAGATCCAGCAGGATGCGAAACGCTGCTGAGCCGCAGCAGAACTGAATCATCTGCAACTGGGGATAACTTTGGATAATTTGGGGGAACTCAGATTCAGTGAATTTTTTATCTACCTGCAGGAGCAAAAATGGACTTTGAACCCGTTTCTTTAATGAAGAAGGCTCTGCAGTCACTTTTATTTCTTTCCCCCATTCACTGGCCATTTGCATATGAAAACTAACAACTAGCGGAGCTTGCACCATAGCAAGTGTTATATGTCAGTTGTTATTTTAAAGGGTTTTTTTTTAAAGGGCTTTTGCAGAAGCTATATCTAATGAATTGCAACGATGGCTTTGGAGGGCATGGAAATAATTGCTATCATTGTTGTTATTGGACTATGTATTGTTGTCCTCAAACAGTTTGGGATTTGCGACCCTTTGTCACTGGAAGGTAAGACAGAGAAAGAGAGAAATTAAACATTGATCTTTGTAGGATAGCCTTTAATATCTCACAGGGTTTTCTTTATATACGTAATAGAAATGGAAAAGTTAACAATAGTCATGCACATGCAGTAAGTTGAATTTTCCTGTACTGACAGTTAATTAATCCCCTTGTAACTCTTTTCATGACAAAACTTATTGTGTTTATTGGGACAAATTCATGGACTTTTGAACAAAACTCGAAGTCCATCCATGAAAAAAGAGTAACTTTGAAAGACACCATGAGGCCTCTTCATGAACAAATTCTTACAGTGTTGTTTTTACAGCGACCCTGAACCTACCTTTTAATTTTCTGTATCGGTAAAAATTTTGGTCTATCTAAATATTTTTTAACAGTCATATCAATTTCTCCTTCCCTGTTTCTCAACCTCTTCAACTTGCTATATCTGTGGCATTCTCATGAAGATGGTGAGTACCTACAATGGTATTCCTCTGCACATTATTACATGTGACTGTAATTGCATTCCAGCTGTTCTTGGAAATTCTTGGTTTTTGGTAATCGCAGTATGTACATTTTTTGGTCCTTAAGGCTGACGAAGCAAGCTTTTTTTCTCACAGTTGGCATTTAAGCTTGTCAAACACAGGTGTAACTGCATTAAATGCCAGTGGCTGTCTAAAAATGTGCAACTCCTTTTGCTTTTGCAACCCTAAAAATGTGCTTTAAATCACCCTTGTCTAATATCTTTTCATTTAAGCGTCAGGATGCCAACAGCGACCTTGAAAATGCCCCAAAAAAAAGCATGGCAGCATGTACTTTCTGCCTGGTTATTCTTCATAAACAAAATTATGAAGAAGAAAAAGCTTTTTCTATCAAGATTATTTCTGTTACGCCTTTAGCAAAAAATATTCCTTCATGCAATGTTCATAAAAATGTAGCACTGCACCAAATAGCTCAACTAGAACTGGAAGAGCTCGCTGTGTTACTTTAGCATAATACTTCAATGCTACAAGTTTCTCTCTTTCTCTCAAAACAACTCCCACGTCTTTCTTTCTGTTTCATCTTCTTATTTTTTTACTTGTACGATGTTGAACATTCTTCTTACGCCGTTGCTTCCACCCATTTATTTGTCGTCCCTCTCCCTCTTAAACCTCTCCATGTTTGTGCTGTTTCTGTGAAGATGGTGAGCATTTTGAGTTATAGGATGTAAATGTAAATGTTTTGCCTCTATGATTTCCTTTTTCTGTCTTCCTAGTCTTACTGCTGTTTCTTCCCCCTTTCCTTCCACCCTCTCGTTTCCCCTTTTTGTCTCTTTTCGTGTGACAGACAGCAGTGACAGTGACCTTGAACTCTCCATGGTGCGTCACCAACCTGAGGGTCTCGAACAGCTCCAAGCCCAGACGCAGTTCACCAGGAAGGAGCTGCAGTCGCTTTACAGAGGCTTTAAGAATGTAAGAAAACACTCAGCATACTTAGAAGCAATTCATCAGTTTTACTCTTTATTATTTGGCAGTATTTTAGCACAAAGGAGCATCTTTCCCTAACCACGTGTTTTGCTATTATCCTTTATGTATTTGTGACATTGCGAGTTGCAGTTTGATTGATTAATTATAGAGTAATTACTTAATTATAAAATATAAGCACACTTCATTACACATAAACTCAATGTACTTTGTATAAAAAGAAGCATCAGTGACACCATTTAACTTAATTTCCTGTGGAGCACTCTCTAACCATTCCTTCTATTAAAATGAATATAAATGCTACAAAAAAATATTCAATACAATGAAAAGTACAAGAAAAGTTCATGTAAACATATATAGACAACCAGGTTTTTATGTCTAAACTGTGTGTAATTATTAATCATCAAATGTCAACAACATGGACTTCCAGAAAGTTTTGAATCCTGGCTTCAAGGATTGGACCACAAGAGCACTCGAAACTGGCACAAAAATGACCGTTACAATATAAACCGGCATCTTTTAAACAGAGATATGACAATCACTAATAAACCAAATAAAACCATAAAACTTCACAGACTGACTGAATACTGAATCTATTTTTAACACGTTATGGGACTACTGCGTCATTTTAAGAAGTTGTGATTTAAGAAGTTCTCCTGTGTTGCTCAGGCCACTTTTCAGGTAGCCTACTGTAAACATATGATTGGAATTATAGTGTTTTATGTGCGCATTTGGTACTTTAAAAATCCCAGGCTTACAGGAAATTACTTTTATATTCTATCTAGGGCCGCCACAAACGATTATTTTGATAGTCGACTAGTCACCGATTATTTTTGCGATTAGTCGACTAATCAGATCATCATCCATTGGACGTAAAACTACAGCTTATTGCACCAGCAGCATCTGCTCTTATATAACTATCATTAGCTTACAGCTTTAAGTGTTTAAGGTCTGTGCTAACTAAAAATAAAGACAAGATGATAGTTTATTAAATTTTAATGAAATTTGCAGATTGTTTCGGTGAAGTTTAATAAACTCCTTGCTATCTAAAATATAACAGGACACTGGAGTATATTCTGGAGCATCTCACACTTCTGATAATCAGTTGTCTGCTTGACGTTTATTCAGCTGTGTAAAAACTATAACTTTAATCTCAGACAAACTGATTTACTCAGGAACAAATAAAATACTAAAAAAAAAAGCCAAACAATAACATTTTAAGTTATCTAAGTGACTCATATATATTTAACCTGAGTAGCGAAAGACGGCGGTGGGTTTGAAAACGATTTGCGGGGAGTCCGGTGTTCTCACGGCGCTAGTGACCTTGCCCCCGGCTCGCTAACGAGCTAGTGGGTAACAGACGTCTCCGAAAACGTCGGAGCGCTTTTGAAAATATGTGGTGTCCTGATAAACTGAGCCGATATTTGAGGTTTACACAGCTACATTCTCGCCTGAAAATATGTTAAACGTTTATTTTGTGACCCAGAAAGAATAATAAGAGTAACATTAAAACTAACTAGCTGCCACCATTGTTGACAACTGCGCTGGGCCGCGCTATGAATTCTGGGACACAGCTGCTTCTTCTTCTTCTTCTTCTTCGGGGTTTAGCGGTAGCTGACATCCTTGTACATGCAATGCTGCCATCTTCTGTTTCAGTCCGTTATTACACTCTTAAATCCTACTACTTATTCCTGCGTCTTTTGTGATCTTACAAAGCTTCAAACGACGCGTCGACTATTAAATCAGTCGTCGACGATTTTGATAGTCGACGTAATCGTGACTAGTCGACAAATCGTGGCAGCCCTAATTCTATCTATTTGTTGCATCTTATTGGGTTGTCTAAGCAGAGAAGCTCAGACTTCCCTCGCCCAGGCTCTTCACGGGGGAAACCCAGCCCAGTAACATAATCTCTCCAGTGATTCCTGGGTGTGCGTAGGGTTTCCTCTCTGCAGGACAGCTATAAAGCAACTCACCTATGAGGAATGCAGGAAGCATCCTAGTCAGATACTACCATTTTTCCCCTTTTTTCAAACAAAAAAATGTGTAATCATGTAAAATAGTTTCTCTCCAAATGTACAATTGAACAAGAAGATTATTGAAAATGAGTGTGTGTGTGTGTGTGTGTGTGTGTAAACAATAAGTGTGCATGCAAGTGCCTAAGGGCAGAAATCTTTATTTTGATGGCAAATTTCTTTCTTTTTATGAGCCGCTGCATGTATTGCTCAAATCGTATTGGTCAACCACGGCATGCACGCATAAACTTGGGAGTGACTTAACACATATTTTTACCCACTGCAGGACGGGGTAATAGATATCGACAGTAAGTGGTTGTAATAGGAAGCAAAGCTCCATTAAAGAGGGGAAGGAGAAGACCACAAGCTGATGTAAACAAAGAAGCTTTAAACTTAGAAAAAAAAGAAGCCTGAAAATGTTTTAAGAGTCTTCAGAGGCATTAATGATACATAAAGAGTTGCGCAGAGAAATGTCCAGCATAAACAAATCTTTAATGATGATATCAAGAAGATGATTTTAACTAACCAAGCAGATTTGTTTTCACAGCAGACGTTCTGACTTGTCATAGCAGGATAAGTACAGTAGTATTAAGTACAAGAGTATTAGTTGATACCCGGTGCTGTATTCCACTTTGCTTTGGAATTCCAGGTAACACTAAACGAGCAGAGCAATCACCAAAGTTAATCGTTCGATCTGAGTTTTTTAGTTGTTTTTGCAGCTTTATTACATTTCGCACTAAAACCGGTTTCCACACTTTTTTTGCCAAATGAAATCAAAGTTTTTGCTTCATTCCTGTGTAGTTTATTGCACTCTCTTTTCCCAGCACAAGCAAGGTATTCTCCACACATGTATCAGTGTTACTACAATTGTTGCGTTGTTTTATGACAAATCAATTCTTTGAGTAAACGATGATCTTATAAGGTCTCAAATAAGATTTCCTTAAGTTTTTTCCTTAAGACAATGCAACAGGGGACACAAAGCCGATGAGGAATGACATCATCATCTTAGAGAAGCAAGGGCCATGTTGTCTGTGAAGGTTTTTCTGTTATCCAGGTCATCATAGTCTAAGGAGCTTGGAAAAAAAGCGTCTGGACTTCTTTAAGTTGCTTAAAGATGTTTCACCAAGAAACTTCTTCAGTTCTAGAAGTGAAGAAGTTTCTTCAGTTCTTTCCAAGCTCCTTAGACCAAGGACCGTTTTGAAGGAAGGAAGGTTCAGGGCTGAAGCAATCAGCATCATGGGCTCATCCGGTTAGAATAAGAAAAAGCAGCCATCTAATTCAGAATTATTCTCAGGGTTCTCCTTTTATTCTCAAATAAAT
This sequence comes from Diplotaxodon limnothrissa, assembly GCF_057381915.1. Lineage (NCBI taxonomy): Eukaryota > Metazoa > Chordata > Actinopteri > Cichliformes > Cichlidae > Diplotaxodon > Diplotaxodon limnothrissa. The sequence continues at coordinate 45,443,640 of NC_140602.1, read as the reverse complement.
AAGGCAAAGAAGGAAGGAAACAAAGACACACATGGACTGCCACAGCTGAAAGAAAACAGGGAAACAGATTTAAGTTACTCATTCCCTTAAACAATACATAAAAATAAAACCCAAATAGAACCTCACCTCAGCTGCCGCCCCGTGTGGAAGTGAAGAAAGAGTGAGCCAAAAGTGAATGCAGTCCTTATATAATGTGTGACATATAATGTGTGACAGGTGATTGCAATCGAGGACAAGCACCACACCCAATCAAAGGTGAGAGAACTAAACAAGGTGCATCTGGTGAAGTGAGTGGGTGTGCTGGGATGTGCCAAAGGGTGGGTCTCTTGTCAGGTTTCAGTTAACGGACTCAGGCGCAGACCGGGACTCCTTACAGGATTTACAGATTTTATTTACACAACGACACCAGGTGATGCTATTTACAAAGTGCTGGAGGGAGGGGAGGGGGGTCCAGGGTTCCGGGGTATGTGAGGGAAAAGACGGGAATCTGACGTCCTCCAAAGGCTCTCTCTCTTCACTCCCCACACTGGGGAAACACCATCCACTCACTCGTCCACGGGATGACAGGCAGGCAGGGAAAGGTCCGGGATAGATCTGTACACAGAGATTATAGTTAGAGGCGAACAGACGGAACGAACTCACAGAACCTTATTTACAATCTACTGAGCGACTGACGCTGATAACTCAACGATCCAGCGACGAGTGACACAGTGCTGCTGTCTTAAATCGGCCTTGTGATTATCCCGATCGGCAGCAGGTGCGTGGGCCAGGGGCGGGAGCCCATAATGAGCATCGCCCCGGCAGGAGAGAGAGAGAGAGAGAAAACATGTTGCCTAATACAGAATCAGCTGGTGAGGCACAGGGACCATGACATCTCTACAACAGCCGCCCCCATATTTTCTAGAGAGAAATATGTTGATATGGTCAGGATCGATCTTCGTCAGGAAGCGGGGGCAGGGGGATCAGACAGGAGACAGGGCGGATATAGGTTTTATCCTGTACTAAGACCTCCACAGTTCTGATGCGGTCATCTGGGCTTTTCAGCAGGCGTGTCACTCTTCCTACAGGCCAAAGGGCACGTGGAAGGTGTGAATCCGTGATCATTACGACAGAGTTCAATGTGAGATCTGGGTTCTCCTTCTGCCATTTGTGTCTTCTTTGGAGGGATGGTAGATAGTCTTTTATGAAGTGCCGCCAGAAGTGATCTGCCAATATTTGTGCATGTCGCCATCGTCGTCGACCTAGGAGGTCAGAATCAGAATAGGATACTAAGGGAAGTGACGAATCATGTCGGCCCATAATGAGAAAGTTTGGGGTTATGGGATCAATATCCGCAATGTCTGAGGATACATAGCCTAGGGGTTTTGAGTTCAGAATGCCTTCAATCTCAATTAGGACTGTTCTTAAGACCTCTTCAGTGACCATCTGTGCACCAATGGTTCTCTTCAGAGCATTCTTCACAGAACGTATCTCCCTCTCCCAGGCTCCACCGAAATGGGGTGCATGCGGGGGATTGAATTTGAAATGGATTCTTTTAGTCATCAGGACCGGCTGTAGAGTCGGAGCAAGGTTGTTAAAAGCTGCCCGTAGTTCCTTATCTCCTCCTTTGAAGTTAGTTCCTTGATCACATATAATTTCCAGGGGTGTTCCTCGTCGAGAAATGAATCGTTGGAGGGCCATGAGGAAGGAGTCTGTATCCATACTGTTTAGGAGGTCAAGATGTATACACCGAGTGGTGAGACATTTGAATATTATTCCCCACCTTTTCTCCGATCTGCGGCCTGTCTTGACCTTGTATGGTCCAAAGCAGTCTATTCCTGTGGAGTAGAAAGGTGGTTTGAATAACCTAAGACGAGCAGCAGGCAAGTCTGACATTTTTGGAATGATGGGCTGTGCTCTCCATTTCTGACATGCGACGCAGCTATACTGATGCCTGCGTACGGCTTCCCTTCCTCTGAGAATCCAGAATTTCCGACGTAGTTCAGCAAAAAGTCTTTCTGAACCAGCATGATGCAGTTTGTCATCATAATTTTGTATGATCAGTTTGGTCACTGGATGAGCAGGATCAAGTACTATTGGGTGAATGACATTCAATTCCAAGTCTGGGCTTTGCCGTAGTCGGCCTCCTACATGGATAAGTCCAGAATTCCTGCACAACACTGGTGACAAACACAATAGACGGCTGTCGGATGAGAGGGGTTTGTCTGACTGTAAACGGGCTAAATCTTCACCGAAACTGTCCAGTTGTGCCTGACGAAGGATTTCTTGTTCTGCTGTTTGATAATCAGCTGCAGAAGGAATGTTACCCTTTTGGTTGGAGAGTGAATGAGCCGTGAAATCCAATAGCTCTTGATACGTTCTGAAGCTGGGTGTGTATGTATGGGAGGGTATACTGACAATACCAAAAAAGTAGGATTTCTTTAATTCAGTCTGATCATCATCAGGATGGAGATCTGTAACTGTGGGCCAGTTATTTGGAGGTTCATGCAGAAACGAGGGACCCTCAGTCCACCTGTTTGGGCTAAGGAACTCTTTCAGGGATTTACCTCTCGTAACATCATCAGCAGGATTTGTGGCTGAATTGATGTATCTCCAGTCTTGACTGTTTGTGAGGTTTTGAATTTCTGAGACTCTGGCTCCTACGAATACCTTGAAACGGCAGGAATCTGACTGAAGCCAGTGAAGTACAGTTGTCGAGTCAGACCAAAGGGTGGTAGTCCTGACTGGTAAGGTGAGTTCTGTTTGTATGAGCTCACAGAGGCGTGCGCCTAGTAGGGCTGCGCATAGCTCCAGTCTGGGTATTGTTAAATGCCGTTTAGGAGCAACACGTGAGCGAGCTAACAAGAAACTCAGTTCTACATGGCCTTCAAGATCATCTGATCTCAAATATGCGACAGCACCATATGCTCGCTCTGAAGCGTCACAGAAGATATGAATGTCTCGAACTGTGGTAGAAACATCCATTTCCTTAGAAGTATAGCAACGTGGGATGGCAATTTGTGGGAGATAACAAAGTTCTTCTTCCCAGGACTTCCATGCCTCTAAGAGGTCGTGTGGAAGGGAAGGGTCGTCCCAATCTCTCTCTTTTCTCCATAGCTCTTGCACCAAGGTTTTGGCGCGTGTTGTGAATGGGAGTAAGTAGCCTAATGGGTCATACAGACGAGCAAGTACTGCATAGATACGACGCATTGTGGTGGGGTGTGAGGCTAGAGTTCTGTATTTATAGGCAAACAAATCAGTCTCACAATTCCACAATAATCCTAATGTGCGTTCATGTGGGCCAGATGGCTTGTCTTCAGTCAGGCAAAGTTCATTACTTGCCGTTCTTACCTCAGATGGTAGATGGCTAATCACAACAGGATTATTGCTGGCCCACTGGCGAAGGTCGAAGCCTCCTTCTGATAGATGGTTTCTTAATTTGTCTAGGAGTGTTCGAGCTAACTCTGCTGATGGAAAACTCTGCAAGCAGTTATCAACATAGAAACACTGCATTACTGAAGACTGCACATCTTTGTCAGATTGATATTCCTTCACATGTTTCTGCAGTGCATAGATTGCACAACAAGGGCTGCAGGTCGTACCAAAGGGGAGTACCTGCCACTCATACACTGAAGGGGGAGCTGCTTTGTTCATGTCACGCCACAGGAATCGGAGGAGTGGTTTATCAGGAGGCAGAAGACGGACTTGGTAAAACATGCCTTTGATGTCGCCACTTATTGCCACTGAATGTTGCCTAAAACGCAACAAAACACCGAGAAGTGTTGGGCCTAGGATTGGTCCTGGCAATAGGTACTTATTGAGACACTGACCTTGAAATGTGAAAGAGCAGTCAAAGACTATGCGATCTTTATTGTTGTGACTTGTCATATGATGAGGAATATACCAGGTTTCTTTGCTATTGTGCATCTCCTCCGGGCTAAGTTTGACTACATAGCCTGCTTGCTCCAATTTCAAAATCTGATCCTTGTAAGACATGGCTTTGTCAGGATCTTTAGCTAACCGAGCCTCAGTGTTGCGGAGTCTAGACATGACTACAGTTGGAGGGACATTCAAAGGAGGAAAGTTTGCCATCCGAAGAAGAGGAGTGGCGTAGCGATTAACACCATTGATCTCAACCCTTTTTGTGGCCTGTTCAAGGAGTTCCAGTGCCAGTTGATCTTGCTTTGATCGGATCACAGATTTCTCACTGTATTCAGGTAAAGTGTCTAGTTGCCATAGCTTCTCAACATGATAACGCAGTACATCTGCAGATGAACTGAGAGATGTGAACAAACACTGCACATGCTCTGTACTGCTCTGGGGCTGAAAATCTGTGATCGGACCTTGAAGTGTCCATCCTAATTGGGTTTTAACTCCTGCAGGAGACCCATATGGTCCCTGTCTCAATGGAGCAGTAGGCGTGATGAGGTGAGTATGATCTGAGCCTATGAGCAGGAGTGGCGCTGCTTTATTAATAATGGGTAATGGGATACCTTGAAGATGCTTGTATCTCCGTTGGAGAGATGATACAGGGTAGGTGTGGTCTGAAAGTGCTAGGTGACTTGCAGTGAAGGCATTATTAATTGTGTAGGTTTTCTCTGGGTGTGCGATGGGTGAGATTTTGAAACTTACGGAAGAACCATGAATAGTTTCAACTTCTTGACGGACCGTTCTAAGTGATAATCTCTCTGCTTCCCCAGTTAGGTTGAGATGCTGTGCAGCTGATGTCAGAAGAATGGTACGCTGGGAGCCATCGTCAAGTACTGCATATGTTTCAAGGGTTCTTTTGCCGTTTCGCAGGAGCACTTTCACAACCTTTAAAAGGACACTAGGACAGTCACTAGGTCTATCAAAGTACAGTGTCCTCACTACAGGATTAGTTTCAGTTTTAGATCTCTTATTTACATCACATAGGATCTGTAGATGTAGTCCCATACAGGTGGCACATGCTTTCCTCAGGTCACACTTTGCGGCCTGATGAGTCCTAGCACAACGCCAACACCGTTTGTTTGCTTTTATCCAGTTTATTTTCTCATCCTTTGTCTTCTGAATGAACTCGGGACACTTACTAATGTGGTGTTCAGGTGAGCGGCAATATGCACATGTTGCCTTAGTTATGATGGGTTGTGCTGCCTGTACAGGATCATCAGATGTATTTGCCCCATGTAATATTGTTGTAAGTGGAGAGGTGTACTTACGGGAAGGTCGTGGCTGGTTGAAGGATGAAACAGGACTGGCCTTCCTTGGTTGACACTTGCATTCCATTTGCAACCAGGATGAGAACAAAGGCAAAGTATACGTCATTTCTCCCTGTTCCCTGTAAACATGCCGTTTGAAGCGACTGAAATGCTCTGCAGGCAACTTCGCTAACAAGCGATCGACATGGGAGCCACAATCTAGTTCTGCACGTCCTTGTTCTCCCATAGTGCTAAGCAACCCAACTAAAGCCTGTACACGAAGAGCAAAATTATCAAGACTCTGACCATCACCTGCTCTGATAGGAGGCAGTTCCAGTATATTCTTTAGCTCTTTCAATGCCAGCTGTCTTGGTTGCCCATAATGCTCATCAAGGGCTTTGATGGCTTGAGTGTATGGGTCAGGAGCGTAGGAAAAGGCAAGAGCTAATCGTTTAGCTTGGTCTACTTTGAGGTGATCAAGAAGGACGTGATATTTGAAGTGCTCTGTCTCATGAGGATCAAGAAGGTTTGTAAGGGCCATCCGTAACATCCTGTATTGCATTTCGTCTTCTCTACTAAGGTCTGGAAACAAAGGACCTTCAAGCTTATATACATGTGTTCTCGTGCTAGAGGAGTGACCCGAGCTAGCAGTACCAGGTATCAAAGGTTTCTGGTCATATGAGGCATTGGATGTAGCTGGTTGCTGCTCTAGAGGAGGGCAATGCTTGTGGTCAGATATGCGAATGAGAGGTTGAACAGGGTCTTCAGCTAAAGGAACAGCAGGTTGAACACATGAGATCTGGTCGGGATCCTGCCGTGATAAGGCCAGGAAATCAAAGGGAGTCTCATCTTCTGTAGCAAGGACTGGTCTAGGCAAACCAGTTGAAGGGATAGCAGCATCTAGTATTGTTGAATTAGGTAAAGGAGGGCTGGCAGCTGTAACTAAGCCAGACTGACGGCTAATCTGCGGGGGCTGGAAGGGTGATTGACAGGTTACTGTATCAATCACTGGGAGCTGCTCATGTTGTTGATGTGTTTGAGGACTGGCTCGTAAACTGCATACAGAAGCTTTGATTCCATCAGATGAGACTGTGCGAATTGAAGATCTGGAGCTACGAGAATGGGAAGGAGATGATTGAACCATAAATTGCCTAATCTCCCTCATTGTCGTCAGGAGTTCCCTCATGACCTCATCTTGGTTGGTGGGTAAAGGAGCAGGGGATGTCTCTGGTTGTCTCTCTGACTCTCCGACAGGATCCTGCGGCCCATGTGTGTCTTTGTCACTATGCTGGCATTCAGTTTGGCTCTCTGTCTCACATGTAGCTCTTCTAGCTCCAGGATACAGAACGTCATACTGCTGCAGGTAGGCAGGAGGTCGACTATCACGACTGGATCTTCTCAAACCTTCAGTCAATGGCTGCTTTGAATCCATGACGCTAACACTGCTCCGGCTCGGAGGACCATGTTTTGAAGGAAGGAAGGTTCAGGGCTGAAGCAATCAGCATCATGGGCTCATCCGGTTAGAATAAGAAAAAGCAGCCATCTAATTCAGAATTATTCTCAGGGTTCTCCTTTTATTCTCAAATAAATAAGGCAAAGAAGGAAGGAAACAAAGACACACATGGACTGCCACAGCTGAAAGAAAACAGGGAAACAGATTTAAGTTACTCATTCCCTTAAACAATACATAAAAATAAAACCCAAATAGAACCTCACCTCAGCTGCCGCCCCGTGTGGAAGTGAAGAAAGAGTGAGCCAAAAGTGAATGCAGTCCTTATATAATGTGTGACATATAATGTGTGACAGGTGATTGCAATCGAGGACAAGCACCACACCCAATCAAAGGTGAGAGAACTAAACAAGGTGCATCTGGTGAAGTGAGTGGGTGTGCTGGGATGTGCCAAAGGGTGGGTCTCTACAACAACCGTGTTGCTGCCCATCAATCTGTGAAGGCTTGTATCACTAATTACAGTCAATTTGAAGTCGATTATTCAGCTGTAAGAACTATTTTCTATAAGTGGGAAGTATTCAAGACAAGTCCCAATCTTTCCAGGATTGGATGTCCCAGCAATTTCCTGATTCACTTTTAGTGTCTCACCTTTAATGTTGTTAATATTCTGTACTTCTTAACTGGTATACACTAAGTCCATATGTGTTAATGACTCCTAACTGTTCATTAGCAGAGTTAAACACTCTTTTCTTTCACTGACTTGTTTTTCTATTGTTTACCTTTCAATAGGAGTGTCCCAGTGGGCTAGTGGATGAAGAAACATTCAAGAGCATTTACTCACAGTTCTTCCCTCAAGGAGGTACATTATGCAACTTGATAATAAAAATTATAATAAGCATGATACTTGATACTGGATATTTTAAAGGTGCAGTTTATATTTGCTAGATGCTGTTTCTTTGTAAAGTTGCCATAGCAACATTAAGTAATTAAGTAAATTTTTCTCACTCCCTCTAGATTAATTTTTTTAAAAAGACCACAGTTGATTACAGTTAATATTCCGTGCTAAACATGCATTGCAATTAACAATGGTCATTTCTTGCTTTTCATTATTTTCTCTCAGATGCAACTACATATGCACATTTCTTGTTTAATGCTTTTGACATGGACAGAAATGGCTCCATCCGGTTTGAGGTGAGTACAGCAGGGGCTGCAATTTTAAAGGTTTTCATTTATAAAAAGCTTAAAAGAAATTAAACAATGGATTGCATTTACAGGACTTTGTTCTAGGTCTGTCTGTGTTACTTCGAGGCTCAGTTACGGAGAAACTTCGCTGGGCATTTAATCTATATGACATCAACAAGGATGGCTACATTACAAAAGAGGTACAATGATAAAAAATAAATAAATAAAATCCAAATCTGTTGCACTTTTATGATGTCTGTCTTTTTTCCTGCAGGAAATGATGGCTATCATGACCTCCATTTATGACATGATGGGCAGGTATACTTTACCCAGCGTACGAGACGATTCCCCAGGTGAACATGTGGAGAAGTTCTTCCAGGTACTTAATCCAGAAACCCCCACACTCCCACCGCCACTGCTCACAGGAGGATGGGGGATCCATGCTCTCATGTTGTTTACTTCAGTCAATTTTCACCCTAGAGAAGAAATCAGGCCTCATCAGCCCATTCAGAGATGCTGTTCTGCATACCTTGGTTGTAATAAGTAGTTATTTCAGTTGCTGTTTCCTTGTATCTAACCACTCTCTTCTGACCTCTGAAAGCAACAAGTCCTTTTTTCCCAGAGAACTGCTGCTCACTGGATAGTTTCACTTTTTTCAACCATTATCTGTAAACCCTAAAAATCAGTGTGTGGGCAAAATCCCAGTTTGATCAGCCGTTTTTAAAATTTGGCACCGACAAAGTTGCCATGCTCAAAGTCACTTAATTATATTGAGTTTGTGACATTTAACTGGCTGATCAGATCCTTGTGTTAGTGTGCAGTTTAACAGAGGACCTAATAAAGTATGCGGTGAATGTACATTAGTACATCCAGATATTGTATTGAAGCACTGAGTGCTCAAGTAGAGTAGAAAAGTACTATAAGAACCAGTCCATTTACCAATTACTACCCAGTGCCACATTTTATTTGTTACTGTGACAGGCTACAGGGGTGTACACTTTTTTTCAGTTACTCATTCATGAAAGAAATGAATGATAAATAAACTGAAAGAAAGAAAGAACCTGTTATTTTACCTCATGTTATCCACTTTGTTTCTTTAATATGGATCAGAAAATGGACCGTAACAGAGATGGAGTGGTGACAATAGATGAATTCATAGAAACCTGCCAAAAGGTAAATCCTTATGTAAATCTAAAGATTTTGCCACATGATGATTGGCCAAATTTATACACTATATTACTTGTATAACTATTGTTTCCATAACAGGATGAAAATATAATGGCTTCTATGCAGCTGTTTGAGAACGTCATCTAGTTTCTGCAGAGAAAGGTGGACCAATAATGCTGTATAGAGCTTCCCACTACAAACGTCTGTCCCTGAACAATTTCATTTATCCTAAAAAGGAAAAACTGGGTGTTTTGACACTTTCTACTGCTAACTGATGGACACTATTGAGTTTCCAGTCAAGCTGTTTCATGCAGAGAAATGTACAGGATTCACCAAAATCACCTGAGAAAACAATGTTTCTTTGCATGATATTTCAACTTTCATTTCTGCACATGAAACAACGTGCTGTGATTACCAGATGAGCATGAGTGTTCGCCTGACATTAGAGAGCATGTACTGCAAACCACCTCAAACACAAATGATTCATTTTATTGTATTTTTTTGCCACAAACGTGCAAATGAGAATTCTCTGTTACTATATTCAACTGTGCAGAAATGAAACCCAGACATTGTTGTGCTTACCAGAATCCAGTTGAAATAAATATTTGCTCTCACATACTGATACTCCTGCTGAATCCCTTCTTTTTATAAAAAAAAAAAAAATGCAACAGGCAAAAGAAATTCCACATGTGCATTTTATCAGTTTCCATATGTTTAACAGTCCTTATAGAAAATAGAGTATAGAGTAAGTGATTGTATCAAATTTGTTGCACTGAATCTGGCATTTTGTAATAGTAAAGCTCTTAAAATGCTATAAAACAAGTCATTCACAGTCTTAAGTCACTGTATAAGGTCAGACAAACAATACTGCAGTTGTGCAAGATGAAGCCTCGGGGGGCTTCTTTAAATTCCTGATCCAAACCAGTGCTTCATGGTCATGGTCCCAAGAGGGATTATTCCTGATCTTTTAGCCTTTGGCAGACAGTCATCTCTCATGCTCTACATCCTCAGAGTTCTCTTTATCCTCTCCATTACTGGTTTGTTCTTTGTTCCATGCAAAAATAGTTTTATTCTCTAAGTCTGACAATGAAATTTCATTTTCGAGTTCTGACATTAAATTATAATCTTAAAAAAATAATACTAAAAAAGAAAAATGCATACACAATCAGTCACTGGCTCGACTGCCCCCTTATTCTGCAGGCCATGCTTCCATCCAAAGGGCCGGTGTTCTGAGAAACCATCCTACTCTGACAAAACGTCCTACCCGTATTATAATTTGACGGTGACTTGCGACTAAACCTAACCATAACCATAACCTTAAGAAATATTCCGGATGGGTGAGAGAAAAAGAAGTTAATTTAGCATTGGTGTTGTGCGCATGCGCCATGTCTGTGCACAAACATTGGCTGAACATTAGAATCGCCATGAAAGACGATTGGAGTTACTGAAAAAAGTATTTTGCACAGTTCTTATATTACTTAATGAATTCTGACTTTTTAAATTTTACTTTTTTGGGGCAGAAGTCTGAATTTAATTTAGATTTCTTATTCCACATACAAACATTCAGATTTTATTCTCAAAATTCTCATTTCCAAATTCTGACTTTTCAACTCAGAAGGTATGACTTCTTAAATTGAAATCTGACTCTTTTCTTACTTTTTGTTTTTGTTGGTGTTTTTTTTATTTGTTTTTTTCTGATTTTAATTACAATATTAATTACAAACTTTTTCCTAGAATTTGACTACAATTTTATTTCTGAACATTTTTTTTCTCAGGATTCTGAAAAATGTTATAAGCCCAGAACATTTTTTAGTGGTTAGACACTTTATGTAGACATAAACATAAATAAATACTAAATGAAATGTTAGTTGAGACAGTAATGTTTTGATTTGTTTGCACTCATGTCCATTTGCTGAGTAATGAGAGAAACTCACACTGCATGTGTGAAAATCCACTGTCAGCAAAAACATTGAACCTGTTCTGTATTATTGATGTAGAACCAATAGCAAAGCAGGATTTTTTTTTTTTTTTTTTGTGGGTGGGTGGGCATGTGTGTTGGGGTGGGGGGGGGGAGGGGTCTTGGTGCTGACTGTGTTGGTTGGGTTGATAGTCTGTAAATGAAGATGAAAACCACCTCGCAGCCCTGCTGTGTTGTGGTTTGATAAACAACCGCTCCAGGATCACAGCCTCTTTAAGTAACTCCTAAGAAAGGTAAATAAATTCCATTTTGTTTCCTTAAAAAATTTATTTTTTATAGATAATGTACACATTTAATCAGTTTTATTTAACAACTTTCTAACTTTTTTTTTAAAAGGCCCCTTACCAAATATTTTGCAATAATGTACATGTGGTTACTGTTCCAAATACATCACTGATATGTTTTTTAACAATTGATATGATATGCACTGTTTATGAGAGATAAAAGAAGCAAATGCCTAGTGAATGGAAGAACAAATGTGCCACATAATGCCCAGCTAATCCTCGTGTTTACAGAGCATATCGGTCATTCTAGATGTCTGTTGTGTCAGGGTTAGGGAGCACGTAGCTTTTGTTACTGAGCCGCAGGAAATCAAAAGCTTTATCGCCAGCTGAACTGACTGCTGACAGACTTTCAAAAAACTCCTCTGCACGTGTCCTAAATGACAATTAATGAAGCGCAGTATCATTTTAATAACATTTTTTTCTTTCTAAAGTTCAACTCAACCTAATCTGTTTTTGCAGCTCTGCTCTGATGGCGGGCCAGCAAAAGCTTCCCTCACTGTGGGTTTGGATGCTGCTTATTGCAGCTTTGTGCCCAGGTGCACAGTATGCATACAGCAAGCGAGCAGGCAGCTTCAGAGGTCGCGGTACTGGTAACAAAGCGCCTCCCTCTCAGAATCGAGGCCTCTCCAAGCAGGGTGTAAAGTGGGCAGGTGCAGCAGCAGCGGGGATGCTGGGAGGCACAGGCACCGGGTACGGGCTGGGGTTCCTTGGAAAGCCAAAGCATGGGTCCGGAAATAACTATGGCCACAAAGCAGTCGCCTCTGAGCAAGATCGACAGATTTACTACCAGCAAGACCAAAGATGCTGCAACCAGTCTCTCTGGAGAGCCTTCGTTAAAGGCGCTGCCCCTGCTCCTGCGACTCACCTCTTTCTCAGGCTGGGACATGTGGTGCCTTTTCTTACAGCAGCTTGGATAAGAGACGTGTGATCCACCATCTAATTAATGAAAAAGCTGTCATTTATCAAAGTAAATTAAAGCTTTTTTGAACAAATGATCTCTACTGTGTCATTTTATTGGAATTAAATGTCATCATGTCATCCTCATGGAGGATTTTTCTGAGAGTTTGGTTAAAAAAATACACAAGTTGTGCACTTGTGCATTTTTCTAATAACCCCTCTCTTGATATCCCTTGAAGAGATACAGCAACATTTTAGACATGAAGATGTCACAGGCCACAGAAAAGATTTCATGATTTATTTTATTTAACACATGAACATCCAAGACAAACTATATTACACCGTGTTAGTCATAACATCTGAGGAGTATCACGAAATGTTTGCAATTCTGAGTCAAAAACAAGCGATGTCTCTAATGGTAACATGACCTCAATTACAAAGTTACAGAATATCCACAACTGAGGAGAAATAAGTGCACTTTACAGATATTCCACATCCTTGATTTAGGTGGAATTTCCCATCAAATTAAGTCGTTTTGCCAGAATCAACCAAAAAAGCAAAACAGGAACAGTCGAATATAAAAGCTTATTAACAGGAGAGAATAAAAGAAATTTGAAAGCCTGGTCACAAAGAACAACATCAGTATGGGAAGGAGAATTCCATCACTTTGAGATTTTCACACCTAACTTACACAGCATTTTTCCAGAATCCTTTACAAAACTCAGGCATGGAGAAAAAATAAAACAGGATCATAAAAAGTACGGTAAAAAGAAAAGTGAAATGATCACATGAAACACCCACAAAAATAAAAATAATAACAACACCTACTCTTGAAGAAAAAAAAGGAGAACAGATTTTAGTAGTCATAATCGCAGAGACTGTACCATGACAACCGGCGCAAGAAAATAAACAGTAGTATTTACATATCTGAGAAAAACTGTCCTATGAGACTGTTTCCCCACGCTACAATAACATGTAGGAGATTAGAGGAAGACGCACGGAAACGATGACCAACTTCAGGGCAGACGACTGGAAAATAAGTGGCTATGGAAAGTTAAAATGTGCCTGGGGATATGGATGTAAAACCAAGGCTTTTATGGGAATAAATGTTCTAATGACTCACACACATAATGGCAGAGTTCAACGGGATAAAGGAATGCAGTTTGAGTGCTACCACACCCATTTTAACTAAGGACAGTTTACATACTACAAGGAAATATAGATAAAAGACCGCATCCGTTCAACAGACTGCACAGATTAAAGCAACAAGTGCTATTTGTGCAACTTCACTGCTCATTTATGAACCCATCATGATTACTGTCTACTCTCTGTGAAAAGCTATTACATGCAATAACATAAGTAGCAATTATTAAATATGAACCAGGGCGATTCTTTCTACTTTTATTTTTATTTCTGTCTCTGCTGTTCAGCAAACCTCGATGGCTTAAAGTTCATGTGGGAAGTTTGGCTGAATTATTTACAAGGAATCCTTTATCACCATCAAGCAATCTGTAAAAACTATTAGTGACCAGGGTTTGCTTCAGTCTGTGCATGTGCTCTGTGGAGTGAGACTGAGTGGAATCCAAAACACACACATAAAACTTAAATCCTCCAAAGAGATTTCTCCTAACATTACCCCAGATAATAAACAGGGGTTAAAGTGAGCTGGATTTATTATTACTGATCAGTATTATCGCTGAATGCCTTTATTTTTCATGTGCCACAATCCTGCTGCCAGTTATTACATTCAAATATTTGCCCGGTAATAAGCCAAAAAAAAATGACATCCCACAGCCCACTTATAACCTGAAGTGAACTTTTTCCTTCTCATCCCTGTGATGTGTTCATGGTGTAAAGGTAAATAATCCTGGTTACTGTACTTCAGCATCTAGAACATAACAGAGGAAGAGTGAGCATCAAGGCAGCAAAGTTTTTTTCTAAGTGGCGGTAATTTCAAATGCAACTTCTCGAGGACATTAAAATATCACCAAATACACAAACTGTGTCTGTGCAGTCTGTCAATCAACAGAAAACATCTGACAAATGTGTCTGCCAGCCGAAGGGAGAGGGGAAAAGAAGCATTGACGTGCAACACTATCAGAGATGTAGAAAAAGATGTATGAAAGACAGGAAACCAAAGAAGAAGATTATTTTCAAGGGTAAGGATGGCAACACGCAAGGTTTGATAAGCTGAAAATGTAAAACTTCCAATATCCTCGTTCGTTTTAGAGCTCTTAAATGGATCTACACGTGATGTGTTGCCAAATTATCCCAAAATAAATGGAAGCATATTAATTTTGCATTCTTCAAAGGTTGCATGAAAATACCAGGCAAGTTAGTGCAGGCTGCACTGGTTATGTTTGCAGTACTGTGGTGAAGTTCACAGTGATTCACTCTGCTGGAGGGGTATGGAGCAGGCTGTTCATGGTCAATGTTAGATTAGATCAAGAGTAGCAAATATTATTACATTCACTAAGCTAATTCTATCTTTTATACAATGCATCAGCCATGCAGCTTTGGATAGACCTGCTTATAACTTGTTGAATTCAGCGTGGTTAAATCCACAAAAAAGCAGTGAATACTGAATACAGGAGAAGCAGCACAGCTCAGCTGATCACAGCCTGTATGCACAAATCTGGCCTGCAAGTCATCATGTGACTTATTTCTACGTAATTCTTGTCCCCATGCTGCACCAATACAAACAAATCTCTGAGTTACCCCACTTGCCAAATCCCACTTGTACCCCATAAGCCATAATGTGGACTATGAGCTTTCATTATTTTTTCATTCTTATCCAAACTATGAAAGAAACTGCCCTGATAGTCTTCCTAAGAAAAAACTGCTAAAGTAATTGTCCTGTCCTGTTTTCTTTCTTTAATCATGAATCTCTGCATTCAGTGTCCAACAATCTGGAGATAAAAAGTGCAAAATATGGATCCAAAATAAATTAATATAAAGTATAGTGAACATCTAAGACAGATCTAACTGTAACACTTGAAACTGAGTGCCACACTTGAAATAGACATTTTTAGTCAGTATGTACATGTCAATATTTTTATATAATAGATATTAAAAGACTGTACTCTCTGGAAGTATGCAGCTGTGGTTTGCAATGTGGAGCTACTATAATATAAGCAGGAAATGAATGTGTGCATATGATGGAGGCAGTAGAAAGCCATTTGAAGTGAAGTGGAAGGTGTTTTCTCACTGGAGCAGGAGCATGCTGGACAATAGCATCACGGAGGAAGTGAGAAGATGAATGAGCCCTTGGCTCAGAGGGCTAGAGCGACTTAGCTGATATTGTTGTTCAGTTTTACGTTCCTTCAGAAATTGCTCAGAGTACTTCATGTACTTCTCTACACACTGCCGCGACTTCACTTGCTCAATCAGGGCTGGGTATCCAATCTCCTCAATGCTGACGGTGTCGTCATCTGCGTCCTCAGCTGCACTCTTGGATGTGGAAGAGCCTTGATCCTTAAACATATCAGTCGAATTCATGCAGCGACTCATGAAGCTTTCGTAGGTCTCAGCACGTGGAGGAGGGCTGTAGACGTAATCACGGCCATAGTCTTTTTGATCTGTTGACTGGGTGCCATAACGACGCTGCATGTAATTATTGTAGTAGTACTCTTCTTCAGGGTTACGGAAAGTGAAATGTGGTCGGGGGAAGCGTCCTAATCCATATCCAACTGCCATTCCAGCCAAAGCACCGACGCCTGCAGCCACCATGGCTTTTTTGGCAAAACTTGGTGACTTGGGCGCATACCCCATGTTCTGCACAGAACGAGAAAAAGGTGACCCTGCCATCCCATAGCCATAGCCTCCTCCACCAAAGCGGGGACTCAGAATCTTATTATTTGGGTTCCAGTTGGAGTAGCCACCAACTGCTCCACCAGGGTAACCTCCTGGATAACCTCCTGGATTTGAACCAGGCACATTCCAACCTGGTCGTGTGTTTCCAGTTTGGACGGGGTAACCACCTGGATACTGGTAAGGATACCTTCCTGGGTTTTGTGGATAACCACCCGCTGCTGGGAAACCCCCACCTGGATGCTGATTAGGATAATTCTGGTTTGGATAACCTCCAGCAGGGTACTGATTAGGATAACCTCCGGGGTTGCTACCAGCTCTGCCTGGATATTGGTTGGGGTAGCCTCCGGCAGCTGGATTTTGATTTGGATAATTTCCTCGAGCTGGGTTTTGATTAGGATACCCTCCTGCTGGGTATCCACCTGCAGGGTTCTGGTTCGGATAACCTGCAGGATTGCCTCTGCCAGGGTACTGATTTGGGTTGCTACCGGCACCTGGATAACTTGGCTGGTTCTGTTTGGGATAAGGGTAACTTCCACCAGGAGGATAAGGATTGGTGTTTCGATTAGGACTCTGTGGCTGACGTGGGTAGTTTCCTGGTTGAGAGTTGGATGTCTTTGAATTGGTCCAACCCTTGTTGCTGCTGGATGAAGATTTTCCCCTGCTGCTGCTGCTGCCACCTCTTTTAGCACATGCCAGCTCAGTGGTCAAAAGCGACATGATAAGAAGAGACACAAGAACCATCTCACACAACCTCCCCATCATGGCCCTAAAAGGAAAAGTCATGGTTGTAAACACCCGTATATATATACATATATATATATATATATAATAAACAAACATCTCTTCATTTTAAGTGTGTTGTATAGGCATAAGATTAAAAAGAGTCAGCTGCACTTTTTTTCGATAACGATCAATAAGAAACAATGTATCATTCTGGCTACATCTATTTATATATTTATATAACGCGTATAGCTAGAACACCCTCATTGAATCCTTGTCCTATTTAAAATTTAGAAATGGTGTCAATCGCATTATTATCTTATCATTTGATGATAACAATAATAATGATAATGATAATAATAATTAATGAACAAATTTAGGGTTCATAAACGTGAGGCTGTTATCACTGCATCATCCTTCCCCTTCCATTAGAAAAACATAACGGAGCCATATTATAACGGATGTGTGTGTCGTCTTTTTATCTCGCCGAACCAATCAGCAAAGCGTTTTATAATAGCATCACAATTAAATGAAATGTGATGAAGGCTAATATCTTACCAGGAATTGGTGTTTTGTGTGTAAGCGTCGATAATTCGAGTGCGTTTGTTGTTCTCTCTCCGTCTTCTCTCCGCTCCCTAAAGGGACCAGGGTGGTTTCTTCCAAATGCGGTGCGCTCGTTTTTATCATACGAAGCACCGGATTAAATGTTCCAACGATGCGAAACAACAGCATGTATACTAAAACTATTTTTAACTGCAAAACTGGTATTCTTACTTAGAATACCAGTTTTTAGTGTAAAACTAATGGCGACCATATCAGAAAGTGTCCTATAAGGGAGGCTAAACAGTATTAATTATATATCCGCACCGTCCGTTACGACTGTCAGCTACGTCCCGTTATTCACGACAAGCGCACATATGTACCCTACATAGAATGTATTTCCGGTCAGGCCTCTTTACCAACAGCCTGATAACAGTTTCAGTGGCGAGCCTAGGGTTTTTTGGTGAAACCGAACAAAAATGACAAGACCTCCTCCAACCACAGTTCAATGCAATTAAATAATAAAATAAATAAATGATACTATCAATTTAAGTGGATTTTTTAGGCGTATTTATCTGAAATGACAAAAAAGGAACACTGCAAATGCAAAAATATTTACAGCTTCAGTGAACCATTAATCCCTTTTAAATTTTAAAAGGGATGCATTTGCTTTGGGAGTTTTGATGATAGAGGTTGACATGATGAGTAACAGCTGAAATAGATAACTTTGAGGGCATGATATCCCATACTTATGTGTTGTACCGAGTGGATCGACTGAAAGGGAACAGTAATTAAATAAAAGCTCAAGGGAAGATGGCAGAAAGAAGCAGTGGTAAGAAGAAAGAACTGGCAGGTGGGTCTATAAAATTCAAAGAAAATTGACATAATGAGGAAAACGGGACAAAAGGATTAAATTACCATATCCAAATTATGCTTTGGTCATACAGGATTAAACAGTACCATTATTTAAATTGGGATAACATACTACAGGGAATTTCGGCTGTTTTCAAGAAGAGACATAGAACAAATTTGAAAACTCATCAGCAACCCAAGTCCCTTTAGCTTGAGCCAACTTCAGCTTATACACACATATAAATATACATTTGTTTTGCGACATCATATAGCATAGAATAGAATAGAATTCAACTTTATTGTCATTGCACATGCACAGGTACAGGGCAACGAAATGCAGTTTGCATCCATCCAGAAGTGCTTTAGTGATATAGATATATTACAATATATATTAGCAATAATATAGATATGTGAGTATATTACAGAAATGGGTCTATTATGGCATGTTATAACGTACACGGTATGAAGTATGTTGTGAATATTCTATAACTATAAGTATGTACAGGCTGTAGTGAGTACAAGCTATGTACAGGATATGAACAGGATATAAATTTGAAAAACTATACAGAATATGAAATAAATAACTTTACAGAAATCTGAGATATACAGCTATACAGAAATGGGAACTATGCAAGTTGTATATATATATATATATACTCACCCAGCACGCCCCTGCGGGCGGTTTATCCTTCAAGCTCGGGTCCTCTACCAGAGGCCTGGGAGCTTGAGGGTCCTGCGCAGTATCTTAGCTGTTCCCAGGACTGCGCTCTTCTGGACAGAGATCTCCGATGTTATTCCCGGGATCTGCTGGAGCCACTCGCCTAGCTTGGGAGTCACCGCACCTAGTGCTCCGATTACCACGGGGACCACCGTTACCTTCACCCTCCACATCCTCTCGAGCTCTTCTCTGAGCCCTTGGTATTTCTCCAGCTTCTCGTGTTCCTTCTTCCTGATATTGCTGTCATTCGGAATGGTTAGCCACCACCATTTTGTCCGTCTGTATCTGGAAGTCCCACAGGATCTATATATATATATATATATATATATATATATATATATATATATATATATATATATATATATATATATATATATATATATATATATATATATATATATGTTGCATATCCGTCCATGCATGAAAGCATGAAAGCATCAAATGCTTATACCCATGTTTTTCTTATTTTTATCCATCTGCAGAATGCTATTTGTTTGTTTATTTATTTTTGGCCATATTTAAGGCAACCTTTTAATTATTGAGATTTTAAATGGTTAACACCTTGTGGTAAACCCTCTGTATTCACTCTTATAACATGACCTTATTATGGTTGACTTGAAAAATGCTTTCAAGTCTATCATACACAATGCACTCTTCACTTGGCTCAGTATTGTCAAGGGGATTTTCATTACCATAGAAAGGGTCCTGCAATTATCTCCCCCCCCCCCCCCCCCCCTCCCCCACTGTTGTTTCTTGTACAACTCAAGTCTTTTCATGCTGCTCAGGTTTCCAGTGCACCCCCTTTTTTATTTTTTTTATTTTATTTTTATTTTTATTTTTATTTTTATTCCTATTTATTCTATTTATCCCCTTCGTATATTTTATTTATATTGTCTCTGTATTTATATATATGTGTGTGTGTATAACTCTGTAACTTCTGTCGGTGCTGTGCTTTTTTGGAAATCGAATTTCCCAGAGGAACCCACCCGAGGGATTAATAAAGTTCTATCTTATCTTATCTTATCTTATCTTATCTTATCTTATCTTATCTTCCTGCAGAATATACCAGAAGGTTATTTTGACCAGTCATATTTCTGCATTCTTTCTGGTAATTTTGTTTTGAATTTTGCAGCCTGGGGATGTAAATGCCACATTTAGAATTAACTCCAGGCATTTATTCGGTTAATTAGCTAACAAAAACAAAAACAATGAAATAGCCCACACATGTTGGAGAAACTTCAGAGGCAATTGTCCAAGTACTCAATTACGTTATAAACAAGAGGGATACATATTAGAGAGCTTACCAAACCCTTCTTTTAATTTTCTTGTCTTTACATTAGCACTTTGTAACACTGCAGTAGCTTATAGTGAAATTTCACATGCATTAAAAGTATAATTTGCATTTCCTTTATCTAAAATACTAA
Organism: Diplotaxodon limnothrissa; assembly: GCF_057381915.1. NCBI lineage: Eukaryota > Metazoa > Chordata > Actinopteri > Cichliformes > Cichlidae > Diplotaxodon > Diplotaxodon limnothrissa. The sequence continues at coordinate 45,423,459 of NC_140602.1, read as the reverse complement.
AAAAAAAATTCAATTACTTAAAAATTATTTACAGTATATTTGTTGGCCGTTTCATTTTAAAATACTTGAAGGTACTCATTTCTTAAAAATATTTATCCTACACTTTATAATACTTCTAAATCCCTATAAAACCTCCAAATTTCCCCTTTTAGTTTTAGGTTATCATGTATAGACCCCAAATTTTAAAGAAAATTAGAACATGTTAAATGTTCTAGGGCTGCATTATTGGGTGCAACCTACGTTAAGCCCATATTTATTACATAAGTTAGCTAAAAACAACAAAAGATGAATTTGGACACCCCCACGGTGAACCTGGTGGGCGGGGCCACGTTACGGCACGCGACGTCACAGTTGTAAACACCCGTATGTACTCACATCTTTGTGTCCCGTGGAAACATGTCGGGGAGGAGAGAGCCCAGTGGAGGAACTGCTTCGTCTATCAAATGCTCACCTGAGACATAAAGCGAAAGCGACAGAGTCAGAAAGGAAACGGCGGCGTGTTTGTTCGAGTTTGGAGCAACTGCAGCCTTCCGCTGTCACAGAAGCGAGCCGGTCGGGATCGGATGAACGACTAAAGACAGACAGCCGGGGCTTGATCTGAAGACTTAGCCTCGCAGGCAGGTGGTCGAGCCGGTTAGAGAGAAAGAGCGAGAGAGGGGGGACAGCGTGTACGGTCTCGGATCAGAACGGGGTTTCTCCTTGCTAGGGGATGTTATCCGTACTGTCTTATGGCAGACTGGTAGCCAGGGCTGTCCTGGGCGGACTCTCTCAGACGGACGGTCGGGACTACAGTCTGATCACCGCCAGTTATGGTTTCGGTAAAGACTTTCGCAAGGGGATCCTGAAGAAAGGGATGTGCTACGGTGATGATGCTTGCTTCATTGCACGGCACAAGACGGCTGATGTCTTGGGTAAGGATTCAGGGCTCTGCAAATGGCTTGCATGAAAGTTAGACGCCCTCTGTGCTCGGGTGACCTTCAGTGAGTTTAGCCAGCACGTGTGCCGACCCGTCGGATCAAAACACACCAGCCCCCCTCCCCGCTCACACATAAAAAAAAAGACAGCACTTTAACCCGGATAAAACAAGACTCCAACCCGGATAGACGCTTAAAGCATATCTGTACGCACATAGCACCTGCACTCACGTCATTACTTTAATAAATGACATTTATTTTACTGTTAGGGGGTAGTTTTGAGGTGAAACGCTAAATGACCTTTCACCTACATGTGTCCCCACTGTGGGATACACTGCGATGACGTAGGCTGTTGCAATCACAACATTAGAAGACGTAAATCGGCCTTATTTAATTCGGACGTGGCAAAAAATAGAGCTCATTAAAACGTATCAGACTTAACACTACAATGTCTTGCAAAGGTCAGAATGGTTGAGCATGGAGGCAGCCATGTTGCTAATAGCATCATTAGCCTATTAGCTTAGCTAGCAGGCTAAGCTTGCTTTGTCCTCGCCACCTTGCTACTGCCAAAGACTTAAACTACCACGTGGTTGGTTAGACACACACACACACAAGGTGTATTTCATAGTTTACAAGGTCTGTTTAGTGTTAAACGTTTAGGTTGGTTAGAGAAATAAAATTGACATCTCCGAGGAACACATGGCAACACGTGTATACACGGCAAGGAGAAGTGGAATCTGTGAGACTTCAAGTCAGAGTGTTGAAAACGTCCCTTGCTTTAATTCAGGCTGATGGAAATCGTAGTGAAGGGCGTAGCTGACAGTGATGATCAAGCAGTGCAGAAGAAAATGCGTGGGGTTTTCCAGCATGTATAATATTTTCACTTTCTTTTTAAAGGTTACTTTCACCTCTGTGAGAAAGGGAAAATAATTCCAAAGTCACAGCCTTATAAACTATGGAAGCAATATTCCCAGTAGTCTGTGTGCTGTAGAAAGAAATACTTTCAAAAAACTAAGAGGAAACCCATAGATTCTCTGGAAGTCAAATACTATGAGCATGGGGTGGGGAGAAAAGTTATACATCATTATTAGATTATTCTCATTGTTATGTACATATTTCTTTTACAACTGTCTTCTGACAAAAAAAATACTGGTGCAGATATTCCCTTGCCGTCCTCTTTGGCCATTGAACTAAACAGAACTTAAGTAAAATCATCTGGTCTTGGAAAAAAATTGCTTTGCATCAGCTTTCAAATGAATGTGCAAATGAAGGCATTTATGAGGTGATTGATGTGAAGCCACAATGTGTAAATATATTTAAACTGAATTTAGAAGTCATTTGGACGCAAGTAACCTTACCGGTATACCACAAAAATTATATGCATTTTGGAACTGCGTGCTTACAAGTACAAACTTGAATGATTCATGTAGCACCTAAATTACAGGATATTAGATTACGTTTGTTTGTGTGTATAAGCTGAAGGTGTCTAGAGCTAAAGAGACTTTGGTTGCTGATGAGGTTTTAAAGTCAATTTGTATCTTTGCTGTTCTGACTCATGGTGTGCAGCTAGAATGAATCAAAAGTAAAATAAAACAGGAAGCTAGTAGATTATGAGGTATCAGTGTATAAATATGAATTACACACAAGATGTTAAAAGAGTATACAATTATTTCTGTTCCATAGCTGCAAGTAACACATTTTCCGGGGTAAAATTCTTACACTTCAGGTAAACTAGATAAATTAGGCACACATGAAGCAGTACATGAGAAGTTACAATGGAAAGATAATAAACCAATGTGTTCCTGTTTAGCAGGGATACAGACACCAGAGAGAAAAACAGTTCAGTAATCAATAAAGCATCAGCACCTAGAAAAGAAAGATCAGAAGAGCAGTGTGGCTGTGCAAATATAGACATGATGCATTGACCTTGGAAGGAAAAGAAAGTCATGTCTGCTGTAAAAAATAAAGATAACTTAATAAAAATTCAACAACTAAAATCAGCCAAACTGCTACCAGCAGATGTTTGGTATTTACACTTTTGAAATGCCTGATCAATCCTCTGTCACGAATCTGGTGTTAATAAGGTATTGTATGGTAGTGGTTCAGTAGTAAAACAAATGTTTTTAATTCCTTTTTTTCCCCATCAGGCGTAGCAGATGGCGTAGGTGGTTGGCGGGACTATGGTGTCGACCCATCTCAGTTCTCTGCAACCTTAATGAAGACCTGTGAGCGACTGGTGAAGGAGGGTCGCTTCACACCCAGTAATCCAGTGGGCATCCTGACGTCTGGCTACTACGAGCTCTTGCAGAACAAAGTTCCCTTGCTAGGTGAGTACATAGAGATGATCCACCTGGTTACAAACACAGCAAGTGGTGGAGCGAGCTCAGCCGTGCTGAGAGAAATAAATAACATAGCTGCAGTATGAGTCACACTGTGAGTATTGGCCCTGCTCACCGAGCACAGAACACAAGCTCTGTCCTGAGTTATACTATCTGTTTAATATGGAATCTCTTCTTCTACCTTGGCAATTACTAATATACAGCCTTTAAGTGTGTGATCAGTTCATCAAGAGGGAACCAAATTTTGCTTCAACGATTGTGTTAGTTGGCGAGGTATATATATTATGTGACTTTTGTTTGACACAAACCTTTGTCCCACCGAGTGATTTAAAACCAGAGAGGTAACTATCTTTGATCGGGCAGTGATTTCTTATGCTAACACTTGGCAGTTGAAATTCAGTGATCTTGTGACTCCCCACAATTTACCCTATTACGCAGGCCAAACACTTTGCCCCCTGCCAGAGCTTCAAAAGGTCATGAGTCTGTCTGTAACTGATACTACAGGAGGGTCAGTGAGATTTTAAAAGTAGGTTAACACCAAGCACGTGATCAAGGTTTCATATCTTGGCTCAGTGTCCCTGGCCAAGAGTTAGTGCAGACGCAGGTTAGCTGTCGTTAAATTTAGTTGGCATACTTTTATTTTGGAAAGTCATGGCAAGGTCAGCTCTTGACCTTCTCTGCTCAAGGTTACCTGAATTGTTGCTAGTAGCTGTCACTGGGAATGCAATCTTTTTGGTTGTTTTTTTTTTCGTCTGTATTATATTTCTTCCACTCTCCATGGATATATTAGATTCACAATGAGGACACTCACAAAGACTACTTTGTACTGGTTGGGCAACATAACTCTTTTCTTTTGCCCTGATCAAATTATCTGTTTGTATACATAACCTTAGTGTTGTTTTACTCCGCTTTATTTTCAGGAAGCAGCACGGCCTGCATCGTAGTTCTGGATCGGCAGAGTCACAGGCTACATACGTGTAACCTTGGCGACTCTGGCTTTTTAGTGGTACGTGGTGGAGAGGTGGTTCATCGCTCGGACGAGCAACAGCACTATTTCAATACACCCTTCCAGCTGTCCATCGCTCCTCCGGGAGCCGAGGGAGTTGTGCTCAGTGACAGGTCAGTTGCTCAGTGTTAGATATATCTTTGTAAATAAATAAAACTCTATATTAGATAGATGCTGGGCTGGTAGTTGTACAGCACTGTACATGTCCTGCTTACAGCAGGCTCGGATAAAATGGTAAAGGCATATCATTCCATTCTGAGCATCCCTACTTGCAGTCATTGGGTTTGCGTGCCACTTTGTAATGCAAAGCAGGATTTAAAATAGAAGTGCAGGTCATGATCTCTGTCATTTTGACTGCCAAGCTAATTTGTGGACAGCTTAATTAGCCCAACTTATCAAAAACATGACTCATCTCTCATGTGGGAAGCAAATATCATAGCATAAAGGCCTTTATGTTGTTGTTTGCCATGTAAACAGAACCTGCTTTTCACCTCACACACTAAAGTGTGTGCAGGCCTTCACAGGTTTGCTGGCCAAACCAATTTACATCTGTTATGACTGGCATCAACTAATAAAGCTTTTGTAACATGATCTGTTTTTATGTCTGAATTGCCAGATGATGTCAGTGATTACCTGGATTTGGCTAGAGTTGGTAGCAACAACAAAAAGTGTCCTTCTTTAGAAGTTTTCCTTAGTGCTTTCAGCTCTCTGCAGACATCAGGAATGTTACTTTCAAATTGCCCGTTCCTCCATGGACACAGGCTTTCAGTACTAGCAAGCCATGGCAATGGCAACTGATAAACAAGAGGGAAACTCTGTAATCCATTTGGAGCAGTCTAGATGTTTTGTTTGACTTTTCTCACTGGTTTGGCAGGTTTAATGGGTTAACGTTCCCATTAAAGTACATTTATAGACCTGTTTAAATGTCATCATAAATTAAGACCAAGCAGAAATATAAGGCTCCCAGGTGATAAAACCTCAGTCTGAGACTTGTGTATGGTGGTAGGAAGTGACAGGCCATGCCGGCATTCGGCACGGACGGAGAAGTAAACGGAGAAGTCAGGTTTTACGTCAGCTGTCACATTAAACGCTCACACTCCATCTTCAAAATTTAGCAGAGTGGCTTCTGACCTGCTTAATTCCACACTTAAAACTGTTGCCAGCAGCTCAGGTGCTTCGCGCTCTAGTTTCACTTCATGATCTTCCCTTGCTTCCTTGTTTCCTGTAGTCCCGAAGCGGCTGACAGCTCCTCTTTCGACGTGCAGCTTGGTGACATCATCTTAACCGCAACAGACGGTCTCTTTGACAACATGCCAGACTACATGATTCTTCAGGAGCTCAAAAAACTCAAGGTATCACTTCAACATGTCAGCTTATGCTTATATGTGTTGGAAACAAATTCAAATTTTAATGCTTTTTTTATTATTGCATCTCGTTTCAGACTACCAACTATGACAGCATCCTGCAGACTGCACAGAGCATTGCAAAGCAAGCTCATGATCTTGCCTACGACCCTAATTATATGTCCCCTTTTGCACAGTTTGCCTGTGACAATGGCCTGAATGTAAGAGGTAAGGTTACTGTTAGCTCCCTTTAAAAGCACCATACACATAACTGCAGTATAATGTTTTTACAGCACGCCCCTTTTCCTGATTAATATTAATAATAAGTTTTGGTTGTACAAATTTTGGAGATGGCACTATTATTTATCATGTTTTGAATAATTAATTAATAAACATTGAAATAAACATAATTTGTGTGTTATTAGATGCATAATGAGGAGCATACAAACATACATACTCCAAAGTACTTTTGATGTCCTTAATAAAACTGTACACTGTTAATATTAGTAGTTGGCCACAAAAGACACAAGTTAAGGATGTCTCGCTGGGGCTTTATACTTCAGCAGTAAATCTACACTGTAACTATGTCGTAACCGCAAACCCATCTGAAACTCTACATCGCAACCTGATGTGAATCTCCATAGAAACCTAACTACACACGGCACAAAACTGTTGCCGGTTCACTACAGTCGATAACTCCTGTGCATTTCCAGCTGCGTTTTTGAATTTGTCAGTGAGAGAATAACACTCATCACCTCAATCTAAGAAATAACAATCATAACATGAATTGAAATTCTCACAAATGTCAGCAAATCTTTGGAGGGAGATTGCTGAAACTATCTGAAGGGATGTATGTCATAGGTTCTACAAAGATTGCTCACAGAAGTCCAAATCAGGCCTTAAACCACTCAGACTTTTAAATGTGATTCTCCTTGTGTTGACTAAAAGTTGCTTTACACAATAAGATTTCAGCAGTTATACTTTATATTTGAAGCCACATTACATGACACGTTTGTAATAAGCTTGGTTAAAGCATTTTTTCAATCAGTTTATCTAGACCTATTGAGGCTCTGACGTCTGCAGTTCCTCCGCTGTGTCCTTGGCGTGGTCATGATAACACACATGAGACGAAACTCCTGCTGGCACAACCAGTTTTTCTTCTCTGTAGGAATCCCAAGCATTTAGTTTTTGCAAGTTTAACCTTGATGATGGCTGACCACCGCTTTACAGCTAATACGAAACAAATCACTACAATTATTGTTATATGCGGCTTTAACACTATTATGAAATAGAAAAGTCTTCTCCTATATATTCAGGAGGTCTTATAATTAAAAAGTACTTTGCATGAACTAGTTCTTACATTTCCTCACTTTATCTTTGTTTTCTTGTCCTGCAGGAGGGAAGCCAGATGACATCACGGTGCTGCTCTCTATCGTGGCTGAATACACAGACTAAAATGTGTGTGTGCGTGCGTGTGTTTGAGTGCGCGTCTGGGGCTGTTCCTTCTTCGCCGCCTGCCTGAGTCTTCCACCTGCGGCCCTCCCGAAATGCACTGCATCCTGTGGAGCTGACAGGGGAGGCCCGCCAACACCACGGCACACACTCCTTACAGCACGGCCCGTGTTAACATTTAGTTTTCTTCCGCTGGTTTTGTTTTGGTGCTTGAGCGGCTGAGGGAAGGCAGGCAGCTAGAACATTTTGTTTTTTTCTTTCATGTTGATCGTGATGCAGGAGGAGCAGAGAGAGAGAGAGACGGGCGGGAAGATGCCTTTCATTCTTCAACGTCTCATCCTGTAGCATCAAAATCTTTTTCAATGATGTGACAGCCCAGGACAGATGGACGGCCTGTAGGCTTTAAAATCTAAAATAAAAATGTGATTAAGGAGTAAGCCATGGGTTTGGATTCTTTAGAGCGTAGTAACAGATTTAGCAGGCGAAACCTGGCTATTGGTCTCTGTTGTTAATCTGTTCCATGTGGTAAATGTGTTTGAACAAAGCATGTAGACTAGACTGAGGAAGCTGCTGCTGGGATGTTGTTTGAGTATGAAATGTACGAGTTGGGATTAAGTGTCTTTTCTCAGATCAAAACTCTGTAATGAGAAACTGTAACACTTATTAAAGCTTTCACATGAAGGTTAATCAGGTTTTGTCGCTTGGCCGAGGGAACCGCATCTCCTGATGAGTTGTAAATATTTTTGTTTTTTGAGAAACTTGTTCTGGCCTTTCTGTTGTCTTTGAATTGGTTGTTAAAGCGAAGAGCTGTTTCGTTACTTTATGGAAGATCTACACATGCTCTCGTATACTTTCTTGTACAGATACTAATCTCCAGGTGATTTTCATCAATACCACACTTCCGTTTGAAAGTTGAAAGTCGCTTCCTGAGATTGATCTCTGAAGCAGTCGTGTTGCCGAAAGGCCGCTAAAACATATGACTGGTTTGTGTGGCATATTTGAGAAGCTGTTGTATGTAATGTTTATATTTGTTATAAAGCTCAAGTTAGCATCTGGGAATGCTTACAATTGCAGTGATAGGTCAGGAACAAATTCAAAGGAGAAAGATGTATTTTTTAAACCTTATTTTGTTTTAAAAGCTACAGACTGAAGCATATGCAGATGTGACAAACGTCCCGTGGATGACTAAAAGATCCAGGTATCTTAAAAAAAAGAAGAAGAAATGTGCATTGTGTGAGTCTGCTTCAAATGTTTTGTTTCTCTGTCCCTCATTTTCCTGTTTCATTTGTTTGCTGCTGCTTTTGTTAGTCACGTATGACTTGATTTGCATAAACGCTGTGACCGTGATTGCGACGAGTGCGTAAACGTGCGCTCTGGATTTCACCAAACTACACGAATCAAAGACACTGATGATACCGTTCTGCTTATGAGGGTCTAACACTTCACCTAAGTGTTGTGGATAAACTCTTTACAATTTAAAAGCATGTGCACCAAAGACACATTTTCTTTGTGTATCTCATTATGCTCTTTTTTTTTTTTCGACACAAACATCATACAGCAATACTCTAATTTTCTTGTTCTATGTGTGTGTGATGGCCAGAGGTCTGTGTGGAAATGTTCAGAATTACATTAAAGTGTATTTTCTATTCCTAAAGTTGTATCATATTCCTGGTTTTAAGTTATATGTAACTGGTTATCTGTAAGTAACTATAAAGACAGGTTTTTAAAAGAAAAACCAAAGAAGGGAAGCCATAGTTCACAATTAGGGCACTGCTCTGGAAGCACCACTGTAATGGTAACAGTCACTGTGGTGCTTATCTAACAAACACGGTAGAAGTTGTACTGTTGCTGCCATACTTGAATCCACTGATCCACCATGCATTTTATTACTAGAGAGCAGTTCATATGTGCAATTTGGCAGCAGTTTGTGCTACAATGATTGCATTTCACATCAAATTGGGCAGGTTTTTCTTCCTCATAAACATAATGGGGGTAATGATTTGCATATCTGTCCTGCTGTCATCGTTGTTTTTGTTTTTTATGTAGTTTCTATTTTAGTTCCCCCCCCCCCCAAAATGTAATTTCTCACTGTTTTAGGCTCTTCTTGTCTTTGAGGGGTTTGTGTAAGAAAAAAAAAGGGGGGGAAATGTCTGTTTCTCAAATATAGACCTATATTTGACAGAGAGACGTAAACCTTATGCAGGAGGGGGTGTGAACTTGCAGTATGAGGGTGAGCACAGTTTCAGCCTTAACCAATAGCTTGACCTGTAATCAAGAGGCCTTTCCTGTCATTGCAAGCTTGTGTCGTCCCTGCCGTGTTGCCCGGTGTTTGATGTAAATGAAATGTGGACATGTCTTTTTCTCTTATAAAGCCGTTCTCAAAGGTGCTTCTGCAGTCTGTATGGTATGATTGTCCTGTTCCCAGCAAGCGTATGAAAGATAAACTTATGTCTACAGTGAAACAATGCAGGTCTAATTTATGTAAATATGTTTTAAAATATGTACAATATTTAAATAAAGAACCTAGTATTTATACTAAACTTGTTTAGGTGTCTTCTTTATGCATATCATGTTTGAAGTAGTAACTTAACTCAAGGGATGAACAGGATAAGTCAATTACAATAACCTACCTATGTCCCCAAGAGGGACAAAAACAGAATTTCCCAGAGGAACCCACCTGAGGGATAAATAAAGTTTCATCTAATCTAATATAACTTAACCTGAAACCCAAATACCTGATCGGCCAGTCACGTGGCAGCAAGTTAATGGAAGTAGACATGGTCAAGACGTTCATACTGAGCACCAGAATGGGAAGGAGATTTGATTTACTTTAAATGTAGCATAAATACACATAAAATACAGTTCTGCAAAAAAAAAAGATACTGCATGTCAACAAGTGTATTATGTATGAGAACACATATGAATGTATAACACATTGTGCAGGGGGGTATTTTAGTGACACACTTTGGGCTCCTTAGTACCAACTGAGCGTCATTTGAATGCCACAGCTTATCTGTTTGTGACTTATAGGTGTCCTTTGTGTGTTTTTCTAGCCAGGTATGATTTTACTGCATTGGTGGTGTGATTGATCCACTATGGTACAGCCTGGTGGATAAAAATCTGATGGTTATTAATTCCATCGATTCTGACTGACTGAAATTCAGTCCCAAACCTATAGACAGTCACCTCCCACATACACACTGACAGTGACCTGTTGCTACAGATTCAGTCCAGTTCTTGTGTAATATGGCATACCTTCCCCTTTCTCTGTTTCTCTTCTTAAGAATTGGCTTCTTGACAGTCATCCTTCCACTGAGACCATTTCCGAAGAGGCTTCAGTGAACAGCAGATGGCTCAACTAAGGGCTCAGATGCATTTCTCAGGTCCTATGTCAGGTCTTTGCTGGATTTCTTTCCTGTTTTTTAAGGATATTAATTTCATCTTTCATCTTCATCTTTTACTATTCATCTGCTGTAGATAGTTTTTAGGCCTGACGCATCTTTGTTTTTGCCCCTATTGTTTAAGAACACTTTAAGCACCATGCCATGTTTTCAACTAATATCGCTTCAGGAATCACCTTGTCGATCCCAAAATACTGTTTTATGCCTGTCACACTGTGTTATTTCTTTCATTTTTCATAAATTCATCTCTAGAAATTGGAACAAATTACATTTTCCTAATAACAAAGTAGATAAGTATACAATTTAAAAAAATTTTTATATTGTCTTATCCTGTTCATCCCTTGAGTTAAATTCCTTTCTATGTGCAAACATAAAATACACACCTAACTCTTTTATTCTTGAAATATTCATAGGTTACAGTAAAGTGGTTTGACAAACAAACAAACGTTTTCACTCTGGAATTGAATCAAAAAGGAGCCGCTATCTTTGGAAGACTTTCAGAAAGCCCAGAGAACTATTGCTCAAGTCTGACTCCTTGAAAGCAAAATATGAAGAAATGAGGGATGACTCATGACTTTTGCAGAAGTGAATGATTAAAGATGTGAATGCAGGGCGTTTTTGCATGTCGGCTATTTTACTCCGTATTCTGCATCAACTAAGATTTTGCTGCTTCAGTGCAATGCAGTTATTACAATACAAGTTCTGTCTGAACTATTTGAAAGACAATGTCACCTCACTTGTAATTAAGATCAGATATAACGATTTAATGGAGCACTCTTATGCTGGTTGCAGAAAAATAACTTCCTGTGGTAATTGTCAGTGAAGTGAAATTGCTAACCGTACCTGCATGTGTGATTTCCAGCATTAGGTGGCAACAGGGAGTCACAAGATTCCATGGATGTTTTGTTTACTACGCTCTTCGGGGCAAGACAGCTTTTCTCTTCCTTGTAGCCAGCAGCTAACTCACATTCCTGCTGACAGCATAGAAACTAGGTGTGTGTCAGCTGACAGTTGTGTGATGCTAGCACAGTAACTTTGGGCGATTAGCAAACAGATACTTTGCTGCTAATTAAGCGGTCATCGAGGTGCGATTTAGAGTGTGAGTGGAGCGTTAATTATGTGGAGGAGAGGGGGATGTACATAAAAAAAAAAACTCAAGTGGCTGTTGTAGCGTTAGCGAGCTAGCAGCTATCTCAGTAGCAACCGTAGCTAGCAGGCGGCTCCCATGGACGGCATTAAAGTGGCAGCTTTTCTTCTGAAGACCCTGTAGGCGGCTTACGCTAAGATAAATGTTGGCTCAATGGCCAGAACGGAGCTGAGCAATGGACTTAATTTGCGAGACAACCCAGAGAAGCTGACAGAAAATGGAACGGGCTCCTCGCACGGATTAGACCCAGAGGTAAACGGCAATGTCGTCCCCGGAGAGACCCAGGTGGACAAGTACGGATTCACAGGAGGAGCCCAGCAATACGCTGGAGACTCGTAAGTGTCGTTTAACATAACTGATATTTTATTTAGCCCTCGAAATCAATGGAGTAATTCATAAAGGTTTCCTTGTCCCTTTTCTTCTTTGACTGAGATGGATAAACGCGAATAAAACTCAGTCTTCTCTGCGGCTCAGATGGCTTCTTTCCCCCACTGACGCTGTAATATTTATCAATAATGAGTTTGTTTATAGTCAAAAGAAGAAAAGTTAAGGTTGGATGGCTTCAAACTGTACACGGTAAACACATTGCTTTACAGTTTAACCCAACCCCACCTGGTTTAATGGTTCACTGCTTTTTATTGTTACTGTTGTTTGCCTCAAAGTGAACCAGAGTGCGCTGATGATCCCTTGACCTTATGACTTGTGCATCAGGGTGAAAGTTTTTTAGTAAAAAAAAGTGTATTTAATTATTCGTTGCAAAAGGATATTATACCATTGTAATCTTTTGAGATGCACCGTGATAAGACTGGATTTGGTTTCAGTGCATTGTTACATGCTCTTCAGCATCAGCACAGCTGCTGTATCATCTCTATTTCACACCACGGCGTAGAAACAGCAGAAATAAAGCCCGTATGTGCAATAGTGTACACTGCCCTGAGTTTGACGTCACTGTTTTGTAATGCATCACTGTCAGGAAAAAAATGGCCGCATTGTTAAAAAGGAGGGTTACGATTCAGTGGATTGGTCAGTTTGTTTCTGATGGAACTGGCTCTCCATTCATCCATCCCATCCATCCATCCATCCATCCATCCATCTTCATCCGCTTTGTCCGGGGCCGGGTCGCGGGGGCAGCAGCCTAAGCAAAGAGGCCCAGACCTCCCTCTCCCCAGCCACCTCCTCCAGCTTATCCGGGGGAATACCAAGGCGTTCCCAGGCCAGCCGAGAGATATAATCTCTCCAGCGTGTCCTGGGTCTGCCCCGGGGCCTCCTCCCGGTGGGACATGCCTGGAACACCTCACCCAGGAGGCGCCCAGGGGGCATCCTTGTCAGATGCCCGAACCACCTCAGCTGGCTCCTTTCGATGTGGAGCAGCAGCTGCTCTACTCTGAGCCCCTCCCGGATGGCCGAACTTCTCACCCTATCTCTAAGGGAGAGGCCAGCCACCCTTCGGAGGAAGCTCATTTCTGCCGCTTGTATCCGCGATCTCGTTCTTTCGGTCACTACCCACAGCTCGTGGCCATAGGTGAGGGTAGGGACGTAGATCGACCGGTAAATTGAGAGCTTCGCTTTTACACTCAGCTCCCTCTTCACCATTACTGCAGCTGCAGCCCCAATCCGTCTGTCGATCTCCGGCTCCCTTCTCCCATCACTCGCGAACAAGACCCCGAGATACTTGAACTCCTCCACTTGGGGCAGGAACTCATCCCCGACCCGGAGTGGGCACTCCACCCTTTTCCGGCTGAGAACCATGGCCTCAGATTTGGAGGTGCTGATCCTCATTCCCGCTGCTTCACACTCGGCTGCGAACCGTTCCAGTGCGAGCTGGAGGCCCTCACCCGATGAAGCCAACAGAACCACATCATCTGCAAAAATCAGAGATGAGATTCTGAGGCCACCAAAGCGAAAGCCCTCCGCCACTTGGCTGCGCCTAGAAATCCTGTCCATAAAAATTATGAACAGAACCGGAGACAAAGGGCAGCCCTGGCGGAGCCCATCACCCACCGGGAACGAGTCCGACTTATTGCCAGCAATGCGAACCAAGCTCTTGCAACGGTTGTATAGGGATCGAATGGCCCGTAGCAATGGGCCAGACACCCCATATTCCCGCAACACCTCCCACAGGACACCCCGAGGGACATGGTCGAATGCCTTCTCCAAGTCCACAAAACACATGTAGACTGGTTGGGCAAACTCCCATGCACCCTCAAGTATCCTGGAGAGGATAAAGAGCTGGTCCAGTGTTCCGCGACCAGGACGAAAACCGCATTGTTCCTCCTGTATCCGAGGTTCGACTAACGGACGAACTCTCCTTTCCAGCACCCTGGCATAGACTTTCCCAGGGAGGCTGAGGAATGTGATCCCCCTGTAGTTGGAACACACCCTCCGGTCCCCTTTCTTAAAGATGGGGACCACCACCCCGGTCTGCCAGTCCACAGGTACTGCCCCTGATCTCCACGCAACATTGCAGAGGCGTGTCAACCAGGACAGCCCTACAACGTCCAGAGCCTTCAGGAACTCGGGGCGGACCTCATCAACACCAGGGGCTCTGCCACCAAGGAGTTGTTTAACTGCCTCAGTGACCTTGCCCCCGGAAATTGGCGGGTCATTCCCCTCATCCCCAGACTCTGCTTCCTCCTCGGAAGACATGTCAGTGGGATTAAGGAGGTCCTCGAAGTATTCCTTCCACCGCCTGACAATTTTCTCAGTCGACGTCAGCAGCGCTCCACCAGCACTATACACAGTGCAGGTAGAGCACCGCTTTCCCCTCCTGAGACGTCTGACGGTTTGCCAGAATCTCTTCGAGGCAGTCCGAAAGTCTTTTTCCATGGCCTCTCCGAACTCATCCCACACCCGAGTTTTTGCTTCAGCCACTGCCCGAGCCGCATTCCGCTTGGCCTGTCAATACCTGTCGGCTGCCTCCGGAGTCCCACAGGCTAACCAAGCCCGATAGGACTCCTTCTTCAGCCTAGTGGCTCCCTTCACCTCTGGTGTCCACCATTTGGTTCGGGGATTACCACCACGGCAGGCACCAACCACCTTGCGGCCGCAGCTCAATGCAGCAGCTTCGGCAATGGAGACGCTGAACATGGTCCATTCGGACTCAATGTCCCCAGTCTCCCTCGGAATGCTGTTGAAGCTCTGCCGGAGGTGTGCGTTGAAGATCTCGCGGACTGGGGCCTCTGCTCTCCATTAGGGCTGCCACAAACGATTATTTTGATAGTCGACTAGTCACCGATTATTTTTGCGATTAGTCGACTAATCAGATCATCATCCATTGGACGTAAAACTACAGCTTATTGCACCAGCAGCATCTGCTCTTATATAACTATCATTAGCTTACAGCTTTAAGTGTTTAAGGTCTGTGCTAACTAAAAATAAAGACAAGATGATAGTTTATTAAATTTTAATGAAATTTGCAGATTGTTTCGGTGAAGTTTAATAAACTCCTTGCTATCTAAAATATAACAGGACACTGGAGTATATTCTGGAGCATCTCACACTTCTGATAATCAGCTGTCTGCTTGACGTTTATTCAGCTGTGTAAAAACTATAACTTTAATCTCAGACAAACTGATTTACTCAGGAACAAATAAAATACTAAAAAAAAAGCCAAACAACAACATTTTAAGTTATCTAAGTGACTCATATATATTTAACCTGAGTAGCGAAAGACGGCGGTGGGTTTGAAAACGATTTGCGGGGAGTCCGGTGTTCTCACGGCGCTAGTGAGCCTAGCCCCCGGCTCGCTAACGAGCTAGTGGGTAACAGATGTCTCCGAAAACGTCGGAGCGCTTTTGAAAATATGTGGTGTCCTGATAAACTGAGCAGATATTTGAGGTTTACACAGCTACATTCTCGCCTGAAAATATGTTAAACGTTTATTTTGTGACCCAGAAAGAATAATAAGAGTAACATTAAAACTAACTAGCTGCCGCCATTGTTGGAAACTGCGCTGGGCCGCGCTATGAATTCTGGGACAGAGCTGCTTCTTCTTCGGGGTTTAACGGTAGCTGACATCCTTGTACATGCAATGCTGCCATCTTCTGTTTCAGTCCGTTATTACACTCTTAAATCCTACTACTTATTCCTGCGTCTTTTGTGATCTTACAAAGCTTCAAACGACGCGTCGACTATTAAATCAGTCGTCGACGATTTTGATAGTCGATGTAATCGTGACTAGTCGACAAATCGTGGCAGCCCTACTCTCCATTCATCCCAAGCTATTTGTGTTAGTCTGTATTCTGTGTTCCTACTTTTCTTGCTCAACAGCTCTCTGGCACCAAAATGAGAGAGACCGGATTCCTTCTTTGTTGTATTTTTCTCACTGGCATTAATATTCAGTAACTTGGCACTGTCACTTCACAGGAAGACATTTCTTGGTTCAAAGTTTCCATGTTCTGTCTGCAGCTGGGTGGGTTCACTCTACTCTGGCTTCCTCCCAGAGTCAAGACATGCCTGTTAGGTTAATTGGCCATAGGTGTATCACACATTTCATCCCATTATGGCTCTGGGAAATGACCCTGAATTAGATAAGGGTCATTTCATGTGAACGGACCAAGTTCCTTCAGCCTAACCACCTTTCCATGGGGGAGCAGCGGGATCTTGGGTAATGATATCTATACTTCTTAGTAGAAGAACTCCCAGATTACTGTTGTTTTTCAATAAGTAAACTAACATATTGTGATGAAGATGGGTTTCTGTGGAGCCATTTTTAAACGGGTATACCTAGGGAGCTGCTTAAATTATGTCAATCACATTTTTTAGGCCAAATATCTGCTACTATGATTTAATGAATGTGGAATTTCAAAAATGTAGCTGAAGTTCAACATCAAATTCTTGCATTTGCTTGAAAATCTGATAGTACAGCCTGCACTAGTGTTTTAGAAACCCTGTAGACAGAACAGTTTTAAAGAGGGGGTTGAAATTTGTTACACAGATTCCCATATATGAGGTGTGCTCTATACCATCAATTTACCCAAATGACATGAATGGTATTAAAAATATTAAGGCTTGAAAATGGGGAAACAAATGTATTCTAGTGAACAATATTTGAGATATTCCAAAAGAAATGACATCAGACAGGAATTTCAATTGTGAATTGTTTGGTAATAACAAGTGGGAGTGGGAGAAAAGTTTCTTCCACTGCTAAATTTGCTCTCTATACCTTCACCATCCATCCCTGTGGAGCCAAAGGAGCCACATTTCCATCATCCACAGTTCAAAATCATTATATTTCTCTTATACTGGGACTTGGTGCAGCCCCTCAATTCAACCTCAAAAGAAGTCATGGTAGCTCCTCTCTTTTTAAGGACACACAGTTCTTTTAAGACAAGTTTCTTCTGATTGGTTGACCCTTGTAAACAGAAGGTAGGAATAGGAGGTAGCTTTTTTGTTTTTTTCCCTTTGTCACACTCACCTTTGTGTGGTCATCATACAGACCTAAGAGTAAAAAAAGGGTCTGAAAAAGTGTGTTTGGTGCAATATAAATCCTGACATTTTGGATCACAAGGATTGCTTGCACATATGCTGACCTTGTTAGCTGACATACAAATATCTACCTTTGTTACTGTACATGTTTGTGTATAATGCTGTAAGTCCCCTTTAATAAAGCCCTCCTCAAAAGCTAGCTTTCACTTCTGGGTCTGCACACCATCCTGGTTTGTCTATCTTCCTTGCTCTTAAAGCTAGTCTTGGACTTTGCCTTGAACATAGGCAAAGTTTGGCAGAAAGTTTGTTTGTTTGCTTTAATTAATTCATTTAATTTAATTTTCCTTATAAACCAAGTAATATGACTCATTTTTCAAATAAATGAAGAAAAACAGATTCAGCCAAGCAGGCTGA
This sequence comes from Diplotaxodon limnothrissa, assembly GCF_057381915.1. Lineage (NCBI taxonomy): Eukaryota > Metazoa > Chordata > Actinopteri > Cichliformes > Cichlidae > Diplotaxodon > Diplotaxodon limnothrissa. The sequence goes on along the minus strand of NC_140602.1, from coordinate 45,406,016 downwards.
CCTGTCAACAACAAAATGTTTAGTGTTTTTTACTGTTTTGAAGACACAATGCAGTCTGTCCTTATCTTGTTCTTTGGGGTTATTAGATAACATTGGTGTAAGTGGCATTGTTTGAGCTTGCTTTAATAACGGCACTGCAGTAAGTTGTAAAGTTAATCATATAAATAAATAGACCAGGTTTCTTTGGTTGTTTTTGTGTGTGTCAAATGTGACAGCTCAGGTCTTCAGCAGCTCTGCAGTGAGGTGAGAGATTAGTAAATGTTTTGAGTAGGAGGGTGTAGTAAGCTGAACAAAGGGAAAGTTCTCCCACAGCTTCCTGTTTTCCATCCACTTCTTTGCTGATTGCCAGTGTTTAACTGCTTAGCCTGAGGTTAGGTTTCCTACACGTACAAGGAAGAGATTCCTGCCCTCTATGATGACAGGATTACTGGACATGGCACAGAAGAGTGAAACCATTGTCAGTCAGGGCTGAGAATAATTTGTTTGCCTCTATCAGTTTAATTGTTTCCTCCTCCACAGTGCTGAAGAGGTCCCAACTGAGGTGTTGAGACAGCGGGAGGCAAAATGGTTGGAGATGCTCAACAGCTGGGACAAGTGGATGGCCAAAAGACACAAGAAGGTCCGCTTTATAAGCTGTAAATGACATCAGATGTATTAATTATGTCCAGTTGTTATATACAGCTTCTTCTTGAACTGTCCATGTGTTGTATAACAGGTGAAAGAGCGCTGTCAGAAGGGGATCCCTCCATCCCTGAGAGGCCGAGCTTGGCTCTACCTTTCTGGAGGCAAAGTGAAAAGGGAGCTAAACCAGGGCAAGTTCCAGGTCAGTCATAGGAAGTTGTTTAAAAAGTGGACTTTTTTTTTTTTAAATTCTCAAATAAATAAAACATAATATGACAATATTAGATGACGTATTACAAAAAGACAATTACACATTAAACATAGGAAGAGACAAACAGAAATATTACAAAAAGAAGGTGATGAGATGTGTCGCACGTACCAATCATGGTAGGCAGTCTTAGCATGTGTTCAGAGTATATGCTAGGTATGATGAGAAGAACATAAGCTCTGTAACATAAGAATGGAGATGGGTTTTTCCACTTTGGATCAATTTTTCTTTAAATTCACCCTGAATTGTTTTCCTAGAGTAATTATATAGTTATCTATTTGGGGAAAAAAGTGCACTCTTTTCAGGCCTGGGACAAGATATATGATGCAAAATCATTTGTAAAATAAGTTAGGGAGTCTGTCTTCCTGTATTTGACAGAAAAAGTTTCAGCTGTACATTTTTTACCATATTTGTGACAATTTTAGATGTGAAACTGTCGTTAATGATCGACTAAATAAATCCTTAAAGCAAGAATGCAGTTAAAGGAAGAGTTTTAGTTTTAGCTCTGGCTAAAATATCTTTGGGTGGAACTGTGCAGGAAGAGTCCTGATACGTACACATCACTGACAGCATGCCAGGATATTGTCTATTGTTTCAGTTTTAACAATAGCACGCCAGTAAACATCCAAACACGGTACACACTTAAAGTTTTAGTTACAATATTTTTATCTGTGCTGTTGCACTTTGCATCGAAAAGCATTGTTAAGATCAGCAACCAAAACTACACTGCTATAGTTTAGCAAAGACTAAATTGCAAACAGATGTTGCTATTTGGAATAGAAGGCTTGTAGCTATACTTAGAATGTTTTACAAAACAACATAATGTTAAAAATGCCAACCAAATTGTGTTATTTAGAAACTGGACGAGGAGCAAGGAGATCCCAAATGGGTTGATATCATTGAGCGGGACCTTCATCGACAGTTCCCTTTCCATGAAATGTTTGCAGCGAGAGGAGGTCACGGGTATGCGTTTCCATTCCTCGCTTCCAGAATCCTTTTATGTGTCCCACTTTTCGCCTAATGAGGCCAAACGTTGTTTCTAAACCAGCTGTTTTGATGTATAGGCAGCAGGACCTGTTTCGTGTGCTGAAGGCTTACACTCTGTATCGGCCTGATGAGGGTTACTGCCAGGCTCAGGCTCCCGTCGCTGCTGTACTTCTGATGCATATGCCAGCTGAGGTGAATATTTAATACTTTTTCTAATCTAAAATACTGGATGCCATCTGTTCTAATCGAAAATGTTAATTTCTAAGTTTGTTTTTCAAATGTATATTTTTCTATCAACGGCATCATCGTTTTACTTTATGTAAAAAGTACTTTTTTTATTACTTTAATTTGTGATTCCTCTAATTCTCTCTCCCTCTTTCTTTGGTCCTAGGATGCTTTCTGGGTTCTTGTTCAGATTTGTGAAAAATACCTTCCTGGATACTACAGTGCAGGGCTGGTATGTTGCTGTCAGTGTCATTGTTCCGCCTGTTATTCATCTACCTGTAATCTGTACACTCACCAGCCACTAAATATCTAATCACACGCTGTTCCTGTCACCTAAGAACAGGAAATTTCTTAGGTGGATATTTTCTTGGCATAATTTGTCCCTTAGACAAACTGGGCATGTTTAAATGCCACAGCATGTCAGAACATTGTTGCTGACCTTGTCTATGTCTGTGTACCCATGTTTGGTGGCCGCTTCCAGCAGAAGAAAGTGCCATGTCATAAAGCCCATGTCATCTTACACTGGGGTTTTTGTGTTATTTGAGTTCACTGTACTCAAATAGCTTCCACACTCAGCAGATCACAATCTAATAAGCACCCTTGGAATGTGGCTGTACCGGAGGTTCACATCATGGATGTGAAGCCGACAAACCTGTAGAAACTGTGCAGTGGTGTCATTTTAATATACACCAAAATCTCTGAAGAATGTTTCCACCACCTTTTTGATTTTGTGATGAAAAGATTTAATATGGGCTGAGACGAAAGGGGGCTAACCTGGTAATAACAAGGTGTCAGTGAAAGTTGTAACAAGTTAATACTAAATAAAGTGGTTGGTGAGTGTATATCTATGTACACAAAATGAACATGTGTTTTGTACCAACAAGTAAATAAATGAGTCATTTAAGGACTCCAAACACACCCCATAATGGGCAAAAATCATTTTGTTTTACAGTTTTGATATTTATGGATATTTTTCCCAGGAATTAAGGTGACTTTTACCCGTAGAAAAACAAATTCAGCTTCAAGATTTGAAGTCATTCAAAGTTTAGTTTGATATTTACAGCTTGTCTGTTGGCCTAATTTTCTAAAGCCAGAACTTCGCTTTTTCAGCTCGATGGTACGTGTGGCTGCTCTAGTGTTACAGCTCTTTAGGCCGTTGTCTCTGTCACTCATGCTGATATGCTAACAGCCTAATTACCTGAGGTGGTGACCAGGCTAGAAGGATAAGATAATCAGACAATCAGATTAAGCAAAGACAAAGCAGTCTGTTCTTTCTCTGCTGACTGTTTTTGCATGTTGTCTCCACAGGAGGCGATCCAGCTCGACGGGGAGATTCTGTACGCTCTGCTGCAGCAGGTTTCCTCTGTGGCCTACCGTCACTTAAAGAAGCAGAAGCTGGAGCCCACCCTGTGCATGACCGAGTGGTTCATGTGCATCTTCTCTCGCACTCTGCCGTGGGCCTCGGTGCTGCGCGTCTGGGACATGTTCCTGTGTGAAGGTGAAGTGCCCCACACTGATAGATTTTCTTCTTTTTTATAATTGCATTGCATTGAATTGCTACTCTTACAGAGATGATGGGATAGATACGATAGTGTATTCAAATGCTATTAAACAGAAGTGTTTTACTTTAAGCTCACAGATGGAAGATTTGTTTGATGTGGCTTGTGGTTGATTTTTGTTTGACTGAGTGGAGAGTTCACAGTGCAGTAGTGGAAAATGCCACACTTGAGTTTGGGGGCACACCTAAGAAGAACTTCCTGTCTTTGCATTGAGTTAGTTGGTGCAGACAAATAAGAGAAGTGTTGAGATAGACAGGATGAAGTATTAGTGGCCTGGCTGAAAGTTGTGTGCTTTTTGGTTTTTCATTTAAACGTATCCCTCCGTTGCTTAAGTTATCAGTCTCTAGACAGCAATTAAATGAATACAAAATGGTAGCATTTAACGGTCCGCCAATACCCATCATATGACCATCATCCTCCTCTTTGATTTTACTTTAATGTCAGGAATCAGTAACAGTTTAAGGTAGATAACTGTAACAAAACCAAGTAGAAAGTACAAAACCTGAAGAGCTGGGTCTGATGGTTCCAGAGAGGGAGGCGGTTTTTCAGCCATTGAAAGGTCGGTGGTTCGATTCAGGCTTCTTCCAGTCTGCACATCAGTGCTCTTGGGCAAGATGCTGAACCCCCAAACCTTCCTTTATTTTTGTGCGTGAATCTAAGTGGGTTGATAAAACTAGAAAAGCACTATATAAATACATTTACCATTTACATGCACAGGACACTTTGCTAGGAACTCTTTTTTTAATGACTGGCTGTCTTAAATTGTTGTTGCACAAAGTCAACAGGGTGCTGATAACATGATAGCATCACAGACTCATGCACATCCATGATGGCAACCTCCCGTTCTACAACATACCTAAGGTGCTCTTGAGCTCTGGTGACTGTGTTTTGAGCACAGTGAACTCATTGTCATGTCATCTCATGATTGAGATGATTCTAGCTTTGTGACGTTGTGGTTATAAAGGGTTGGTCAGTAATAATACTCAGGTAGAGAGTGGTATTTAAATGATGGTCAGTTGGCACAAAGGGGCACTCTGCTTTGTTGTGCCAAACACAACTTGTTTTCCAAGAGGAGCACTATGGACTCTGTAGGCTCCTCTTGTTAATCTTTTTATTTTGTTGTTTATCTTATTTATATTATTATCACCTGAAAGACAAAACAAAGGGAGGTACACAAAAAAAATTTTTTTGCTGTGTGTGAGGGAGAGCAAGAGAGTGAGAATCTGCAGCAGAAGTCAAGACTAACCAGATTAAGCAACATTTTTCAAATCTTTAGATGTCTACTTGTTGTGAAGCCTTATAAATTGTAGCCTCAGTTTCCTGTTCTTAGCTGACAGGAGCGGCTCCTGCTGTGGTTTTCTGCCACTCTGCTTTAAGGTTTATTGTGTTGTGCATTCAGAGATGCTTTTCTGCATACCTTGCATACCTGACCATTTTCTGTCAACCTTTGAGATGATTGTTCAGAAAAATCGCACCCATTTGTGAAATACTCACATCAGCCCATCTGCCACATTCAAAGTCACTGAAGTCACCTTTTCTTCTGAGTTTAACTTAAAGCATGTCATCTTAGCCATGTCTACAGGCCTAATTGCATTTATGTGCCGTGTAATTGGTTGTTTATGTGTTTGTGTTAATGAACAGTTTAACAGATGTGTCTAATGAAGTGGCTGGCAAGTGTATATGCGCTGATGGAGGGTTTCTCTGGTACTAATCGGGGTAAAACGGAGATAAAGAGTGATCAGTGAGCTGTGATCAGAATATCCAAGTAACAACCCACAGACTAAAAACATGAAGCCTCCCTGTTGTTTTATTTTGAAATAATACAAATGTGTCACCGCACTGAATCATTGTGTCACCCAACCCAACTCAAAGTACTTCTCATGGTTATTATGGAGAAATGAATTACTAATATAAAATGTGAAAGTTAGTTGATCTGGCCTCATGTTGTCTTGTGTGACGTGTATGTTCTCAGGAGTGAAGATCCTCTTCAAAGTGGGCCTGGTCCTCCTCAAATGCACGTTGGGATCCCAGCAGAAACTGAAGGACTGCCAAAGTCTCTATGAGACAATGGAGCTGCTCCGAGCAATAAATCCAGAGTACATGCAAGAAAGTTTCCTGGTGCATGAGGTACACCTACACAGACCATTAAGTCTTTGCAATCCATTTTCTTATTTTGACCCTGCAAACCCTTCTGAGACTTTAACTGCTGAGATTGTGAAAACACCAATAATGGAAATGCTTTAACTAAAAGCTCAGACATTAAATCACGTGTGGCTCACACTCCTGTATTTATGTGTGTTTCAGATTATCGAGTTAACGATATCCGAGACAAAGATTGAGAAGGAGCACAATGCTCAGCTCCGGCGCTGGAAGGAGAGTCACGGAGATCTGCACTGTAAATCCCCTCCCAGGATGCACGGGGCTAAAGCCATCATGACCTCTGAGCCACACAGCAAACAACACCTGAAACAAAGACCTGCCATCACCGTGGAGTCTCCCTTGGCACCCAAGACGGATGTGAATGAAGAAAATGCAGCCACAAGAAGTAGAAAGACTAAGGATGAAGATGAGATGAAGACAGCATTCCCTTCACAGGAGCTGATTAATCCTTACGCTCCTTCCTCTGACCCCTCACCTCTCTTCGAACATATAACCCTAAAAGGGTCCAAAGAGAGTCTGAGCAGTGTAGAGCAAGACACCTACCTGTAGCAGGAGAAGATTTATCACAGTTTACAAACAGCAGTAAGTCCATACAGGCCTAACCAAGCAGTGACATGACGACACCTTTCAGTGTGTCTGGGGCAAAAATAAAACTGAGATGTTTGTGAATTTTTACATAAGTTTGTAAAACTGAACGCCAGCTAAGCAGCTAGGCTAAGCAGCTGCTGAAGTCATTTCACTCACACAGGTTGCTATGCTTTTTAACTACATCCTATAGCCACATTTGTAAAGTGGAACTCAGAGGTGTCATTTCCAGGGACCAGCAGCAGATGACGACAATGTGTGACGCCGATAAATTAGGTTTTATTCCTGCAGGCAGGCGTTTGAACTTGGGGCTATTTTGCCCATCTCCATTGGGCTTTAACAACAAAAAAAGATGAACCTCATAATCACTCATGTAAACACATAAATGTCTAGTCCTGATTCCCCCAAGTTTAATTCAAACTCTAAAAGATAAACAATGAAGAAGAAAAAAGAATTAGTGAGTGCATGATCAAATTCGCCTGCTTTCACCTCTAATGCCACCAGTATGCTTGAGCCACTACTGGAGTTCTGTGAGTGTAATCACAATGCAACGTTAAAGTACTAAATAATTAGAAATAGCCCACTGGAGAATAGTCACATGTGGCAAAAGATTTTAATGACACCCGTCGGTAATGTTGACAGGGTCACTAATGCTTATTACGCTGTGCGCCTTCTTGAAAAGAGAAGAACGTATTCTTTATATATAAAGTATATGTTCTCTTATTTATCACAGAGTTGGGAAGTTCCATAAGTAGAAAACTATAAAGCTCCAATAGGTTTTGTTGCTCCATACATTTGCATACAGAATTGCTTCAGAGCAGCTCTCTTGATGGTAAAGGCTGCTGATCTCTCCCTTTGGAGAAAAAAAGCTTGTAGCTAACTGTTAACACCTCCTGCTAGTTACCTCTTAAAAGCAGCACTCTGATTATCTCCCATCTTTTAAAACATTGAGTCTTAATTATTGAGTTTTTTGCCAGGAGCTCTTTGCTTTTTTCCCCAGACTTCCTTTTTGCCTACAGTCACTACGTTGCCATCGGATAGATTTGTATCGTTAGTCTCAGTTATTCGCACTAAATCGCAGACGCACAGTTTTTACGCGTGCACTCTGCAGAGTCTGTAGTGCTGCCTCAGTGAGTCAGTCTCTGCTGTCACTGAACACTAGAGGGCGTCCTGAGATTATCTCTCAGCCTCCGTCAGTGAGCAGCAGCCTTTGTCTTACAGGGGAAAAAGGAGAGGAAAAAACCGACGCAAGCTGTTTGACACTCAAATGAAGGACGATAGTTCAGGGACATTTTGTGCCACTAAGCCAAAGATTTGTAAAGTTTATTTTTTAAGATGTATTCGTGGAAGTAATTCAGTTGTGTCTGACAGTATTGTCAGTTTGGGAGTGCGTGGAGTTTTTATTTATGTTGTAAATGAAACAGTATAAGCTGTTTTTGTACAATTACACTTTAAAGGTTTCATCTGCTTTAAATTTGTATAATTATTACAATAAAAGAAAAGGAGCGCACTAGAGGGTTGTTCTCTGCGGCTAAAGCCGATGGAGCTGTAAACCTTTGACGGTGACGTGTAAATACTTGTATAAAACCGAGATGCTGCAAGTGAAGAAAAATTCGAAATGAACTGGAAAAACAGGCAACGTTTAACATTACCAGCAAAAGATGTGGCTTTATTTGGAGTTACCACCATACCTTTGGAGATTATTTTCAGTCGATGATTTCTATGATGGAAAATGGTTGTGGGTATGTGTTGACTTTTAAACACTCAAATGTTGTAAAGCATATGCTACGGGTTCATTTTAAAAAATTTGTTCTGAGGCACTGTTTACTTGTGATGCCCTGTGGAGCTTTTTAAAGTCACATTGGAGATTTTAAAACTTTGATTTTTGTGGGGTTTTTTGTTTTTGTTTTGTTTTTTAACCAATACTTCAACGGTTTCTGCAAAAAGCTGTCCTGAAGAGTTAATTTTGGTCCAGGGAAGGAATTTGAATAAGTTAACCGGTCGTTTTAAAGAGTAAGAACGTTTAGTTTGCTTTCCATCCACTGGAAAATGCACACTCCACTAAGTTGATAAGATGCTGCTTATTATTAATCGTTGCAACAGTTATATTTTGAAACAACAGAGCATTTATTTTGATAGGGGCATGTAGATTTCTGATATTTTGCCTCATTTGATTTAAAATGTGTATTTTTTTTCCACCAAATTCCATTTAAATCAATAAAACTTGAACAGGTATTTCCTGGGTTTTTTGTTTTATGATAACTTTCTCTTACATCTGCATTTACTGTCAAACACAAGGGGATAAAGTGCCACACAGACGGGACCAAAGTTACGAGCAGTATTTGAATGCCTCCTGTGTTATCGTTCAACGCCCTCACACCCACCCGTCCGCCCGCCCGCCCTCACCCACGCAGCAGCACACTTCCTTGGACACCTGTTTCTCCGGCTCTTTCAGCTCTTGGAGGAATTTGCATGTCAAATAGGGCGAATTCCCACACCACCATCCAAAGTGCCTCACACAGCCATTTGCCTTTGGTCTCTGAATGGAGTCTTCTGCGTGCACACAGGCCTTCTTTTTCTTCTTCTCATTCCCTCAGTAAGATTCAGCTGCAGTCCAAGAACATGACAGCCAAGAATCTCTCCTGCTACATTTTAATTTACTAAACTGGTGAGAAGCCAAAACTGCATTAAAAAGTAAAAGATGGTTGTATGGTCTCAGTTTTTCTTATTTTCTGTCATTTGATAGTACACTTCTTGAATTAGAGGAGATACTAGGATTTAATTTGGCACGCCCAGCTTCCTCATGTCACATTCTGCACAGGAAGCCTTCACAGTGGCTTCTTTTATTTATGTGAAGGATTTTGTGCGTGTTTTTGTCAAGGGGATGCCTGTCATTAGAGCATTTTTGTGTATGTCTCCGCTAGCTGTAACAATGCAGGCTGAACTGCCTATTTCCAATCCAGCGACACCCTTCACCTCAATCTAACCCCACCCTGCCCCCCAGCCGTCCACCTGTGGACCTTCTCCCTCTGCTAGTGCTCAGTGACACTGGTTAGACCTGATCGTAGACCAGAGAGGGTGTAATGGGAGACTTTGTGTTTATGGCTAATCTGCAGAGGAGGAGATGTGACCCAGACGTGATCCCATAACCACGCTCTGTAAAGTGCAGATGAGAATTTTGAGCTTTAGCAGTGTAATCGCCTGTTGCTGGGCCTCGGTTGCATGCAAGGACATCACTATACTTTGTTTAGCTTTTAAAATGTTTCACCCCTACTCCTGAGTGCTTTAAAAGTAGAGTGACCTGAACAAGTCTTTTAATAACAGTGAAATCATCTTCAGAAAATAAGTGCTCTAAATTGGAAATGCTATTTCTCCCAGTGGTGAAGCTTTTTGCAGGCTAATAGCGGTGTGTGTGCGCACACTGAGAAGAAAAGATGATCCGGGAAAGTGAAACAATCATGTATTTTGTTACACTGGAAGCAACAACAATCACCTTCTATCCACAGTGTTCTTGCACAGTTTTCTTGGCTACTGCATTTTGCACCATGCCCCTGCTAAAGGTCCCCAGTGTATATGAAGCACAATGTCCTGGTTTAAATAGTGCCCATAATTCAGACGTGTTCAATTTAATTTCTATCACAACATTTAATTTAAGTCAACCCATGAAGATACCCAACCCAATACAGAGAGCATAGATGCTGATGAGCTGGACACCAGAAATTGTTCTGATATTTTGAAACTTAATCTCGCCAACATTTGCAACTTTATAAATACAGGGCCAGCGCTTTCTTATGCACTTTTATGTTATGTGGCTCATTTTATATGTTAAAATATGTACAAAAACCAGTATAACAACATTTCTTCAAAAGGGAGCATCCCAGAGGTGGATAAGGATGAAATCCACAATATTTACTCACAGTCATTTAACCATTTTCCTTTCAGCAGATTCACATCAACAGCATGCACATACAATATGTGTATGTAAGCAGATATCTCTCATGTGATGTCTGTTTATACACTGTAGCTGTTTATGGGGGGGTGAGCAGAGTGAGGTGGATGATCTCACGATGCCATATGTGTGAAGCGTCTGGGAGATTATAGTCTGCCTTCGTGAGCTCTAAAGCTCTTGTAAAGCTTTTTGGTAACAAGGACTGAGGGTCTGAAGCTTTATCCCCACCTGCCACCCCCCATCCCTGCCCAATGGGCAAATTAGAAGGGGTGACTTTAAAAAAACAAACAAAAATGAAATGCAGCCTTAAGTAAACTGAACATTTGTGGAACGTTCTGAAAAAAACCTGCTTTACAGTGGCTAACTATGATAGAGCAATTGCTTAAATGAAATTCCTGCAACAGAGAAAGCTTGCAGGATTTAAAACACTCAGCAGAGTCTGCTGGTGTGGCCTTCAAAGCACAACTGTTACCGTCAAGTCTTGAACTTTGAGCACCAACAGGAGTTTCTGAGAGGCCTGCTGTACTTATAAGGGGGTCAGTAGCTTACTGATATGTGCAGGAACCCATCTTAAATTTCACAGAAGGCGAGTGTCCCAAAGCCAGCACCAAAGTGATAACAGAAAGTCACTCTTTGGACTAACTGTAGAAACGACATCGCATCTTGGCTTAAAAAAAAGAAAAAAAGTTAAGTGTGTTACAGCTGTCAATACCCAATGAGATAAAACAGAGTGTGATGTGTTCAAGCTGTTGGAAGGATGGTTTACCAAAGTGAAAATACCAGGATGTGGGGGGAAATATGTAGTTTCTGCAAGTCGATGATTCATAAGTCAATGGACTCGTGTGCTCTTGAAGTCAGACAAATTATTATTTGTTTAATTATTCCTGATTACATTTGGGATGAGGTTATGATATCACTACACTGAAATATGTGAGATCCCTGCAACAGTTTGCAAAGTTGCGCACACACACACACACACACATACACACACACACACACACACACACACACAACTGAGTATCATCAGCATAGCAATGACAATAAACACAGCCCAGCTGGTTGATAAAAATCCCTGAAGGGAACATGTGAGGACAAGATACAACAAGAGTGTATCTCTGAGAACTGTGCATAGTGGGCATTTTAGCAGGTAGGTCATCTCATCTGGACTCTTATCCAGGCAGATACTGGTTATCTGCCGCTCGATGTTCTCTCGCCTCTCCAGCTCCATGATGACTGGCACCACCCACTCCACAAGGTCCTGGTAGAATTCCTCAGCAGGGTAGTGGTATTATTATTTATCTTCATCTCTCAGGGCAAACTCTTCTGGGGCTTTCACCTCGCCGTACGTCATCTCCTCACACACGCTTGCGTCAATCTCATTAAGAGCCTTCCACTGCTCTTGTGGGTCCATTATGATTTGCTGATATGATTTTTCTGAAGTCTGCATTTGCGTGCAAAACCAAATTATTGCTGGACAGTGCCAGACAAAACAGCTGCTCTTGTAAAACTAATCCAACCCAGTACTCCTTTAGGAAGGCTGACTTTTTATGGGAGAAACATGCATTTAGGAAATTATCCATCTTAGTTGTCTGAGACCTTGTGGACATTCCAGTTGGTAACCCCTCTGTATTTGGGGGGCTTTGATGAGAAGTTTCAAGTAGCAGAGCAGCACGTGTGGGACAGGAAGAGGAGTGGAAGGTGTCAGGGGGGCAGACAGATGCTCATTGAATGGACAGTGAACAGGAAGTGTGTGTGTTCCCTTTATCACTCTCCCTCAGGATAACAGTAGTTGGGAATGTAACTCTGATGATCTCAGCTCCATCAGCTTTTTCTGACACTCTGTGATTTGTAATAGGAAATGATAGCACACACCTGTTTGGTTTAAGCCCGGGGTTCCCCCCAGTCTCTTTTATAGAAAAGTTACAACTAAGCAAGCAATCACCGAAAGAATGATTTCCTCTCTTTGTAGCCTGTACTGCAGAGCATGAAGTGCAGGATAGCAAAGCCTTGAGGTTCTAGGACCACAGATTCTCTTCATACAAAAGATCCAAGAAGATGCAAAGAAATCGCTGCCCTTTATAGACTAAATATAATTAAAATTTATTGGGTCATGTCAAGTTTTATACATTAACAGAAAAAAAGACGTCATACAGTGAAATGATAATATTCTTTGGTTACTGCAGCTCTGTGCACCAGCATTGACAGTTAATTTGCCAATTTTCCACCAGATTTCAGTATGTTTGAAGTTGGCTAGGCTCTTGGTTACACAATAAACAGCCTCTACTCCTATCAGGTTTTCTGTTTTAGTAACCTCCATGTGACCTCTGACCTGCTGAACCTCCCACTCTGTTTCAAGTTGTTTTCGTTTCATCGCAGTCACAATCTCCTGATTAGCCTTTGTGTTTCAATTTGCACGTTTTCTTTTTGGGATGTCACTCAAACACTAGCGCCGTGCAGTACTTGTATCAATCTGATACCAAGTGAATACAAGGCCAGTATTGCCAATACCTATACTGACACTTTTAGGCAGCTTATGCAGGAGAGAGCAGTGTGCCATGATTTATGACATGAATCATCATCAACTTGCAAATTCTGGACACATTTTAATGACGACTAAATCACTGTGATGTAAACTTTCTGCAATAATCAATATCTATCCCACCACACTAGTGTCTTTCCAATACCAAGGTTGGTATCGATATCATAGATATTTGGCTCTACCCACCTACCTATATCAAACACTGTATGACAATATACAGTGGGGCAAAAAAGTATTTAGTCAGCCACCAATTGTGCAAGTTCCCCCACTTAAAATGATGACAGAGGTCAGTAATTTGCACCAGAGGTACACTTCAACTGTGAGAGACAGAATGTGAAAAAAAATCCATGAATCCACATGGTAGGATTTGTAAAGAATTTATTCATAAATCAGGGTGGAAAATAAGTATTTGGTCACCTCAAACAAGGAAAATCTCTGGCTCTCACAGACCTGTAACGTCTTCTGTAAGAAGCTTTTCTGTCCCCCACTCGTTACCTATATGAATGGCACCTGTTTGAACTCATCATCTGTATAAAAGACACCTGTCCACAGCCTCAAACAGTCAGACTCCAAACTCTGCCATGGCCAAGACCAAAGAGCTTTCGAAGGACACCAGGAAAAGTATTGTAGACCTGCACCAGACTGGGAAGAGTGAATCTACAATAGGCAAGCAGCTTGGTGTGAAAAAATCAACTGTGGGAGCAATCATCAGAAAATGGAAGACATACAAGACCACTGATAATCTCCCTCGATCTGGGGCTCCACGCAAGATCTCATCCCGTGGGGTCAAAATGATCATGAGAACGGTGAGCAAAGATCCCAGAACCACACGGGGGGACCTGGTGAATGACCTGCAGAGAGCTGGGACCAAAGTAACAAAGGTCACCATCAGTAACACACTACAACGGCAGGGAATCAAATCCCGCAGTGCCAGACGTGTTCCGCTGCTGAAGCCAGTGCATGTCCAGGCCCGTCTGAAGTTTGCCAGAGAGCACATGGATGATACAACAGAGGATTGGGAGAATGTCATGTGGTCAGATGAAACCAAAGTAGAACTTTTTGGTATAAACTCAACTCGTCGTGTTTGGAGGAAGAAGAATACTGAGTTGCATCCCAAGAACACCATACCTACTGTGAAGCATGGGGGTGGAAACATCATGCTATGGGGCTGTTTTTCTGCCAAGGGGACAGGACGACTGATCCGTGTTAAGGACAGAATGAATGGGGCCATGTATCGTGAGATTTTGAGCCAAAACCTCCTTCCATCAGTGAGAACTTTGAAGATGAAACGAGGCTGGGTCTTCCAACATGACAATGATCCAAAACACACCGCCCGGGCAACAAAGGAGTGGCTCCGTAAGAAGCATTTGAAAGTCCTGGAGTGGCCTAGCCAGTCTCCAGACCTCAACCCCATAGAAAATCTGTGGCGGGAGTTGAAAGTCCGTGTTGCTCGGCGACAGCCCCAAAACATCACTGCTCTCGAGAAGATCTGCATGGAGGAATGGGCCAAAATACCAGCTACTGTGTGTGCAAACCTGGTAAAGACCTATAGTAAACGTTTGACCTCTGTTATTGCCAACAAAGGTTATGTTACAAAGTATTGAGTTGTATTTTTGTTATTGACCAAATACTTATTTTCCACCCTGATTTACGAATAAATTCTTTACAAATCCTACCATGTGTCATGGTCCTGGGTCGGTGACCCAGCGCTTTTAGTTATCATTTTCTAGTTTATGATGATGATTATTATTGTTTGAGTTCTGTGTGTTATATTTGGTCTGCCTTTGAGTCTGTCTCTGTCTATGGTGTCACCCCATCTGTTTGTGAATCTGTCTGTTTAGTTCAATGTCTTGCCTGGTTCCATGTGTCTGAGTTTCCTGTTTTATTGTGAAGGTTTGTGTCATATGTGAGTGTGCTCAGTTACGTTTCCCCTGTCTCGTCAGCTGTGATTTCTCCCAGGTGTGTTCCCCTTCTGTCTCTCATCCCTTGATTACTGCCGTCTGTGTATTTAAGCCCTGTGTTTCTCTGTGTCAGTGTCGCGTCGTACCCTCAACTAGCTGTGTGTTCTGCTTCTATGTTCCTAGTGTTTGGTCTCCTGCTCCAGTTTAGTGTTTCTTTCCAGTGTTTCAGTCCTTGGTTCCGCTGTTCTGACTTTTGGTTTTCTTTTGGTGAGTTTAGTTGTACGAGGTTTTTCCCAGCAATAAAGCTGCGCCTTAAGTTTCACTTCCGTGTCTGAGTTCTGCATTTTGGGTCCACCACTCCTGCTTGCCTGCCACACAGCGATTCATGACACCATGTGAATTCATGGATTTTTTTTTTTTTCACATTCTGTTTCTCACAGTTGAAGTGTACCTCTGGTGCAAATTACTGACCTCTGTCATCATTTTAGGTGGGGGAACTTGCACAATCGGTGGCTGACTAAATACTTTTTTGCCCCACTGTACATTTAAGCTGATGGAAGCCTGCAGGCTGGACTGCTCAGCATGTTTATTACATTCATTGCAACTGAAGCTGTCAGAGGATGATTATACTTTATCTATTTGCATATTTAAAACATAGAGGAATGCATCATAACTTAAAAATGCCTACAGCTCTAATTCACTGTGGTTAAACCATTCCAATTTTAACATATGATTATTATAATTAGCTAAAGTCATCCAGCGCTGCTTGTAATCTATAACGGGTGCTAACATGCAACAACTACTCATTTTTTTTGTTTTGTTTTTTGTAAATCAAAAGCCAGTGACAATGAAAATGTCGTAGCTCATGAGTGAAGTTTCAGCAGCTAATTTTGTATTATGTAGGAGATGTTCTGCTGATTTATGGTGTAAAATATCCTATAACAAGACCCATCCCATGTGAAGAGTTTTTGGCACTGTTCGTGTGGCGTGTTTATCTCTTCACCGGGGGATGTTTGTTGACTCCGCTCTGCTGCGTTGATGATGTTTTCCACTAATCTGTATTGATCTAAAGCCACTTCCTGCCATTGTTTTTTCACATCCCCACTGTCTCCTCTCTTCCTGTCCATCTAGTCCTCTTTTCCCCCGGCAAGGAAACCGGGGGCTTGAAGAGGATACACAAAGAAGGGGATGGGGGGGGGTAGTGCCGTAGGCGAGTGTTTAAGCATTACTGATGTTTTAGGGCCATTAATCTGTTTACAGGCACGTGAGGGGGACAAAAAGAACAATAAGAAAAAATTCCAAGGGCTGTGATTCAAAAAATTAAGATGAAGCTGTGTTAATTATATGAAGGTCAAACCTTGGGATATGTTAGTTGTGGCGTGCATGTGTCTGTGTGTGAGGGACAGAGTCTGCTCTGACCCTGATAACGTAGCCACTGGTGAGCAGAAGCACTTGCCAGCATTTGATAACACCAACAGAAACATCAGCCGGATCCTTACATCAACAAAGACATGCAGAAGTGTAAAAAATATTGAGGTTAGTGAGTTAGGCCTGCCTTCAGAATAACTCAGAGATACAGAGAATCAAAGTTCCTATCAGAAATGTATATCATTCGATTTATTATAGTGGATCTTGTTTTACTGGGTTTCCTGGGTTACAGCTGGGTTTGTGACCCTAAACTGGATAAGCAGTTATAATATTTTTAAATGACTGCATGAATAGATGGATCTTATTTTCAGACACAAAGCAGTATTCTGGCTCAGCTTCAGTGCAGTATACTTGTTGTAGCTGTACTTGTACACAGTTTTTATATGCAATTAGCACCCTCCCAGAAAGTAACACAGCAGTACAAGCTTCTACAAAAACAGCATGCTAATACAAAGCTAAGAACCCAGCAGTCACACTTGTGGGATTGTACCCTCCATTTCTATTTGTACCTTCTTTTGTAGTAGTACAGTAGCTACAGTGGCTACAGGATTTTCCGTGAAGTGTTCTTTGTGTTGTTTTAAAACTTTAAAGCAGCTTTGAGTTAATGCTTAGAAACCAAATAATAGGTGTTCTATGTGTCCTCATTGGCGCAGAGATTGTGGCCAGTATGAGCGACTGTAGCCCAACATTTATACTCTTAATTATGTGATGTGTTTTCTGTTGGACAATGGTTGCATTTTCACCCATTTTCAGTCCAGTCCTTGTACTTAACCAGTTTCAGAGGATTTCTTGTTTCTTTTTCAATTTAAGTTCACTACTTTCTGCACTCGCAGGCTGTCACAAAAGCACATCATCAAGAGTTTTGCACAGTACTGTACAAAAGGAAGCTAATAAGTAATGTAATGCTTTATGTAACACACTTTTCTAAAATGACAAGTAATATGTAAGACATCGCCTAAAAAAGTAGCAACCCCAAGCAGTTACCATCTTTATTTTCAATATAGTGTAACAAATGTCTGTGCACATATATATATGTTATTATTTTTATATAAATGTGGAGAGATTTAAGTCACTTACAATATGTATAGTTTCAAAAATAAACTTCAGGCTTCTGTAGCTTCAAATGTGGTGCAGATCGTCTGTCAGTGTTTCAGAAACAGAAATAATTAGAAATATCAGGTGGATAATTATGCAACTGTAGTACGTCCAAGTAGGGTCTGAAATCTACAAACAGCTGTCTGCACATGTTCCCCACTATGTAGCAAACACTAGTGGATGAGTGAGCGAACAAGTGGACAATTTGACCACAGCGTAAGAAGAGGATACATCATCAACCAGTAGTTAGCTAAGGAGCATTGATTTTACATTTTCATTTTATGTGTATAAAAGTGTCAGACAGCTAAATGCTGTGGTTATCATTTCTCTCACAATGTTTTGGGGCCACAGTAATCTGTAGAAATTCATGCTACACAAGTAAGTGCATTGTGCACATAGGATACAGTGGTGGGGAACTAATGGGAGCGACCTTCAAATACTGAAATTCTCAATAAAAGTCAAAAATAAACTAATAACAGGCACTAAGAGAGACTATATTCTTTTCTTAATATTTGCTTTGTGTGTGTATACGTGTGTCCACTCAAGAGAGAGAGAGAGAGAGAGAGAGCAAGGGATGTACGTGTTAACACACAGCAGCAAGTGACCTCATTTTATAATTTTGAACTAATGGCAAAAGCACATGTCCATCAAGACCTCTGGTTTGAGGTTACAATAGCTTATTGTATTGCATCCAGTGCAGTCATGGGTGTTATTTTATGAACATGCAGGATTTTGTGTGTGTCTGTGTGTGTGTGTGTGTGTGTGTGTGTGTGTGTGTGTGTGTGTGTGTGTGTGTGTGTGTGTGTCCATTTCTCAACCTTGAAACTAAACCAGAGGCTTGTGTTTCAAAAACTCTGTGAAGTTTGGACAGCCATAAAAAATCTATAAAAATGTTCATGTTACATGTGAGGGATAAAAGACTCAAACACTTACTAAACCCTTGAGGTGCATTTGGAATAGTTCACACAGTTGTTAGGCTACCTAGTGCTCTTGCAGACAACATTGGTCTTCCAACGAGAAGACGAAGAAGAAGAAAAAGAAGGCAAAGGAATGCAGACGATAAAGTTTTCCTGCCTGCTGGATGATCCCTGCAGGAAGAAGGATGTGTTACTGTGGGTTTTACTGCAAGGAACCACTGGTCCTATCTCTATTGTTCCCAAACGGTTTGGATCGTCAAATCGGCATGCATCCTCTCCCTCAACACATAACATTCACATGCATAACTGCCAGTTAATGACACAGCTACAGATTCAGTTGCCACTAAGTCTGCTATCAGTAAATCCACTATGTTTTTCTTTTTCTGCACGCCCAACACAAGTGGAAGACGGGTTCTTTAAATTATCTGACATGTCTAACATTGCCTATGTCCAGAAGGCAAGCCCATTAGCTATTTTTTTATTCACTGAGACCACAATGGTAGCGCCAAAATGAATAATCTTGGGTGATGTTGATAAGAAACAACTTTGAGAATTTTTAAGTATTTTTAAGATTGGTGAGACAAAGACTTTTTGTTCACAGTGACAAGAGGTATCTTTACAGGAGTAAAGGTGAGGCTTTCAAACTTAAGAACAGATGTGTGCTATACAATCATTCTACCCTGGAAAAAGGAACATTACAAGAAATTAATAAACTGTAAAATTACCATTCACAATTTCCATTGACATTCGTGCCAATGATGATTGCATGAAAACTTCTGTACATTGCACCTCCTAGATGAACTACAGCCTTGTATACAACAAGTATAGCTGTATGTACACTTGTTGTATACATACAGCTTGCACCTGCCGCTAACTAATATCAGTTACTTCATCTTTCATCACTCCTGTATTGTTACTATTTGAGCACTGCATATTCAATAACTGCAGTTGTAATCTGTAATTCCTATCTACGTGATCCCTTAAAAACTTTCAGAAGGAGTCCAGTCCCCCATGTCCTCACCCATCCCCCCCATATTAGTAACAAACCCCTGAGCAGGCTAAATCCCGCAGCGTGCATAATACAGCTCCAGTCTGCAGCTTCAAATGGCTGCAACACTCAAACCAATACTGAGTAATAAACATACGTCACGTTCACATCTTCTAAACAGAGTCAACTCTATTAAATAAATAAATAAATAAATAAATAGTCTGAGCAAAGCAGGTTTGCTCTCCAAGGCTGTGACCTGAAGACGACACAGTCGCATCTCATACTGCTGTGACTTTGTAAACAAGGGCGGTACGAGTTACTGTACATCTCTCACTATTATATGCTGTATCTGTTTCCTACCATCACCAAACAAACAAACCTCCTTATAGGTCATTATCCTGCAGCAGACAGGAAATGAAAACATACTGATACAGCGCTCTGTGGCTGTAAACAAGCCGCTGTTGCCATGCAACAGTGCTTCTATAAATCATGAATTAGCTCATCACATTTTGTTTATTATCAAAACTCAACTCAGCTTAAGAGACGAGGAGTCGCTCTCTGTAAATATTCTATTTTCACGAATGATCCGGAGTCCAAGCCTGAGTTATTTATAAAAACAAAAATATTCAGGATTTTCCTGTCTTGTCCTCGGATTTGTATTTGATAAATATTTCTGTCTTGGCTCAGAAGACAGCAACACTTTGGAAAGCAGGAAGATTTCTATCAACAGACTGTCCTGGCCAGATGACCTACAAACAGAAAACACTAACAAGTCTGCAGTGGGTTGACCTGTTGTTGAGCTTAGCTGCTGTTCTTCTTGATATCTGAATGACACGCAGTGCAGTGGGGTCATCAGGTCAAAAGTGCACAAAGAAAAAAATTATCTGACCTCTTGCACGTATGCTGCAAGGAAACAAGAAAGTGCAGTATTAGTATTTACACTGCTCGGTTGCTGCGGCATGGCTATTTCCTGATCCTTTGTGACCTTTGTTCTCGAAGTACTATACGCCATTTATTTATTATGGCTGTGAAAGTGAAACACAACTGAAACAGTGCTAAATGTGAGGAGGACAAAGAGAAAATAAGGAAATCTATGTATTCAGTACTCATAGCTTTTGTGCCATCCTGCTGTTAACTGTTAACTGCTGCTCTTTTTAAAAACAAAAAAACAAAAAACAAAAATATAACAATAACTTAAAGTAGAGCTATCCAAAACTCAAGTGAAACATCCCAAATAAAAGAGTATGATCGTTTTACTCTGTATCATCTGCAAGAGAAAAGCTACAGGTGAAAACTTTTTTCCCCACCCACAGTCTGGCAGGGCAACTGGGCACCAGCTGCCACAAGTCTATGCAAGGTAATCACTTCTTAAAAGATGAGCTCAACGCTGGTTCAGCCAAACAAATGTAAAGCTGTAAAGCTCAGTAGTCTCTGCGGAAATATTTATGCATAAACTTCCACCCTGTTGGTAACAACTTGGTGTCAATCACCCCAGCGTCTCTGCTTAAAAGACCAGAATGACACCCAAATGGTCTCGCTCTCCAGGAGCAACTCAAGTGTTAGCTTTAATGAGTTTCTCATAATTAAAAGTGGATATCAGGCTGTAATTGAATTGCTAATATCACCTGTGCTGATCAGTATCTCCTCGAGGGTTATTTTACCATCGGCAACATCATAACTTTTCCACACGAGTCTGACTCAGAGTTCGTCAGAACACAAATAAAACCTTTGCGGAGACAGTTGCCTTGGTAAAGTGGGGGAGGGCGGGGGTGCTGGTGTGCATGTGGTCTGACAACTTAACACACATCAAACAACTGTCAGACCCCCACCAGCTCTCACACACACCTAAACAGAGAGAACACACACCTCATGCTCCTCTAGCGCTATAAGTATCACTGAAAGAGGTCCATAAACACGCAAACACACGAGGCTGCGATAAAAGATCAGAGAGGCGTTCTGCAGCCCTGCAGACACACTTCCACTGTAGCGTGTGTTTATGTCTTTGTGACGGATGACAGCTGAGCGAAGGGCTGGGATTAAGAGTGAAATGCCTTAAAGTGCTTGAAGAAAAGGCAAAACACAAGGAGCATCTTTGTGCATTCATGGCATGTGGTTTACAGCACTAGGCCACACATGAGAGTGGACTACAACAACAAACAGTATGACACACACAGGTGGCCAATTAAAGAGGAAAAACAAGAGCTGAACATTGTGGAAACAGGCTCTGGTCTGATTAAGTGAAGCAGTCGATGGTCTGCAAGGAGTTACCAGCTCAGTTTCCAGCCTTCAAGAATAAAAATAGAAGGAAAAAATACTTATTTTGTGGTCTCAAGAAATGCATCACACAAGATTCACAGATTCTGTCTTGATTTGTTTTAAAGGAGACTTTTTGTTAATTTTCTTCTTCCCAAAACTCCTCTACAAAACATAACAAGGGTTTTATTTTTGGGAAAAGTGAGTGGGTGGCAGGCTGATTATCAAGGTCTGGTGTTTTATTCAACTATATGTTCACATTTCTGTCAACACACAGCTAAAAACAGACTTCAGTCCCACCAGAGTACGAGAAGGAAGCTTGCTTTGATTCACTTTGCTTTGCTGTTTTCCTGTTCTGCCCAATGAACTCAGAGCTGGATGGACAATCAAGGCTCACAATGTGGAGGCAACACAAATGCAGTCACATCAATGTGATTACCGAGTACCGCAGGCTAACAACACATCACAATAATTGGCAACAACAAGCAGCTCTGTGACAGTAAATGATGTTGGTGAAAGGACAGGAGATGGGAATATATCCTCATCTTCATAATCAGAGGGAGAGGGGGATGACTAAGGAGGGGACAGGAAAAACATGGTAGAGTGGTGGAGGAAGGGATCAGTGGAGGAAGATTGTTGAGTGATACAGTAGTTGTGTCTAAAGGTCTGTGCCCTGGCGCCACTGCTGCCACTGTGCTGAGAGACGGAGCCG
This sequence comes from Diplotaxodon limnothrissa, assembly GCF_057381915.1. NCBI lineage: Eukaryota > Metazoa > Chordata > Actinopteri > Cichliformes > Cichlidae > Diplotaxodon > Diplotaxodon limnothrissa. The sequence goes on along the minus strand of NC_140602.1, from coordinate 45,383,829 downwards.
GCTGAAGACTGAGATGTTCCACCTGGACCAACAAAACAGCAAAGAAGAGATGAAGGCTTTAATTTGCTTTTAGAGCCCCCCCCCCCCCCCCCCTTTGTTTCCCTTTCAGTGGTTAGAAATGTGTGATTTTGCACTTTAAGACAGCAGCAAGCTTCTGTGTCAGCTTGTTACATCTCTCTGTTCGCGCAAAGCTCTTTGGAAGTTTGTTTTCTTGCATAAATCTGCAACATAGGCACTCACATATGCAGCAATTTTCTGGCTGCATTTCTACTGAAACCCAAAGACAGAGCAGCAGCTGAAGTAACCATGAAATCACAGAGAATACTGTGAATATATATAAAGACTTTCAAATGAGAGCTTTTTTATCGTTCTTAATGTAAAGTTGGCAAAAAGTTTCATTTAAAAATGTCATTTGACTGCTTCCCCATATAAACGTGTCCCACTTTGTCCCACACAAACACTGTTTGTCCCACATTGGGATGTGGTCACCCTATAAAAATATATATCCAAGTTTCTAAAATTTAGGATTGGAAGACGTTCAGACATGAAACTGTAGGTAAACCCAGGTGTTACTAATGGTGTTGATTAAAGCTCTGCACCTAACAGGACTTTGATTAATGTCATTAGCAGCACCTGTAACACCTACGGTGGCTACTGTGTCTTTTGTGTCACACTGGTTGTAAGTTTTGCTGCTTACAGAGGCACTTTTTAGCATTTATTTTTAAAATAGATGATTATTATTACCATTGTGTTTATGTTTTTCATATATAAATATAGATCTCCAACAAAATAAAAATTCATCTCAAACAAATTGCAGAATGTATCTTTAGTTTGTCTTCAAAGCTAATATTTGTAATGGAAATCTTTGCCTGTTTTAATGGTTTTTGTGTCCTTTAATTCAACAGACCAAAACCAATTTGTGGCTCCACATGTCTGAACATGTACTGGCAAGATAAAAACAAAACAAAACAAAAAAATCCAGGTTAAAAAACCTTCATTTTCTTATTCGGGTTTCGGGTAATCAGGATCGTCCACTACCAGAACGACTCTATTGATATGAAAATTGGCCACTTTAAGGAACTTGCTGTGCCCAGGCGTAACTCTGAGCTGCTGTCCAAACATGTCTGTTTCTTTAATGAACTTTCATCAATAATCTGTATCTGTTATATTTGTAAGTTAGATTTTAGGATTATTTTTTTAGTTTTTACAAACTAAATATGGGAAATTAAATGGTTTTTTTTTTTTTTTTAGAAAAAAAAGACGCACAAAAAACACAAACAGCTAATGTTACAAGTTTTTTTGTTTGTCTTTGTTTTTCGTTGCTCATAGTTACTTCATTTTTAATTCCTGTATAGAATTTTCTAAGACATTTTTTGCACTTTTAAACTACAGGGGGAGTCAAATTTGTAGTTTTCTGGTGGTTTTGTTTGCAGCTTCTCTGAGAGTCTGTACAGTTTACGTTTGCCTCCAGAATTTTGTTCATGTTGCAAATATTTTGTGCATAAAAGTCAGAAATTGCTTGTAAATATATTAAAACTTTGACAGGCTTTAATGAAGTTACTTCACAGTGCATTATCTAGTGTGGCAGTCAGTGGAAAGAAGGGGGTGTATGCAGAGGAGGAGGGCAGTGGGAGGGTGCGAGTTGGGTGGGGGTATATAAATGGAAGCAGAATTCACATACAGCAACAGACTTGAGAGTGCTGTCAGCTGCTGTGAACCAAGTCTCTTTTTTTTTTCACCCCGCTCTCAAATTTTTTTTAACATAAGGATAAGAAAAGAGGAAAGGGTGAATATGGAGACAACTGTGGGCTACGAGTACTACGAGGACTACGAGGAGCCAGACAACTCCTCAATGTGTGACTACTCAGAGTGGACGCCATCGTACTCTGTCATCCCAGTACTCTACATGCTCATTTTCATCCTCGGCCTCTCTGGAAATGGAGTGGTCATCTTCACCGTGTGGAGATCACAAGGCAAACGGCGAGCTGCCGACGTCTACATCGGAAATCTGGCCCTGGCCGACCTCACCTTTGTAGTCTCGCTACCTCTCTGGGCTGTTTACACAGCCATGGGTTACCACTGGCCCTTCGGAGTGGCTCTGTGCAAGATAAGCAGCTACGTGGTGCTGCTCAACATGTACGCCAGCGTCTTCTGCCTCACCTGCATGAGCTTTGATCGCTACCTAGCCATCGTCCACTCCTTATCCAGCAACCAGCTGCGCAGCCGGGCTCAGATGCAAGGCTCCCTGATAGCCATCTGGCTGTTGTCTGTTATACTGGCCGCTCCGACTCTCGTCTTCCGCACCACCAAGTACGATGCAGAAACCAACCGCACATCCTGTGCCATGGACTTCAGTTTGGTGACACAGAAACAGGAGAACCTGTGGATTGCCGGCCTCAGCATCTCCTCCTCTGCTCTGGGCTTTCTTCTACCTTTCATGGCAATGATGGTGTGCTACGGCTTCATCGGCTGCACGATCAACCGCCACTTCAACACCCTGCGCAAAGAAGACCAGCGCAAGAGACGCCTGCTGAAGATCATCACCACACTGGTAGTGGTGTTTGCTGCCTGCTGGATGCCCTTCCACATCCTGAAGAGCGCTGACGCACTCTCCTACCTGGACTTGTTTCCCGCCACTTGTGATTTCCTGCGTTTCCTCCTGCTGGCTCATCCCTACGCCACCTGCCTCGCTTATGTCAACAGCTGCCTCAACCCCTTCCTTTACGCCTTCTTTGACCTGCGCTTCAGATCCCAGTGCTTGTGCCTACTTAATCTGAAGAAGTTCCTGCATGCGAGCCCGGCCAGCTCCCTGTCCTTGCAGAAGACAGAGATTCAGTCTCTACCCACAAAGGTGTGACTATGGATTAACACCCAGAGGCACGCTGGGGTCAAAATGAACACTGCAGAACAATGTAGGTGAATCAAAAGTTTCCAGTACTGAGTGCTTGTTTATGGTTCAGCAGCAGCCAGTTTCGGGGTGTAACCTTTGCTTTTCACTCTGGACTATTGACTGAAGACTTATGGTTTTGGTGTCTGACAAAACCCTTTTTTTTTTTTCAGCAGGCACTGAAACTGAGCTACATAAGGAAACATAAGAGAGACTCATTTAAAAATAAGGGGAATGTACTTTTATTAAGACTGATATACTCATCAGTTCGTCTTCTCCTGTGGACTTTCTGCAAAAGTACTGAGCTATGAAGTCTGAAATCATGTCCTCAAGTCATGGGAAACTATTAGGTTGATTATGATCATGCAATTTCCCTCTCTCATTACTGTTTTTTATTAATAAACTCTTGAGGTGGAGGTGTGACATATTAGAAACTGTGCTCTTGAGATCTGTCTTGACTGATCAGTATCTGCACCACAGCCAGCAGGACTACGTCTGTGTGTGTGTGAGAAGGGTGTAAGTTAGTCAGTAAGAGGTGTTTGAGTCTGATAAGAGTAGCGTAAGAGGTGTGTGTGTGTGTGGGTGGGTTGGGGGGGTGGACAGACCAGACAGACAGATGGCAGCTGACAAATGTTTTCTAGCTGCGGAAAGCCCCAATTAAAAGGTGACTGTATCGACAGCCTCTGATGTTTCTGCCTTTGAATATGAATGAATTTGTTCCCTGGTAACAACATGAAACCCATTTTTCTGAATATACACTATTTTTTGAATTCATGTCTATGATTTGTAATTAAAAGCCGGTGTTTTGAAGAGGAAAAAAACCCAGTCTCTCTCGATCTCTCTCACTTTGTTATACCCTGCTGTGATATCTTGTGGAATGTATTTTCTCCAATCCAGTGAATACGCGTCTTCCTGTTTGGTGAGTTGCTCAGAGGAGGCAGCCTTCCCTCCTATTGTGTTTCGGGGGGCCGAAATCAAAGCGTACAGTATGTCTGGAGGAAATGCACGTTGGACTTCTGTTTCCCTCTTCAGGCGTGTTTGTTTCTTCTCTTACAGTTCCCCCCAAATTAATCAGTGAGCACAAACGGGATCAACCACACAGAATTCGGCTTTGTCCCAGACAGAGTCGTAAGTGTTAATTACCAAAACTTCACTTGTAATCCGCGCTGCTGTGTATCCCAAATGCATCTGAATTATTTTGGTAGATATCAATATTAATGTGATAGCACACTGAGCTTTAATTCAGATAACCAATTCGGACTCTAATGAGCTTTTTACAGGATAAATTCAGTGACAGCGGGGAGACTTGGGGATTGGATTAATCCTGGGTTACTAATTTGCAGTGGACTTGCCGTCTCTTTGTAAAACCTTAGATGAAGCAGAGCTTTGTCTAAATCAGTTAAGACTGAACACCACATTTAAAGGTGACACTGTTGGAAATTATAGTAAAAACTGGGAGCAGGATTTCCTTTAGCCTTGAGCTCTTACTTCAAAATATACCTACTATACTCTTCTATATAGCACAGAAACCCATACAGTACAGCACAGTACAACCTTTGTAGTGATATTTCTCTCATATATAACTGCATGAACCCCAAACTCAGTTTCTTGCCTTTTTAAAAATCTTTACTATGGTAATATAGCAGCTTTGTTGCAGCAAAACCTTTGGAGAGGAACTGAGACAGATCTTAATTGCTATATTAGTTGCAGATGCATTCACACCAGTCAATATCTAAACATTAAATAATAAAATACAGCTACAAAACCACTAAATTAATGATTTTAACTTAAACATTTACATTCCCATGAGTTTTGGCACTCATCACAAGTAAAATACCATATTACACTGTAAAAATTCTCAGGTCACAAACATGTGACTGTTTTTTTTTTTTGGCTAAATGTGACCAAATTGAATTTCTTGTAGGAGGAAAACTTCAGCTTTGAATTCAGTTTGGGAAAGTCGAAAAAGTCTTTGTTATGAAAAAGAAGGAACTTAAACAGCTGCAGCCACACTCGCTCTGCCTTCTCAGTCACAGTCTCAGTTCTCTTTAATCTCTTCTGAGCCACGACACACACACACACACACACACACACACACACACACACACACACACACACACACACACACAGACATGCAAGAAAAATCTTTATCCGAATTTAGTCTAGAGGACATAAACATCTTGAACTTTTTGTCAATTTTCAGTTTTCACATTTTCAAACTGGGACAAACATTCAGGTGCAAATTAAATAAGGACAAACTATGTACTCGAGCCAGTGCAGCTAAATGTTTCTAAGTGAAACGGCGTACAATTTCAAAATCCCATGCAATGGCTATTTCTTTTTTTTTTTTTTAACAAGATGGCCAGTCACATTATCCTCCACAGCATCAGAGTGAAACATAATCTGCTCAGATTATTTTCATGGGTTTCCAGGATTTATGAAGCTCACATGTTCATGTTACAGATTTGCTAAACTACACCAAAGAAAAGAGAATTACTCCCTTTGATTGGGTGACTGACATGACTATTCAGGACTTACACCAATGTTTTCATTCTCCTGTAATTACAATGAGTGTGAGTTAAGCATGTCTAGACTGGAAGCAGGCTTGCCGCAGGGAATCCCGAGAGCAGAAACAGCCTTCAGTTCCCACTCAAATGAATCATATACAACTAGGACAGTATGTTCTAGGATAAACACAAACATGGAGTTATTTGGGGGGTTTTAAAGAGAAAACCTGACAATTAGCACGGCTTTCTGTTGGTAACTTCTGCAGCTGAAAGGTGCAGTCAAGCCTGCGCAAAGATGGACAGTAGCTGTCCTATCTGGGAAAAAAACAATCAAAGCTGTGGTGTATAAAATAAATTACCACTAATTATGTATGTCCATAACCATACATGCCTATGTGCTACCAAGAAGATGAAAACCAGCCAATGAGTCATTCAGCGGTTTTAATGAGAAGAATTTCTTTGCCCTTAAGTCCTGAAAGCAGTCTGAATTTAGTTTAGTTTCACTTCAGACTATATCATCAGACAAATCATCAGACATGTAATGACCTAAATATTTAATTGGAGTACACACTTTAAGAGAGAATTCAGGAATGGCTCAATTCTGGTCCTCCTTACTTTTGTCAATAAAAATATTCCTCTTCTTGCCATTATAATGAATATCAAACTCTAGACCACATTCATAGCATGCCCTCAATAATTGTTGAAGGCCAGCACTATACGGTATTACCAACTACACAACCTGTTACACAGTCATCTAACAGCTTTCACAAATCACCCATATAAACATTAAACAAGAGAGTAGGCAGAATACTCCCCTGTCTAAGCCCGTTCCTCACATAAAAGGGGGCAGACACACAGTAACCCCATTTTATGTGCATGGACTGATGGGCATACCAGAAGGACAGAATTCTTACCAAAGATTTAGGAACCCCTCTGTTGTATAACTTATAAAATTGCTTTCCATGACTTTTATTACGCACACCCCGCTTTGCAGTTATTATTTGTAAAAATGTTTGGAATCATGTATGATTTTCGTTCCACTTCTCACGTGTACACCGCTTTGTGTTGGTCTTTCACATGGAATTCCAATAAAATTGATTCACGTTTGTGGCTGTAATGTGACAAAATGTGGAAAAGTTCAAGGAGGCCGAATACTTTTGCAAGCCACTGTATGTGTAGCTATTATCAGGCAAAAATACTTTCCTAGAGAGAATCAAGCCAGTATCCAAGCAGCACTGCAGTAAATGATTTGCAAATTAAGATCTATCATCAGACATCTGCATTCAATGGATACACAAGTGGAGTCAATGTCCTGAATGAAAGACATTCAGGACATAGGACAGTCTATTAGGACACCTAACCTCATTCTGGGGACACTCATAGGGCACATATACATTAAGAATAGTAAACTTTCTATCTCGGCCAATAATCTCAATTCCTATAGCCCAATCAAATTTCACCAGCTGATCATACATCTTGTATGGCATAGAGATACCCCCACGAACCACCCTGGAGCTCAGATCAGCGGTAGATTCACCAACGCCATGAAAGTCTTTGTGCAAACAATTCGTTTTTTCCAGATCTTGCTTAGATAGAAACGTTTCCTGGGCACACAATCTATTACAGGACGCTAAGAGTTTATCCATGAAAAGAGACAATATTAATACTCATTTATCTCACCGTGTCATGTGCACCCCACTGAAAGCTGCCGCCCTGTGCTGCTTCAGAATCAGTGTTTGACTCAGTGCGCTGCCGCTGCACCCCAATCCTCCCTGTGGCAGTGACTCCGCTGCCTCTGCTCTTCTTAGGCCTACGAGCCTCAAAATAGCGGCGGACATAAATACATATCCTTTACGTCATCACATTCAGCAGTAACATGAAATGATGCTAATCATTTGTGGGTTGTGTCAATTTTCCGACATGTCACGGACTTACCTAGCTTCTCAGTCAGATAGGAGCGCAGAGTTTCAGCGTCGAGATCGGGGGAAAGCCATATTGCAAACACACAGTTTGGTTTTAACCACAACGATCTTGTCATAACTGGGGTCATGCAGTGACAATCATGTTGTTGCACGTTTTTTTAACGGATATTACGGTACGAAATATTAGCAATTCATACATTTAGAATTCTTTCACTACACATTGAAAATAAAAATAAAAATTACAAATTCTGTAAGAGTTGACAATATATTTCTGAAGCATTGTCTTCTCACTATCCTGTACATTTCTATTCAACCTGACCTTATCCCCAACTAAAAGAAAATTGCAGTACTGCATTTCTGATATTGTGTATTTTTAAAATGTTATTACAGGAAACTGTTAGAGGCGACACAAATATTTCACTGGATTCTTACTCTAGATCACCCTCACTCTTCCTCTTCCGGCTCACAGCTCTCTGAACTGTAAGGTTTCACAGAAAATTATACATAGAGAGATAGACAGATACTGTACTGATCCTGTCACATAATGAAGTTATTATACACTTTTACAGAGAGAACCATAGAAAGGTTTCTCTAAGTGTTCTTCGTGGTTGAATCAGTTAGAGGGAGAAGGAGCTCTGCTGCTTCACAAAGGTGGATTGGAGCAGGTGTGACGGGTTGTCCATGATGGAGAGCAGTTTGTTCAGTGACCTCTGACCCTCACTCACTCAGACGCCTCCAAATTCTCACCAGTGCTTCTTCTAACCTTGCAGATTAATTTGTTCTTCTTTTTGGCATCCCTGGCACTGATGCTGCTCCTGCTTACTTTAGAGCTTGTGCACAGCATCACTGCTGGTCCTCCAGTCTAATCTGTCATTCAGGTGAACTCTGATTTCCACCCACAGTACCTTACTTCAGTTGGGATCAGTGGATGGAGGGAATCAGTACTGCATCAGTACAAATTGTTCGACCCTATAAACCTGAAATCTGTGTGGAACAGCTGATCTGTACGGTGTGCAGAAGAAGACAAAACATTATTTACCGTCCCAGTTACTATGTTACTGCTCCTTGTGGATGAGTGTGTGCATCACTTAGTTTTAATAGCACACTGCAACACTCAGGCATCAGTCTAACACAGTAACACTTTTACTTGTTACAACTTCAGCAGAAAGAAGTTGCTCATCGTATGCACTGCTGAGAAAAAGAAGCTCATTTTATTCATTTCTGCTGTTTTATGAAAACAGTGTTATTGAGGAACAATAAGTGGGGTTCGCTCTAAACACTCCACGTAAAGACTCAGTCAAGCGTTTTATGACAGAGCCAAAGTTTTAGCACTGCGCAACAGCTTTGAGCCACCCATGCAAAGTGCTGATTACACACTCGTTCTGATATCATCTCCCCACTTCTAAAAATACACTCTCCTAGCAGCAGCTATCACAACCACATTAGGCATGAACACAGGATTTTGTGTGCATCTTTAAATATTCTTCCCCTGAAAGTGGAAGTTAAAGACTGTTAAAAACTGTTAAAAACTGTCAGTCACAAAACAGACGCTGTTCCTCTTTATCAACTTAAGTAGCGTTTTTAATGTTGAAAGAAGGCTTGCAGCTGCTGACGTTAGTAGATCTGGTCCTAAATGTCCCTCCTCCTTTAAAATGCCAGCCTTTGTTATGATTATATTTTTTAAAGGCTGCTTTTGTTTATAAGACCTCCATACAACTATACTGTCAACACGTTTTGGCAGGTTTTGTAGTCCATGTTCTGCATATTTTAGTTTCAACATGGAAAGCATCCGGCTTCATGTTGTTAAGGAGAGACTAGAGTATGGCTGTTCCAATTCTTAGCACACGGCTCTTCTCTTTTCCTAAGTCCTTAGCAATTCTCCTACTCACTTTTCCTTTTCTTTACAATGGCATTTTCATTGAGGTTAAGGAAATGAGGTTAGGAATAAGAGGTAGGCGGTACTTTTGGTACTTGGTCAAGACAACCAAGCATCAAAATGGGGACTAAAGATGATTTCAGTACTTTGAATGAGGCATAGTTCTTGGTGTCAGATAGGCTGGTCTGAGTATTTCAGAAACTGCTGATGTACTGGGAATTTCCCCACACAGCTATTTCTAGGGTTTACTGAAAATGGTCCAAAAAAAAGAGAAATTATCCAATAAACGGCAATTCTCTGATTGAAAATACTTGGGTGAGGTCAGACATCAGAGGAGAGCTACAATGCGGATAGGAAGTCAACAGTAACTCAAATAACTGTACATTATAACCAAGGTATGCAGAAGAGCATCTCTAAACACACAGCATCTCAAACTATGAAGTACAAGACCACACCGGGTGTCACTCCTGTCACCTAAGAACAGGAAAGTGAGGTTACAGTTTGCAGTGTGTCACCAAAAGTGGACAACAAAAGGTTAGAAAAATGTTGCCTGGCCTCATGAACCTCAATTTGTGCTACAATATTCGAATGATAAGCAAAATTTTGCATAAATAAAATTAAAGCATGGATCCATCGTGTCTTGCACCCATCTTGGGATGTCTGCTTCCAGCTGGGTAACATTCCATGTTACAAAGTTCTAATAATCTCAAATTAGCTTCTTGAACATGACGATGATTTTACTCTACTCAAATGGCCTCCACAGTCACCGGATCTCAATCCAAATGAGAACCTTTGGAATGATATTGAACTGGAGATTCCCATCATGGATCTGCAGCGGACAAATTTGCAGGAACTGTGCGATCCTGTCATGTCAGTGTTGACCAAAATCTATCAGGGTATGTTTCCATCACCTTGTTGAATCTGTGCCATGAAGAATTAAATCAGTTTTGTTACTAAAAAGGGCTCCAAGCTGTTATTAGCAAGGTGTATCTTATATAGTGTCCGCGTGTACAATTTATAATTATTATAAACACTTTTTTTTCACAATAGTTCAAATATTCACTTCACGGTTTTTTCTTTCTTCCTTACCATCATTGACCTTAGAGGCGACCTCTAAATGCAGAGAAAACACAACCCTGTGAAAATATCCAACCCCGGTCCATCAGCACACTGGGTCAGCTCTTTATCAACTAAATGCAAATTGCTTCCTTAATGGAAAAGTAAGAAGATTTTCAACCGATTCATATGACAAACAGCTATTGTGTTGCTTTAAAAATCAGACAGTCTGTGTGCTACAAACACGTGTCCAAGTGTCATAAATCAGAACCCAATAATTCAGGTCAAGCAGAAAATAGTCAAAGGAAGTGTGCACACATTTCTCCTTGAGCCTAACAATAGCATCTTAGCAGCCCAGCCACTAAACCGGACCTTGAGCCTGGTCTTGCCATAGTGTGGTAGGATGAGATGCTGACCCCTGGAGAGTCTTGGAAGACCCTCAGCTTCCTGCCACCCGGTATTCCAGATCTCCTCCCTGTACTGTCCCGAGAGATTAACAGACCCCATGGACAGGATAGGAGTCAGCAGGCCTAGCAGGAAGAGTAAAGGGAGGGTAGGCAAGGTAGGAGTTCCTGCACTGGGATATCCTGTCATTCAGAAGCATCTCTCTGCATTCAGTGCCCTGTGCAAGACCTGAAAGCTCCACCTGAGGCCTGCCTGCTTTACACACTCTCCTGCAGTTTATTTTTAAGGAAGCAGACACATAATGTGAAAAGTTACTTTCTCTGATAGCATGTGTGACAATAAAGCAGTACTACATTGAAGGCAACATAGTTTACAATAGAGTAAGCTGCAGATGTGAGACTTGAAGTGGCAAATCTGACGTGTCCCTCTTCTCTGTCTCTCCTGAGATGGCATTTCAAAAGCATTCACACAAGACAGCTATCGCTAGTGGAGACACGTCTTTTCCGAAAGAGCGGAAGTGCCCAAGCTTTGGGAGACTCCGGATCTTGGGTTATGTGAGTCTCAGAGGAGATCATCCTCTTCAACGAGCACAAAGTGTCCCTTCATTCTCTCCTCTATCCTCTCCATTGTGCATCCTTCCCTCTCTCGGGCCTAAATGGAGGCACTGTCGCCCACAGTGCAGCACTGAGCCAGTTCAGAGGCTCAGCTGCACTGACTTGAGCATTACAAGCGCTACAGGTAACGGTTGATGAGCATCAAATCGAAAAAGAACTTACATCAGAGCAACATCCAGAGAGGCTATGTGCTGCAGCTTTAATTTGTTTCATTAATGAGGTGAAGATCACAAACCTTTAATACTCCCAACAAATTCATTTGTAGAGCGAAAACAAAATCAGAGTTTCCAGCTGTCGCATGTTGTTGTAGCCACACACTGGAGCGACTCTTTCCCAACAATCCACTACCACACACAGTATGTTTGTGCTTCTGTGTGTTCTGACTCATTTTACATGTTGTGTGGACATAAATCTGTTTATACAAACAGGTTTTTGTTTACGCAGTCACACTGACGCGACCCTGCTTCCTTTTGGAGACAGAAAAAGCCAGTCGATTATTGTAAATCATTCGATTTTAGGTTGAAGACTTGGTTTAAGGTTAAGCTAAGGCTTAAAATAAGTTAAGGGCTGATTCTGGGGTGCAGACATGTCTTAAGGCTAAAATAAATACTCTACTTTGAGTAATATTGAGTGAACATTGTGATTTTTGTGTGTTTTTAACAGAAGATTCCACACAGCACTTTTACATTGAACCACCTTCTTTCATATCCAGTTGTTGAGCTTAAATTTAAGGTGAGCACAGTGAAACTTTCTCCTTTCAGATGAATTGCTGGGTTAAATTCTGCACATGCATCATTTTGCCCGGCAAGGCTTAAACATCTGAGGTCAAAGGTCAAAGCTCCAGCGACACTTATAGTATAAAGAACAGTTTTGTTACTTCTTTATACTCTTTATACTACAAGTGTTACTGGAGCTTCAACCTCTTCAGACCTTGTTTGTCTCCATGCAGTTTGGATATGGTAAATGGTAAATGGTAAATGGCCTGTATTTATATAGCGCTTTACTAGTCCCTAAGGACCCCAAAGCGCTTTACATATCCAGTCATCCACCCATTCACGCACACATTCACACACTGGTGATGGCAAGCTACATTGTAGCCACAGCCACCCTGGGGCGCACTGACAGAGGCGATAGTAGGTGAAGTTTGCCAGAAGTCTCTGTTCTGTCTTTAAAAAGGCACTTCTGACTTAACTATGCAGCAACTTAGTAATACGTTTCAAAGTGTGATGACCCCTTAGGCACTGGGTGTCTCTGGGTTGTTGTTCTGCAGGGGCTCACTGAGGAGCCCACACCAGATTTTGGCTCGGACCAGCTTGGCTACAACGTGATTTCTCGGATATCCTTTGCTCTCTGCACACTCCCACACTTCCATGCGTGCTTTACTCTAATGACCTACTGACAAACATGTTCTCTTTATTTAATTATGTTTTGTAAATAAATGATCATTTCCTGTGTTACTAGTTTCCCTCATTTCATCACACTCTATGAGTCAAGCTGTGATTCTGTGATAAGCGATTGATATGAGCATAAAGGGCCTCTGCATCTAGTCTGTGGACAAGCATCAAATTGCATCAACCCCTGATGTTCTTAGTGTTTAATTGATCTGCTGCTACTTCTGTTTTAATTTAAATTGTTAGTGTGATGGCGGCTTCATTAGCAAAAAGTCAATTTTGATTTGTGTCTTCATAAATTTGGCTGAGATAACCTGAATCAGAGACGTTATGAGAGAGGAAAATGAAGATATGGCCCTGAGTTTAAATCTGCTGCAGAAAGTATAATTTGGGGGGTGGGGGGTATAACATCAAAATAACTACAAAAATAAGTGCCCACAGGCATTTCCCATTGTCTGCCAGTTGCAGATGCTTTCTTTTGGAAAGATTGCAACTAAGATTTGATAAAAACAACTTAAGATGTTACACTGAATGAAATAAGGGTGATAAAGACGATTGTTCCACATATATTTGGGGTTTTTTTTGCATTGGTTCTTCAGTTCGCTGCCTGTGAGGTCATTTTATGCAAGAGCAGACATGAAGTTGGCCTGTGAGGCTGCTATTAGTGACTTATAATTCTTTCATTTTTGGAAAAGGAAGGAATGTTAGTGCTATAGGTTGACAGTTTTGTTTCTTATGAACTTCATTTCATGAGTTGTGCAAACTTACAACTGTACATTTTGAGGAAGATTTCTTCTGCTTAGCTCAATTCACTTTGAAATCTGTGTACTTAAGGCAAACTAGAAAAGATTATTGACGTCAGCCAAACTGTGAGTGATTTCTTTTTACAGTGTAGTCTCTCAGTAAAATGACTTCCCTGTGATCCTGTCTGCAGCTGACAAACTGAAGTGGTGCTTCTGAATAAAGAATCTTCATTCATGCTTCAGGCCCTGCTCTACAGCGAGATACAGTCGGGCAGCTTTCAGGCAGCTGGAACAGTTGTTTCTCTGTTCAAGGTTTAGTCATAGTTATGGACATAAAATCAAACTTCAAAACAACGTGCAAAGTCATGTGGCAAAGCTTTTATCAGGGCACAGTGGAGTTTGAGCGCTGTACCTCCGGACAGGTGCCATGATGAAAGCAGGCTGAGGCACAGAAACCCAAAGAGAAGGGGGATGAATACTGAGTGGCGCCTTAGTTCATCTTGATATAACCTGCAACGTGGTTCCTGAAAGTGACTCCTGAGATTTGTTTTTCGCATTTTTAAAAGGCAGTAATTGGGGTGACCTCCTTATGTGTCACGTGAGACTGTCTGGTTCCTATTCAACACAAGTGCAAAGAGGATTGTGGCAGACAGACTAGCAGATAATGGAAAAGGAGAGAAATGTATGAAGGCCAATGCATGACAATGCTCATTATTTGCCTTGTGAAGAAGCTGGAAACATTGCACTGAAATACAATACAATATATCTGTCTTCACATGATGAGGGGCAGACCCGTAACCTGCTTAGTTTATTTATTTTTATCTGCATGTTACACTACGTTACCTTAATCCCAGACAAACATATTCTCGATCCGACCTTCTTAGCAGCAATGCAAGTTATAATAAATATAATTTAAAAATAATCCCATTAAATGGCAGGCATTCACTTTCATAGTTAATGCTGCCATCTTGTGGTAACACAGGACATTATCTGTCCCCGGAACCTGTGTCTGTGCTCTTGCTAACTACGGACCTATTAAAAAGACGGACCGAATCCTGTTAGCGAAAGCTAAGCATTAGCTTCGCCTTTGTTTGTGTGTAGTAATGGTGTCCCGCAAACAGACGCGGGTGTGGAAGTACGTGAACGACGGCAGTTTGATGAAACTGAAATCATACCTACGGAAACACACGGATCTGGACGTGAACTTTTCCCAGGGTAAGAGGCAGAGGAGCCCGCTGCACCTGGCCTGCTGTCAGGGGGACGATGCTGTTCTGCGGCTTCTGCTGAAACACGGAGCCGATGTTCTCCAGAGGGACCGCAAAGGGGACACGGCACTACACGTCGCGGCCAATAGAGCTCTTAAACACGGAAAAACGGGTGAGGAGGACCTGGAGAATTAACATTAATAATTAAATAAATAGCTTTATCCGCTGCTAATTGTTAACTTTGTGTTTTTTGGGGGGCTCTTTCAGCGTTTGATGACCTGGTGGTGCCTCTGAGAAAGCGCTGCCCTGAAGCCCTAAACGTCCAAAACAGAGCCGGAGTCACACCGCAAGACCTGCTGAACTGGATGAAACATCCAGAGGTAAAAGTGAGCTGAAACTATGACTGAAACTTGTCTATCACTGCGTCTTTGAATCTATTAACTGAAACCGGAATAACCAAATCCCATCAAACTAAACATGGGACACAGAGGTGGGACAGCAAAGATATGAAGCATGTAACATGCAAGGAGGACAGGTGGTGAAAGTGGATGAGTTTAAATATCTGTGTTTAAACATCCAAAGCCTGACAGAGTGGAGGATGTGAAGGCTTTTACTGAGAGTAACCAGTGTCGACATGAAACATCATAGGGACAGCTCAGGTTGAGCTATTTGGAGACAAAGTTAGAGAAGCATGGCTGAGATGTTTTGGACATGTTCAGAGGAGAGATGGTGGATACACTGGACTAAAGATGTTGAGTATGGAGCTGCCATGCAGGAGGAAAAGAAGATCACAGAGGAGGTGTTGTCATGGAATTTGTTTGAGTCATGGGATTATAAATAGCTCAAAGCTACATGGTTCATAACATTACCCTAAGATTAGATTTGAGGAAATGCAGGGTGAGTGTGTGAGGGTTTCTGGCTCAGCACAGCCAGACCTCATTACTGATGAATTGGTGATGAGTTGGAATAAACTGAGCTCAGCTCTGCTGTGTTGGATTACCCATGTCACATTGATTTCCTGCGTCTTCAGTAATATTTACACTTTTCCCCTGACATTTATCGCAGGCTGAAGAAAACATGAGCCATCCACGTGAAGCAGACCCTGAGAAGGAATTCCTGGAGAAGCTGTTTGACGAATGCGAGGATGAATTTTATGAAACCTTTGGAGTATATGATGGTAAATCCTAAACATCACAGATGAATCTGAGTTTAACTCTCTCTCTCTGCTTGATAACACTGCTGTATTTGTTTCACAGCTGATGACTTTCTTCCCGTTGATGATGACGAGGAAGACTTTGGGGACTGGGCTGATCGCATCCGGAAGGAATACTATGATAAAAAACACACCCAGGCCCAGAGACTCGCGGCCTCATCTTCTGGGTGGAAAAGAAGCAAGAGTAAACGAGAGATGGAGGAAGAAGAGCGAAGCCGCAAGGAGCTGCACAAAAGGCTGCAGAAGGAGCACGAAGAATATCTGGCTCGTGCAGCTCGCAAAGAGGAGGAGACTCAGCGTGGCAAGAAGCGGCAGTACGATGAGAGGTGCGCGGCGACCTTTCAGGGTGGCGCCTCGGCAGGCAGCACGAAGCTGAGCTTCGGTGACATCCCCTGGCCGGCTCCGAGAGGTACGGTCCAGGAGATGATCGAGGTCATGCTGCATGGTGTGGACCGAAAGGACGTACCGGCGTTTCGCAAAGCGCTTCGAAAGCAGCAAGCGCTGTGGCACCCCGATAAATTCGCGCAGCGATGTGAAGCTCGATTGGAGGAGAAGGACAAACAGAAGATCCTGGATACAGTCACCGCTCTGTCACAGGAGCTCAACAGACTGGCTCAAAGTTTGAAGACTTGAAAATCACACCATGAACGTTATATGTGCTCTTCTTGAAATCCTGTATGTGTGAAAAGAACCACTGTCACCTATTTGTGTAGTACTAACACTACCAAACAGAGGACGCAAGCACCAGCTTTTATCTTGCAGGTGAATGAGCTCTGCTGAAAACAAGCAAAACTGCTGTGAGCTCATATCTGCATTTACAAACATTCAGAAGAGCCATTTATTCATATTGACTGATGCAACAATCCTATATGGAAAATGGAGCTCTAAAAAAAATACAGTAATTGTAAATTGTATGTGTATCTAAAGACTAAGTTACCAGTTTTCAGTTTTCCATACAACATAACTCCAGGACTCAGGAGACACCTGTCCATAAGACTCTGAGGAGATCAAAAGATGCACAGTCATGACATGTTGGTTGGTTTGTTTTTCTGCCCATTTGATCAAAGAATAAACTTAATATATTGTTTTACTGTACAATAGAGTGCCTTAGTAGACACACATGGACACACTCGGCCACGTAATGTTTAGCACGTTTTCCTGGATCTTGTTTATTGTCTTTCTGCCTCCCCCACTGATGAGAACATGTCATATGGGTCATCAGAGCCAAGCAGCTTGTCTTTTCTTTTCCATAAATCTGACCTAGGGTCTGATTTCACAAATACTCTTCTGGAAGAATGGTCAAAAGTTCCTATAAACACACTCCTAAACCTTGTTGAAAGCCTTCCAAGAGAGCTGAAGCTGTTATAGCTGCAGAGGATGGACCGACACAATCTACTTTACAAAACACTCCACACCTTGTTACGACACCACCGCGTTCTCTGTTTTGTAAGCAGTGGCTCCGCTCAACCGGATGAACTGTGTTATGACAGCTTTTGTATTGTATTATATCTGTATTATAGTGGTTATTTGTGAACGTCCCTGGTTTGTCACTAACAGGAGACACAAATCCAACCTTAGCTGCTCCCAGTTACAAGCTTAGCGCCCGGATCCATCCGCTATGGTGATCTTTTGGGTTTAAGGGAGCAGCCAAAACCACCTTTCTTCTCACTATCTGACAGCTATCTGTCAAATTACTGGAAACGGCTTGTCTCGCCATCTATGAGGATTTCTGAGATTTTGAGTGCGATGCTGAAAGTTCTAATGGATGAATCTCTGACCTCTGGTTTATAAAGTGGTTGTATGAGAATGTGCAAAAACAAAGACATGTAAATGTAATATGTGAGTCCCTGCTTGCAAGATGATAACTCCATGATTTCTTACTTCTTATAAAACATCACACAGGTGACATTAGTGTTGAGTCACGTTGTGCGTGTCTCATCGATTATGTGCTGCAGCAGGTGATTGGCTGCATTCAAATCCTCTGGAAAAAGTTATCAAAACTAAAACTCTATTTTTAAAAACGTTCAAATCACCGCCCGAAAACAGCCCAAAGAAAGACTTTCACATACAAAGAAAAGCATATGGTCGGTCGGTTTTCAGCGGTGGAACCGAATAAGAAGATGCGCTGGTTGCCAGGTTTGTGAGCTAACCCCCTTTTTTAAAAAAAAAAAAAAACAGTTGCCATTCAAGAGACAAAAGAATGAAGGGGTTTGTTTATATATATATATATATATATA
The DNA here is from genome assembly GCF_057381915.1 of Diplotaxodon limnothrissa. NCBI lineage: Eukaryota > Metazoa > Chordata > Actinopteri > Cichliformes > Cichlidae > Diplotaxodon > Diplotaxodon limnothrissa. Next base: position 45,365,773 of record NC_140602.1, on the reverse strand, counting down.
TATATATATATATATATATATAATCGTTAATTGTGATGGGGGTGTTCACAATCACCACAGATAAAATGACCGAGTAATATTCCTTCATATTTCACATTCATACAAATCAGACACAGAGCATGATTTCCCCACTGTTAGTTTACAGTCACTATACAGCAAATAATTAGCTTAATTAATTTGCTTATTCGTTTTAATACATCAGGACATTACATATATTCAAAACGATCAATAAATATTATATATAGTAATTATTTTTCTGTTTCCTTCTGCTACGTGTATGCTGTGTCACTCCTTCCTGGTTTAAGCAAAAGAGAAGAGGAGGAGACTTTTTTTTTTAATTTAAAGCTTATTTTCATGATTATGTATTTTTGATATTAGGTTTTTTTTTTTTAATCATACCTGTGCCTGGTAAACTACTGCAGTGGGTATGTAGCGAGGTCACCCGGCTGCTACTGAGCTCCGAGGTAGCTTTTTTTTTAAAGATAAACTGAGAAAGACGGGTTATTTCAGAGGATGCGACCGTACCTGGCAACCCGGGGGACGCAATCTGTGTCAATTGCCGGGCGACGTAGCGCGAATAAAGGCCGTAGCCTATTTCTGACTGTGGCTTATTTTTAACCGGCGAGGCCGCCTTTAGCCCCGTTTGTCTGCGTGACGGGTTGATAATTTATCCTCTAGCTTGCCTGTTGCTCGTTTCCATTTGTGTTGTGTCGTTTTTCGGGTTTTTTCTTCGTCTTTCTGTGTTTTTGCGCTGTGATGATGACAGGTGTCAGAGGTAAAGATTCCTCAGGATGACGCCTTTCTCCGCGATCGCTCCGCGTAAAAGGTGCATCGGGGAGCTTTCTTCCTTTGTTTTGCTGCTCTTTATTCAGTAGATACCCGGCGACCCTCCCGCTGAAAAACAAACCGGCGCAGTATGAGGACAGTCCCACCCCCCCTCTTGTCGTAATTATTCGTAATTATTAATATGGATGCATTAATTAATCCCGGGGGCGAGGTAATTGGCTGAGGGGCTCATTTCGCTGATTTGTTGCGATGTCGTGTTTTCGCTTGTAGTGAACGGCTCGTTGTCCGCGTTCAGTAGGCTACCGTGGGGGGCAGGGGGGAGATTACGAGGCAGCGGAGGAGGATCTGTCTGTGTGGCAGATAAAGATGGTGTTCAGGAGTGAGGAGATGTGCTTGGCGCAATTGTTTCTGCAGTCCGGCTCTGAATATGACTGCATTAGTGAGCTCGGAGAGCTGGGGCTGGTCGAGTTCCGAGATGTAAGTAGACAAAACACTTCACTGCGTGAATGGAAGATGTGTGTCACCAGTTTAAAGAGTATTTGCATTTTGTCAACCGATTTAATTGATTATGCATGCATATTTAAGGGAGGGGAGCAAGACGGGGCATCTATCTAGATGATATACAGTGTCTATACCTGGCCAGCAAGAGGAGGATAGAGTTTTAATAATATAAAAAAACCACATCACTTTGTTGAACCTAACCATGATGTTATTATGCATCATGCAGTAATCTGCATCCGTCTGACTTGTGATGCTCCTCTTGTTTCAGCTCAACCCGAGTGTCAGCTCATTCCAGCGGCGCTTCGTCAGCGAAATCAAGAGATGCGAGGAGATGGAGAGGATTCTGGGTAAGAACGGAGAGCACCTGGGATGCGTGCTCCAAACCCTGAGCACGCACCTGTACAGTTAATTTAGCAAGAAAGTCGTGGTTGACTGTGCTTTGTAAAAAGTTTGCCCTCAGAGATTTAGGCTTCACCGCTTCCTCTGATGGCTAAGTAGTAATTAATATGAAAAACAAACAATCAGCAAATCTGTGTGCACAGGCTACCTCCTGAGGGAGATCCAGAAGGCTAAAATAGCCATTCCACAGGAGGATGAGAGTCCACTTGCTCCACCCCCAAGACAGGTCCTGGAGATCATGGTGAGTATATGCCAATATATTGGGAAGTGGGGGTAATGCAGGATTTACATTCATTTTAATACCCTACTCAGTGATTTTCCAGAACTTGACCCTCTAGTGCATTTAGACATTTGTTTTTTTAATCAGAGGCTTTGATTGGGTTGTAACTTTCTGCCTCTAAACGCTACATTGTGATGTTTTGTTGTGAACAGTGGCTAACAGAGCTGCAGAAAACTTGAGGTGATGATGAAAATAGCTCAGGTGACGGTGAGGAGCCAGAATTCCTCTTGTTTTTTGATTGAAAACTATTATTAATTAATTACACTGGAATACCTGTTGTATATAAAGGAAACTGTATAGGTATGACAAGCACATATAGAGTCATGGACAAACAGTATTCCTGTATCTTCTTACTATAATATCTATTCTCTAACTCCTCGTAGATGCCCTAATCAACCTGGATGAGACTTGCTATATAAACTAGCTAGAGTAACGGGATTATCAAGCTCTAAATAGCATTTAGAACAAATTATAAATGATAAAACAAACAGTGATGTTACCTGTACGTTGTTGTTTGTAAATACATTTTTCTAAACAATTTTTAGTTTAGTGATTGCAATGTGTGACACTAAAAGTATCTGGAAGTAATTACTTTCTCTCATACGATGAAAACTGAGCTTGTAAAAAAAGAAAAATAATTAATACATGTACTTATTGTTCATTTTTTTCTATCTTACTGTATGCATTGATATGATGAAGATAAAATTAACACACATGCCTATGGGGTTTTTTTTGTATGTGATCCAGAGCTTCAGGCCTGGCATGAACTACTCATAGGATTATCACAAATGACCCCATTGGCCCATTTTAGCCTCATGAGAGGGTTAAAGAAATAAAACATTCATATCTCTGTTTAAAAGATCCTACTGTAGTAAAGCAATTTGTTTTTTCTCGTCGCTTATCAATTGCTGGATAAACGATTTGTTCATCTCATCATGATGTAGATATATTTCAGACATATTTAAGCTAGTCTATAAAGTTTGTCTGCACCGCACGAGTTTGTCTCAGCGATCCCACCAATAGAAGTGAATAGAATTCACTTCTTGAACTTAACTGCAGCTGATGACAAACGTGTTTTCATTTATTTTCAGCCTGTAGCCCATTATGACATCGTTTGTTGTTGGGTTTTGTGTTATACATAACTCAAGTGAAGGTTGCGTCTGCATACACGGCGGCGAAATGGTAGAAAATTGGTCCCAATATTCCAGTTTAGGCTCTCCATTTACCAAAACCAGTTAAAAATTTATTTCTTGTTTTTAATAGTCTCAGTGGTTTAAACTTTTGAAACCCTACAATCCTGCCAGAGCACAGAGGTGTACGAGCCAGCTCCTCTTAGAGCCAGGCTTTGAAAGCAGAGGCGATCGAGTCTTTTCAGTGTTGGCACAACCTGCCTTTTTGCAGTGAGCTGCCCAGTTTCTCAGTCATTTTAAAACGCTTTTGAAAACCTACTTTTCTCATTTTCCTTTCGGGTCCAGTCGAGCAGAGTACCCTTTCTTTTATTATGCAAATGCAGTCTTAGAAATAAACTTTGACTTGAATCTGCTGGTTCACCAACTTAACTGAACAGGTTTTTCAGCTGATGAACTGAGACCTAAAGGTTCACTCACCCAAAAAGCAAATATTCTCCACATAGATAAACTAGAAACTAGGTAGCATTGGCTTTGTGGTGCACAACGTGACAAAATTGATCATAATATTTTTTAAAAAGCAGCAATGTGCCATTTCACAAATCATGACCCGGTTACTTGGAAATCCACAAGGGTTGTGAGCAGTTTCATGTGAGAACTGCTTCTTTTGCTACTAAAATGCTGTCAAGGCTTGCAGCCTTTAATCGAATCCTCCTGCCTCAGCAGCAGACCGAGCCTGCTGTTGATTGTTGCAGTTGGGAGCGAATCACAGCTGACCCATATCTGATTGTCTAAAATGACAGACAGTCAAATATGGGTCACTCTTTCACGGCGTCACAAGCACAAGCCTCTCATCGCTGCTGCACGCATGCTTCCTGCACACTGGCGTGGTTGCCTGAATGAAATAAAATACTGTGAGTAGATTTATTCATTTATTTTTTATTGATTTTTGGCGTGTTCCTTGTCATGTTCAGGAGCAGCTTCAAAGGCTGGAGATGGAGCTGAGCGAGGTGGCGAAGAACAAAGAGAAGCTTCAGAGGAACCTCCTCGAGCTCACCGAATACACGCACATGCTGAAGATCACGCGGACCTTCATCCACAGCCGCTCCAGAGTGAGTGCGTTTCCGTCTCTTTGATCTTTTCTCGCATCAGTTTCTTGCTCCTTGCTCCTTCGGCGAGGCGCCTACCCTCGCCTCCCCGGCAGCATCTTGTTTTCTTGTCGCTGACATGTTTTATTTCCCTCAGTGACAGAGCTGGAACTAATGCTGACTTTAATTAATAACACGGTCACAGTGCAGCTGTTACCAGCGCCACCTGACTCACCCGGGCTGTGAGACAGTCAGCTGTGAGAGTAAACATTACAGTCCAGCGTGTGAACATTACATCAGCTTTGTGTGCTAGAAGTGTGCGAGGAGCACTCGATGGAAGCCGTCATAAATGAAACATGTTCCTTTTTATAATTAGCATGAGGCTCTTGGTAACCAGTATGAAGAGTTCCCCACCATGGAGACAGACTCGGTCACAGGATCCACTGGCATGCAGAGGCTCGGCGCCAAGCTCGGGTGAGCTCCGTATTATTTATGTATTCACAGCCACTCGACCAGATGTCGTAAAGTTCCTCCACGGACATTTTTAAAAAGAAAAACAAAAGCAAAACCTTACCTGATCTGTCCTGGGTGTAGGTTTGTTTCGGGTCTGATCCAGCGGGTGAAGGTGGAGGCCTTTGAGCGGATGTTGTGGAGAGTGTGTAAGGGTTACACCATCCTCAGCTATGCAGAAGTGGACGAAAACCTGGCCGATCTTGACACTGTAAGTCGTTTGAATGTCGTCTTAATGTTGTGAGGAAATCTAATAATTACACTGCAGGTAAGAATTAGCTGACGTGTTCTGTTAGCGTGAGCTCAGCACTTTAGTGTCAACGGGTCTGAACTGTGCTGTTTCAGGGTGAGATAAGCAAAAGTGTGGTGTTTCTCATCTCGTTCTGGGGAGACCAAATTGGACAGAAAGTGCAAAAAATCTGCGATTGGTAAGAATTAGCCAGCTTTACCCTTTAATAGTCACTATATTCTCCATCATTATCAGCCTGGACATCTGCCTTTGTTTCCCTCAGTTACCACTGCCACCTTTATCCACACCCTGAGAATGATGAGGAGCGAGCCGATGTGTTGGACAGCTTAAGGACGCGCATCCAAGACCTTAACAATGTAGGACTGAAGCCCTTTTTAATCATCGCAAGTTCAGAGCTGGCTTGTAGTTAACTGCTGTTTCCTGCAGGTGCTTCATCGCACTGAAGACTACTTGAGGCAGGTTCTGCAGAAGGCCTCAGAATCTGTCTATACCTGGGTGGTGCAGGTGAAAAAGATGAAAGCCATCTATCACATCCTCAACCTCTGCAGCTTCGATGTCACCAACAAGTGTCTGATTGCCGAGGTGTGGTGTCCCGTCAGTGACCTCGCAAACCTGAGGGGGGCGCTAGAAGAAGGCTCAGTGAGTACAACGTTCTGAGTTTAAACGCTGAATATTTATTTTAATGCTCCCCAAATTGTAAGATTTTACAATTTTATCCTTAGTCTGGCATTTAAATTAATAAGTTAGAATTGTTTGAATCACACTAATGTTTTCCCCGAGGACTCTGCGTACTGTACTGTAAAACAAAATGTTTCTTGTTTTTTTCTCTTGGCATTATTATCTGCAGCATTTGTTTTTCCAGGTTTTTGCTTCAGTAGGCACTTTTTTCTCTTCTTGTACCATTCCTCCTGCTTTATTCAGCTTATTTGGTTGCTTTAATATAAAATCTCTCACCTAGAAAAGAACAAATGTTCCTGTGATTACCTGACTATAATAATGAAGTTAAGGGCCAGAAAGGTTTAGAATATCACAGGTCTATAAAATGCCCCTGTTGATGTTGTACGTCTTTTATCATCAGAGAAAAGGTGACGCCACCGTACCGTCTTTTGTAAATCGCATCCCGAGCACTGACACTCCGCCCACCCTCTTAAGATCCAACAAGTTTACTGCTGGTTTTCAGAGCATTGTGGAGGCCTATGGGGTGGGGGACTATCGCGAGGTAAGCCCAGGTAAGAAGAAGTAGTCATACTGTGTTTTTGTGAATAGCAGCAAAAGCATCTCTTTGTTTTCTTTCGAAAGGAGCTCAGAATAAATAAGCTGATCATGTTTCCATCATCAACAGCTCCCTACACCATCATCACATTCCCGTTTCTGTTTGCTGTGATGTTTGGTGACCTCGGCCACGGGATGGTGATGAGCCTCTTCGCCTTGTGGATGGTGCTGATGGAAAAAAAGCAGAAGAAGAAACGCTCCAGTAATGAGGTGGGAATGACCTGTTATGATCATCTATAATGCAGAGCTGGAGTATCGTAAATCAGCTTAGGCTTATCATTTTCATTGCTCTCAGATATGGGCTACGTTTTTCAGCGGTCGCTACATCATCCTGATGATGGGGCTTTTTTCCATCTACACCGGCCTCATTTACAACGACTGTTTCTCCAAGTCTCTTAATATATTTGGCTCTGGCTGGAGCGTCAAGGCTATGTTCACTCATAGTCAGTGGACGTGAGTTATCAGTGCAAACGCACACTTAAACATATCAGTGCACGAAGTCCTTTTACTTGTTTCTAATTTATTTTCGTCTTTTTACTCTGTAGAAACAAAACGCTCCAAACAAATGCTTTGCTCACATTAGACCCTAATGTCAGTGGTGTTTTTAATGGACCGTACCCATTTGGCATCGATCCTGTGAGTAACTGCACTTAGGCATCATACTCAAAATACAACCTCCTTCTGTCATTTTCACTGAAATGCTTTTTAATACACCATCAGATATGGAACCTGGCAGTGAACCGTCTGTCCTTCCTCAACTCTTACAAGATGAAGATGTCAGTTGTCATCGGAGTCATTCACATGAGCTTCGGTGTGGTTCTGAGTGTCTTCAACCATTTGTAAGTGACTCAGAAAATTGTTTTTACTTCATATATCTCCCTCTTTGGCTCTCGCATCTTTCCCCTCTCCCTCCCTTATCTTGCCTGCTGCTGCTTCTATGTGTTTGTCTAGTCTCGTCTAACTCTAACCCTCAAAGAGTTTCTCAGTCTTGTTCTCTAAAACCTAAAGAATTATGGATTTGATCAACTGGTCCCGTAATGGAATTGACACCCTGCTGGGCTTGGGAGAGCCCGATTGTCCTGCGGAGACGTTTGCTGCCGGATACTCGATGGTCGGTTGCGTCGTGTGTCTGGTGACACTCCCGATGGAGGACAATAAACGACACCTACCAATTTGGAACCATGATTGCAGAGTTCGGGCTAATTGGAGCTGGCTTGGACCTGGCTTATCGAAGAACAAGAAGCGTCTACAGCTGTTCAAAATCCCATAAGGCTGGCCGACATGATAGACGATTGGGCTGTGAGTACTCAGACTGTTTTGAACGCAATATGGATAAGATCTTGGAGAAGAACAAGGGGAATTGAGAGAACTGGTGACCAGTGATGGACACTAGACCAACTGTAAAAATTGGATGCAGTTGTTCGCACGAAACCCAAACATTCACCATCTTCACTCATGCGGCCCCCCTGGTGCCAGCTGAAGTCCTGCCAAGGTTGAAGCTGACTGGAACAACAAATTCTTCCCATGATAACAGGATTGTTGTCAGAACTCTTTGTACCTCCTTCAAGGCCACCTGAGTCCACTGGAGACTGTTGACTGACGCTTAACCGGGCGTGGTGACACTTTCTCTCAGCTGAACACAGGATACACACACACACACAGACACACATGTACACGCACGAAACACATACACTGATACGCCCTCACTATCACCCTCCCTACCCCGAATCCAGCGCCTCCTCCCATGCTTACCTCCCATCCAATGTGGACACCGGATCAGCTGGAGGCGCAATCGAAGATTGCAGCGGTCCCAGATCAGCTGTACACACTGGAACACTTTCCCATGTTGCTTGTCTGTGTTTATTGTGCTATGGTGTGTTGATATCTGTGCATTCCTGTATTATCCTTTTGTGTTACACATTTCAATGTTTTTTTTCCCCCTAGCCTGACCTGTCTCCCCAATGTGATGTTTGTGTATTGTATGTACGGTTGGCAAGGTCTGTCATCTCGGTTGTGGGCAACTGCAACTGAAAAATAAAGGCTATCTCATCATCATCATCATCATCATCATCTGCTACCAGGCTATGTTGACAAAGAAGTAATGAAGTTTGGTGATCACAGTTCTGCTGGAAGATGATGGCTAGGAATCATACCTGGAATTCTTTTCTTTCAGTGCCTCCTGGGATGTGAATCTGAGTAGATTCACATCCCAGGAGGCACTGAAAGAAAAGAATTCCAGTGACGATCTTTGAGATTTAAAGTGGTGGCAACTCAGAAACCAAAGAATATTACTAAGCTGTAGAATACAATAAAAAGCTGCAGTATTGCCGTTTTGCATTACATCAGCACACGTGTGCAGGCAGTGACACACACATAGCATTCCTGCTATGGTCTTATTACTCACAAACTACTTTATTTTTTTGTTTACATTAAGTCATAACACTTTTTCTTTTATCCCTGTACACTTTTTCTCCCTTCAGGCACTTCCGACAGAAGTTCAACGTCTACCTGCTGTTTCTTCCTGAGCTGCTCTTCCTGCTGTGTCTCTTTGGCTATTTGGTTTTCATGATTTTATACAAGTGGTTGATGTTTGATGCACGTTACTCCAGCCAGGCGCCCAGCATCCTCATCCACTTCATCAACATGTTTGTCATGCAGGGGAAGGATATCGCTCGTCTATACCCAGGGCAGGTATGTGTCCTGGTAATAATAATCTGTCGATCGGCTTCTATTCGGGTGGATACTCATTATAGCATGAGTTTAAGCATGCCGCCTTGCTTCCACAGATTGGCCTGCAAATCTTCCTACTTGTCATAGCGATGCTGTCAGTTCCTGTGCTGCTGTTCGGAAAACCTCTCTACTTGTATTGGCTCTACCGTGGAGGCAAAGGGCTGCGCAGACGCAGAGTGAGTCTAGTCCAAAATACCGCAGTCTGTTATTTTGGATCTTTATTCAGTACCTAAAAATAGTATTTGTTACCACACCTCAGGGTTATGAGAGGGTGAGGCGCGTAAGCGAGGATGACGGCTCCACAGCACCATCCTATGATGATGATGATGATGAAGAGGAGGGACTTGATGAAGTGACCAACAGAGAAGCTCTTCCCAAAGAGGTCAGAGAAAAATGATCTTTTACATTAAGGAATCTGTCAGTTTAAGTGTGATTCAGTGTGTCTTCATTTTTCTATCCACCTTGCTAATTGTACCTGTGGTATTCAGCATTAGACAAGACAAAGTAGGGCAGCAGAACAGGGCCATCAGTGGAGCTAATTCAGTACCAGCATTACAGCATACGTTAATAAATCCTAACCTTTTTTAACAGTAGGAATTAGGCTTAATATTTTATACATAATCTGAACTGTTTTGCAGTTTGACTTTGCAGATGTGCTGCTGCACCAGGTCATTCACACCATAGAGTACTGCCTGGGCTGCATTTCCAACACTGCGTCCTACCTGCGTCTCTGGGCACTCAGCCTGGCTCATGCCCGTAAGTGCATTCAGGTCAAGCCGTCTTCCCACGAGCTGCCTGTGCCTCTTTCTTTCTGCTTACTATGCAATTCTCGACATTTGGTACGCCTTCATTTTTGTAAATCTCGTTTGTTGTGCGCTGTTTCTGTCGGCTTCAGAGCTGTCGGAGGTGCTGTGGGACATGGTAATGCGCCTGGGTTTCAGGATCACCACAAAAGTCGGTGTAGTGCTTTTGGTCCCTGTGTTCGGCCTCTTCGCCACGCTTACGGTGTCTATCCTGCTCGTCATGGAAGGCTTATCAGCGTTCCTCCACGCTCTCCGACTTCACTGGTGAGGCTGTGTGCTCCTCTTTATTGCACTGGCTAATCTGTATGTGAGTTTTCTTCATACAGACAGATAAACTATATAAACAAAAGTGGACCATACTTCTTAACCTTTGAATTTAGATGTTTTTTGTCGCACTGCCACAGGTGTATAAATTCATGTCCCATGATCATGCAGTCTGTTTTTGCAAACGTGTGAAAGAATGGGTCGTTCTACAGAGCTCGCTGAATTTCACGATCAACTGAAAGATGTGTTACTTCACAGTGGAACGGTGGAACCACCGACACTCTCTGACTCAGTAACTGCAGAGTTCCAAACTTCGTCTGATATTAACATCAGCACAAAAACTGTGCACTGGGAGCTTCATGGCATGCGCAACTGAGCAGCTCCTGTAGGTGTAATGTGTAGGTTGGCCCCTACTTATGTTGATGAACCTAGCATGAGCAACACCACAAACCAAAGCATTGATGGGATATTTATACATAATATAGCTACATTTCAGTGCCAGTCCCTAGAGCTGCAGTGTCAAACATAAGGCCCTGGGGCCAGAATTGGCCTGAAAGACTCCAACCTCACTCAAAGCGATGTTTTAAAAATTTTGACCCTTCACATTTTCCAAAACCTCTCAGTGAGCCTGACAAAGTCTTCCCCTATGTCCATTTATGCTACACCAAAGTAATGAAGTATAGATAAACAATTTAATTACCAATAAGCTACCAGAACTTTTTTTTATAACTTAACACATTTATTTCTAATTTATATCCCAAAGAGTTCTGCTGACAGATGTCTTTCATTTACTACATGAACATTTGTTATCATGTAGAAAAAACAGTGATAGACTGTAAAAATTGCACTTTTTTTTCATATATCAAGATATCTGAGCAATCCAATATGTAGTTAAACTTCCTCACACTGACAGAAAGGGGAGTTTCATTGGTCTGACCCACTTAAGATCAATGTGGTCTGCAATGTTAAATGAGATTGGCACTCCTGCCCTAAAGCCTAGGCGTTTAAAATACTTAAATATTAACACAATTAGCAAAAACAGTACAAGCTTAAAGTCATAAATCAACAGAAAAGGCTGTTTTCCCAAATGAGTTTAAATATCTCGTATAAGAGCGCAGAGGTAGTGGTACTGTTTGTTTGTGTTCTTGAGCTAAAAACTCATATAAGCCTGATTATGTAAGGAAGTAAAAAATTGTATTTATGTAGCACCTATCAAGACAAATATCACAAAGTGCTTCACAGCAAAAAATGATGAACAACAAAAACGTACAAAAATAAAAAGTTACCAGGCAAGTTTTAAAAGACGCATTTTTATCTGCATTTTTAAAGAAAGTACAGAGTCCACAGATTTCAGATTAGAGAAAGTTCCAGTCTGTGGGCCTCTGTGGCAAAAGCTCAGTAACTGTAGCTTCGTGATGAGTTTATGATCAACAATCTTTTGAAATAATGATTGTCTAACATTTTTAATCTCCTTTTCATTTGTGAATCATTATAAGAGGCTTGGTTGATGTAGCTTTTGGTTTTGAACAAGAGCTGAAACATTAACTTACACGTGAAGATGTCAGGAAACTTTTTCCGGCATGAAATAACCTCTAAGAAGTCTTAATGCAGGGACTTTTTTTAATTGTTGTTGTTGTTGTTTTTTGTTTTGTTTTGTTGAGTCATTGAGCCTTAAAGAAGAGGCAAACTTACAGTTTCCTTAATGTTGAGTGTAAGACTGAGTTTACTATGATGCTGTAGACTGTAACTGTCATCCTTTCATTTTTGGTCCCAAATACAAACTAAAAACACAATTTAAAATAAGTACAAGCCATAAACTAAACAGCAAAAAGCCAAAAATCAGCTGTGAATCGAGATAGTTCTGGAGTCAAAAGGCTCACAGGAGGAAAATCCAGTGAAAATAATAAGGAAGACAGGGCTGAGTGTACACAGAGGATTAATTTGGGATGGTAAACAAGAGAAATGAGACACAAATGAAAGCAATTACACACAGCTGAAGACAGTTAGGGCAGATAATCATGAAGCAGGAAGTTAAACTAGTGCAAGAGCTGAAAGAAAGCTTCAGACAGGAAATAAACAAAAGAAAACATTGGAGACAAGACTAGCCCTAAACGTAATAACATAGAGCATACAAACAAGACAGGGAGACAGTGGGAAGACTACAAATATAATAATATCAAACCAGTAATCAATGCTATGACTGCTAGAAACACATGTGAATGTATTCACCTGTTTACCCATGAAAACATGCAAATATTATTTTCTTCAGTTCTTTTATTTTCATGTAGCTAAACTGGAAGCTCACGTGTCTTCACTATTAAAGCAGCAGATAAGTTGAATGATATAATCATGCCTGTTATTTAGCTATAAAGTAAAAGCATCAGTTATGATAATACTGAGTTGAAAATCAAGTGTGCCTTCATCGTTAATTAGTCCACCTTTGTTAAAGTGATCTCTCTCACTTTTCTGTTTGATCTCAGGGTGGAGTTTCAGAACAAATTCTACCACGGGACCGGTGTCAAGTTTGTGCCCTTCGACTTCTCCCTGCTGCCCTCCGTTTTTGAGCAAGACGGCTTGCTTTGAAACCTCTGAATTACCGGATATGACTGGAAACAGACTTTACAGTTCGGAAGGTTACTGGAAGTTGGAACAATTCGCACTGTGATAAACAAACCTTCAAGACAATTGATTTAAAAGTCATTCTTGTAGCAGTGTTTTTCACCACGACAGTTTTTAAATGTTATCGGCTGTGCTGACTGCCTTACTACTGCACCCAGCAGACGTCTGAGTATACAGAGGCTCGCGGTCCTTGTTCTGCTATTTGGGTTTTGTAGGTGAAACATTGCTCAGCACTACTCATCGCACCAGTTGGGTTTGATTTAAATATTTCATTTACACTGTGCTGTGTAAACTGGTTTTTGCATTACTTACAACATGGTATTTAAACAGTTAATACAGTGCAACGTAAAGTTTCAGATGTTACAGCAGCGTCTAAAAACCATATCAAGCATCCTGATGTAGTGCCATAGAGATTTTTTTTTTGTTGTTGTTGTTTTTTTATGACGATATCTAATAATGGGTTTGTTTGTTTTTTAAATTTCTTCTCCTTGTGATGAAAGAAATACTTTTAGGCAGTAAATTTAAAGACAAATTAAACCATTGCAACCCTTTTTTGTGAGGCTGTCACAACGCACTTTGCAGAAATGATTGTACAAATTGAAAGTTTTCACAGATAACTGCGATGATGCCAAATGAAAATAATCAACTTTGCTGTTTGCTTATTTACTTATTAATGCATTTATTTAAATGTAACCTCCCCTATAATCTATAGAAGAAGAAAAAACACTGAAATACTACAGAAAAAAAAGACAAAAAGTCTTAGGTCTTTCTTTCTTTGATGATACCGCTTATTGCATTTGTTAATGATAATTAATCATGGTATTTATTTAAATTATCGTCTGTACAATAATAGTTGAATATTTTACCATTTTGACGTGTTAAATAAAGGTTCCAAGAAATGCAAGCAAAAATAAAAATGTTTGTTGTGATTTCACTGGCTCTGTGATGCACACATTTTACTGGAATTTTTTAAAATGTCAGTTTAATTACACTAAAAACCTGCTTCAGGTCATTTTTAGTCAAAATCTGAAGTGATTAATAAGCTTATGAAAAATAAAGCTATAAATCAAAATAATTAATTAATGTTTAATGAAATATTTTGCATATATGCAAATATGTGCATCTATTTGTGTATAATATGTCACTTTGGTGGTATATTATAGTAATACTAATAATACAAACAAAGGACTAGCTTTAAACATACACTCACCTTTTCAACAGACAATAATCTAACCAATCAAATTTCAGCAAACTATTCCATTTAGGGGTGTAGACCACACTGCATTTGCATTTATTTTTTTGGGTTGTGGGATTTTGTCAAACAACCATCTCCAGGGTATACAGGACTGAAAAACAGAAAACACCCATTCTCTGAATGAAAATGCCTTTTTTAATGTCAGAGGAGAATGTCCAGACTGCTTCAGACTAACAGGAAAACACTTGTAACCACTTATTACAGTCAGGGTATGCACAAGAGCACTTTTGGATGTACAGCATATTGAACCTTGAAGCAGATGGACGACAGCAGAAGACCACACTGGATGCGACTTCAGATAAAAACTGCATCAAAACTGAGCAACAAATCTGCAGCAACATGTCAACATGGATCGAAATCTGTGTGGGATGTTTCCAGCAACGTGTTGAATCTATTCTGTGAAGAATTAAGGTAGTTCTAATGCTGCTGAGTATGTATTTAATTAGAAGGCAAATGCAAAAAATTAATACCTTCATCTTAAAAATAATTTTCATGCATTTATCATTTTAGTAGAATTTACTTAGTATTTAAATAAGAGGGTCTGTTATTCTGTAAGCGTTGCGGGAGCAAGAGCACCCACTTATTGTTCTAAGACAGAATAAGAGTCCAAAAATCCAGAAGTTTAATCAAAAACAGGCAGTGGTTACATACAGGGAATCAGACACCATCAACAAACAATCCAAATGAGGAGCAAGCAACATGTAAATGCTATGAAACATCCAGAAGCACAGAAGGAATATAAAGAACACTGGACTACAAAAAGCAGACGATGATCTGCGAATAAAGGAAGTCTAAGATTATATTCAATATAGGTGGCATGAAAGTAGACAGGACAAATCACAAAGAAGGCAACATAAGACAGAAAGTGACAACAGAAGAAAACAAAAACTGCTACTTGACATACTCAATATAAAATAAGAGGACTGCATATAAGCTTGAATATCTGTTAAAGCAGTCCCACCCCATTTAATAAACTCTGGAAACGCCCCTGACAGGCACGTAAAGAAGCAACGGTGTCCTCTTTCGGCGTCACGCTCGCAGTGCACCTGAGGGCCCATAGAGGAAGTAATCTTTTAACTCTGAATTATAAAACTTCTGCCTCCGGAGTGTGTTTCAGCTCACAACCCCGACAACAATTTCTAAATTAAGACTTCTGTAAATGTGATTCGGTGGTTTTGCAATGATTTTCTGCAGCGATGTAGAAATATGCCATATGCCACACGCGCACGCGCGCACACACAAACCCGCATCCTTATGCTACAACCCTGCGAGAAGGACGTCATCACTCCCCCCCTCCCCTTCCTTCACATCCTCTGCCTCTGTCCCTGCACGCAGTCAAAGTGCAACCTCTGAGTAGTTTCGTGCAATAATATGCTCTGTTGTTCCGCCCTGGCTCCTGAAACAGCCGACATTTTCAAAGTGTCTCCGGGTGGAGGGGCACACTGCCTCATCACCACACAGCTGCAAGCAGGCAGTAGCTTAAGCGAAGGGTACAGTGTTGCAGTGCAATAATCTGGCTCACTCGCAGCTAGCTTATCGGTACAGCTGTTGACTGGCAGCAAGTCCACTGAAACTGCACCGACTCTCCTCCGTCCATCCCGCCGGAGCACCGGCCGACAGGGGCAAATGAACGAGCTGGTGAAGAGTTTACCCTCCCCGACTCTGCCCGGGCTGCACCTCCCGTCCGTGGATACCCACAAAGGCTGGCTCTTTAAATGGACCAACTACCTGAAGGGCTACCAGAGGCGGTGGTTCGTGCTCAGTAACGGCCTGCTGTCCTACTACAGGTGACGGTGATTTACTCAGTTAATAATATCAGAAATAATAATGGAAGCTGTTAGCAGCATGTCAGAAATTAGTTTTATTTAAAAGGAAATTAAACTTTTTTGCATACCTTATCTGGAGGAAGAGGTTTAGTAACAGCAGCCTAAATAAATAAATAAATGAAAATCACATGAGTCATAACTACAATGAGATGACCCGTGAACGATGTTAAAAACTATATAAGTTTAAACATGGTGTCTAATAGCACTTATTACGTCTATCTATCTATAAATAGATAGATGCTGCCTGTCTCTAAGAATAACTTTATTGATCCCAACAGGAAATTCATATTTCTTGAAATATCATATCATAAAAGTCTTCTATAGTATTATATTCTATAATAGAGTGCTAGATATATTAATTATTACATTATTATATATAATAAGGTAATAAATATCTATCTAGTGAACAGCAATCTAGTCTTTCTAGAGGGACTGGCCCTAGCATAATACAACTAATAATATATAACATAGTATTCATATAATTTTATATGTAGTCTCTATGTAGATAGATAGGCAGACAGACAGAGAGGATAGATAGATAGATAGATAGATAGATAGATAGATAGATAGATAGATAGATAGATAGACGAACGGGCGGACGAATGGACAGAAATTTAGCCTTGTAAGTCATGCAAGGCAAAGCTGTCATTGTTAACCTACAGTACATATTGTCCAGAGTTGTCTCCTGAGGGAAACTTAAACTTGTTTGGTATGACACTTATTGCGACTCTTTTAAAACTGAAATAAGTCAAAAATGGAGCTGCTCCATTTTGTAAATGGGGCACATCAGCATGGAGCTGAGCAGAGAGGCTGGTGTATTCTTGCCTTTTTTTTTTTTTGTTCTGCTGTTACACGCTGCTGTTATTCCCCTCAGGACTCAGGCAGAGATGGCACACACTTGTCGGGGAACAATTCCCCTGGCGACGGCGCACATCGAGGTGGGCGACACCTGCCACTTGGTGTTAACCAGCGGAGGCCGGAGTTACCACCTGAAGGCCACCTCCGAGGGAGAGTGCCAGAAATGGGTGTCAGCACTGCAACAGGCCAAAGCCAACGCCACTCTCCTCATGCATCACTCAGGTGAGACAGGCATTTTATACTCTTTGTGATTCGTGTTTTTGGACAGTAAATTTTAGTGTAGTGTTAGTGTTACTGTTCTGTCATGTACCTTTATTTTATGGGTTTCTTTTGTTGTTGTTTTGGGGTTTGGGTTTTTTGGGGGAGATTTAAACAAAAACACCCACACCAGAATTTGCACTTTAAAGGAACAGCATGGTTCAGCCGAGAAGCTCTGAAGCAGTCAAACTAATTTTAGCTGTAACATGAATGCAGGCTGACACAACCAAGACCCATTTTCCTAAATGCATATTAGATTTCTACACATTCTCTGTGCTGACTTTATAGTTATGTAAACAGAAGGACACAAGGTGGCAGTGTTATTCAGTATGTCCTTATGAGAACAGTCCGTTGGGGGCAAGGGGTGTGATTAAAGGTAAAAAGAGGAAGCTGTATTTAATCTTGTCATATTAAATTACACCTCACCTTCAGCTATGATCATTCTAATACTCCCTTTTTTTTTTACCTTCAGACAAATAGAGCATCTTTCTGTCTTACACAAATGCAGAATCACACATGCAGCTACCGCCACCTACCCTCCCCACCACGCTGTCTCCTTTCTCCCTCCCCGTCTCCTTCACTATGACGACAGTGAGTGCTGAATGAAATGACCTTCCTGTAGACTCCTCCTCCCCTTTCTGAAAGCAGGAGGGGTAAGAGAAAAAAAAAAGAGAGAGCAGGAGGGTGTGAGCATTTTCATTGAAAATATTTTTCCACTATACACTCTGTGGACAATAGGAAGACACGAGGGCAGCCTTTTTCAGTGACTGTGTCACCTTGTAAGTAGCCTGCTCATTATATTACCAGTGGCAGGATTAGAAGTGAGACAGTCGCCGTGCATTTGCTTGCATGCTTTTTTTGCATCCATGTATGCATTAGTAATCATAGCTTTATGTTTATGGAGTTCAGTAAGTTGGGCAGTCCCTTTAATTTACTGCACATGCACAGCAGAGCCGTCGTCAACCGTCTCTGTGTACGTTGCCTAGTTCGATTTGATGTCTGCAACACCCAAAAATGTTGTGTAAAATGTTCGAACTCGGATGTGTGAGATGTACATGAAATACTGGTTCAAATATAGAGCTTAGCCCATTTACACTGTTTTATGCATTTTAAGACTTCCAGAAATGGTCTTAAAGTGCTGCTGCTCCATGTTTTTGGGTAATTATTTTCATCATAGGTTTATGTTCCATATATTATGTGTCGTTCACACAGCTGTGGCTGATGTGCTTGTGTGCATGTGTAAGAAGAGACAGTGCCTTGTGTTTTTTGGTGTGATGTGATTATAGATTATCATCGAGTGAGCTTTTTCATCTGGGCTCATTAGCGGGACAAATTAATTGGCTAAAAGTCGATTCGAACAGCATCTGTCTGTCTTATAATAGCTATTACTAAAATCTTTAGGCTCCTCTGAAATATGTATAAATAGGTGTGTTGTGAAAAAATAATGTTTCCCGCTGGTGTTGAAGACAAGATGAAAGCGTGAGGATGAATCCAAACAGCCTGTCCTGGAGCCGGCTTTCAGCACACACAGTCAGACTTTAAATGGTTTTTCCATGCTGAGGAAGCTTACAGTGCATCCCCTGATTTTTAACTCTCTCCTCCCACACTGTGTCCATATTGATGCTCCCGCTATCACCTGTGGGTGTTTTCTTTTTTTTTTTTTTTAAATGATTCAACGATGAGTCACCAATTGAACTCTCCAAAGTCCTGTGTGGAAAATAACCAGTCAGTGCACAGACTAGACCAGTATCCCTCTGCCCTACATGTATACTGTTATTCTATGTCCGAGCACTTCCATATAAAAACATCGGATGGCAGATGGCCTCAGATCGCAGATTCATAGCGTCTTAACACCTTGAGCTCCACCAGCAGAGTGCGATTATTCTCTCTCTATATATATGTGGGTCATGAAACCATTACAGATGCCTGAAGGATTTTTCACCCTCTCATTTTTAATCTTCTCCTCCAGAGACGTTCTTAATCCACTTTGCCCTGATTGTTTTCATTTCTTTGCCCCTTTAGATTGAAGTAGTTTATGTCCCGTACATAGGCAAGGCTTTCTTTCAAGCACAGCAGGACCTAGAAAAGTTTCATTGCATAGGATGGAAGCAGTTACATGAACTTAAAGCTGGGTTGTTTGTTTTGGCATTTATTGCTCGCTATAGATATGGGTCTGTTTTTATACTGCATAAGAAGTTTTAATAGAGCACAGAATTGTGAGCAGGTGCATCATTCAATCTTCAAAGTGCTTATGCAAAGAAAATGAATATATATATATATGGGGCGGTTTTATCCTTCAAGCTTGGGTCCTCTACCAGAGGCCTGGGAGCTTGAGGGTCCTGTGCAGTATCTTAGCTGTTCCCAGGACTGCGCTCTTCTGGACAGAGATCTCCGATGTTGTTCCCGGGATCTGCTGGAGCCACTCGCCTAGCTTGGGAGTCACCGCACCTAGTGCTCCGATTACCACGGGGACCACCGTTACCTTCACCCTCCACATCCTCTCGAGCTCTTCTCTGAGCCCTTGGTATTTCTCCAGCTTCTCGTGTTCCTTCTTCCTGATATTGCTGTCATTCGGAACCGCTACATCGATCACTACGGCCGTCTTCTTCTGTTTGTCTACCACCACTATGTCCGGTTGGTTAGCCACCACCATTTTGTGCGTCTGTATCCACCACCCTTGGGGGCATCTCCCACTTTGACCTCGGGACTTCCAGGTTATACTCAGTACAGATGTTCCTGTACACTATGCCGGCCACTTGGTTATGGCGTTCCATGTATGCCTTGCCTGCTAGCATCTTGCACCCTGCTGTTATGTGCTGGATTGTCTCTGGGGCATCTTTACACAGCCTGCACCTGGGGTCTTGCCTGGTGTGATAGACCCCAGCCTCTATGGATCTTGTACTCAGAGCTTGTTCTTGTGCTGCCATGATTAGTGCCTCTGTGCTGTCTTTCAGTCCAGCTTTGTCCAGCCACTGGTAGGATTTCTGGATATCAGCCACCTCCTCTATCTGCCGGTGGTACATACCGTGCAGGGCCCTGTCCTTCCATGATGGTTCCTCGTCTCCCTCCTCTTTCTTGGGTTTCTGCTGTCTGAGGTATTCACTGAGCACTCGGTCAGTTGGGGCCATCTTCCCAATGTATTCTTGGATGTTCCTTGTCTCATCCTGGGACGAGACAATGATATATATATATATATATATATATATATATATATATATATATATATATATATACCTACAACCACGATTACCGACACTAACAAGCTGATCTACAATACGGCAACAGTGATCAGTGAGATGCTTGGCTACAAGTTGAACAGCGACAAGGGGCAGTACCCTCCATGGAGAAGGAGGCTAGAGGGCAAGATCAAAGTAGCACGGAGGGAGGTTAGCCAACTAACGGAGTTGCAGAAAGGTGCGACAAATAAGGTGCCTAAGAAATACAGCAAGCTGTCCATACCTGAGGCCTTGGAAACTGCCAAGCAAAGACTCACAGCCTTGGCCAGCCGCTTGAGGAGGTACACCAGAGAGATAGAAGGCAGGAGAATAAACCAGCTGTTCTCCACAGAACCAGCAAAGGTGTACTCTCAGTGGCAAGGGAACAATAAGAGAACAGCACCACCAAGGCTGGAGACGGAGCAATACTGGAAGAGCATATGGGAGAAGGATGCAACCCATAACGGCAATGCTCAGTGGCTAGAGGATCTGAGGGCTGACCACAGCGACCTCCCTGAACAGGGTCCAGTAACCATCACAGTGGCAGATATCCAAGAAAGGGTCTCCAGTATGAAGAGTTGGACAGCACCAGGGCCCGACATGGTTCACGCCTACTGGCTGAAGAAGCTGACTGCACTCCACGAGCGTCTGGCAGCACAAATGAACCAGCTGCTAGTTAACGAGAGACACCCGGAATGGCTAACTGAAGGCCGGACGGTCCTGATCCCCAAGGACCCCAAGAAGGGACCGGTCCCCTCCAACTACCGACCAATAACCTGCCTCAGTACTACATGGAAGCTCCTGTCAGGCATCATATCGGCTAAGATGAACAGGCACATGGGTCAATACATGAGCGGGACACAGAAAGGAATTGGCAAGAATACCAGAGGCGCAAAACACCAGCTACTGGTAGACAGAACAATCAGCCGAGACTGCAAGACCAGACTGACCAACCTGTGCACTGCCTGGATTGATTACAAGAAGGCCTATGACTCAATGCCCCACAGCTGGATACTGGAATGCCTAGAATTGTACAAGATCAATGGGACCCTAAGAGCCTTCATCAGGAACTCAATGGGGATGTGGCGTACAACACTAGAGGCCAACTCCAAGCCCATAGCACAAGTCACCATCAAGTGCGGGATCTACCAAGGAGATGCTCTGTCCCCACTGCTGTTCTGAATAGGCCTGAACCCCCTCAGTGAGATCATTAACAAGACTGGCTACGGATACCGACTACAGAACGGAGCAGTTGTCAGCCACCTCCTGTACATGGATGACATCAAGCTGTATGCCAAGAGTGAACGAGACATCGATTCACTGATCCACACTACCAGGCTATACAGCAATGACATTGGAATGTCGTTCGGACTGGAGAAGTGTAGTCGGATGGTAACAAAGAGAGGGAAGGTAGTCAGAACTGAGGGGATTGAACTACCAGAAGGCAACATTGCAGACATAGAGGACAGTTACAAGTACTTGGGGATCCCACAGGCGAATGGGAACCATGAAGAGGCCGCTAGAAAAGCTGCAACCACCAAGTACCTGCAGAGGGTCAGGCAAGTCCTGAGGAGTCAGCTGAATGGTAAGAACAAGATCCGGGCCATCAACACGTACGCCCTGCCCGTGATCAGGTACCCTGCTGGGGTAATAGGCTGGCCAAAGGAGGAGATAGAAGCCACTGACATAAAGACAAGAAAGCTCCTTACCATGCATGGAGGGTTTCACCCCAAATCCAGCACCCTGAGGCTGTACGCTAAGCGGAAGGAAGGGGGCCGGGGACTGGTGAGTGTCGGCACCACAGTCCAGGATGAGACAACGAACATCCAAGAATACATTAGGAAGATGGCCCCAACTGACCGAGTGCTCAGTGAATACCTCAGGCAGCAGAAACCCAAGAAAGAGGAGGGAGACGAGGAACCATCATGGAAGGACAGGCCCCTGCACGGTATGTACCACCGGCAGATAGAGGAGGTGGCTGATATCCAGAAATCCTACCAGTGGCTGGACAAAGCTGGACTGAAAGACAGCACAGAGGCACTAATCATGGCAGCACAAGAACAAGCTCTGAGCACAAGATCCATAGAGGCTGGGGTCTATCACACCAGGCAAGACCCCAGGTGCAGGCTGTGTAAAGATGCCCCAGAGACAATCCAGCACATAACAGCAGGGTGCAAGATGCTAGCAGGCAAGGCATACATGGAACGCCATAACCAAGTGGCCGGCATAGTGTACAGGAACATCTGTGCCGAGTATAACCTGGAAGTCCCGAGGTCAAAATGGGAGATGCCCCCAAGGGTGGTGGAGAATGACCGAGCTAAGATCCTGTGGGACTTCCAGATACAGACGGACAAAATGGTGGTGGCTAACCAACCGGACATAGTGGTGGTAGACAAACAGAAGAAGATGGCCGTAGTGATCGATGTAGCGGTTCCGAATGACAGCAATATCAGGAAGAAGGAACACGAGAAGCTGGAGAAATACCAAGGGCTCAGAGAAGAGCTCGAGAGGATGTGGAGGGTGAAGGTAACGGTGGTCCCCGTGGTAATCGGAGCACTAGGTGCGGTGACTCCCAAGCTAGGCGAGTGGCTCCAGCAGATCCCAGGAATAACATCGGAGATCTCTGTCCAGAAGAGCGCAGTCCTGGGAACAGCTAAGATACTGCGCAGGACCCTCAAGCTCCCAGGCCTCTGGTAGAGGACCCGAGCTTGAAGGATAAACCGCCCGCAGGGGCGTGCTGGGTGTTTTTATATATATATATATATATATATATATATATATATATATATATATATATATATATGTGTGTGTGTGTGTGTGTGTGTGTGTGTGTGTGTGTGTGTGTGTGTGTGTGTGTACATAAATAAGCAAAGTGAGGTACAAAAAACTGTTACGCCTAACTTTCCATAAGTGAAAATGGGACTGTAAATGAGATACTTTCAGGTAAAAGCATTGTCATAAATCTCTCCATGATGCTTTGTAATCAGCCCAGTCTCTTTACACTCCTCCATTAAAGCTTCAGACTGATGGTTTGGCTCACTCCAGCAAACGGGTACAGAGAGAGATAGTGAGGGGGAGACAGAGGAGAAAAGGGTAGTGCGTCATCTTTTTTTTTTCTCCTTCTTCCTCTAAAAATAGCCTTGCCTCCTGATTGCACAGACCTACGTTTCCAGGGCAACAGTGTTCATTCACAGCTTTCCAGTGTTGTAGAGAGGAAGATTTGTGGTGGATCAGGGTGTGAAGTGTTAATATCTTCTTCTAGCCAGTCCCCATTAATGCTCTCTCAGCTTGTCTCGATCTAAATTTTAAATGCATTTCTCAATCTGCCATTACATCCCAGTGCGCTGTTTACTACACCATCACAAACACCCACTCTGTTTACATGTAATAACCTCTAATGATGCTATTTTAGTAAATGAATAAAATTCTGTCCTGGCTCTATTTTTTTTTTTTTTTTGTGCATGTGTGTTTGAAGATGACTCGGGGGATGAAGTCCCAGTACCTCAGGAGGATCGTACTCTAACCCAAGGGGTGCTTAAGACTCTGGCCAGCAAGCTAGATGACCTGAGCACCTGTAATGAGCTGATAGGAAAGCATGGTGCTGCCCTCCAGCGCTCCCTCAGTGAACTCGAGGACCTGCGTGGATCCACTGACAGCACAGACAAAGTGAAAGCCGTTAATGAGCGAGCCACCCTCTTTCGCATCACCTCCAATGCTATGATCAATGTGAGCCATTCAGTTCTCCCCCAGTATGTAGCCACTCTAATGGGAGGCTAGCAGAAATGCTTTTTTTTAACAAAGGGGGAATAGAGCTTGAGGGTGCCGCCCGCATTCTTTGATGTGTTTTGTGTTCACACCTCAGGCTTGTCGTGACTTTGTGGACGTGGCAGAATCTCACAGTCGGAGGTGGCAAAAGGCCCTGCAGCATGAGAGAGAACAGCGTCACCATCTGGAGGAGACCATCGAACAGTTAGCCAAACAGCATAACAGCTTAGAAAGAGCCTGGAGGGAGAATCCCACCTCATATACAGGTGAGACTCTGTCTGTCTCCCAGACATCCTGTGTCACCGAAGAGCAAATGGGCCTCTTCAACGGGTGGTGCACAGACAGGTTACTTGAGTTAGACTTTAACCTTTTTTTAAGTATATTTATCTACAATCTGCATAAGAAACTACAGTAAACAAATAAACTATTATTTTAGTGATTTTTGTTTTTTCTGATGTAGTTTGTTATGTTTTACTGTTTTTGTGATCAATGTTAGTCTTTGGGAGCACATTTTTTCTGTTTGGTATAACTAATGCTAACAGGTTAATGGTTACAACCTGAGCTTTGCGCACAAAAGTAACAAAGCGGCCAATGTTGATGTTGAAGTGTAGCTTCAGTGTTTGTTAATCGTCCCTGGGCTTGTGCGTATGTGTCTCTGAGCATGGAAGGCCTTTTTGCAGTGCACAGAGTGTGAACACAGAACACCTACAATCATTAACTGCTGTAAATAACATTTATAAAGGTAAATAAGACCTTTATATGTTAGTTATGTGAAATGCCTCATGTCAATTAAAAGCAACCTGCAAAGCAAACATTACGAAGCTACTAATAGTTAAACAACTTCTTCATACCGCTTTGAGGCAAGTATTAATGAAAGTTCTATTACCTGAAGCAAACATACAAGTCTTTTTAGTCTCCATTATTTGCTACTTCCTGTGTGGATGTAGAGGATGTGCAGGACTCTCAGCTGACCTGTCCTGTGCTTGCTGCCGTAGGCGTGGAGCGATCCCAGGAGGGAGATGCGAGCGACGAGAATGACGAGGCAGAGTTCTTCGATGCCATGGAGGACTCACCTGCGTTCATAACTGTGACTGCTACTGGTAACATAGAGCACAAGTGAGAGGCATCATCTCTACACAGTTACTGTATGTCTAACCCGCTGAGCTATTTTTGTGAATGTTTTTAATATTTGTTTTTTTCACTTAGGCGCTCAGGAAGTAATCAGAGTATGATGAGTGGAGGCGTGCCCAATGACTGGACTCACAATGAGAATGTACGTCACAAGAATACGGATATTAATGAAAAACACTTTACCGAGTAGCCCTATTCATCTTAGCTTGTCCTTTTCTCTACAGGACACCTCAGGCGCAAACCACATGCAGCTACGAAGAACAAGGCGCAGCCGTATTCCTGACAAACCAAATTACTCCCTTAACCTGTGGAGCATCATGAAAAATTGCATTGGGAAAGATCTATCGAAGATACCCATGCCTGTAAATAGTGGACAAATCTGCATTCTCCACTAATGAGCTCTAGTCAAAGCTTAATGTGGCGGGAACTTAATTAGATGTGTATGAAATGTGCAATTGCAGGTAAACTTCAACGAGCCGCTGTCGATGCTCCAGCGTCTGACTGAGGATCTGGAGTACAGTGAGCTTCTGGACCGGGCCGCTCGCTGCGACTCGTCCCTGGAGCAGATGTGCCTGGTGGCTGCCTTTTCTGTCTCTTCCTACTCCACCACAGTCCATCGCACAGCCAAGCCTTTCAACCCTCTGCAGGGGGAGACTTATGAGCTGGATCGGCTGGATGAGTATGGTTATCGCTCCATCTGTGAGCAGGCAAGGAATCACTTAATTACTGCGTTTATGCGTCTTTGATCACATTTTATAAACAATGGAGAGGAGAGCAAACACCCAACATATTGTGCTTATATTGGCTCTACTGACACCAGCTGATACAATTCACTTTCAGGTTAGTCATCACCCACCAGCTGCTGCCCACCATGTGACGTCACAGCGAGGATGGACCCTGTGGCAGCATATCACTATAGACAGCAAATTTCGTGGGAAATATATTTCAGTGGTGCCGTTAGGTAAGAAGCAGTCAGTGTTCACGATGACAGTCACTTTATATGAGCACAAATGCTACTACATCTGAGATCTGATTTATAAATACACTGAAATGTCTGTGTGATGTTTTGTATGCATTTTTTTTTACCATAGGAAACATTCACCTGCAGTTCCACTCGAGTGGAAACCACTATGTGTGGAGCAAAGTGACTTCCACAGTGCACAATATTATTGTAGGGAAGCTCTGGATTGATCAGGTGTGTTCCTCTTGGACAGCAGTTCGCAAAGCTTTCTGAAGGTCCTTTACATTTTTTCTTTATGTATTAGATTCTTTGTCATTCATTTGTGGACTAGTCTTTGTAGCTTATCATGTTCAGAGGAATATTTTTTATGCTTGTTTGTTTATTCCGTTAAAATGGGCCTATGAATTACTCCAGGATAAAAAAACAACCTGAATGAAGGGATTTAAATTGCATCTCTATGTACTCCATTTCTTTTTGCTAAATCTCTTTAGTCAAATATATTAAAAAATATATAGATAACACAGTTCGACAGGCAGAAAATAATAATTTTGGACCAACAGTGACAATATTAGCTGAAACTTGGCATATCCTTAAAAAAATCTGGGGAAACTGAACAAGTGGTAAGCCTAAACAGGATCCACAGCAACTGATTTGAAAGTAATTTCCTTAAGAAATAAGGAAAGCATCCAGCAAACAAAAGCAAAATTTCTTCTTTCTTTTTTTTCCAAGCATAAAGGAAAGTAATTTTAGTCACTGTACACTTTTAAGTCACATCTGTTTTTTTTCTTGTTGGCAGTCTGGGGACATTGACATTGTAAACACCACAACCAAGGACACCTGTCGTCTTAAATTCTCCCCCTACAGCTACTTTTCCAGGGAAGTCCCACGCAAAGTAAGTTTCTGATGAACTAATAGACAACTACAACATTAACTCAGTCTTACATTTGCCGAATGTCTACTGCTACACAAGCCCTTTAGAGAGAATCTGTAATGCTGTTTTAACAGATACAACTTTCTCCTAATATTGACTAATATTGAATATTGAAAAAAATGGATAACCTACTTAAAACAAGGATTACCAACCTTACAGCTGGAGAAATAAGAAAAAGGAGGGCACAAAGTGTCAAACTAACAGAACAAGAACCTCTCTTTGAGGGCTATGATGTGTTGAAGCACTAAAGATCATAAAGGCAGCAAAATTCAGGAGGGGTGGCAAAAAATGTGTGATAAATTAAATACATTTAAAGCACATTTTAAGTACGTTGAACCAAACAACAGCTAAAAAAAAGATGAAAGAAATATCAAAAGTAAAAGATTGCAATATTTCTATTAATATTCTCAGCAAGAGCCAACAGCCAGAGAGCTGGGAAGAGATTAAAGTAAAATATAGTCTTACAGTCGGCCTGTAGGCCTTTTCTTCTAACCCAAGAGGTTACATAGAGCCAAAACACATGGCTGAAAACTCCATCTAGCAGCATATCTCCCTTTGGAACGCCAAATTGCCTTTCACGGTTCTTTTTCCATGAGTTCTTTTTCTATTTCTGCCAGCCTTAAAACCAGTAACACGCAGCAGCGAAAATCCCCCTTAATGGAGAAAAGCAGCAGTGTTCAGCAGCAACAGCTCTACTAATTTCCAGTGCTGATTTGTGTCTTCACTTTATGTTGTGGAAATTACATCTCAGTAGACTGAGCTGTCAGGTTTAACCAGAGCTGATGCATCAGAGGGAAACGACTGCTTGCACAAAGAGAGAAACCAGCTTCATCCTTGTTATGACAACTTCTTTCTATTCCTAAAAAAAATTCCTGAATCACTCCCGAAAGAAAATATCTTCAACTGTCACTCTAGGCTGTCTACCCTTCGGTAGGGTGTTGATATCCCCAGACACCCCGAACCATCACAAATATGAAAAACACAGTCATACACAAAACAGATGATTAAACATATTTAATTAAAACACTTAAGTGAATAAGGTTATATAACCTGCTTATCAGTATTCTCTCACACGGCATAATAGAACATAGAACAAGTAACTAACACGAATAGGAAAACAGGATCATTAAAAGAAGAAGAAATAAAAGAGGATCAGCTGGGTCAGACTCGGGCAGACCCCATCTGAAAAGCTGGCTGTCCACCTGTTTTTCACATGATTTCGGAGCTCATCTAAGGTACTGGCAGGATGTAAGGGCATGGGTAAAATAAATTCTTATCACAGGCAATGATATTAATTAGGTATATTTTATAAATCCCAGTAATGCTGTTTCTGTGGTATGCAACCACGCTCTCATTCTCATATGGCTTCCCAGTCGCATGTCATTAGCTAGTGCACATGCAGTTTCATAGTCGGACATTTTCAAACAGCAAAAACTGAAACTAAAATGGATTTTAAAAAAAGAAAGTAAATAAAAACCTAAAGACCCCGATGAGGGCTGATCTCTTCTTGTGTGCTATGTTCTTTGTTATTTTTAGGTGACAGGAGTGGTAGAGGACCGAGAGGGCACAGCTCATTACATCCTGTCCGGAACCTGGGATGACAAAATCGAAAGTGCCAAGATAGTGGATAGCAGCCAAGGATGCGGAGGCTCCGAAGGGAAACAAAAGACGGTTTATCAGACTCTTCCGCCCAAACTGCTGTGGAAGAAATATCCCCTTCCGTATGTAATACATTTTGTGCTCTATCTTAATGATTGAGTGTGTCGGTGTGCTATTTCTCCTTCTCGGTCTGCATCTTTTGTCACACTGAGTTCTCTAATCCGTCCTCCAGAGAAAATGCAGAGAACATGCACTTTTTCTCCTCTCTGGCACTGACCTTAAATGAGCCAGAAGAGGGCGTCGCACCCACTGACAGTCGCTTGCGGCCAGACCAGCGGCTGATGGAGGCTGGTCTGTGGGATGAAGCCAACAGTCAGAAGCAACGTCTAGAGGAACGACAGAGACTGGAGAGGAAAAGAAGGGCGCAAGCTAACCAGGCCCTGGAGGAGGGTGAGTGCAAGGAAATGAACAAGAACAGTGATGACAAAGACTTTTCTGGCTTTTGCATCATTTGTGCCAACCTTCAGCACATATCGAGCAGCTGTTCAGAGCTTTATTTTGCAGTGAGCTCATAGCAATAACAGATTTTTCCTTATTTAGAAACAAAGAGCACAGATGAAAGCTCTGTTGTTATAAAATGAGTGACTATTGATCTTTAGCTTTGGTCAACAGCTGACAAAACCTGACAAAAACTTGCAGTAATTGGCAAATTTTACAATATTTAGAGTCTATGAAGAAAGAACTTTGCAATATCCTGAAAATGAGCACATATGTTCTGTCTTTAGGGCAAGATATTGAGGGTTACCAGCCACTGTGGTTTGAGAAGAGGACAGACGAGACAGGCGATAACATTTTTATCTACAAAGGCGGCTACTGGGAGGCCAAAGAAAGACAAGACTGGAGCCAGTGTCCTCAGATCTTTTAGGACAACATGCCTCTTGCTCCACAGCATCAGCCAGGCTGAGCATTTCCTCGTGGTTTAAGGATACTCTGAAGGATGGAGAGTTGTGTGTATGAGTTTGGATGTACATGTGTGAGTGAGTGAGACAGCTAATCTCTCCAGGGATTTTCAAGCACAAAAACATCTGGTTCCTAATTTACTTGCTCTTCCTCTGTTATATCTGCATTTCAAAAAAATGCATGGCCTCAGTATAAGAGAGTTAAGAGCTGCGAATAATATGTACACTAAAGGGAGTTTAGTGTACACGTGATCAGGTGTGTGGGGATAATTCTAGGCTGAAGACCGATGTCTTATTTTCTTCAAAACTGGCACAACTTGCTGAGATCTCCCAGTGATGCTGGGTTTCAAAAGAAATTTAGCAGGACAAAGCCTTCTTCTGTGCTAGAAGACTTCAAGACCAATCCCTATGATTTCTTGGTGTTCTTTATTAATCTGTTTCTCAAAACTGCACAAACTGCAGTTTGAAAGGATTAACAGTTATTGTCTGACTGGCCTCTAAAGAACAGTCACTCCACCAAATCTTTTTACAGATAATTGCTTTGTCTCCCATAATCTTGAAATTACAGTATGTCCACCTCCGTCACTGTTACATTTAAGTCAGTAGCAGAGAGCAGCACACACCCACTGAAAGCACTTGAATAATGTCTTCACTGACCCTGGAGGAGCCTGAGTGTGAGAAAATGACTAAAACAACATATTTGTGTAATCTCAGCTTGGACTCTATATAAAACTCTATATTCAAAAAAGTCTGCTTAAGCTGAAGATGCTGAAAGGTTTTTGCCTCATATCAGACAAAACTGCCAGCTCATTAGATTGCATGATATTATTTTCATTGCCACCAGGGGCTTCCCTCATCAATTGCTAACACTTGTAAACAGCTTGAAAGGAGTGTTAGTCCCACTCGCACTCATTCTTCCACAGCAGTCATCTGGACAGGTTTAACTTTTTCTTCCAGAGAAACTGCTGTTTCACATCAAAATGCCTAATGAGTCAACTGCAATGGACTGATTTTAAGGTCTGGATCCAGCAGCAAACGTTTACCAGGTAGGGGAAAATCGAGTTGCAGTGTAGGATCCAGGATTTTTGGAGCTCCGCCATTACCAAGAACTAAAATTTAGGATGTTGCTGCATCAGTTTAACTTTTTAAATGATGATTAAAGGTTAAATAGCTGCAGGTGAATGTGAGTGTTGGTTATCTGTTTCCATGTGTTAGCCCTGCAACAGACCGGCAACCAGCCCAGGGCACCTAGAGTACCCCTTCAAATATCTTTAAACAAAACCGTAAGTATAAATATGCTAATCTTGGGATTTTCCTCAGCAGGAGATATTATTGCTGCTGGTGGCAATTTTAGCCTTAATTATGCAACAGAATAGCAACTCCCCAGTAACCCCCTCATTGAAACAAAAAAGATTTTGTACAGATTAAAACGGTTCTGCAGGTATACCTCCAGGTAAATTCAACTGAGTAATTGTTTTTAAAATTAAATTTACCCATTATCAGGGTTTACCATTGTGGCAAGTACCAATGAACCTGTTCCCTTGCTTAAAATGGTTGCAAATGACTCTATTAGTTATTTGTATGTTAAAAATTGTTCATTTGCATTATGTTAGCAATAAGAAATCCTGCACAGTCACTTGTGATTTAAAAAAAACAAAACACTCCCCAATCAGGGAATTGTTTTATTCAGCCCAAATATTAAGTTGTATTAACATTATTTCATCATATCACTCAAAAACATTACACTTGCTCACGTTTTTGTGCGGAGGCAAGCACTTGTGTAAATTGGTAGTAAATACACTCTATAACCTGTTTATTTATAGTTTACTGTGTATTATTACAGCGGGGCATGATGCACAAATATGGCTGCCTGTTTGGTTTTGGCCTGTAAATAGCTAGAATATACTAGAAATAAAATTGTAGTATCATTTGAAGAAGATATACAGTGCTTTAACATCCATGTTGTCATATATTAATCTCTATTATGTATACATAACAAGTCATGATTGTATACCAGCTAAGGAGATGTTGGGTAAATTAAATAATGAATCTTATGTTTATAAGCGTACATAAATGATGCAATGAAATGTTGATCAAATAAAGCACAATGTCATGTTTACCTGACAGGACATGCTCTATAATTTAAAGTCCACAGCAAAGTATAGCTATGCATGGTTTTAGACTGCTTGTGCACTAGGCCTCTTCACCTAGCTAGCTGTTTGTGGATTGTTACTGAAACACCTTTTGTGCCCGACTGCCTCAGAAATTTTACATTTTTGAACTCAAATAAAGACTTAAAGCTGCCAGTGTGCAACCGTTTACTGTCACACCAGTGGTTATAATCTTCTGTCAAACAAAGCACAGGTAATAAAGAAGAAAACAGAGTTTGTCACAATGCTTTAAAGTGGGTATTTCTGTCTGGAGCTTTTCTTGAGTCCAAAGCAACTGTCCTGATCTACAAAAACATGTAAAAAATGTATTAGTTGTTTAACTAATGTTGTTTACTCAAAAAGAATAAATAAAAAGTAAATAACTGAATTTCCTCATGTGCTCAGCCGTCACTCGTACATGAACTACATGGATTTACGAGGTTTACCCTACAAACTGAAAGCATTATTTCTAAACTCCACCTTCTTTAGAAAAAAAATATTAAACATGCAAGTGTGATTGTTTTGTTGTACCAATGCTATGGTGACGATGAGTCATGGAAAAGACATTTGCATATTTTACAAGTGCACATGCAAACTAACCCTTAACTCATTCAGCAGCACCTGAAGTAATGCACAGGTGTAAAAACATGCTTCCAAGTACATCCTGAAGACTTACCCAAGATCCAAGATTTTTAGAATAAAACTGAACCCATAAGCCCCAGTGAAAGATGCTCTCTTACAAATTTGGCAGATAACATAAATTTGTATTTTGATTTCAGTTATTTTTCTCATTTCATCAGCAATCCTTTACAAACCAGATGATGGGCAGCCTGTGATTGACAGATGCAACAGTGTTCAACATTTTTCCATGCTCACTGTATTTACTATCATGCAATTGCATGTGCATTAAAGTTTAAAGCCCCTGGCAGCAGTTCAATGCATGTATGGTCAAGATGACACGGTGAAGAATCAGAATGGGGAAGAAAGACATTTTAAATGACTCTGAATGTGGCTGGTTGTTGGTCTGAGCTGATCTGAGTGTTTGAGAAACTGCTGATCTACTGGGACTTTCCCACACAGCCATCTCTGGGGTTTACAGAAAATGGTCTGATAAATATAAAGTTAGCAGCAGTTCTCTGGGTGAAAATGCCTTTTAAATTCCAGAGGTCAGAGGGGAATGGCTAGGCTGTTTCAAAGGGAAAGGAAGGCTGCAGTAAGTCAAATGACCACTTGCTGCACCCAAGGGCATTTCTGAATGTACAACATGTTAGAGCAGATGGGCTACAGAAGCAAAAAGAGCACACAAGGTGGCACTCCTGTTAGCCAGGAAAATAAAGCTACAGTTTATACAGGATCACCAAACTTTACAGTAGAGCTCTGAAAAAATTTCGTTAGGTATTGATTTCTGCTGCAACATTGAGATGGTGGCATCAGATTTTTGAGGCGTAAGGTCAGAATTTGTAGTTATTTATTAATTAACTTATCCTGTCCGGCACCTTCAGCAAGCACAATCATTGTCTGAATGCACTGCTGTGCCAAACACATTTGCTTTTCAAACAGGAACTCTATTCAATTTTATCCTTTGTACTTTATATATATGCATATATAGCGAGAGTAATAACTCAAAAAGAACTGATACCCATCTATCAAGGTATCAGAGAGTGAGAGAGGTGTGAGAATCATTCCTACTGTTCTCTATAAAACTGTACAACAACTCTTCTTTCTGTGACTGGTGAGCACTCCTGTCAGGCATAAGATTACACAATTATTTTTGTTATACACCTTCAGCCGGTTTTTAAGATTGGTATAGTTAAAGTACATATTACTTATTATTGCACTACTGTCGTGCACAGGTTTTTTTTTTAATCCTAGGCTGTACTATTTTTATTCAATTACTCAGTTCTTAACCAATCTGACCCATTTAGGATTAAGCTGGCTGGGCTAGACGGAGCTCGTGAACTAAAAATGAGCGTGACACTCCCGGTCTATGACATACTACACAAACACAGTTAAAAACAGTAGCATTGCCCTTTAAGTGAACCGTCCAATGACACAAACCTGACAGTTTGGTGACCGAGTGACGGAGATTTGGGGATGCTGTCAGAACAAGGTAAAAGCGGCGAAGCTCCTATTCTAATCAAGTATCTCTGAGGTGTATCTAATTGGTTTCTAACTCGTCGCAAAGCCTGTAGGATAAACGGGTGTTTCCTTTTTTCCTTAGTATTCTTGTAGCTAACAACCTGCTGTTAGCTAACACTGCGGTTTAGAGTCACTAGCTAGCGTTAGCATGAGCATAATGGCATTTAGCCGTCTGGTGTCAAGTGCCAGTCCACAGTAGAGGTCAGATAACTTCAGACACATTACTGTTAAACTGTGTGAGGCTGTCGACCCCTCTGTTTTGGCTAAAACTGTTAAATTTAAAGCGCTCAGGGCCATGAATGAAATGTTGTCAGAGTGCGCTGCACTTAGCGTTATATGTCGCTTCTGATGTCAGGTTCTCGCTCTGCTTCTCCAGAGCTGGGAAAAAGATGCTATTTGTAGCCTGCATAAACGGGAAAAACATAATTCCCCTGATTTCATGTGTAGATTAATACTTATTGGCTTTAAATGACAGGCACACGGCATGCCTCATCGTGTTTACAGCTCACTGGCTCGTCACTTGCGGTCCTTTTGCTACACGTCGGGATAATAATAACCAATCCAGTCATTCCCCGTCGTGTGTTGGAAGGCGCGGACGGTTTTCCAGCCCGCCCCGAGCTCCTCTCCTCCGGCTGTCTTACTGTTGGATAATGTCATATTGCCAACGCAGGGGTGTGTTACACAATCAGGCCGTCATGTAAAACAGAAACACGTGTCTATAGGCGGTGCTGAAAAACGCACTTCTGTTTTTTACTGGGAAACATTGACACCGCAGAGTGGGTAAAAAGAGCTGCCTCTCGGTTATTTTCGCAGCTTTCAGCCGGTTTTATCATCCATTTGTGATTGAGATGAGAGGTGCGAGCTGAACATGTGTTTTCCTTGCAGAGAGGACAATGATAAGAACATGATCAGCGCCGATGGCTTCTCAAAATGCGAGGCGACCCTGCAAGAGACAGGGAGGAGGAGGAGGCGGCCACCCGCAGAGATGCTCCATCTGCTGTCAGCTGTCATTGTTTGGCTGGTGACCGGCACCACCATCTCCAGTCTCAACAAATGGATATTTGCCGTTTACAACTTCAGGTACCCTCTGCTGCTGTCAGCTCTGCACATGCTGACAGCCATAGTGGTGGATTACGGCCTGATCAAGCTGCAGGTGATCCGCCACAGAGGGGTCGGAGAGCAGGACCTGACCCCCAGCGCAAAATGTAAGGTGTTCCTGTTGAGCCTGACGTTTTGTGCCAGCATCGCCTTTGGAAACATGGGTCTGAACTATGTCCAGCTGTCATTTGCACAAATGATATACACTACCACCCCGCTTTTTACCCTGGCCATCTCCACACTGATCCTAGGCAAGCAGCATCACATCATCAAATACACAGCCATGATGCCCATCTGCCTGGGAGCCTCTTTCAGCATTATGGGAGAGGTCCAGTTCGATCAGACTGGCTGCTTCTTTGTGTTCGCAGCAACCATGCTGAGAGGAGTCAAGTCCATCCAGCAGAGTGAGTACCACTTTCTCTACATCACTGTCCCGTTTTGCCATGCTGGGAAGCTGACATGTTGTTTTGTCCCGTTGCTAAAGAAAACAATAACCCAATTGACATCAGGGAGCATTTTAGACACTGCAGCCGTCTGCGGTCCTGGAACTTCTTAGAAATTTGGTGATTCACTTCTCCGTTCATAAACGCACCCTAGCATTAAGGCGGAATGGCACATTGGCTGGTTTTTCAGTTGCTAGGGGAACGTGATAAATAAACACATATGTTTTTGTGGTATGCCCCAGTGGCTGGCTGATCTGTTGTATGTTTATTTTGGTTTCTAATATAAACTTTAATTTCATTATGAAGATGATTTTATCTTCTTTACATTTGCTGCTCAGGTTTTGATTTACTGAATAAGCTTTTTGTACACTCAACATTTCAGAAAATCCACCACAAACTGAGAAGTTTTTGAATTGCAAATCAGTCAGGTTCTTCTCTGCAGTCCTGTGTGTCCCTCACTCTCTAACTTTCCTATCTAGCTATAAAGACCTAAAATGCCCCCAAAATAATAATAAAGGCCAGATTGTTGCTTGACTTTGTTAAATCTTAAATGATTCTTAAGAGACCTTTAAAGTTCGTGATTGGATTATCTAAATGAGGTAAAAATGAATGGCTTTCAGTTGAAAAAAAACATGCGAGAGATTCCTTTCTTAGATTGATGTCATGTGGACTAACTTTTGCCCTCGCTGCATTTGTCCGGTGTACTCATTCACCTAATGTTCTGAGCTCTCACTGGAGCTTTCATTACATAAATTGCTTTAAAGCTGCAAACCGATTGCGCCACAGATCGGTAGCTTAGCTTCCGCAACGTCATCAGTCTTCATAAGAATGTGGTTGTCAGAGAGGGACAAAAAGAGTCTCTAAACACACGTATAAAGAGAGGCCCTGTCTTTAGTCTGTTGCAGAAGCAGACATGCAGGTTGCTCAGAGGAATGTAATGCTGCACACTGTTCCTGGTGGAGCAGAGGTACAGGCACGCTCATAACCTCAAGGGTCATCACTTTAAATCCCTTCTTAACAAATTGCAGATGTTTTTTGCTTGTTGCTTTGTTTAAATGTTGGAAGGAAAATGTAGGTCCTGCTTTTGCTTTTGGGATGTAATATGTAAACGATGTCCTGAACATTTTATTTTTAATCATGGCTAAAATTTTATGCCCTCAGATGTTGTCTCATGTTTCAAGAAGCTATTTTAAGCCTCTTACGCGTGTTGTTGCAGCAGTTTATTTTTGTACTCTGACACACTTTGTTAGGGCATTTTTTTTTAAAAACATTCAGCATTTAGAGTTTTGTTGTTTAACAGTAATGTGTTTGATTTTCCATGACATCATGGCATATTACACAAATTTCCCAAAAAGGAGATTTGCATAATGACCTCTGACGTGCTTTTCGCTCTCCTTTTGATGGACACACACGCACATAAAATCACACGGACCTGCTGTTATGAAAGTACTCCCTGTGTTTTTGCTAGGAAATATGTCTGAATCGATTGGTAGCAAAAGTATCTTTTGTAATGGGGAATGTTACAGTAATACAGATTTTTTTTTTTTTTTTTTTTTTTTTGCCTGTTGCAGCTGCTCTCACACATCATGGTAACTACATAGACTGTATATAAAGGCTGGACATAACTACCGCACTGGACTCATTTTAAAGGCTCTAGGTTAGCATTTGGCCCCTGTCACGTGAGCCAGACCTGACCAAATATGGACGAGAGAGTGGAGCATTAACCTGTCAGTTAGTGCTAGCAGGCTCTGTTAGCATGCTATGTCCATACAGCATTCTGCTGCAACACACTGATAGAGATATTTGCTAATTAGACTAATAAAGCACTAATTAATTACCACAGCTGATGCACAAGCTTCTGGGATGCTCTGCACCTCATAGCAAACCAAAACATTAGTAGACTTTTAAACATGTTCCAAAAAGTAGGAACAGCACAAGCATGGTGTAAAAGCTCCGGCTCAGTGAGGCACAGCAGATAATCATCACCTGTCTGCGATGTTATGAAAATAAAAACTATGAAATGTATCTGGTTATATCAGGCTGTAAACATGTGGTTTAGTGTTGTAATTTTCAGCAACTTTTGGCATGAGAGTCTATTGGAATGTACTGCTTTAAGTGGTCGTTAAAGGAACTTCACTTCAGTGTTGACTTCCTTTTCCAGCTTGCCTAAAACACACATTACATTTTGACAGACTGAAGGGTAATAGCCATTTGAAGTGTGTGTGCGTGTGCATGTGCGTGTCATTGCTGTTACAACAGATGTAGCTGTCACAGAGAGATTACAGATGTAAATATAAAGTAAACCAGATAAACTAATTCTCCCTAAATGAGTACAGATCAGGACATTGATGTGACTAGATAAGCTTGAAGTGTTTCCTCTTTCTATTGCAAAGCCTCTGCGTACTTTCATTTGTATACATGTCTTTTCTGTATACGAAACTCTTTATGTGCTGGGGTGGGGGTTTGTCATCCCCAGTCTCATCAGACCGTTGATGCACCTGCAGCTCCACGTTGGTGTTATTGTGCAGCATCTCCAGCACTTACAGCATGTGTGGGACTATTAAATTGAAAGAACTGCTGTCATGTTTTTTAGCTTGTGACACCGCTAGCTGTGCCTCAGTATCTTTACTTTGACACAGCTGGGCAGTGCTTAGTTTTCTGTTTTCTGTATGGGAATAAGTAGTGTGTTCTGTTTGTAACTGCTGTGTACATTTGTCTGTTTTTATAGGTATTTTACTTCAGGAGGAAAAGATCAACTCCGTGTTCCTGCTGTACCTGATGTCCATTCCCAGTTTTTGCATCTTGGCCATAGCTGCTCTCGCCTTGGAAAACTGGGCTATGCTTGAGTCGCCGCTTCATTACGACTGCCACCTGTGGGTCTTCATCTTGCTCAGCTGCCTGGGCTCGGTCATGTACAACTTGGCCAGCTGCTGCGTCATCACGCTCACCTCGGCGGTCACTCTGCACATCCTCGGCAACCTTAGCGTGGTGGGAAACCTGCTGTTGTCTCAACTGCTCTTCGGCAGCGAACTGTCGGCCCTGAGCTGTGCCGGCGCAGTGCTCACGTTGTCTGGCATGCTCATCTATCAGAACTCAGAATTTATCGTTAGCTACCTGGATGCACGCAGGGCCAAAGCAAAAGGCTCCGTACGAGTGGATTTTCACAGTGCACGTGGAGAAGACTCGGTTAAAGCTAGTGCGTCTGATAAAACATATCATCCCCATCATCAGGGCACAGACAGAAAACAGGAAGACAAAATGGACTGAAAAGAAAAGAGGAGTCGTACCCTAGTGTGTGACTTTGTACAGCTATAGTGTCGCCAACAGTGACAGATGTTTTTTAAAATTTTTTTGACTTCCTCACTGTGCCACTTTATTTATCTCCAATTCACACAGAACTGGAGTCTGCAGAGAGGAAAAGTTGCCTTTTTGCATTAGTAGTACTATTATTATTATTATTTATTTATATTTCTTTGGTTTACAATGAAGGTAACTTTTTTGCCCTTATCCGTGTCACATATAGCCTATAGCGGTATATGCATGCATGAGCACACTGAACTCATTGATACCTCATCAGGTATTCACACTGTCACTCTTACTACTCCACTGTGAAAATGTTCTCGTATCCAGAGGGCTTTAATCAACGTTTTGGGTGTCTGTTGTGGATATTATCCGCTACAGTAAAGCCTCATAGATTGGGGGGGGGGGGGGCCTCAGATCTGAGCGGGCACAATTTGTAATAAAAAGCTATATTTATGGTACTGTTACCTGACACTCTCCCGGCCCTATTGTGGTAAGGGACTGGGTGTTTTTGGCAGCTTTTTTATGTAGACATGTAATGTGGGTAGCTTGTTAAATAAAGGCAAAGGCACTGCTGTTGTGAGTGTTGGTAAGTTACGAGTATGGATAGAGCTGACACTTCTGTGCAATGCCACATAACATTTCCTCTCCTGAAGCACATTTTTAATAAGAGGCTGTGTTTCGTCCTACTATAGGAATGTCAGTGTGGCTTTCCACTTCAGGCCTAAATTTTGTTCTCGCTCCAACCTGGAAAGACGGTCTCTGTAGAGCTAGTCCAATTATTTCCAACTTTTACAACGGCGCACTGATAATTAGGTTCACAAGGTCTCTAAGGAGTGTCACTCAACCTTAGCTGGCTTTTCCCTCTGGAAGACCTGAGGAGGAAAAAAAAAAAAGAAGACTTGAGATGTACTTTAAGGTCGCTTCTTAAATCCTAACCTTTGTTAAGCCAGCACGTCTTAGAGAAACTGACTTCTTTTAAAAAGTGTTCCGTTTTCACTCTCAGTATTTAAAAAGCATCTTATTATGACATATTTTAGCCCCCCTCTGATATTTATATGAAAGAAAATATTTATTTTTTAGGGCCTTAGCAATAATCAGAGGGGGTTTAATGCTGTGGAATTTGGTCCTCAAGTGTCTTGCAGCTGTGTACATGTAAAGTCTGAGTGTGTTAAAGCAGACGCTTGCATGCTTTTGCTCCAGAAAGCATCCAAAATGTCCTCGGATGCTTGTTGCACACCTTCCTACATGCACGGTATGCCAAATGTTTACTTTAAAGCTTTTTTTTTTTTTTTTTTTGTCTTGTGAAACCTGTTCTGTCAGTGACCAGATACGACCAATGCTCACGTACAGTGTGAGCTCTCAAAAGATGAAAACAACAAAGCCCTGCGTGGAAAAAGGCTCAGTATGACACACCAGTTTTTTCAGCATGTTTCACCGTAAGAATAACAGCAAACAACGCCGCATGTTGATTCAGCTGAATAACATTTCAAGGATGTCATTCATGAAAATTACTCAAAACGTGTAAGATGCTTTTATAATTCCATGATTAGTTGAAAATGGTTGCATTTAATTTCTTTTGCAGTGTGTATGGTTTTACTGGTTTTATATTTCTTAATAACACCACTCACATTTAAAAGTGATGTTCAACAGATCATTTCACTGGTTTTAGGCTACTGTACTGAATACCTCAACTCTTAAACAGGACTTATGCCCCCTTGCGTTCATAGGACTGAGATCAAGCAGCTTTTCAATAGTCATAAAGAAACCACAGCGAGGGAGATCGCTCACAGATAAAATAGTTCATATATACATTTTGACAATTTAATAATCGGTAAGCTGTAGTTGGTTTGCAGGTTTATGATCTAATTTCACAGTCTCAGCTCTGTTTGGCAGGTTTGGCTACTTGTTCTTGTCATGTTTGAGAAGATTATGAGTCTGGAGAAGATAAAAAAAACAAAGCAATTGTTGCATTGACACGGTACGAAGACGCCGCTTAAAAAAAAGCCTACAGTTCCTGTGTGCATACTGTGTTTGATTGTTTGCAAAGTTAGTTGGATGTAAATAGTTATTTTATTTTGTTATGTATTTTATAGTCATATGACTGGTTGAAACTATACTGGTTCAGGAATGAAATGTCTGCCTCATGCCTTAATTGGACATACTGTAGATGAGAATGCAGTTTTGATGAATGCTGTAGGTGTTTTTCTTGTTTACGGGCAAAGATACGGCTCATCCATGTACACGTGACCTGCAAATGTATGAAAAGAAAAAAATGGACTGGTATAATAAAATAACAAAACCAAACACCTCATTTCTGAATTGCCTTGTTCTTGAAACTGCATTCATATCTGAAATGAATTCAACACCACCTTCCTGTTATGGGGTTAGAGAGACCAACCACATCCTTTGTAATTGATGTAATTATATGCTTAGGTTGGGTCACTGAGTTTAACCCTCCTGCCATCCTTTAAAAAACTCACACCCATTACCCTAGGGACCATTCTCAGCCACGCCCAAAAACGCCATAAAAAGACCATATATCCATATTTTATTCCACTTTAAATTAGCCAACCTTGTAAAACTACTTCTCCCTGAAATATTCATGTAAAGTTTTAATTATATTGTCGTTGTTTTAACCCTTCAAATCCCAGTGTTATTACATGAGCGCCCTGTGTTATAAGCCCCAAAAAACAAAAAACGAAACTAAATATTTCCACAAAAAACCAGTTGAAGTAATATGTGATTGTCATTATAAGTAGGCCTTTAGATGGACCAAAGATTGGCACCAACATACATTTTGACCTGCCATTATTTTTTTGCATTTTTTTTGCAATTTAAAAATTAAAACTTCAAGGCCCTGAGTCTTCATTGACATCCAAGAAAAGAAGAAAAAATAAAATCATATAATGATAATTTGGGGATGAAAAATAGCGTTTATAATGGAAGTCAATGGGCAGAAAATGGTCCCCAGGGTGATGGGTGTGGGGATTTCTGCTGCTCAGCCATTTTAGGCTGATTTAAGGAATTCACACTGGAATATTAACATTGACAGGTAAAAACTATCCTGTGGCAAGTTTGGTTATATTCCACTGAACACAGTGGAAATGGCAGCCATTTAACACATAGCAGTGGCACAAAAAGGTCCCAAGAAGGCAGGAAGGTTAAACTGAATTCTTAACACACATCTTAGAAGACATTAGCATTTTTAACTATTGTAAATACATTTATTGGATACTTTATTAGCCACACCTTGCTAGTACTGTGTTAGACTCCCTTTTCCTTTCAGAACTGCATTAATTCTTTATGATATAGATTCAACAAGGTGCTGTAAACATTCCTCTGAGATTTTAGTTCCTATCGATATGACAGTCAACAGAGTTACTGCAGGTTTGTCATCTAAACATCCATGATGTGAATGAGGGGATGGCCGTGATCAGCCATACACAGGTAGGCTGTGTTGTTGGTGCGAAGTGGCTCAAAATGTGCCAAGAAAATGTCCACCACAACGTTATACCGGTAGCAGCAGCAGCCTGAACCATTAAAACAAGTCAGGATAGATCTATGCTTTCATGTTGTTTACACAAAACCACGACTCATCAGACCAGGCAACGCTTTCCATATTTGCTGTTGTCCATGTTTGACGAGGCCGTGGCATCAGTATCCTGTTCTTAGCTCACAGTAGTAGCAGCCTGTTTGGTCTTCTGCTGTTGTAGCCCATCTGATAAAAGATCTGATATGTCATGTGTAGTCACAGGTGCCTTGCTGCATACCTTGGCTGTAACAAGTGGTTATTTTTGTTACAGTTGCCTTCTTATCAGCTCAAACAGTCTGCCCTCTCTCCCTCCTCCTCTGGCACCCACAAGGCATTTTTGCCCAAGAACAGCCACTCGCTGGATATTTTCTACTTTTTTTGGACTGTTCTCTGTAAACCCTAGAGATGGATTTATGGGAAAATCCCAGCAGATCAGCAGTTTCTGAAATACTCAGACTAGTCTGTCTGCCACCAACAATGTTCTTATATCAACTTTTATCGCCTTTCTTCCTGATTCTGAAGCTCGGTTTGAACTTCAGCAGGTCGTCTTCATCATGTCTAAAGACACTGGACTGCTATCACGTGATTGGCTGATTAGATATTTGCATTGATAAGCAGCTAAAGAGGTGCACCTAACAAAGTGGGGGGTGAGTATCATTAAGGTCCTCAGAAACTTTCACATATGTGCAGTTCATAGAATAGAGTCTGTGAAGGTTCTCAGTCATCCAGGTCATCGTAGTCTAAGGAGCTTGGAAAGAAAAGCGTCTGGACTTCTTTCAGTTGCTTGAAGACGTTTCACCTCTCATCCGAGAAGCTTCTTCAGTTCTAAGGGTCAATGGTGGAGAGTCCCAGATTTAAGCCCAGTGGGAGTAACCCCCCAAAGAGGGACAAAGGACCCCCTGATGATCCTCTACCTAATCACATGAGCCAAGGTGTGTAAGCGGGTGTGGGTCCCAGTCAGCCAGGGTTTCGGGTGAGCTCATTGTGAAACCTGGTCCCACCCTATCATGTGATTTCCTGAGGTCAGATGGCCCAGGATGTGAGTGGGCGTTAAGGCGTCTGGGAAGGGATCGCAAAACTGGGTTATAGATGGCAGACAGTTGGTGTCGTAAACCACCGCCTCTGTTCAAAGATGGTCGCTCACAGTGGACGTAAATGGCTTCTTTCACTCCTCTTTCAAACCATCTGTCCTCTCTGTCCAAAATGTGAACGTTGGCATCCTCGAAAGAGTGACCTTGTGTGTGTGGGCTTCCGGTAAACTTCGATGTTGAGGTTGCCATTCTCTTCAATGTGCACAGCGCAGTCCAGGAAAGGCAAACAATTGTCCTTTGTGTCTTCCCTGGTGAACTTGATGTTTTTATCCACAGCGTTAATGTGAGCAGTGAAGGATTCCACTTCTTGTGTCT
Source organism: Diplotaxodon limnothrissa (assembly GCF_057381915.1). Classification (NCBI taxonomy): domain Eukaryota; kingdom Metazoa; phylum Chordata; class Actinopteri; order Cichliformes; family Cichlidae; genus Diplotaxodon; species Diplotaxodon limnothrissa. The sequence continues at coordinate 45,322,315 of NC_140602.1, read as the reverse complement.
TGATTTTGACCCAGGTGTCGTCCACATATCTGTACCAGTGGCTGGGTACTCTCCCTTTAAAAGAGCCAAGAGCCTTTCTTTCCACTTCCTCCATGTAAAGGTTGGCTACAATAGGTGACAGCCATGTTTTTGTCTGTAGAAACCCTCGTTGTATTTGAAATATGTAGTGGTGAGGCAGAGGTCTAACAGTGTGCAAATCTGATCGGGTGTGAAGTTGGTCCTGTCTTCCAAGGAGCTGGAGAAAGAGAAGACAAATGGTAAACGGTAAACTTCAACCTCAGTTTAACGGAAGCCCACACACACGGACCAGTACCTCCTTGGCTCATGGCTCATGTGATTAGGTAGAGGATCATCAGGGGGTCCTTTGTCCCTCTTTGGGGGGAAACTCCCACTGGGTTTAAATCTGGGACTCTCCACCATTTGACCCTTAGAACTGAAGAAGCTTCTCGGATGAGAGGTGAAACGTCTTCAAGCAACTCAAAGAAGTCCAGACGCTTTTCTTTCCAAGCTCTTTAGATAGAATAGAGTTGGAACTAATTTTCATTTCTGATTCAAGATCCACTGATTATAAGATTTGAAAACTTTGAATCAGTTTGTATAACTTTAGCAATTCCCAGCTTTTCCTGCAGCTTGAAAAATCTCTGCTGGGGAAATAAGGCCTGAGCCACCTCATGTTGGTGCTTTCTCACTTCGAGGACATTTTGAAGCAGTTATGCATGCTCACCACTGGATGGAGCACTTTGTGTGCTTTGTGATTTAATGGCACCATATCTTAGGCTCTAAAACTTTTCAAACACTTAACAGAGTCACAGCTGAAGTTGAGCATATTTTTTTAAGCTGTTTTCTCCCAGACGCTTGTTTGTATCCGTCTCTGTGTGTCTGCACTACGTCCTCCTTTAAAGACATTCTGACTTCTGTAAACAAAGTCCAGTGGTCATACTTTTGCCTCAATAAGGCAATGCTCCTCACTTTTTTTTGCCACTGTTAACTCCTTATTTTCCACCCTGATGATTCGTCTGGAGCACTCCAGTAGAGCCACGGTCAAAGTTTATATGAGGTTATGCGCCATAAATTTTCACATGGCATCCTCCAGAATCCACTAACAAGAGGAGGAGGGACTCTTCTGAAGGTGACAGAGATGGATGAACCAGGACCTGATGTGTTTCTTTCTTCTTCTCCTCCTCCTCTTTCATCCCTTTTTGGGTGGTTCGTGTAAGCAATCTGCACTCTCTCTCCAAACATGCATCCTTACGAAGCGCTGCAGTGTGAGGTGTGATGCAGGGCTGAGCTCCCACAGCTCCCCAGAGAACTTTAAAGGAGGAGCAGGGAGAGGAGCAAGGCGTGCTGACTCCTAAAGATCACCACAAAACACACCCTGAAACAGGTGAGTCACACCAAACCTCAGCAGCTGCCAACCCCTAATCTGAGTCTAATTTTCACAGTCTTGTTTCTTTGTGCTTCCCATGTTGTGTCAATGAGTACTAGATTTTTCCAGTGTCTCAGCACATAGTTGCACGCTGTTATCAGATTCTTTTAGTAATGCTTGCTACATTACTATATTTGTACGTGTTTTTCCCGCCTCTGTGCCGTAGTCAGGCATCTGCTGCGATAAACTGAGACGTCCTTCTGTGTCGGCAAAGGCTCACAGAGTAGTTTGTATTAAAATTACTGACTGCATGCAGACGAATTCTTCAGATCTATCTGTAAAACCTGTGCTTTAATTTTACTGTAAACAGTGAGAACTATCTGGCCTGGTTGGTCAGAAATAATTCAAGTATTTTTAATCCTGTGTCAGTGATTAACTTTGGATTATTAAGGCGAAGTTGTTGCTAAAAAAACAACAACTAAAAAACCCAGAAAGTCAAGAATTATGTCAGTATGTGTTAGGACAGCTCTGTTATCATACAGCCAGGTTCACCTGTCAGACATGGAGTCAAAAACTGATGGCAAATCATCGCTAACCAGCGAAGAACTGGCTGCTATTGAGGATGAAGATGTTCTCAACAAGATGGTGAGTGAGTTATAGGTGGCTTCAGCCAATCAAATTATCCATATCACATCTATGCAAAGAAAAAGCAGTGAGATAATTGTTGTTTCGTTTCCATTTTGCCATCCTGTGTGTTCTAAACTGTGTAATTTCTGACATTTAAATTCAGTTTTATTGATACAGCACCAAATCACAACAACAGTCACCTCGAGATGCTTTATATTATAAGATAAATGTCTTACAGTATCAAAGAGACATGACCAGCTGGGTATTGAAAGGAAAGGAAAGGAAAGGGAGACAGGACAAAACACAAACTATGGGAACGAGAAGGTCAATTTTAATGACATAAAGCAGCGGCGAATAAACACAAGGAGAATGAAAACGGGTGAGCAGAAAAGAAACGCTCAGTGCTCATCATGGGAAGTCAACATCCTGAGGCTATAGCAGCATAACTATGACATAATTAAGGATCACCTGATCCAGCTTGCCATTATAAGCTTGTTGTGATCCTCATCTTAAAACTAGAAAAGGTGTCTGTCTCCTGAATCCAAACTGGGAGCTGGTTCCACAGGCGAGGGGCCTGATAGCTGAAGTCTCTGCCTTCCACTCTACTTTTAGAAACTCTACACTGTATTTGATGTAATGCAATGTTTTAAATGATTCTCACTCAGTTTTCTGCTTTAGTTTAGTAAATTTTGGGGGGATTTCTATCAACTTTCAATTCAAGTTGAAATTAAAACCTGTTTCGTTAACTTATTTCTTTTTTTTTGTTTTGTTTTTTTTTTTGTTAAGTGACAATGCTAAGTTTCACTTATTGTATAACTTAAACTTAAACTGTAACTTAAATCTGTTGGGTTGATCTGAGTTGTTAACTTAATTTAATTAAATCACATGTTACCAGTTGACATAACAATGATCTTTTTTGGGAACCACAAAAACACTTACCGGTATATGTGCGGAGAATGGTTTTAAATTCAGTTCAATAATTCTTTTAGTAGTTCTTTTATTTCTAGTTTAAATCTGGGCCAATGATGAGAAGCTAATATGGGCAAAATATTAAATATGATCTCCCTCTCTCTCCTGAGAGAATAACTGCAACACTTTGGATTAATTGAAGGCTTTTTAAGGAGCTTTCAAAACAGTCTGATAATAATGAATCACAGTAGTCCAGCTGAGAGGTAACAAATGTGTGGGCTAGTTTTTCAGCATCGCTCTGGATTATTGCACAGATGACAAAAAGCAGTCCTACATATTTGTTTAATGTGCGCGCTGAATACATATCCTGGTCAGAAAAACGACTCCAAGATTCCTCACAGTGTTACTGGAAGCCAAAGTAATGACATTACTTAGGACCAAGTAACCTCAGTTTTGCCTAGATTTACAAGACATGCCTGCAGTCATATAAAAATATTCTGAAAGACCGGATTACAAGGTGGTTTATAATATTTTTTCTTTATATTGTTTCTGTACCTGTAATTATCTTTTTAGCTCGACAACACCTCAGATTTTGAAGAGAGACGGATGATCCGTTCTGCATTAAGGGATCTCCTGAAGAAAAAAAGAGGTGAAATCTCAGGAAAACTTTGACAGCTCTGTCAAATAGTGAGGGGAAGTGCTATAATCATGACTCATTTGGTCCTTTGCTTTCCTTTTTCTTTCTTTAAATTGCCTATCATCAGAAAAACGGGAGCAGGAGCGAGGGTTAAGGCAGCAAAACCTAAGACAGCAAGGTCTGAGCAAAGCGGGAACGACAGGCGGGACCGTTAGCATAGGAAGGGCATCCATGAACCAGCAGCCGCCAATAAACAGTAACTGTGAACCCCCTAATGTCTGTTAATGCATCATCCTGCACTTCAGTTTTAATAATTTTGACACTTTAATTCTCTTCATCATTTTAGAACCAAGCAGCCAGCCATCTCCATCAGCAGCTACTCCCTTTAACAGGACAGGAGGCAGGTGAGTCACATGCGAGGCGGTGTAGATGAACATTTTTGCAAAAAGGGGATTAAAGAACAATCATCTGCTTCTTTGATATAGACATTATGCTTCAGCTCAATGAGCGGGAAAATGCTCAAAGCATTTGCCATGTGAAAAGATGAGGTGACCCATACTTTTGTGTCTTTGTTTCCTCTCCTCAGCAAGGCCAGTTCTGCTGCTGCTGCTCCTCCTGCTGCGGCACCCAACGCTAAGAATGTCAAACAGATGCTTCTGGACTGGTGCAGGGCCAAAACAGAGCCATATGAGGTAAATATGCCCTACCTCACTCTGTCTATGAATTATTGCCCCGTGGAGCTACACATAGCCCTGACTCTTATGTCCCTCTTGCTGCCACTTTTCCCTCTAAACTTATCCCGCTCTGGTATGAAACAGGGGGTGGACATTCAGAACTTCTCCTCCAGCTGGAAAGACGGCATTGCCTTTTGCGCCCTGGTGCACCGCTTCTTCCCTGACGCTTTCGAGTACTCCATCCTCAACCCCAACAAGCCCAAGGAAAACTTCCAGCTGGCTTTCAACACTGCGGAGTGAGCTCTCCTTCCTTATATGTCCTATCTGCAAAAACTCGAGCTTTGAATTATAAATAACAAAGTAACTTTACACTTACATTGTTTCTCTCAAGTCATTTTTCACTGACATTTGCACTTTCTGCAGGAGGTTGGCAGGCTGCCCCCCTCTGCTGGATGCCGATGACTTAGTCCGGATGAACGAGCCCGACTGGAAATGCGTGTACACATATATCCAGGAGTTTTACCGCTGTCTGGTGGAAAAAGGCCTGGTTAAAACCAAGAAGCGGCCATAGACTCAGAAACTTCGGGAGTTGCTGTGATTACAGTTTTTACAAATATTACACACATTACAGAAAGCTGATGTCAAAAGGGACAATGTTGTGTGCTTTTTTTCAACTAAATATTTACATCTCGCCTCCGATCACATCTGGCTCATGTATCACTTGAATGTGCCAAATGTGTAGTATTCATATTGGTTTGTGTGTGTTAGCAGGGGCTTGTGGGTGTCTGTGCTCTCAGTGGACAGCTGGCGCTTTGGATCAGTACATTCCAGTGAGATTACACATGTGTATTAATCCCACAGTCACAGGGAGATTCTGGGAACAACTTTTATGATGATGCTGTTAAGGGCCAGAGAGTGTAAGCACTACAGATCCATTTAATAAATATTAGTTCCATTATATGCGTTGTACCCCCTACTGTTATATTGATAAAAATGGTACTAAAGCATTTCCCTGATGCCATTTTCTCCAGCAGCTGGTGGTGTGCTGGATACTTTAATGAACAGTTTACAATTTGCCTTGACATGGGGCGTGGAGTTTAAAAGACGTGGGCTGTCTGCAACTCTGACTATCTCACCTTTAAAATTTGTGATCAGAACTTAATATATATACTTTAGGGCCATGAAAGGGAATGATTGTACAGCCTACATCTTTACAAACTTCAAAAAACAGAATTGGGTACACAAGTTTGAATTTATTCTGGATTGTCCCTAAGCCACAAATGATCAACAATGTCTTTAAACTTGACAAGTCCAAGGCCTGTTAATTTCTCATTAGTGATCATGATTGACTACGACTGGTAGTTTGTCTGGCAGCATAAAGGATTTATTTGATAGGATCAATACTCAGAATATTGAGAAAGTCTAAAGATGGAGAATTGCCAATTTGCACAAGTTAGGAAGGTTTTTCTGAGCCATTTCTAAGCAACTGCAGGTTCCAAGATCATCAGTTCAAACAACTGTATACAAATACGAGTTATTCTGATATGTCACCACTTTGCATAGATCTGGAAGAAGATGAGAGGAAGTTGGTCAGCATTTTCAGGAACAATCCAGGAACCTCTGAGGCTCAGCCTGCCTGCCAAGCCATAAACTGGAAACTGCTGAGAAAACCAGCATCACTATCCACACTGAAGGGTGTTTTACATCGCCATGGAGATAGAGGATGCTGACCAAGACAGAAGCCCCTGCTCCAAAATCAACACCTTCAAGCTTGACTGAAGTCTGCAGATCCCCACATGGACAAGGCAAATGCCTTATGAAGAAAAAAATGTATTATCAGACAAGACCGAGATAGAGCTATTTGACTACAGTGACAACGGGTGTGTTTGGAGTAAAGGTAAAGCTTCCACACTTACCAGCTTTTAAGCATGGTGGTGTTAGCATAATGCTCTGAGGCTGTTCTGCTGCCATTCGTACTGGTACGTTGCACAAAGTGGATGGAATATTGAAGGAGAAGAACAACCTCCAAATTTTTCACCTTCACCTCAAATCAGCAGGTGGATCATTGAACAGTTGATGGTTCCAACAGCACAGTGATCCCAAACACATCAAAACAGGTTTTTGAATGGATAACGCAGGCTTATACTAAGCTTCTGGAGCGGCTTTCCCACAGCCCTGATCTCAACCCTATTGAAAATTTGTTGACTATGCTTAAAAGCCGGGTCCAGTCAAGGAAACCAACTAATGTAAATGAACTCTACCAGTTCTGCCAAGAAGAGTGATGAAATATCCAGCCAGAACTGTGGCAGAAGCTTGTTAAGCTTAAGCTTAGCAGCTTGCTGAGAATCCCTGTACGAAATATTAGTGGGGTATATATTTAAATCTGTGTGGATCAGAAAAAATATAAAATTAAGTCAAACTTGTGCACCCAATTCTTGATTTTTAGAGTCTTTTTCCATCCAGGAAAAAGAACAGTACAAAGAAATCATTAAAAGCCCCAAATTACCATGACATTCATGCTCATGCTGCGTGGATGTAAACTCCTGATCACAAATGTTCCCTTTTTCTTGCTGTTATGTTTCTTATGATGCCTCACACTTTATTTTCTGGAATCTCTTGTATGTTCACAAGAGTTTTTCTGATGTGCATTTAAATGCAGTCCAGCAAAATCTGTAGAGTAATTTTCATACCTTGCAAAGAATCAAAATTAAAGGCTTTATTAAATGCTCTTTTAGAGAAAATGTTGTATGTAGTCAGTTTGGTTTGAATGCATTGTCACTGTATAGACTGGCCCTACTACTGGCCCAAACAGTAATAACAGTACTTTTGAGGTAATATGTTTTCTGTTGAGACACGGTTGCTTTTTGCAGTTGTTTACTGCGCAAGCTTGTGTGTATTAAGGAATATAATACAAACGTTAAAAAAAATGCAAAGTCACAAACATTATACATCAAAATTCTGTTTCTTGATAGGCTCGACAAAAAAGCTCGGCATAAACACCATCAGTTGCTATTAACGCTTATTATTTTGTTCGTTTAATGGATTGTTGTGATGTACATAATATTACATAATATTACCAGCTGCCAGTGCCCAAAGTGAAATTTAAATATTGACATATGGATCAATTCGTGCTATCAGTGACGCACTAATGTCAGATTAATGCGTCAGTGATAGGACAGATGCTCAGTTATTTCTGGCCGGCTGCACTTTGGCAGCTGAATTTTGTTTTGCCTGTCCTGCTCTGCCCACCCCCTGGTGTTCATGCTTTTATCTAGGGTGTATGTGTGATGGAGAGAGAGAAGGAGAGGTTGTGTGCTGGGAAGACAGAGAGGGAAAGAGAGGCGCTGGGTCGGTGTAAGACTGCTGTGCAGGAGGTGCAGGCGGGATGCTGACTACAAAGTGCACAGCTGCACCGGCGAACTGCGCGAGGTAGCCAGAGGCAGCGATAGTAAGTAGGATGAGGTATAATCAACTGCTGTATCACGGCACAGGCATCAACATGCAAGAGTCCGGGCGCATCAACCGTGACCGTTTTCTGTCCTGACAGCCCGGCGGCGGCGCAGGCTGCACCGTGACAAGACGATCCACAGTACCGACGGGTCGCATCAGCCCTGCAGACCGGACGAGACTGTCTCCGGACATCATCGATTTTACTCTGTGACAGCCAGCTCACGTTCATAAGTGTGCGAGAAAAAGAAAAGAAGAAGAAGAAGAGGACTGATGAATGTGTGAGCTCACCTTTTCGTTCACCTTGGAAATATAACAACGCATGAAAGGTAATTTTCTCCCCTCACAGCGTCAGTGTGAGGGGAGAAACAGCCGCTGTCTTTGTGTTTGTCTTGGTTGCACCTGTAAAACTGCGTTTTTTGTTGTTGTTGTTTTCTATAAGTCTCTTACCTTTGTTTAAAACGGAGCTGTCATTCAGACTTGCAGCCTCATGGGGGGGTGCATATGTGAAAGGCCCACCGGCACCGGGTTTTAAGCTCCAAAAGTTTCCTCTTGACTTCAAACCTGTGTGATCGCTATTACTCACAGCTCTGTTTCACGGGTTATTGCTGTGATCACGTGAATTTCTCAGTTACAAAGATGTCCTCATTTGAACGTCATTCATTATTAACAGAGGTGTATAATTTATGAGTGGAAGGACTTTAAACAAAATGGAGGGAGGCACCTGTCCTTCTTATGTCAGGCATCCTCTTTCATGTAACCACAGGTGTAGATTTTAGGGTTGAACACATTTGACTCCATAAATAAAATCAGAGAAAATGCTTCTAAAATCTTTTTTTTTTCAGCAATGCTTCATTCTTTTACTCTGGAAATATTATTTATCCCTGCAATATCCAAAGCTCACAACACTGGATCTTTTCTCCTAAATGTAATTAATCCCACTAAGCCCACGAACACACACCCTGTTTTGATGTCAGTCAGAAGCTGCAAAGCTTGACTTCTGATAATTTGCCGGAGCACAGAAAGAAATGATGAGGATGAGGTTTAATGTTAGGACATTAAAAATGTTGTTAGTTTATTAAATAACCTTAAGTTTGTGTCATTTGTTATTTTCGGTAAGTCTCAATAACATAGCCAAGAAAAAAACGATTGTATAAAATGTGCAGGAAGTTTTGAATGTGGATTTATTAGTGAATCTGTGAAAAAATAAGAGGTGTGCATTTACTTTACTCCAAAGAAAAGGCACAAACTGTCAACTTGTTAAGCATCAACATCCAGGCAGAAACAAAGGAGTGGAGTGCAGGAGAGTAAATCAGCCTATATGTGTCCACTCACCAGAGATGAGCTCAAATCTATCTATGCATATATATATATATATATATATATATATATATATATATATATATATATATATATATATATATATACACAAAATTGAGACAAAAAGCCTGAAAGACTCACTGCATTATATTCCAGGAGGCTGTTGTAAATTGTTATTTGTGGGGTTAGTTTTGACATTTCTAAACAGAAAGAAACAAATTGGAGCATTAAAATTACCAGAATGCAGGAAATGAAGTGTACAATGCTTCAAATTTCCTAGGGGACTAACACGTACCCCAGGTTAATGTGTCTCCTCCTGAATATTCAAGCGGAACTGACACCTACGCTTGTGACCCACAGCATCTGTTGACATTGCCTGATGTGCTTCATTATCTGCAGCTGTGTCCGATCCCCTTTGCTTCCCTTCTGACTGAACTCAAATGTTAAAGTGAGAGATTACAAAAAGCAGTGTGCTCTAAAAGCACATTACAGCCCTATTCCTTATCTAAATAACTACTAACAATCTTTTCTTTTGCTTTGTAAGAGGGTCAGGGGCTAATTAACTGTGCTTAGCAGCTAGGGTGTAATCCAGGACGCAGCAGGCCTAAAGTTAGTTCCTTAGCCCAGTTGCCTAGTCATGATAACATCATCAGTGATGCCAAGGGAGGATGATGTGGACAGGTACTCAAAATAATGTAATACTCTTTCTCATTTTCCACTCACTGCAGGCACTTCTTTTGCTCTTCCAATTGTGTGCTGACAAGCAATGTTGCAATTTTGTGCCTTTTTTACATTCTGCAAGTAGAATCACTGTGATTTCTTTTTCCTTTAAACACCATTAAGAAAAATGTCATAAACACGATGTTACAGGTTGATGGATCGCCTGCCGCAGAAACAAGTTGGCACGGACCCTTGTGGCCATAAAGTACAGCCTGGAAACTGTTCATTAATTGGAGCTGGTCTGGATTTACCTCCACAACTCCAAACACAGGAAGCACCTCTAAGCAGCCAGTCGGAAAAGCTCAAGAAAACGTCTGGATTGAATCCCATGCAGGTGGTCGTTATGCCAAAAAGGGGGACTGAGCAGATGCAGTCAGGGCAGACGAAGCCTGCGTCCACTCCAGTAACACTGGCATGCATAAGCCGACCAAGGCCAACTGCTCTTGGAAATAAACCAAGGCAAACCAGAATTTCAGTGGAGCCATCCAACGAGATAGATTTGATCCCTATTTGCATCCCAGGACCTCAGAGTACAAACATACTCCTACACTCCCCAACAGATTCTTCATTGCCTCCTCACAGTCCTCATTCTCCCCATTGCCCCCAGCCTTACCTGAACCCCACCCCCTGCCTTCCTCCACCACCACCACCACCATCCCCTCCTCCCCCTCCCCCCCCTCCTCGCCAGCCATCACCTCACCTGCCCTCCAGCCTAAGCTTCAAGCCCAGCCTCAGCCCTCAGCCCCAGAAGACCCCCTCACCTGGAAGCTCAGCACAGAGCCAGCTTCAGTCTGAGAAGCCAGGAGGAGAGAACAATGACTTCAGGTGAGAGAAACAATGTGTGTGGCTGTTTGCCCATTTTGTGTTGAAGCACAGCTACAGATGCTGTCCTTCAGTCAGGGCTGATAAGAGAGCTGATGTGTGCCAGACCACATCACATAAATCACAGCAGCAAATTTCACTAAAAGCTTTTTGAACTGACAGAGTGACACGGCCACATTGTGTTGGTAGATTTCCCAGAGGCACTTCTGTTGTGTTTATTTATTTATTTAACCTTTATTTAATTAGAAGGTCCCTTGAGATTAATACATCTTTTTCAACAAGGAGACCTGGCTGAGGAGGCACACCATTATAAAATTAGAAATTATAAAATCAATGCTTACATGTTATACAAAGTAAAGCAAGTCAAAGTCAATAAGTAACGCAATACAAAATATCAAGTTCAGTTTATGAATAGCAGTTGCAGTCTTTGGTTACAGAAGAACATATATGAGTGCTCTGAAGTCTCCCAGGGAGATAAAAGCTTTCAGCTTAATTGTCCTCTGAAGGTTATTCCAAGACCAAGGTGCAAAACGGGATACTGTTGTATCCTATACTGTTCTACCAAGTTCAGAAAAATCCTGAGTACCCTAAAAAGGAGCCACTAAGAGAAACGCAAATCATAGCAGCTGTTTAAAGGGGTTAGGAGTTTACACAGATAAGAAGGGAATTTACCCAGTATGGCTTTGTACATAAATTATGGTTGTCTCCTTTGGGTTAACGAAGGCCAGGGAAGCAGATTATAAAGTACACAGTGATGTGTACCAGACAATAAAGTGTAAATACTACACATCATGTAAAAAATGAAGTGCAGAGGTGGCAGCATGCATGTAAATAATGTCACCATAACCAAGTACATTTAAGAGTGTAGCCTATGCAAATGTTTTCTTAATTGATCAATTAATACAGGCCCTATTTCAATAATAAAAACCAAGCCTGACTTTCAGCTTTTTCGCCAAGTGCTTAATATTCAGCACTAAAGGAAAGTTGGCATCCAACCAAATACTTCTCTCCTACGGTTCAAAGACCGACATTGTCTAAGATTTGAAAGCGATTTCTAGAAACCAACATGAGCTCAGTTTTTTTAGGCATGTGAATGAATTATAACCTTTCAGTGATGCCCGCAATTCCTAAAAGTCATCACTTGTTTGAAACTCACAAACAGCCTAAATCACCGTAATGACTAAAGAGGAAATGATGGTGTCATCTGCATAAAGGTTCACGTTAGCTCTTTAGCTTGAGGCATATTCTTCCCAATGTTCTCAATTAAAAATAGAAAATAAAACAGGACCCAAAACTAAACCTTGGGGTATTCTGTTCTTTAGGAAACTTGGTTTGGCACTGTGTTCTATATAAAGTGAAGCCCTGTAACTCAAACCAGTATCACTGAATCTGCCTAACAGCAACTCATTGTAAGCAGAACCTAATGCATTTGAAAGATCAGAAAAAAACATAGCAGCACAATGCTCTGTCCTACTTAGGGAATTAATAATATCATTTGTTACCAAAACACTGGCTATTATGGTACTAAAACCCAATTTGAGAACAGACCTAGTTTGACTTAGGACTTAAGTCAGACAAATATTGTTTCAGGTGAGTGTTTATTTCAGACTCTTGAAATTTGGCAGGGTATAAAGTTTATATATCACTGGCAATAATTGGTGCCCAGTCTTATATAAGAGGAGAACACAGGCTGCTTTCCATATTTTAGTAACAACATTAGTCTACAGACTCAGATGGGAAAAATGTAATTAATAAGCTCAGGATTAAAATCAGCTGCAAGCTTTACAAGATAAGCATCCATACCGTCAGGTGTGGTTGACACTTTTGGGGGGGTGAATGGATTTCAAAGCTTTACAGATTACAGCAGCAGAATTGGTTCTATAAACAAATGGATCCATTGATAATAATAATAATAATAATAATAATAATAATAATAATAATAATAATAATAATAATAATAATAATAATGGACAGAAGGTGGCCTAGAGTGCTTTAGAGAAAGCCACAATTACATTCCAGGTCAAAAAAATCCAAACAGTTTCAAAATACATGAAATGCTGAAAACACTGTTTTGATGTGTTAACTCATTATTGTGAAAAAAAAATCACAATGATTTAGTTTTCATTAAAATGTGTTTAGAATTTATGGGTTGATGATAATTTATATTATAAATTAGGACACACTGATCTCCCTACTTAAGCTACCCTTACAAGTCAAAAGTATCAGGACTGGTATCTGCAATACTGCACCTGTATTTTTCTGGAATCAGATCGATGTCAAAATTTGCATTATCGCACAGCACTATTGTACATGTAAAACTAAAGGTTGTGCTTCAGATGTCTTAAAACGCCTTTTAAAAACATAATGCAGTTTGAGCTTGGGTGATTTTAAGTTTCTTAAACAAGCAATGGCACGTTATAATTACAAAATTCTGCAACAGATGAATATTTGTTAATATTTGTTGGGCACATTTGTAAGAAAAAGGTCTAATAATGTTGAGATATTTGGATCTTTTGGACTGAATGAAAAAATGATGTCAAAGGCTGTTTAGATGACACCAAGTTTAACAGCTCTCAAATTCATCCAAAGGCACTTTTTTTCCCTGTTTTTTTTTTTTTTTTTTTTTTTTTTGGTGTAATGTAGCTCACAACAAATCATATCTGCACACTTTAAATTATGAATAAATGGCTATCGGCAGAGCAGAATATTAACTCTAATGATGTGCTTTTATTTCTGTAAATAAGCACTGTAACTAACAACAGGATGTCTATTTACATAAATTATTTGACCCCAAACGTGTGTCTGTGCTAATAAAACCATTTTGTCAGTGCAGAAATTGCATATCCAAATAATGACAAGCAAAATGTGCAGAGGTGTAAAGCTGATTCACTGAGTCCATTTAACCTCAAATATTTTTTTTTCTGGGGAAAAAAATGCCAAATACTTGCTGGTTCCAGCGGTTCGAAAAACAGGATGTGTTTCTTTTTCTTGATCTCACGTTAAAGCAAAGTGAATCAGTGGTTCTCACTGTTTCTGTTAACCGAGGAAAATCACAAACCAAAGAAACTGATGGTTAGATGGAGTCTTAATTAATTATTTTGGATATTTCAGCACAAAATAATCAAACTGGTAATTCAAAGGATGATTAGCTCCATACTTTCTTTTTATCTTTGCCATAACTCATCCACAATCACACATGCACACACACACACACACACACACACACACACACACACACACACACACACACAGACACACAGGCAGGCAGAATACTTAGTCATCATCAAGGGATGCAGAGGTGCTTAATTGTGCTTATCTTTTTTTCTGTACACAGAAACCCTGATGAAAGCTCTTTCTCTGAGGATTACAGCATGGATTACGTCCTTGTTTACCTTAAACTATAGAACTCATGCAATTTTTCCACTGTTTCTGTCCTTTCAAAGGGTGTACATCATCACATGGAACGTGGGATCAGCTGTGCCGCCAGATGACATCACTTCTCTCTTTGGACCAAATGTCTCCGATGGGAACATTGACATGTTTATCATCGGGTAAGCAAGTAATTCTGCACGGCTCAGCGGTGCCAAAGAGACAGCCGTGAATGCCCACTCAGTCATCTGTGTTCATTTTGATTCTTCCCCTCCTGTTACCCATCACTGTCCTTTTTTTTAGTATTATTATTTTCATTTTGACATTTCTCTACTTTCTGGCACCATCCAGACTCCAAGAAGTCAACTCCATGATAAACAAAAGACTGAAGGATGTTCTTTTCTCAGACCAGTGGAGTGAGCTTTGCATGGACACACTCAGCCCTTTTGGATATGTTTTGGTCAGTAAGGAGTGAAATCTGTTGTCCTTCATAACCTTTAGTGCCATTAGAATTGTAGTTTCTTTTGCTATGGATATATTATTTTTCATCCATCTCATGTGTTCAGGTGGCGTCCCAGCGAATGCAGGGAGTGCTGCTGCTGGTTTTCTCTAAATTCTGCCACCTTCCATTTCTCAGAGGTGTGCAGACACAGAGTACACGCACAGGACTTGGGGGATACTGGGTACGTGCTACACATTACAGAGTGCTGCTTTGAAACCAGCTGAGATTCATGATGTTGCAAAAGTTGAAGTGGGCTCATGTCACTGGGGGTAGCAAGGGAAGATATAGTGTGTGTGTGCTCCCTCCTGCCAGCAGGTGCATGCATGCCTGGGTGCATATGTCAGTGTGTGACCTTCCTGTGCATGTTGATGTCAGCATCACCCCTGGCTGCTGCTGGTGCAGTCTCCTTCTCTTTGAGGTCAGTGCAGCAGCAGCAGACTGTCTGGCTTTCTGGTGTTGTGAGTGTTGGGGAAAAAAAACAACACGACCTTGTTCCCGAGCACAGATCTGGTTGATATACGCTGATGTTTGTTTAATTTTAAATCTTGTCTGCATAAGAGGTCCTTTTGACGCTGCATGCTTCGCCCTTTCCTGTCATTTTAAGGGGAATAAAGGCGGCGTCAGTGCAAGGATGACCATGTTCGGCCACCCCGTGTGCTTCCTCAACTGTCACCTGCCAGCTCACATGAGGAACCTGGAACAGAGGATGGAAGACTTTGAAAGCATCCTGCAGCAGCAGCAGTTTGAAGGAGGGGCTGCTACTGGTGTACTAGACCATGAGTGGGTGACTTTTCTTTTTTTTCTTTTTCTTTTTTTTAATAAAAGGTCTAATTAACTGAAAAAAGCTTTGCACACCCATACAAAGTGATGTTATTATTAAGTTATAACAATGAACAAATCCCACACATATATTTGTTAAAAAATGTTTCCTGCTTTGATCGAACCTCTTGAACCCTTAGCATGCACGCTTAATTTAGCTAATAATGATATGTATTTATGTTAATTTTTTTTTAATTGAATCTACATAGGCACAGTGCACTACAGTGGTAAATTGACTGTTTTATTCTTTGTATCTGTGCTCTCTTCCTGAAGTAAAGGCCTCTTTATTCTGTTCCCAGTGTCGTGTTTTGGTTTGGGGATTTAAATTTCCGTATTGAAGACTATGATATCCATGTGGTGAAATGTGCCATTGACAGCAATAAGCTGCCTCTTCTGTGGGAGCGGGATCAGGTGAGGCACCTTCAGCATTTTAATAAAGCATTCACACATTCACAGAGACAGATGGATTTTTCTGGAAGGCTTCATGCCACCTGTTTAATCAGACACTACAACCAACAGAGGGAGCTGTAGCACAAAAACCTGTGTTTAAATAATAATTATTTCTAATATTATAATTCTGGAATGTTTGCCCTACTCTGTAGCTCAACATGGCTAAAAACACAGAGCTCATCCTGGAAGGCTTCATGGAGGGACAACTTAAATTCCCACCTACTTATAAGTTTGATGTAGGCACTCATACCTACGATACCAGGTTGGTTCAGTCATCTCTATCTAGACCCTGTTTACACTTGGTTTTAAAATGCATCTTGGGCAATCAGATCCCAAGTGGAGACACACTATGATCCTAAATTTTAATATGTCAGGATGTTTCTCTGATAAGGACATAACACAAAGTGTCATCAGTGTAGTCGTCTTTGACTTTGAAGGACATCCACTCAGTCTCATCAGGTGGAATAGCACGGACACATATTATGAATCAGTCACACCAGAATAGAAATAGGATTGTAACCTTCTTGTGACTATAGGAAAAATTGGTGGTTGCCTGGTAATTGCATTATTATTGTTCCATCTGGTAAATGATTGCCATTTGATTGTCCAAAGATTGAATACGCAACACTTTTAACCTCTGGACAACAGTTTCAATTGCAAGGTGATAACACAAATCAGCTGATCAGAGGCAACCTGCCTCCAAACTGTCACGGTCAACCAGTCAGACCGGCTCATACAGATTGATGGAGGGTTTCAAATACTTGTCACCAGATTGACAACACAACAGAATCAAACTGAATCAGTCTGATCTCTTTGCAATGGGGGACTGGACTCAACTGGTTGTATTCTGGTTAGACTTCTATATAACAGTAAGGTAGCTGAGCGTATGTATCATTTTGCAGTAAAGTTGCTGTCCTGCAGAAACTATGTAACTATTTATGGAATTTCTGTTTCAAATGAGGATCTAAATGTAAGTAGTGAATGTGAATTTCTGTGCATGTAGAAAGCAGCAGATTTGTGATTTTCACAGTTTTATCAAAGTTAGCTCCTGTATCATCACAAACAGACTGCTTCTATTTGCCAACTTGACCGCATTCAGTCTCAAGCTACTAACAGACTGACTCCATCCTAATGCCGTTGTATTGCCATCTTGACTCACCTTGAAGACAGCAATTAACTGTGAGTGGTCACAAACCTGGTCCTCATCTTTAAAGTAATCATCTATAAGGCAGAATTGTCACAAGTTTCATAATAATTTTGACCCTTTTGCTGTTTCCAACAATCGTTTTCCCTTGTGGGAACAACAGCATTTATTCTTGAAACAGATCTGAACATTTTTGTAACTATTGTGTGTGATAACTGAGGGGCTCTTTCAACTTCAGCTTATCAACCTTGGCCGTAAACAGAAGTGAGCATTAGGGTTGGAGTAGCAAGTATAAATGATGATGAATTATCAGCTCTCCAGTTGGTGTTCAGATGTCTGAAATGCATTTTAAAACCAAGTGTAAACAGGGTTGTTGATTTTATTGTCTAAAAGCAAAGTTTCCACCGCTTATAACCGTGTGTCTGTTTCTCTGTCAGTGCTAAAAAGAGGAAACCTGCCTGGACAGATCGCATCCTATGGCGTCTTCGCCGCACTGGTTCACCAGTTCCTACCCACAATGCAGCACTGCAGCGTGGCCTGACCTCGTGGTTGGGGGGGGCAACTAAAGTGACACAGCATGCGTATCGCAGTCACATGAGTTTCACCATCAGTGACCACAAACCTGTTTCTGCCCTGTTTTCACTACATGTGAGACAATGATTATCATATGACCTCAGATGAAGCATGCCATAATTACATCTCTGTGTTGTTACATTGCTAGGTTGTGCTTTATCTAACTATCTATAACTTATCTCCTAGTTCCCATTCAGGGTGGATATGCCTCTGGTGGAACTGCAGGTAAACAAGGAATGGTGCAAAGCCTCAGATGCTACAGTCAGATTCACTGTTGCATCAACTTATCAGCGCAGCTCATGGGACTGGGTGGCAATATACAAGGTAAGTCTTAAGTTTATAAATTATTACACATATTTCCCACAGTGTCAGCACCTGCAATTATCTTCCTGCAGGTTGGATTCAGACATCACAAAGATTATCAGGCGTATGTGTGGGCCAAAGCGGAGCATGCAACGCAGGTGAGCCTTAGCACAAATTCACAAATATGTTTTGAGCTGAACTCAGAGATACTCTGTCTGGTTTTCTCTCCACAGGTGACATTCTCAGAGGAGGATTTGCCGAGAGATGACTGTGAATATATCCTGGGTTACTACAGTCATAACATGAACAGCATTGTTGGATTGTCATCACCAATTCAGGTAACACGAATTATAGAACAACGTGAAGCAAATGCATTCCTGTTAGTCAAGAACAGATCCAGGTACACAGGTACAATCATCAGCCACTTAGGTATGTCTTCCTAGCACCAGGGTTAGGGCAAGGTGCTGCAAAACATTCCTCTGAAATCTGGGTACATATTGACATTATAGGATCACACAGTTAATCACACAGTTGCTGAAGATTGATGAAACATAGCCGTAGTTTCCTGTTCTTAGCTGACAGGAGTGGCACCCAGGGTGGTGTTCTGCTGCCATAGCCCATCTGCTTCAAGGTTTGACATATTGTGCACATGTGAGTGAAGTTGCCCCCCCCCACCTTCTAAAAATCCAACAAAAGTGGTATCAAACGTTTGTGCTACATTTGTGCTGGTTTGTGCTGCAAAAATTTGGTTTCTGCTGCAAAGATTTTCGTTTGTGCTGCTATCATTTTAAAGATATTCAAGAAATTTTCTGTGTTGACCTTTTGACCTTTACATTTTCGTTAATATCTTTAAAACGGAAGCAGCACAAACGACAATTTCAGCAGCACAAACCAGCACAAACATAGCACAGTTGAATGATACCAGTTTTGTTTGATTCCATTAATGTGGGGGGGCTGGTTGACCTCTGACGACCTCTAGAAATTTTTATTAATATCTTTAAAATGATAGCAGCACGAACCAGCACGAACGTTTGATACCACTTTTGTTGGATTTGAAGAAGGGGGGGGCAACTTCACTCACATTATTGATATGTGATCATCTTTTACATGCATTGGTCATAACCAGAGGATATTTGGATTATTGTTGCTCTCCTATGGATATTTTCTCTTTTTCAGTCCATACTGGCTGTGTGGGATAATCCCAATAGATCAGCAGTTTCAGAAATACTGAAACGAGCATGTTCAAACCAACTTTAATCACCTTTCCTCCTAGTTCAGATGTTCAGTTTGAACTTCAGCAGGTCATCTTGACCATATCTATACGTCTATATGCACTGAGCTGCTACCATATGATTGACTAGTTGGATATTTGCATCAATAAGCAGTTGAACAGGTATAAATGGCATGGCTAGTGTATACTGTATATATAAGTAAACTGTATATTATATTTGCCATTTAAATGCAAATATAATAGCAAAAAAATCCGATTCTATCCACTAAATGTGAATATTTCCAGGATCTGTTTGTCCTCTGTGAGAGTGAAGTAATATCTGACAAATTTCCAACTGTTTGACTGACAAAACAGGACGCATGAATAAGGCAGCTGGGCTTATCAAAGAGAAAAACATGAATATTTTATCATAAAACTTCTTAATATGTCCGCTACTTTTCATTTATCTGAGTCAAAATATGGAGATTAAACTGCTACCACTGTGCAAGCAGTGAAATTACCCCCACTTTACCTGGCCACAACATTAAAAATCTGCTCGAAAATGCAGATTGTCAAAAGACACGAAGTGCCTGATATCTTTAAGTTAATTATTATTTTTAATTCACTTGCACTTATTGTACTTACTTGTAAAGCATATTGACCGTTGTGCCGACATACGTCTTGTCCTCAACAGATCAACATGCCAGTTCACAGTCCCACCGTGTGTCGCTCCGAGAGCTCCGATGTCAGCTCTGAAGATGACAGCACTCTTGTTCTGCTGGCTCCAAACTCCCGCAGCCCGAGCCCTAAAGCGGGCAAACACCACCACCGTCACCGGCGCAGTCGCAGCCCTGCACTTCCTGCTCTTTCATCTAATCCCCTCCCTTCTCTGCAGAGCCTCAGCCTCGGGCCTCGCTCCAAAGAGAGCCAGACACGAAGCCGCTCTCCCTGCTCTAAAAAGGAGCGGCTGATGTCCCCCGACGCCATGCCATCTCCCACCATCAGCCCGCTCAGTCCTCGCAGCCCTGTGTCTCCAGGTAGTGTGGTGACTGCACCAGAGGCCCTGGTTGCTGCTATCCTAGGTGAACCCAGACCAGCTCAGGTTAGCCCCACAGGGGTGAAACGGATAGGAAAGACAGGGGAAACAGACACTGCAAAGAAAATGAAGATCAAGAGTTAAAATGAGACTGTGTATGAGCGGGAAAAAAAGCAATATCCATCAAATCAGAGTCTGATCTGACCCCCGTGTCACTGTGCTCATAGTGTCACAGGGCATTTATTGACTCCTAATGTAGTTTGCAAACATTCCTTTGCTTTCCCAGTGCTTTTATAGACTCATAAGCTATATCATTATGTAAACAAGCATACAGAATATGAGGCTAAAGTTGGAGCAAACCTGTGACCGATATGAACAGATGTTATTGACAGCAATATGGATCCATGTTTACATGGATCCATATTGCTGTCAATATGTCAGTTCTGCATCAGAGTAACTGCTGTTAACTGCTGTTAACTGTGATACCATCAATACTTGTGATCCAAGTATTGATGGTATCACAGTTAACAGCAGAGTGTGTGTGTGTGTGTGTGTGTGTGTGTGTGTGTGTGTGTGTGTGTGTGTGTGTGTGTGTGTGTGTGTGTGTGAGTGGTTTTGTGTAGACCTTTGTGCTAAACCATAAATATGTCAAACTTTCATTTTGGAACACATGATGGTTTAAATGTTTAACTCTATAGGTCTTGGTCTGTATTCATAAAACAAATCCAATGCATCCAAATCATTCCAAATCTGAAATCTACATGTGACTGTGAAAACTTGAACATCGCTTTTTGTGGATACAGCCCCTGTTCTATAGGGCACCTTGAGTGACTGTTTAGGCTAATAATGTGTTTCTTTGGCTCCCAGGAAACTGTGTTGTGTCATCTATGCGATTGTGCAAATAAAAGAGCAAATGCAAACTAACAAATGCAGATTATTGGATGACATTATGCTGTCAAGAAAAAGCATACGTTTGTACATTCGTGTGAACTCACTTAACCCTCAGTTCAGATATATCTTACTTGCATTCCTGCTTTAAGTGAACAACAACTCATGACTCCACTTGGACTTCAATATTTTGATTCAGAGAGACTTTGAAAGACCAAAGGTCAAAATTAGCATTCGTCTTCAATCCCCTGGCAAATGTTAACAGCCAAACATGTTACTAAAGTCACGGGGTCACAGGAAAGGTGTGTTTGATACGTCATTTACAAACTATTATGGATCACAGGAAAGGGAGATGCAATACAAGTTGCCACTTAACTTGGGGGTTTAAATTTGGCGATTAATTGGATTCAGTTCAGTTCTATATATAAAACACCACTTCACAAGAAGTCATTTCCAGATGCTTTATATTGTAAGGTAAAGATCTTACAATACAGATGGAGAAGCCCAATGATCCAATAATCACCTATCTCGCACTTGGCGAGAGTGGGGAAGAAGAACGCATGTAGAGACTTTCGGGTGTAGTCTCTATGTAGGGGCAAAACAAATTGTCCTTGTTTTTTCTAAAAATGGTAACATTTATCGACCAACAGTGAAAATGGTTGTCAAGAGCCCCATACCCTTTGTCGTAATAATAATGATAACGAGTGAAAACTAAGAATTTGTAAATTCGTAATTTGTAAATTTGTAAAAAAGAGTTCGACACTTGTCTTTACAAAACAGGCAAACAAACTACTGCGATCATTCTGTCTCTACACAGCCATCACTGATCTCCTCAGAATCTGTTTTACTTTCAACTTCCTGCAACAATGCGTCAGGTTTGCCTTTCTTTGACCCCACAACAGAGGCTATAATGTTTTCTAGGTGAGGATTTCCCTTTGCCTCCTCCTCAACTCTTTCCAACACCTCCACATACTCGTCTTTCTTCAGATTGTCCACATAGTTTTCAAATATAGTGAGCAGAGGAAAGGCGTACGCAATCACATTCTCACTAAGATTCGGAAACCCATAGAAAAACCCGCCACTGTGCAGACCAAACACTCGTCCGTCGGCATCGAAAACCGGGGAGCCGGAAGAGCCGTGGTAGCTACATGAGAGTGTTGTAGGTGACGTAGATATTTCCATACGGGTCATTTTTGATCTGCTGATTGATTTCACAAAGACTGCAAAATTCCTCGCAGTCTTCTACATTTTCATTATTCTCAGCGTTCTCTCGCCTCTCTGACGACGCACGTAGGACTCTTTTTTTTTCACTCCTCCTCCTGGGCGTCCGACGACACAGGCCTCGCCGCCTGAAGGCACATGTCCAAATCTCTTAAGGAGCCCTGGCGGCACTTTCTCTGTTTCCAGCTTAAGTATGACATAATCTAACTTATCGTTGCCGATGAACACCTTAGCGCTGAGGTTGTTCCTGTCTGATTCTTGGTCTTCAAAGTTAAAGACCACAGTAACGTTTAAAAATTCACACCAGTTAGGTGTGTTTGATTTAACCCAGTAGTCGAATAAGTGGGCGTTGGTCAAGACAAAGTTGTCAAATAGCACAAAGCCTGTGCCTTGCTTTATGAAGGAACCAGTTATGAGACAAACTGACTCGCTCAGTTCGAGCAGCAACATAACACTGCGAATTTCAGTAAAAGACTGTCGGCTCTTTCCAAAGGTCTCCTTCCTGTATTTCAGTGCTTCCAGAAAAGAATTTTTAGGGAATCTACTCTCCATCCATCGTTTCAGATGCGGATACTGCTGGCAAAGTAGATCGTAAACCTCCTTACGGTCAATGCTGCTGCCCATTTCTGCTGTGCTACATCTAAGACTGATGTCATTCCACTGCTGCGCTTTGCATTATTTGATGCGTGTGGAGGTTTCTGCTGCCCTGGGATGGCTACATCTTTTATTTCCGTATCTGCTCCCTGTGGAAAACATATCTAGAATTTCTTATTGTCCAGACAATCGATTATGTCTGTGCACTCAGTCTTACGTTCGTTAACCAGCTCAAAGTAGCCCAGGTCATCGACCGTCTCTTTTCAGAGCCTCGGCCGCAGTTATTCCCTTCTCCCCGTAAACACAAAGATACTTGAACTGTTGTAAAGCGTCATTTAAAAAAAAAATTTTGTCTTTTTTGGCATTTAGTCCTCCCTTTGTACCGATGTAAAAGACAGAATAGCAATCTCTCGCCTTAACCATCTTCTTATATTTACTGAAAGGCCTCCGTGCAAGCTTGAACATGTTGCGTGTGCCGTCTGAACTGGATTTCAGTCTGAACTGATGTCCGTGTGGGTCCTACAGAGAATCAGAGTTGGAAAAGTTGTTAATGTAGCAAAAAACAAAATGTATTGCATTTTGTTCATAATCTCTTTAAAGTCATGATCGTTTTTTTTTTTTACCGCTTTCACTGGAGTGGGTAAATGAGTCTGCAAAGTTAAAAAAACTGATTTACATTTCTTGTTTATTACTTTTATCGGACATCATCCGATCTCATTTATACACATTTAAGATATAAAGTAGAAAATATCCTTTTGTTTGCATTTGGAGACTCAGTATTTGACCATCCCAAATATCTGGACCAGGGAACCAACTCCTCAAACCGGTAAAAAGGTCAATTACACAGTTACACGATCGCTAAACTAACCTGTTTTTGAATAAAAGAAAACCATACAAGCATGAGCCCTGGAATCTCGGTTGTAAAAAAAAAAAAAAAAAAAAAAAAAGAAGCACTACACATTACTTTTCTTATGTTTAGCATACAGGAGTTGCTGCTCACACCCTGAGTTGCACTAATGTGTCTGTCAGATGCCCCAAATGGAATGTCAGGCCGCATGCGCACTCATACCGGACACCTCCTGACCTTATTTCCACGAGCCCTTGACTCAGCTGCAAAGTGCTTACGGGGTCAGTTTCCTTTTCATCAGAATTATCTGCCGTCATTCAGACATAAGTTGAGCAATGGTTTAACCAATTTTCCATCAAAGGGATGTTGGAATTAAACAGAGGATGTAAGTTAAGGAAATATAAGTCTGACTATGGAGCACATCTCCTTCAGTGTTAACAATAATGGATTGCATTTCTCTCAGTCAACTGACTGTTTAGGGGGGAAAGCAGCTAATAGTTAGTGGGCTCTGTGTTTGTGGTTGTTGTATGTTAATCACACTAGGAGTGAACAAAAGCAGAAAAAAACCCTGTGAAAGTCTGGTTTATACCATAAATCTTACCAGCTGTAACTGGGTTTTTTGTGTTTTAAGTTATAAGCACGTGTCAAGACTTCTGTCTCCCATTGCTGATGTGATCCTCCTTTTTTGTTCCCTATTAATGATCTACGGTAATTTGTGATTTCAGAAGAATGGTCACATAAATTTCATTACAAATTTTTTGCCTTTGCTTGAATGTGTCTTTAAATCCTTTCTTGTTCAAATAGTTTATTCACATAGTAAAGAAGTAGCTAGGGAACTCAGTAAGTAGGAACAGCGATAGTTTAAAGGCATTTTCTACAATACAGAGGATTTCATCATCCGTAGTTTGTGAAAACTGCAGTTTAAAAAACAAATCAGTAAATTCCCAAATGACGGACTCTTTTCAGAGGTACGCTTCATGTACTGATTAACATACAGTTCAAAGATGTACATTAGGGTGCACACTGGTTATGTGGATTTGCTATATGAATATGCTCAAGACTCTGTTTGAGCTAAAAAAAACTTGAAATATATATATCTGTATATTTTAACATAGATAAAATGTTTTTGGATAACAAACGAGTCACAATTTAAACACTGTTTGAATAATCAAAGAGATATTTATAAAGGGCAGGCTACAACAGACATGCTTACAGGGAGCTGTATTGTCTCTTTTGCATAAGCCACACCAGAAACGCTCTGTGCGGATAGCAAAGTCTGCGCTGTGGGAGTGTCTGGACCCTCCACGCCAGGATCTGCCGCACAACCTCGCACTGGTCCCCAGGGCCACGGCAAACTTGTAAGCCCTAGTTCGGCTCCCGAAAGAAAGATGCTCGAGTTGTTCTTGTGTCCGACAAAAATTAGTTCTAATATGTTTTATTTTTAATGTTACTGCGTTGAAGTTAGCACAATTTAAATTCAAAAAATTATTAGTCTCTTAAATGAACGGCATCTTGACGGGGACTCGGTGAAGGGCTTAAAAAACGAATACATTGTTTTACATCTTGTGCACTTGGATACACTTCAATGAAACTCGAAAAGTGGGACACACAATATGGAAATGATGACTTGACATTTGTTTGGGAGGAGTGTAAGTATAGAGAGGAGGAATTCCTACTTCCCATTCATGTACTCTGCAATGTGCATTGTGTCCTTGTGACATGTTTACTTTTTTTCAAAATAAATAGCTGTGAAAAAACCCATCAAAGTTGAGGTAAGTATTCACCACAGTATCGTGGTTTTTTTTTTATTAGGGTCAAATTTCTCTTTGGGTAAAAATTAAGCCAACATCCAAGTGTCAAAGGTCGGTTCTAAAAAACAAGTCAGTCCCTGAAGCTTATTTGTGCCACAGATGCTAATTCAGTGACTGCGGGGGTGTGTAAGGAATGTTTTGGGAACTGTCTGATCTTAAAAAACTAACTTTGTTGTTACATTACAGCAATATTGAGGAAAGATTTAACGGCTGATCATGGAGCAGGATGAAGGTCAAAGGGAAAGTCCCTGCCACGCTTCCGGTTATACTTCCATCTGGCGTAGTCATCTGGGTTATTTTGCACGTACAAGGAGTTGGGGCCTTTATGAAATTCTTTTCTTGGCTGGAGGCATTAAGAAATACTAATAACGATTAGAGGGGTTGTTGACTCCTCCTTGATGTGCGTAAAACAAGAACTTTTTCTTTTAGAGTTTCTGTCTGTCGAGAGTTTCTGCTAATGAGAAAACCTGTCGGAAAAGTCACTCTAAAACAAAGAAAAGTCTTTCCCGCACAATACCTCATCCGAGGGTGTTTTAATAAAATTATTTGGCGCCGATTTCTGAGTACGGGCGCTGCGCTTTTTTCATGAGGGTTATTTATGTTTTTTTTTACACATACGAGGTGGGCAGCCTGTAGGTTACAAGCAGATAGAAAGTCCTTCTTTTGTCATTACAAGCGCTTACCTCCACCCAGGCACTGGATATATATGTATATATATATATATAAATAAAATGCAATCCGTTACTAGTCAGATAATCTTAAAGGTTTTTATTTTATTGTGCCTGTAATATAAGAAAGTAAAATACATCCACTATTGAAAAAAAGAAATAGTTCTTTTCTGAGAAAAAGGATATCAAGATCACATTGTCATAATATTTAAACAGAATTCAAACTATGAGTTTGTCTGTGGACTGCACTGACTCAACAGAAATCTGCTGCGTCACCCCCCTGAACTCTCCATGCCCCAGGAACCCTCCCTCTCTGATCCCCCCAGGAACCACCCCTCCTTTTTTCCTCCACCGGATGCGATTAGTCACACATATGGAATCGATAAGACACTTCCGGAGTACTTCCGGTAGGGTCAAAAGGTCAAGGCTGGGGCCATCAATCAAATTTTGACACAAGCAGGGTACCTATTTTTTCACGTAGTTGGCCATCCATCAGTCATGAACAGAAAACATAAGAGACGTGGACTCGACTTATATTTTTGCATGTATGTGTAGAGTGCATGCTGGACTTAAAAAGGTGTTTTCAAAAAGGTAAAAAGTCTTTCTTTTGAATGTCCAACAAGAAGTCAATGTTGAGTCAATGTTAAGAACTCTAACCAACAAGATCCAAGATCCAAAACCAAAGATGATGAAAAAGCATAAGAAAAAAGGAATCCTTATCTGAGCAAGTCACATGAAAAAGAAACTTTACCTGTGGTCATGTGAAAAAATAAGTACACACTTAATGCTTCCATAGTAAATAAGAGGGTAAGTATAAACCAGATGTTGCTGATCAAATGCACTTGATGGACTAACCATACAACGGTGAAACTGAAATAAATGGATAAATAAATAAGACAAATAAGAGTTGCATCTCAGATCCTGAATCAGTTAGCATATTGTTAGAAAACAGGACTCTAATTCCAATTCACTTTACCATTGGAGAAGATATATTTCCATTATATACTTATGTGGTTCTGCCTAAATGAAGGTGAGATGCCCTCATGTGGCTGTACCATTTTGGAGCTATTTGGTGTCCCTTAATAATTCATTAATTAATCTAATGGATTATGACACTAATTCTAGTTCTTCTATCTATCCCAGAACACAAATAACGTTTTTTAAAGTTGGGATTACAAAAACATGGAGTGTGATCTCATTACATTAACATTACTTTTGAATTTCTTCAGCATCAAATAATAAATGTGGCACCTTATTGAAAAAATAGATGCAAAGCTTTGACTTCCAAAAGTACAGTAGATCTTTGGTCAATGACATATCTCTTGTAGTTTTGCCTATGTACACCAACATGGTGGATTTAAAAGTGGATCAAGATGTGACTGGAGTGCAGTTTGTGGGTTTAACAATAGTATTACATAATATGATTAAGAATTACAGAAATCAGGCGACTGCGTCACCACTGAAGACATTTCTTTATCTTGTGAAACTCTTGGGTCGCTTTGAGTCATCAGTTTTGCAGCATATGGCTGAACATGCGTAGCGAGTATAGCCTTGTACACTTCACAGTTCATGCTGTTACTTCTATCAGCGGTCACATTATCAATAAATGCTAGTGACCCAGTTTCACTGGTACCCATACATGCCCATGCAATAACATTGACTCCAACATGTTTGACAGATAATGTGATATGCTTCAGATCATTAGCTGTTTCTCTCCTTCTCCACGATCATTATGGTGCAAATTTGTTTTGGTTTCATCTGTATAATGTTTTTTCCAGAACTGTGCTCTCTTTTGGATGTTTTCTGGCAAAGTCTAATCTGACTTTCCTATTTTTGGGTGTAACCAGTGGTTTGCATCTTGTTCTAAAACCCATTTGTATTTACATTCCTCCTTCTTCACTATGTTAGATGTTTTGTTATCTGTTTTTCTTGACCATGGAAACAATTCTGTCATCATCCACTTAAGCTGTTTCCTGTCATGTTTTAGGCCTTTTGGTGGTGCTGAGCTGCTCACTGAATTTCTTCCTAAAGTTGTTGCTGTTTCTCTGGTTTTTCAGTCTTCATTTGCACATTCTTCCCTTTGGACCTCTTATTGAGTGTTCCAGTGGAAAGCTACCAAAGGTTGGATGCTTAGAATCAACTTATCTGCTTAATTTTTTTGTGAATTATCGGGGGAAAGACATCACATGGCCATGAAACTGCTTGTCAGTCAATTGCTCAGTTGCATTTGAGCCTCTGAAAGTGGCTGTACTTTCTAAACAGTTAATGCAATACATTTGCTAAACCCCTTTAATTAAATCTGAAAGTCTCTACTTGAATCACATGTTAATTGTTTGATTTAAATCCATTGTGCTGGTGTGCAGAGGGTATTACAAAAATTGTAATTTTCCCAAAAAACTGTTTGACATCTTCCTATTCTCTTTGCACATCTCATAATGTTTTCAGTACAAATATAAAAAAAAAATGAAAACACTTTGCACACAGTACAGTGGAAATTTATCCTTTACGTATTTACAATCGCGCTATAAATTAATCCCTCTCATGGCACATATTTTAATAGTGCAATCATGGTTTATTAGGGTTCTTATTTTTGTATTTCCACATTCTAGACCATAACATCTTGTCACAAACGTTGGAAACTGCTTTCCAAATACTAAACACAACGAAACACAGCGTGCAGCAGATCTCAGGGTTCACTTGAGTCACTTGAGCAATTTGTCTTCAGCGCCATTTGGCGTTTAGCTCTTGGTATGAACACGCCCATGAGCACCACATGGTCTGTGCTCAACAATAACATTGGCTGCAGAGCAATGATTTGAGGGGTCTGAGGAAATTCGTGCAGACCATAAATTCAGCTGTCTGGTCCGTCCTGTTTTCCCTGAACTTTAACTGTGGTTGTCGCTTTGTGTGTGCGTGTGTATGTGTGAGAGAAGCAGGTGACCCTAGTGAAGGTGTAAAACGTGTCTCCCGGTTTTCTATTAAAGCTGTGTAGTGGGTATATAGTCGGCTAGCTTGTAAGCTAAGAGTGGCTAAAATGAACTACCAGATGAACGGTTTCATTAACAACAGCAGCTCGGTTTACGATGAAGACTGCTTCCTCTTCTCTTCTGAGTCAGTTGGAGAAGGACACCCCGGTAAGTTTTAACGTGCCATTCCCTGTCTGTGAGGTAGTTTCCTCCCTCCTCCTCCTTGACCATAATAATTAGCTTAGCATCCTGTTAGCCTGTCAAACAAGGTTGGGTACCGCTGCTAGCTTGGCATGTCTGAGTGGAGTTTATGGAAAAGCTAGAAATAATAATTTCAGTGGCTTGTTTAATTTACTTTTGAACAGTAAAGTCAGGGAATATTAAGTAAAAGGGACACAAAGAAGAGGACACGACGTGATTTAAGTGAATGTAAAGGTTGTTTTAAAAGGGAAAGGGCTAAAAGTTACACTGGCTGGAGCAGTCTAATTTCGGCTAAACTCTAAAGCTGAATAAAACTGATATTTAGAACGTTTTAACTCAAAAAACATGAATGAAAGAATGGCCTGCTCGGCTTCTGTTTTGTGGACTGTTAAACAGTTTATACAAAATGTAAAGTTTCCCACATACCTTACAGACTCTACCTGTAATCATTTATACTCCTTAGAAGTTAAGGGAATAGTTTATTTGAAAGCTCAAAGTCACTGTTGCATGCTAGCTGCATGGCGGCTAGCTGGTATGCTAACACCACGTTATCCCGGACTGTTGGTGCTTGTCAATCACATCCACCCCATCTCTCCGTCAGCAGTCAGATGTTTTATCCCGTTGGGGGTGTTGGCAATACACGCAAATTTGTGTTTATTTAGGACCCTTGGCTACCTTTTAGCACTGCATCATATCATAAGTTCAGACAGATAATAATGCTTAATTTGTCGGAGATGTTTAAGAGTTGATTTGTCCTGCTTTATCGCCACTTTTCAAGTCGCACACTGACACCTCTCCTAAACAGCTCAAACAAAAACCTAACTTAACCTTCCTCTCGTGTTAGCTTTCTGTTATCATCTCTTATGTTAGCGGGTCGGTTTTGACCCGTGAATTAAATCAGCTATAAAATATACTAAAAACAATAAGTTATCATCCAATTTGTTTCTCATCTCTTGGTTACCTTGTTAGGCTTCCTTATCCATGAAAATGTTGGTTTTAATACTTTTGGTGTGGGCCTCTGGGTCTTTTTTGTCACTATACCCCTCGATTTCAATTAAAAAAAAATTGTAAAATTAACCTCAAGAGAATCATATTAATAAATAAAAGGTTTCTGTGTTACCTGAGTATTACTGAGGGGTATAGGACACATCTCTTAAATAAATCTGTTTTATTGATTTTTTTCATTTTAAGATTAATAACTAAAATGACATCGATGGTGTTACGGGTCAATTTCGACCCATAGACATTTACATCAAGAAAAGACAAAAAAAGTTTGTTTTTTTTCAGCAGTAGACCTTTAATATAAACTGAAAAAAAGAAAAAGTCCTCTCCTCCTTTGTTTTGGTTATAGCCGTGGGTAATTGTGGGCTTTTTATCACTTCCCAATGATACAGCTTCACCTCAGTTTCCTTTGTGAAGTTCTTGTCCAAGGTCATATCTGGTAAAAAATAAAATAAAAAAATATCACAGCTGATATTGTGATCCTGCAGTCCAGTGGTCATATGGAGGACCACACATTTTCATTGTTTCTTCTCAGGGGTGCCACTCGCAGCTTTGACTGTGAAAATCTGTACATTCCAGGCATAGTTGGTTTTTGCATCACAGGCTTCCCAGATTTTTCTGCCGTTTTTCCCTTGCTTACTGGGTATATATTGCCGGAAGGGGCATTTTCCTCAAAAAGTGGACAAGACATTCATCCACTGTCACTGGCCCTGGGATGAACATCAGTGGAAGAAGCTGCACCCATCTCTCCCAGACATCCCTGATGGGAGCAAGTTTGTCAGACCTCGGTCTGGTCTCTCTGTTGTCAAATCTGAGGACTCTTGAATCAAAATGATATCAAATGTGTGAAGTGACATCGTTGCCCAGAAAATGTTTCTGCCTGTCGATGCGTCCCATAGACGATCAGTGGCCTCATTGCAGCATCTGTACACTCCAGCAAGAACAATGAAAGCATCCAGGTATTCCTCATCATGTCGCCATTGACTTTTTTTCCTTCAAGGTTTATCATAGTAATGATGATTCTTTCTAGTGACAATGGCATAAATATCTCAAAACATCTCTTGATGTCACTGACTTTGGTCAGAGCAAACCTTGTGATTCCAGGGGTCATTTTGATGACATTTGCAGCAGCTGCCCTGCCATGTACATCATGAGGTACTGAGCTCCAAAAGATCTTACCATTTTTGGACTTGAATCTTTCAGCAGGAGTAGCTTCAGCACCAGCGACCTCCACCTCTGATCAGATGTGTCTGTGTCTTCTGGATGATAGTCCACATTGTCTTCCTCCTTAGAAACCTGCCCATCTGAATCGCTATGCTGCTCTGTGTCCTCTCCTTCATTTTCACCAAAAATATGATCCAGAACTTAGCTCACTGTGAATCTTCTTCTCATTTTTTGTATGCTGCAAATTGTAAATGTGCACTCTGGAAGTCAAATGGCCACTCAAATAGTGAATTCACCTCACATGCCCGTGTTTATTTTGTTTTGTTTTTGTGCAGGTATACTGCAAAAAACATGCAAAATAAGAATCCCCTAAAGCTCATATGATTAGGAGAGGCGCTTGCTGTAAGTGTTTTAGCTGACAGTGCACTTATGATTTCAGTTTTGGCTTTAATTATTGCTTTATACTCATAATATTATACCTGGGTCGAAACCGACCCTAACAACACAAAGGTCATAATTTCAACTAGGGCATTTTATAATTTAGTGAAAATAATTTTTTTTATTTTATTTTGTAGAAATAGAGGTTCCTGACAAAGTCAAAAAGCCTTGATACAATAAACAAATGTATGTGATTTTTTTTTTTTTATGCATTTGAAATTTAAAATGGGTCGGTGCCGACCCTAACACGAGAGGAGGGTTAATAAGCTTAATGAGGCTCGTGCCTGTGGCAGGACTGCTTTTGTGTTGGCTAATTCACTGTAAGGGCTTACTAGAGCACTTAAGCCATCATTAAAAACGCTGTGACAAGACTAGTTAAATCTTTTCAGTGAAAAGACTTACAAGAAGCCAAAACTGAGGTCTTGCATGCTTTAATTGAAGAATTATTGAGCAGCTTGGGACACAGTGTGCTACAGTTCTCAGTCTCATACTGGGACAGCTCTGTTGCAACAGATAATAGGCTTACCAGTACTCCTAAATATAGGCACTGCAGGGGCTAGTGCTCAACTCTGAGGGCAAAGTAGTCCCGTTTACAGCCTTTGCAGTTAGAAGGGAAGAAAAACTGCTTCAACAACCTGAAAGCTGAATAGTCTGTTTGTAAATCCTGTCACACCGGTTCTAAAATTTGTTTTTTGGAAATGTTGAAGTTGAAGACCAACACACTATGGTTGGTCTTATACTATAGTTAAAGGCCTCCAAATATGTGGATATGGAGTTTAGGCTATGGGTTTCAATTTCTTTGCATTCAAGCAATCAAATGTGGAAACTACATCATGAAAGGGCAAGCACAAATATCTTTGCATCTGTTCTGTATTGAAATGATTTTTGCTTTTGTTGCAATTGATTGAAAACTAGTCATTATCCAGTCTTAAGTGGCAAGAAGTGTAAAACCTTCTCTTAATGATCGTAATTATTAATTTGAGACTTGGCTTTTTATAATATGCATAATTTAATGTTTCATTCATTTAATTATGAAGTAAAATATCAGCTGTTATCGTCATTTTACCAACCAAACTAAGGAATCGCATTAAACTGTTGTGCTTATTTTGCTCCACAGATAAAATCTGTGACCAAATCAGCGATGCCGTGTTGGATGCACACCTCAGACAAGATCCTGATGCCAAAGTAGCATGTGGTAAGTCAAAGAGGCAGGGCAACCATAAAGGCTTTTTTTTTTTTCTTCTTTTTTTTTTCTTTTTTCTTTTTTTTTAACTATGGCACATGATCCACTGTTGAACCATATCTATGCAAAATTGGGCATGTTACAAATCTCTGAAACAATACCAGTCTGAAAATGTACTTTCTTAAAATGTTGTTTTTAGGGGCTTGTATTCAAATGATCTATCATGTGCTTTCAGAGTTCTGCCCTAGGGTGGGGTTTAGGTGCAGACATGGCAACAGTTGTTAATGAACTGCATTTTCTTCAGGCCATTTTCATTGCTTTCACTGCATATTGTTTTGTTTTTTGTCCTCAGAAACTGTTGCCAAGACTGGGATGATCCTGTTGGCTGGGGAAATCACCTCCAGGGCTAATGTGGACTACCAGAAGGTTGTCAGGGACACAATTAAACATATTGGCTATAACGACTCTTCGAAAGGTAAGATCAGCTAGCTGTGAGTTTAGCTCCGGTTCAAATGTGTGCAGTTGTATCCAAAAGGCCAAAGAAAGAAAAGTAATGGTAACTCTCTTCTCTCTTGGAGAAAATTACAGTAAATCTTGAAGTCTGATTATTACCCTTTCATAAAAAGACTTGTGCCACCACTCTGGCTTAATGCCACTGATATCATGGACGTAGGCTGAAAGATTCTTGAACTTTTTTTTAAAATTATTATCAACTATAGTTGGTCTACAGATCTTGTTTGCACATAGTGACAAATTCAGTAGATGCAAAATTTGTCCTAATACTACTTTATTTTGACGTATAATGATAAGCTGAAACATTTTACTGAGGCTTATTTTGGGGGATTTATAGGCTTTGATTACAAGACTTGCAATGTGCTGGTGGCTTTGGAGCAGCAGTCCCCTGACATTGCCCAGGGCGTTCACCTGGATCGCAAAGAGGAGGATGTCGGAGCCGGTGATCAGGTCAGCTGATTCTTACATTTTGTCTAGAGCCAAGTAACTGAAGCCAGAAATGTAGCAGTAATGTACTTTAATGATTTGGTAAATCATTTAATGATTTGACACATGACTGCAACTGTGGCAGGGTCTGATGTTTGGGTATGCCACTGATGAGACAGAGGAGTGCATGCCGCTTACCATTGTCCTGGCTCACAAGCTCAATGCCAAGATGGCTGAATTGCGCAGAAATGGAGAGCTGCCCTGGCTCCGCCCCGATTCCAAGACTCAGGTATGTGGTCAAAGTATATTTACAGTTTGGAGCCAGTTCTTTAAGTTATAAGTGTAGGTGGAAGCTAAGTTTGTTTATTTCCTTCCTTTGTTCGGCTTTTGTTTTTCCTCCTCTTCAGTTTGTACACTTATGGTTAGTTGGTAATTGGCTGTAACCCTATTTCTGACTGTACTGAATAATTTAGACAGTATTTGCAGATTTAAGTGTGGTTTGAATGTTGAGTTCCTGCTTTGACATGCTGTAAAAGGGAAATCTTAATACTGTGTATAAATAATGAATGGTAATATTTTATATTCTGTGTTTAAAGTGCTTGGTGCCCTCTGTTCCTGTTTTGGTGCATTTGCTGTTGACTCTTGTACATTTTTGATGCAGTTTATAAAGTTTCACTCACACAGACGGTGTAAAAGTTGGATGGGTGGATGTAGCTACCATGATGCCACTCATTAGTTCTGGAAGTCCAGCTTTGAAGCCTCAAAATAATTTTTTTTTTTTTTTTTTTTTTGTAAAACCTGATGTGAGGAGAGAGGGTTTGACTGTGAAACTGCACACTCATTGGCTAACAACTTGGTAGACAAGTCATGCCATGGATTATCCTCTTTTCTGATGGGATGTGTTAAGACAGTTTACAAAACTGACTTGTAAAGAGTACATTCTCACTTGAACATGTTGACTCTTAGTCTTTCCTGTGCACCAGTTTATCTTGCATAGTAAGCAGGTGACTGTGTTGAAAAGCTAAACGCAACAGCCCGAGTTCAACTCCAATCAAAGGTTCACTGCTGCATGTCTTTCCCCCTAATCCCTCATTTCCCCACTACTGTTATCTAAAGGAGAAAGACCGGGGGCCCGTTCTTCGTACCTCGCTAAGTAGGTTAGCCGGATTAGATTGTTGACGATTTCGCGTGATCCTGGATCAGTCGGTTCCCCGAAGCTCATCCGGGACTTGCTGTCATAGCAACAGAGCCGTAAGCGTAAACCTGCTCGGGAGCAGGTTTACTTTATGTAAACAGGATTAGATCGCGGCCACGCAGGTATGTCCGCTTCATTTATACGAAAGCAACAGCGATATTTTTCCACTGTTTCACCATAAATAAATATTATCAATGTAACTAAAGATAATGCAGCACTTGATCCTTTTATTGATGTCACACAGATACATACAGGTCATTTCCTAAAAAAGGGAAATGTACTATTAACATTCTATTACATGTATGTGATTATTACAGATGTAATTCATATTTCAGAGTAGTAATTGTAAATTACTTCGTGTAATCAAGATGAGAGACCACGGCTATAAAAGCGAAGGTGGATTTGGGAAGCCTGTCGCAGTCATGTCCTGTCCGTATACGCGACCAACCCATTGCGGAAGGTGCAAGATTGATAAGGAGAGTCCTCAGAATTCAGCGTATATTGCGGGACAGACAGGATCCTTTAGCTCAGCGCGACAGTGTGCTCATAGAGAGATATCGATATTCCCGTGAGGGTATTATTCACTTAACCAACTTGTTGACGAGGGGGTGCAGGACCACCACCTGTCTTTTTTTCCTCTGCCCTTTTCTTGGTTGCTGTTATGAACAAACTAACAGAGTATTACAGGCCAGTATTACCTTGCCAAGAGACGCAAAGCAATCTAAGAGATAAATATTACCATTCTGTAGAATACTCCTGTATTCCACTTTTACTTGTTCCCATGTTCTTGTGGGTCCTGTTGTGGCTCTAATGTGAAAGGGGATATAATATAACATATTATAATATAATATAATGCCATATGATATTGGACAATATAGTGTCATATGATAGATCTACCCTACCGCCTACTGGTGTTGGCCAGAGGGGCCGATGGCGCGATATGGCAGCCTGGCTACAACCGTAGCTGCCTCCACCAGTGTGTGAATGTGGGAGTGAATGAATAGTGGTATCGTAAAGCGCTTTGGGTGCCTTGGAAAGCGCTATATAAACCCAATCCATTATTATTATTATTATTATTATTATTAAATTACCTACGAGTTTGATTTGTCAGCAACTTTCTGCCAGCCCTCTCTCCTTGCTTTTGCAGCCTTTGCAGTGTTCTCTTGCGTTTTAATTAAACTCTGAAACTCCTGAAATCCCTCACTCAT
Organism: Diplotaxodon limnothrissa; assembly: GCF_057381915.1. Taxonomy (NCBI): domain Eukaryota; kingdom Metazoa; phylum Chordata; class Actinopteri; order Cichliformes; family Cichlidae; genus Diplotaxodon; species Diplotaxodon limnothrissa. Next base: position 45,286,062 of record NC_140602.1, on the reverse strand, counting down.
GAGTTCTTGCTCTGCTGCCGGAAAATACCGAGCACGCCCCTTGGACATTTTCGCCGACCAATCAGCGGGTTGCCGATCAATGTTTCTACTATCGATGCGTAGCCCCTTTTACGACACCCAGTGATGTCACATTCCTGCGTCCAGCTGTAGTAATCGTCAACAGCAGGTGTGTTCGGGGAACCGGATTAGCGAGCTCACGGTTAGCGCGATGATTTGATCTTGGATGTGTCATTTGATCTTGGATGTAGTAAGCGACGTACGAAGAACGGGCCCCAGAAAAGCAATGTGAAAAAAGAAAGCAGTCCTCCCATAGGCCAGCTGCAGGTATCTCCACCTGGTGGACCTTAAAAACATTGCAGATTTAAAGCTTTTGTGCACAGGTTTCACTTTTCAAACACAGAAGCTACATCATCTTTATACAATTTATATTTATAGTTCAGATAAAATTGGACAATACTGTCTGTCCTACATTTTGGGAGCTCTGCAAGAAATGAAGATTTGTGTTGTGGGTTTTTATGCTGTTTTTGGAAAGATACTGTTAGCTAAAAGACATCCTCACATTAACTATCAATGCTTTAGCCACAGGCAGTGAAAATATTTGTGGTAAATACAGATGCATGTCATTATTATTGCAGATGTTCCTGCAAACTGTTTTGCTTACGTTTGTTCAAGCCTGTGATCATACTAGCTGGAGCCATCACCTGTCTTTGTTTTCTCCCTCAGGTGACTGTTCTGTACAGGCAGGATAGAGGAGCCATGGTACCTCTGCGCGTCCACACAATTGTGATCTCTGTGCAACACGATGAGGCCGTAGGTTTGGATGAGATGCGTTGCTCTCTGAAGGAGCGGGTGGTGAAAGCCGTGGTTCCCAGCGGGTTTCTTGACGATGAGACAATCTACCACCTGCAGCCCAGTGGGCGCTTTGTCATTGGAGGACCACAGGTGAAACAAAAGCTGTAAACCTTTTGAAGGCAGCCATGCTGTCACACTAAGGTCATTAAACTTTCTAGTGAGATTTAATGGACTAATACCTCCACCTTTACTTCTGGCAGGGTGATGCTGGACTGACCGGGCGTAAGATTATTGTCGATACTTACGGGGGTTGGGGAGCCCATGGCGGTGGAGCTTTTTCTGGGAAGGACTACACAAAGGTAGACCGCTCTGCAGCCTACGCTGCCCGTTGGGTGGCCAAATCTCTAGTAAAAGCTGGGCTCTGCAAGCGTGTCTTGGTCCAGGTGAGTACACAGTATATCAGTTTTACTCAATCTAAAACCTGCATATAATGGGATTTAAAACTCAGCTGCCTCTAGAACTGAAGGTACTCAAATTCATGGTTTTACATCTCACAAAAAGCAGTGTTTACAGCTCCCCGTAGACAGTCCTGCACCAGCTTGTCATCTATTGAATTCTGCTTGTTGGTTTAATCACCTTTTAATGTTTTCATATTTAATTTGTCTGCAAAAACCTGTTACCATTGTACATGCATCATTGCATCTTGCTCTGGATTTTCATTTGCTGGTATTGGATTCCTGTGCTTTCTAAGAGCATAGAAAATATTTTCTGTGACTGCCTAGACTTGAGTTGTTGATCAGTGTGTACAGTATGTGTTGTAAAATGTACTCTACAGTTAAAAAGTTCTCAATGCTGCTCTATTGGGAAAGCAAATCAAGTGGTGAGCAGTTCTAACTGGTCTCTGCAGCTTGTCCGTAAGCTCACTATTCCTGGGCTTAACTGCAGCAATGATCAGCTCTGTATCATCACACTCACAATTGAATTGGAGAAGCTTTTTGACTATAATCAGTGTACTAAAGCACATGTGGAGTGCTTTGGTGTTAAAATGTCTCTCCTGTCATTATTTTTGAATGATGTGTTTATGATTAACAATTGTTTTAGGTATCCTATGCCATTGGTGTTTCCCATCCCCTCTCTGTCTCAATCTTCCACTACGGGACCTCCCAGAAGAGTGAAAGGGAGCTGCTGGACATTGTGAACAAGAACTTTGACCTCCGTCCAGGAGTTATTGTCAGGTATTCTGTGACAGTATCAGGTCTTTGCTACCAAACCTGCACTTTAGTTCTGTTTTATTAGGATCGTTGTCATTTGGTTTTAAACAAGAGGCATAAAAAAGCTAGTCATGTAGTCTAAGCCCTTAGCTGTACAGGCCTAGAAACTGGTCTGAGCATCTGGCAGCCTACGGTTACTACGGAGAAAAATGTGGATTCCTTGACCAGCTGGCAAGTAGTTGGTAGGTGAAATTGGGCACAAAGTAGGTGGTTTTACTTCTCTATATTTCAGCAGTGAAACTGGCATTCACCCAATCAGACGTTATTCCCTCTCTCTTGGGGTCTGGGGCCTAAATGTCAGAAAACTCTCAAAATGGAACCTAGTCTGTTAATGAGGTAAAACATTGGCATGTGTATTTGAGTTATATGATATAACATTCCTCTACAATCTTGTGTTTTTAACATCTCTAAACAACAAGTTTCAGCTATTGTATGTTGTTAAAACCGTTCCTTTAACCAAACTGCATTTGTGATGCCGACTACCAAGAGCAGAAATGTTTAGCTGGCGAGTCACTCTATTTAATTCTTGTTTCAGGGATCTTGACCTGAAGAAGCCCATCTACCAGCACACAGCAGCTTACGGTCACTTTGGTCGTGACGTCTTTTCATGGGAGGTGCCAAAGAAGCTGATGTACTGAACACCCCCCTCCTGTTTAATGGGCCTTGTATCTGTCATCCTTCTTCCAGTCTTCTCCCTTTTTAAAATTCGTCCTCTCACAAACAGCCACACTTTGACAGCCTTTGCTACATACAAAATGCCCTTTATCCACATGTTGGTACACATCCCTGCAGAGAAAAAAAATGGCTATTTCAGTTCAGTTGCCAAGACCAGAGTTTAAGCGCTGCGGCCAGATTCAAATAATTTCTGGTGCATTTCTTTTTCTTTTGCATAATTAATGGAGATCATGTTTCCTGGCACACCTATGGAAAGAGTGCGCCGATTTGTATGTCAGCAAATCTGGTATTATTGACACCTCCATATTAAAACCATACTTGCATACAGTAATGAAAACACTTCTAGTATTCCACAACCTTCAAATTCAGAATCTCACTGCAGTGTAGTTTTAGAAGTGATCAGTGGAAATGTTTTGTCTAACTTGACGGTAACTACACAGTACAGAAACGTCTTCTATTCCACTTGCACTCCTTTTTAAAAAAAAAAAATGTATATTTTTTTTTATAAACCTCTTGATGGCAAAGATGGGTCAAACGCTACAGTTTTCTATTTATTTCTATTTTTGTTTGTGCTGTCCCTTCAGGCCAGTGTTTTCTGACGTTTTACAGAGAAGTCAGAAGCTGCTATGATCTCGTGGTTATGTTGGGCTGTACCTCGATTTATTTTGTAGGCTTTAAAACCATGTGAATGTTACGTTAAATGTGTCAACGTTCTGCTGACCAAGATGAAGGCACAGTACTTGGCATTACCGAGACAGAGTCTGGGTGTATTACAGAGAAACCTGGGCTCCGTCACCTCTAAGCAGGGGCTGCCTTTATCTCATGGAAACACCGTACTTAAATATTTTATGATGGTGTTTGAATGTGGGACCTAAGTTTGACTAGCAAGGAGGGACAACTGAATGTTTGTCAAGTCGATTTTATTTTTTAAATTCTGAAAACTTTTCCCAATCTTGTTGCCTATCCTGGTTTGTCCCGCCTGAACTCAATGGGAAAGTGGAACATGAAGAGTAAAGCTACATCACAAAGATGTGAGCACCGCACAGCTTCAGTTAGTAGTTTTAAGGTTACCTAAAACGCATATTGCATGTACAGATGCTGTTAATCGAATGCAGAAGTTGTAAAAGAAGCTTTTCTTTTAAAATATTTGTTTTTAAAGCGATGTATTCATATTTAATGCCATACATTGTGGGCTATGATTGTGACAAATCAAATGTTTCCATGAGAAACTGTTCTGAGATAACTGCTGTTCTTTTAAAGAGACTGATACACTTTTTTGCTAAAACTCTAGATTGTTCATGTATGTGTGATTGTCAGACCCTGGCTAGATTCAAACCTGAGGCTTTTATGGAGTTTTTGCCTTTAAATGCTTTTCCTGTTGCACTTCTCACCTAAATGCTGATTCAACTCAGGCTTGCAGCATTTGGATGTTCCTGTGTTGGTTATTGGCAGGTTTAAAATATGCCTGCATCATGCAGCTAGATGGTGCTGTGTTCCCCAAAATTATAGTGAAGTAGGTTTTTAGTCTGACTCCTGTAGCACCACCTTGTGGCTCGTTGCATGTACTACAGATTTAAATTGCTCCTACAAATCTGGCAAACATGTCTGAAAGAGGGTTAATGTTCCCCTCACCTTTGTTCAGACACTCCCACAATAGTTACGGTCATCCTGCAGGCTTTATATCTGGCATTTGTGCAAAAGACTACTTGCGCTTATTGACATCTGCACCCTCACACACAACCTCTGACAGAGGGAGGGAGAGATCAGTTGTAGACGACTGTTTTAATCTTGCCGCCGAGTGGAAGAGTTGGTGGGATAACTTGCCATGTCCAGTGTATTTATTTCTAGGTTGCTGTCTTGTGAGTTGAGCAACCCACAGAGATGCAGGTGTCGCATTTATGTGACTGCGTTCATTCAGACTTGGCGCATGCTTAAAGTGATATATTAATGTTGCAGTGTTTGGTAAGATTTTATTTTTTCATCGTGCTCCTTCAGGCATGCAGCAAACGCATCAGGATGCAATCACAATAACAGGATGCTGTGGCTGACGGGCTAATGTCACACTGGTTATTTAAATTAAGGAACCTACTTTTTAAACTTTGTCTCCTCTCGCTCATCCACAGATGGAGAAAATAGTAGTTGGTGTTGTACAGAGAAACCAGCCTGTTTACATGTCTCCTGTGGACGATGTGTTTGAGGAGCACTCCCTCCCTTGTTCAGTTTTTGTTTTTTAAAATCATTTAAGTCTGCCAGCAGTTGCTAAACATGGGGGGTAAAAAAAAAAAAAAAAAGTGCCTTTTCTCCTCTTGCAAATTTCCTCTTCCCCTACCTCAAAGTACACAACTTACCATTTTGACCCTGACAACCCCAAGGCTAGTTTCCGTCTTTGGCGTTTCCGAGTGTGATTTGTTGTTGACTTTCTCTTAAACTGTTGAAATAAAATGCACCCTTGCTTTGTGCTTACAGGCTGTGCTTGTTTTATGTGAAGGGCTAACTTCAACATCTTTAAACTGTGCTGCTGTAGATGACACTTTCATGTTTTTAAATAAAGCAGAAGTGATCCTGTCTGCGAGGTGGTAAAGACGAACACTTCCGGTCTCTATTTGTGCTTTATTACTTCTTCCAAACTGCTGACTTGAAAGTAGGAAGATGACTAAAGACTAAAATATCTGCCCACCCTACATTCAGCAGTCGACTCAAACACTTTTACCTCATTTGACTTCTAAATCTCAAACATAAGTCTATTTAACAGCAAAGGATATGTTGTCAAGTCAGCTGGGAAACACTACAAAAACACTTTATTAAAGAAGAGACAGGAAACTTGAGAAATGGTTGGTATATTAAAAAAAAAAAAAAAAGCACAAAGGCAATAAGTGAAATCTAACTCTGAGCCAGTAATATTTACTCTGCTACAAGAAGTAGCAGTAGCGGAGTAAAGATGACACTTAAACACAATGTTTTCTGCATTTCATAACTCTGTGCAGGCTGAATATATAATGCAAAAATTACAGTATGCAGTAAGAAATCAAATTGGGATGTGAAATACTGTTAAAATGCTGCTGATGAAGATTTGGTGCTCGATGAAATATCTGCTGTGTCCACCACGCTGACTCTTATTGGATCTGCTTTGAAAAGAAGTTGTGTTATTGAGACTGCATGTTTTTTACTTTGATTACAGTTTGTGTGAAATCAATGTACACCCACCTTAATCCTTCAGATTGTGTTGTAGTTCAGAGGCTTCCAGGCAAATTTGTGGCAGTAGAACAGAGTCTGCACAAAGTGAGACATGCATCGCATGTAATACTGCAGTGTCTGAAAGCTGAACGGGTGAATTCATTGTAATAGAGGTTTACTTACTCCGCACTTGAGAGCAGTCTTGACGTCTCTGCATCTGTATGTTGTCAGAGTGCATGGATCTGCAGGTTTAAAGCAGGAGATAGAAGAAAGTTCACTTGCTAACTGAGAATTCTTTAAAGGGACGTTTTGTATACTTTGATTTGTGCTTTCAGATTAGACGGATGCATCAAATTTAAATCTCAGTTCCTGGGCCTAAAAAGTACTGTAATGCATGAATGATGCAGTTGTAACTAATGTATAATTATGCCATATTAGGTCTGCACTTAAACTTTTTTTTTAAATATAAAGCATGTACAAGACAAATTATTGGACATCCTGGTCTCTGGAGATTTTGTGTCCAACATATGACATATTAAGTAAACGATCACAATCACTGCAATAGAAGCAAGGGAGAACAAACTGACCCACAAGCAGAGATTCTTCCCCTTTACAGAAGTGCATGAGGTGACAGATGGCCTGCGGGGTCGCATAAGCCAGTATTGCATCCAGCACTGTCCTGCTGACCTTGTCGATCACAGTCTCACACTGGTTGCGGTAGGAGGCCGGCAGAATATGGCAGATCTCTTCCAGCAGCTTGACCACTGCTTCCTGTAGAAGAGGAGCAGAGTTTTAAAAAAAAAAAAAACAAACAAAAAAACACGGGCAGTGATTACTCTCAGCTGTGTGGTCTGATTGCTTTTAAGTGTCTGTGTGCAGCACAAGGAAGTACTGTTTTTATGTGCGGTATAACCGTGTTTCACCTCTGTTCTTTCTTTGGGAAGCAAACCCTCCAAAGTCTTGATGAGGAAGGTGCAGAAGGAGCATTCGGTTGAAGGCTTCACCTGATTGAGGCACATAAATGGCAAGAGTTCAGCACAATGTTTTTTTTTTTTTCTCCCCGCAATGTGTCTTTCTAAACTTCAGATACTCACATTATCACTTGTCACAGCAGCCTGAAGGGCCTCCTGGGCAAAATAGCTGAGCATCTGCTCTTTATCACAAGAGCTGCAGAGCCCGAGGATTTTGCACACCTCCGCTGGTTTCTGTGGAAGAGAGGAAAACATGTTTACTGACTTCTCAGTGTCAGAAATGCCATACTCAAGGATGCATCTGGTTTTGGACTTCTCAGACTTACCAAGATGGAAGTAACAAAATTGATGGCCAGTGGGAACATCTTCTCCACCTCTTGTTTGCAGAGATTGGCAGCTGGACCGTGCATGAGTGCACACACGCTTTCAATGCCATTCATGATCTTTTTCTGTGCAGAATAAAGCGGTGAGTCAGAATATTGACTTAAAGACTGGTAGCCCCATTTGTCTTCAGCTAAGTAAGCAGAGCAGGTGTGGCATTTTTTTTTTTTTTTCACATTACATAAATAAACTTGTTGATTTATTAAAATGCATTTAAATGGCCTGTATTTGTATAGTGCTTTTACTAGTCCCCCCTAGGGACCCCAAAGCGCTTGACACACCCAGTCATCCACCCATTCACACACTAGTGGAAGGCAAGGCAAGCTACAGTTGTAGCCACAGCTGCCCTGGGGCAGACTGACAGAAGCGAGGCTGCCATATCGCGCCATCGGCCCTTCTGGCCAACACCAGTGGGCGGTAGGTGAAGTGTCTTGCCCAAGGACACAACGACCGAGACTGTCTGAGCCGGGGCTCGAACTGGCAACCTTCCAATTACAAGGCGAACTCCCAACTCTTGAGCCACGATCGCCCCGCTGGTTGCTCGTTTTCCTTTTGTTTTGCTTTGTTCATTTGTCTCTTTTAATTCTATTTTGTTGTACTTTTTCAACATGTTCAAAATAAAGATTCAATCAATCACGATCGCCCCCCTGTCTTCTGCCCCTTTAGCTTTCATCCAATCACAACATGTTCATTAACCACCTATTAATACTATGTGAGGCCCTAAACCAGAATCAGTGTTGTGGATATAAAGCTTCAGTACAAAATCTTAACAGTCACAGAGTTAACAAGTGAACTGAATGAATACTATTCAGTTTTCTATTTGTGCCTAACAGTAGCAGGGTTTTTTTTCCCCAGACTTGTTTACTATGGTGTCATGTGGTAGTGGTTGAGAACAAGGCATATGTTACTTTTTATTTATGTTTTCATATTTTCCTCTATATAATACTATTTAAAAGTCTTGAGGAACCCTTTTCTTGTTAAGACACTTAATGCTGACCTATGATGCATTCAAGCATCAAAACCCTAGTATTAGTAGTATTTTTGCACCAACCTAATCAAAGGTTGGCAGACAGGTGCAGCGTGTCCGTAAAAAGTTTCAGGAAACTGGACAAATAGAGGATAAGTGTTCATCATTGCCTAACAAGAGATTGAGTCTGAGTGGACAGGGTGGTTGTCAGGAAGCCACTCTTAAGGAAGGGAAATAACAAGAGAAGGTTGACCAAATTACACTGAAAATCAGTGGCAACAGGACTTATGGAGTGATGAATCATCATTTGAAAAATTTTGGGTTTAAGTCATTTTCAGAGGAGCTCAGTAAAGCGATCCAACAGTGAGTGTTTACAGCCATCTGGCATCTCCTGTTGTGTGGGGATGCATTTTATCCAGTAGTGTGCCTGCCTCTAATGGTAATGGATGGGCCTCTCAGAGCTCAGCATTATTGAAGCAGTGTGGGATCATCTTGACAGAGAGCAGAACAAAAGGCAGCCGACATCCAAAGAAGAGCTTTGAATGTCCTTCAAGAAGCCTGGAGAACTATTTCTGAAGACTAATAAGAATATTAAGAGATAACACGAAAACAGTTCAGGGTGTGTTGAAGAATAAAGGAGGTCATACCAAATACTGACTTTCAACCTCATTAGAATCAGACTCTGTTTTTGTCTCTTACACTGTATTTCCATGTATGCTTACACATTGCAATGAACCACTGCACCTTTTCCCCAGCACAACAAAACGAGGGGTGGTTCAAGACTTTTGCACAGTATTGTGTAACAGTTTTGTTTGTTTTTTTTAAACAGATATTTGGTTCATTTTTGTTTTTTGAGATTAACAGTGTGCACTGATACAGTGACATGTGATTAAACGCTGGTATTTTTTAGGTGTTACTTCGTAGCGGCAGAACCGATTTAAAGGTGAAGCGTGGACACTGAGCAATGCGGTGTTTGGTGAAACTCAAATATTCAGACACTAATGTGTTGTTTCTTTTTTTATATATACATCACTCCATGTCAGTGTGAAAAAGGAAAACAAGGGGTGTTCACAATACTGCTGTGTTCATTAAATAAAGGCATTGCTTGACTTCACACCAGCATGCTGCTGTGCTACATAAGCTCCAGACACATACTATGTAATAAATCCCAAACATCTTTCTCTGCATCTTTCCATGTGTACATCCTCTTTTATATCAATGTTTATCAACATACGTGATAAAAAAAAAAACCCCAACTTATTTCTGTCTTTGGAGCCTGTAAACCAGATCAGGCTAGATCAAAAGAGGATCTTGGAAGTCAAGTGTGTGTGTGTGTGTGTGTGTGTGTGTGTGTGTGTGTGTGTGTGTGTGTGTCTGAACAAAATTTGAATGGTAAATTTCATTTCAACTTTTCTTAGAAAAAATAGGAAGTGGCTCACCACCAAAACTATGAAGTGACCTTTAGTTTGGTGTGTGTGTTTTTAAGACATGCACAACTGGTTACAGATTATTTACATCTCCGAAGGTGAAAAATGTGCTCTAGATGATAAGATTACACTAAAAATTCCTGGAATGTAAAATATTTAGTTTTTCTTTATTCATGCCACAGGTCTCATATTTTAATCTTATATAATATATTTAATATGGGAATGGAAGATGTGGATAACATTATCAGCGAGCAAATTTGAACATTTAGGAATGTGTTTGCTCCTCGGGCACCAGGTGTACTCACCTGCAGGTCTGCATTGGAAAGCATGTCAACAAGGAGTTCAAATATTTTGGTGCAGTCTTGGCAAACATCTCCGGTCTGAAAAACAAAATCACATGATGAACATAAATTAATACCCTAAATCTAGGTTTGTTGGGATCTCTGTGCTGTGGGCACAGTTTAGTTTGGTTTAAAGTTTATTCAATCTGGATTCAAAAGTAGGTGGTAAAACTTTTACAACCTTTTATAACTCGACGCGTAACAGCAGACTTCTTCATTTTGAAGAAATGAAAATCTCACTTCTCAACACTGCGCCCTTACATTTGCTTTTGCCCTCACTGTGAGCAGTGCTAAAGTATCACACACTCCTATAGTGTCATTACAATTCCCCACAAAAAAAAAGAGTTTTAGGGAAAAAGTCTGCAAACATGTTCATGGTACTCAGGGAAATTATGTGAGTTTTTTCCTTTTTACTAACTACTACTAAATTTTAAATTACAGATGTCCAACTCTTTTCACATCGAGGGCCACATACAGCCCTCTTTGATCATAAGTGGGCCGGACAAGTGAAGTTTCCCCTCCTGTGAGTTTAAAGACTACACATTGACTGCCTGAGATATTTTAACATAAGAAAAAGAAATGTAATTTCTACAGTTCATCTCAGGTTTTCTACATGACAAAGAAATGCTGCTGAAGTAAATAAAAGACCTCACGCATTGAACAAATTAGAAATTTCTATAGTCAGTAGTGAAAAAAACACACAACATACTTTTACTTTCATGTCTTTTACTTATTTATTTTGGTCTACTTTGAGTGGCCATGCAGGAGGCCTTTATTAGTAGGCAATGCGGTAAGACCAGAGATGGGCAGTAACGCGCTACTGTAATCTGATTACTTTTCAAAGTAAGTAAACCTCCGCCTACCCCATTCCTGCTTTACAGGTGAAAATAGAGCAAAGGGACCACTAGTCTTTGACTTTATTTATTTTCTGCTGTGTTTTACTTGCATCTATTTGAAAGACTGAGTGTAAACACAAAAAATATTTTATTTTATCTGCTGGAATGTGCAGAAAATAGGTTTAAATGTTAAATTAATTTCTTCAAGTCAGAGAATGGTGCATATAATTTTATTTTTGTTTGATGCATAAAGTTAAAAGATTAAAACTGATAAAACAAGTTTTAAAAAGAGACTTTTCCATTTGATTACATTTTGTATGATGGATTATGTAGAAAAAGTAGAATTGGGCTGAAAGATCTATCGCTTTATCACCTCTTCAGGTTGTAAATCGTGTTTTTTAAAAAGTAACTAAGTAATTAATTACTTTTGAAAATAAGTAATCAGTAAAGTAACGGGATTACTTTTTTGGGGAACTAATCAGTAATTAGTTACTGATTACTTTTTTCAAGTAACTTGACCAACACTGGGTAAGACTCATGAAAAGATTTTCCAAAGCCGTCCAGTGGACTGAATTGGAGTCCTTGCAGAGCTGATTCTGGCCCCCGTCACTTATGTTTGACACCCCTGATTTAAATGTAAAACATGGCTTAACTATGAGAAATCACTTACTTTTAACTCTTCAGGAACGCTTTCCAAACCACCGCTGCTGTAAGTCAAGGCTACAGGAAGAAATTTTCATTAATAGCCTTCACTTTAATTAATCTCATCACTATACTTTATTTTATTGTCTTACCACAGCCTTGGAGAGCGATGGAGAGAAGCAGGGCAAATGTAAGCAGGGCCATCTTCTGTTAGTCTCTGGAAGGTTTCCTTCCTCACATCTGTGGGTGAACTGCAAGAGCTGCTTATATCTGATCCACAGCTGTGGTCTCAACCCGTTAGGTTTTTTTTTTTTTTTTTGGGGGGGGGGGGGGAGCACGCTTGAACCAATTTGATAAGATCTCATTCAGTTAGCAGAAGTTTTTTTATTCCCCTCCCATTCTCAATATGGTAATGTTAGTCGAGTTTCATATTCACTTCCTCACACAAAGGTGCAAAAACAAGTTATTATTTTATCTTTCAAGACATGTGTGGGCTTTTTTTGTGAGTATGTGCTGTATTTCCTAATGCACTACACTGTCATATCCAACTCTGCATACTTTATCGCTCTTTCTTTAAAACTGTACCATTCACAACGTAACTGTTTCAGATTGTAATCTCAGTTTGCATTTGACAAACATAAATGGGGGAAATGTTTCTCCTGCTTCAACTCGTTCCTTTTAGCTTCCCAGAGTCTGTGCAATATCAGCAAATAATATAAAACATGTAGGAATTTGCCTTACAGCCTTGACCTAATGCTAACAACAAGCTTTGATAACCACAGATCTATGACTGTAGGTCGTTGTTAAGTTTATTTTTACATTTAAAACTTCTGTGACATGCCATTCGTACTACTACTTCCTGTGGAAAAAATGAGAATAACTAGCTCAATACTGTCAGACAGAGTAGATGCTTAAAATCAAACAAAAAGTATTGTTAGACACTAAAAACCGGGGTAAATATAGAACACATTTTCTAAATGATGGTTTCATTTATTAAGAGAAAAAACTAAACACACCCGCCTACTGGGCCTACTGTTTGTAAAAAAAAAAAAAAAAGAAAGAAAGAAAGTTGCTGTGACTAATCGCATTTGTAGAAACCTGAGGTTAGTTTCACTAACCACACCCAGACCTGTTGAATCAAGAAAACACTTAACTAGAACCTGTCGGACAAAGTGAAATTAAAGATCTCAAAAAACGAGATATCACATCACAATTTAAAGACACTTTCTGTAAAAGTTTACAAAGCCATTTCTAATGCTTTGGGACTCCAATGAACCATGGTGACAGCCTTTATCTACAAACAGGTAAACCTTGGAAGAGTGCTGACCCTTCCCAGAATTTGTGAATCTCCCACTGCAAAATTAATCCAAGAGCACATTCACAACTCACAAAAGAACCCAGAACAACATATACAGATCTGCAGGCCTCCTTTTCCTCTGTTAAGGTCAACAATAAAAAACAGAGACTGACCAAAAAAGAGCATTTCATAAAAAGAACATCACGCTGACAGTCAAACACGGTGGTGGTAGTGTGATGGTTTGGGGCTGCTTTGCAGCTTCAGGACCTGGATGAATTGCCATAATTTGTTGGAACTGTGAATTCTGCTCTCTATCCAGCAGGACAATAATCCAAATAAACCTGAAAATCCACGTCTGAATTGCTCAAAAGCAACAAAATTAAAGTTTTGGAGTGGCCTAGGAAAAGTCTGGACATGAGATGCTTTCGGCATGACCTTAAACAGGCCGTTTAACCTTTAACCATAAAAATGTGGCTGTAATAAAACAGTTCTGCAGAGGAGTGGAAGAAAATTCCTCCACAGTGATGTGAAAGACTCAACGGCAGTCATCACAAATGCATGATTACAGTTCTTGCTGTCATGGGTGGGACAACCAGTTCCTGGTCACTAATTTGTGCAGAGTAGTGTGGGGGTTTTTTTCGTGAAGATGTGCATTATTATTTCACTGACTGCTGTAGAAGATAACCGAGGCCATATTGTTTGCGCTACATTTTGTAACACCTGCACAATCACATGTTCAGGTTCAAATAAAGTCAAAAGCAGCATGAGGCTTCAGTTACAGGAAATCATGGCACTAGTTCCCTTTCTTGCTTCTTCAACTTTTATGTTTGCATTACAACAAAGGACTGCTCAGTGACACCTCAGATGTACCTGCTCCCACATGTTTAGACAAGAAATAATTCAAAAGCTATTCAACTGGAAATTGTACCAAATATCAAAATACAGGGAGTTCGTGGAGTGATTTTGTTGGAAAGACGCAGCTCTCTGGACTTTACAGAAATCTTTTTTTTTTCATATAGTTAAATTATAATGCAAATTGTTGAAGTCGTTTATTTCTATACAAGACAATGTAGAAAATTAGAATTTAGAAAACTGTAAGGCTCTTCAATTATAACAACTTAATAAGGACTTTATATACATTTTTAATGGATTTGGCTGATTTAACCAAATTCTATAAACCTTTGGGTCATATTTATCTAGATTACAATTATTTTATTACTATTTAACTATTATCTAGTTCTGCTTTGTTCAGAAAAATGTCTCTCACTCTTTTGATACCATTCCAATTTTTTTGTTTTTTGTTTTACTAAATCTCACACCAAACCAAGTGAAGTTCTGAAAACTGCCCCGTTCACAGCTGTGGACACAGATAATGAGAAGCATCACCGTTTTGAACAGCGGTGGTCTGAAACTGCAAACCTCTTCCAGGGCCTGAAATTCCCTCCACAACAGGCACGAATTAAGAACACTTGAAACAGAAAGATATCTGGATTTGGATGCATTCCTGATATGTTCTTGAGAATTTTGATTGTTTGTTTTCTTTTTCCTTTAACAATCAATGGGCATTTGTGAATATATGCTGGGAAACATGTAGTCTTAAAAGGGCCAATCCCCCCCCCCCTCCAAATCAAACAGCCCAGCAGGTAGCTCTGCATGTTTGATTACCAGATTTTTTACACTAGATGTCCTTTCTGTTGCAATCTGGGATCACCAGGCAAATGTGTAAACCACTAAACTTGGTGCAGCTCATGCTGTTTTTATATAGTCTCTACCTGATTAACCTTTGAGGGAAAAATCTGAGGTCATTAAGTCACCGTGAGTAATTTTAATGTTTATGTTTCTCTCATTCTTGTTGTTCACAAATGTCCAAAACCGTATTTTCACAGCGCAGTCAATGACTTTACACTGTGCAAGTTTTCCATATAATAAAATCATTTTCCTAGTAAAAAAATAGTAATTTAATAAAACAATAAAAAATATGAATACAGTGCAAATTGCAAATGGTTTCAAAATGACTCAGGTAATGCAATAATATGGTTGCAGTGCAGGTTTGCAGTGTGGTAGTTAAAACTGTGTCCAAACAGTCGTTATGCGGACATTTGATGGACTAGTTAAACCTGTTTATGGCTCTTGGCTCGTAATTCAGAGCTTCAAGGTCTATGTGTGAAAGGTTGCTCTAGTTTGCTGGATGAGAGAAGTTCAAATTGGCTGTGCATGGGTGTGCTTGGTCCTTGCAGATGGTGTTGACTTTCCTAAGTCAGTGCATGCTGTAAATGTTTTCCAGAGCTGAAAGCTGTCCCCCGACAGTCTTCCCCTTTCTCGATATAACCTGAGTTTTCCTGTGAGAAACCACAAAAATACAGTAGCAGCACCTGTCAGAGGAGAACACGTCACTTCAGTTATTTCAATATGCCTTACAGTTTCAGTCTAGATCAGGGGTGTGCAATTCCAGGCCCTGAGGGCCGGTGTCCTGCAGGTTTTAGATCTCACCTTGGGTCAACACACCTGAATCACATGATTAGTTCGTTACCAGGCCTCTGGAGAACTGCAGGAGCTAATTTAGCCATTTAAATCAGCTGTGTTGGTTCAAGGACACATCTAAAACCTGCAGGGACACCGGCCCTCGAGGCCTGGAGTTCCCCACCCCGGTCTAGATGCCAACAGTGAGACAGTTTTACATGAATGTCATTCCCTTTCAACCCCATTACAGTCTTGGTGCACAGCTGCTTATCATTACTGGAGTGTTTTTCTGTATTCTTGCAGAAAATCTGCCTGCTTTTTATGTTTGAGGTAACATCCAGGAAATTTGTCCTCATTAACAAAAAAAATGCAAATAAATCTTTGTAATTCACACTTTTGTTTTCGGTGAATATTTTTTAGAATATTATACATAATGATCAAGAATTTGTTATATAGTTGGTAGAGTTTCAGTTATAAATGAAGCAGCGAGCTACAAAGAAGTGAAAGGACTCCATTTGTGACTCATGCTTGATTTACACTGTGCACCTGTAACTGCAACTTTTTACAGTAAAGTTCTGCTTTTTTTTATTTATGCTTGTAAATTTATAGTGGTCGGAGAGTTTGCTGCCTTTTCTATGCTGTGACTCTTAGCTTTAACTCAGAGTTCTCATCATAGGGCGGACTTTCTACTTCACGTCCCTTATGTCTGTCACCAAACTTTGCTCTCAGATATACAGCTGGGGCATATTCACCTGGAAGAACAGGGAAATCCTAGCTTCCTGTTGTTCTTCTTTATCTCTCGTATTGGTATAGATATAGCTTAGTTATTGATTATTCCCTAACCCACTCAGGTGTAATAGGAGATAATTCTGTTTCTGTTCTCAGCCACCATTTGGTTCAATCACTCATTTACCAGTAGGGTGTGTTGGGACACCCATAGACTTGACACAGATCTGTTATCAGTTCTGTCTCCAGGTGCTGACCTTGGTAAGAATGGCTTTTACTGAAACACTTAAGCCTGGGGACGAACTTCCCATCCAAGTCTCGTGAGCAAATCCAGGAAAACCAGAGCTGACAACAGGTGAGCTGTTCACGTCAGGGATGGACAGTGGTGACCTCTGGTGGTGGTGGTGGTGGTGGGGGAGGGGGGAGGGGGGGGAATGAAACAGGGACCATCCAGACTCAGTGAATGACTGGAAGGTTTAAATATTACAGTCTTCACTATCACTGGAACAGATAACTATCTTAGGTGAGATCATTATGGACACACTGCCAGTAAGTGTTCCTGCCAATAAATCAATTCTCTGGAATGTGTGTTACAATGGCAAAGGTGTGTGATGGCCAAAGCTTCAGCTTTACAACCTGGTTGAGCATGTGATCACGTGCCACAAGGCTTCGTGCAGCAGCCTGGGTGTAATTCTGTCTCTGAGCCCAAACCGTAGTGCAAAAGTAAAAGTCAGAACCAAACGGTGATCCTGGAGTATCATTTAATCCCAAATTATTACTGAAAAAACTCCAGGGCTTGAGCACAGTTTTTTGTTGGTGCTACATTGACCTTTGCAGACACATGTAGCTGTCAGGTGTCTAAATCTGTAGAACAACTGGAAATGTAGGCTCCTTTTCTTCATGTTTCTGTTTGTGTTTATCCTTTAGCCTCAGTGCTGCACAGATGACCTTAATTCAGTGTGGGTAAAGCACTTCTTTGTAGAAAGTGAAACAGCAGCATGCATGGAAAGGGAAATAACCACTCCTGACCAAAAAGTCTCACATTTGTCAACAAACATCTTGATGATCCCCAAGACTTTTGTGGACTCAGGAGACAAAAGTTGAACTTTCTTGGAGGTTGGAGTCCAGTTACGTCTGCATAAAACTAATACAGCATTTAATAAAAAGAACATCACACCAACAGTCAAACATGGTGTTATGGCCTAGGGCTGCTTTGCTGCTTCAGGACCCGGATGAATTGGCGTAATTTGTTGGAACTGTGAATTCTGCTCTCTATGCAGCAGGACAATGATCCAAACACACCTGAAAATCTACATCTGAATTGCTCAAAAACAACAAAATGAACGTTTTGGAGTGGCCTAGTGAAAGTCTGGACATAAGATCCTTCTGGCTGTCCATGCTTGAAAACCCTCCAATGTGACTAAATTAAAACAGTTCTGCAAAGAAGAGTGGGACAAATTTCCTCCACAGTGATGTGAAAGACTCATCGGCAGTCATCACAAATGCATGATTACAGTTCTTGCTGCCATGGGTGGGACAACCAGTTATTAGGATTAGGGAGCAATTATGTAAGTAGCTTTGGACAGCCTTTTCCCCTTAATAAATGAAATAATGAAACTGAACTGAACTAAATTTTACATTTACTCAGGTTATGTTTGTCTAATATTAACGTTTATATGTTTTCCTGAAACATGCAATTATGACAAATATGCAAAAAAAACAAAAAACACTAAGAAACCAGTAGTGACCTCTGGTGGGTGAAAGGATTAATTATTATAGTCTTCACTATCACTGGAACAGATAACTTAGGTGAGAACATTACTGACGCACTGCCAGTAATAACAGTAACAACCATTGTGTTTTTAACCCGTCCACTGAAACCTTAAGTCAGTTTTAGTGCCAGTTTAGTGCACCTGATTACAGTTTTTGCCCGTTGCTTGAACACATTTTGCAAAACTTCGCTCATTGTGCCAAAACTCTAAACACAAGTAAACATGACACAACACTGGGAAATATACCATTCACATCTGTGCCAAATTGAAACTCTACTCTCTAAACCTAAACTCCTCTTGCATGTCGAAACCATCCATGGATTGCTGTCACCTGAATGTCGCCGCAGGCCTGTTCCATTGCCTGCAGAAGAGGCATGGGGGCATGTGGTTGGCGGTCATATACACGCCATCTCCAGGCCGAAAAAAATTCCTCTATAGGGTTTAAAAATGGTGAGTAAGGGGGCAAGTATACCACTTCAAGTTGGTTGGGGTTGGAGAACCAGGCCTGGACCAGAGCAGCCCGATGGAAACTGACATTATCCCATATCACCACAAACCTGGGCTGATCTGGTCTGTTCTGTACAACTATATTATGGAGAGCATCTAGAAATGTGAGTATATGTTGGCTATTGTATGGACCTAGTTTTGCATGATGATGCAGAAGCCCTCGAAGGCTTATGGCGGCACACAATGGGATATTTCCCCCGCGCTTCCCTGAGACGTGCACAATTGCCCTTTGGCCAATTACATTACGACCCCGTCGTCTTGTTTTGCACAGGTCGAATCCAGCTTCATCAATGAAAATGAATTCATGAGGCTGTGCAGCTCCATCCATGGCCAAGATTCTCTGAAAAAAAAAAAGAGAACATATTACTGTACTACAGTGCTACACATACAGAACCCTCACCCCATCACACAGGTACCTGTGTAGCTCTCAGAATAGATCCATGTGGTACTGATATGGTACATATTCAGCTGCTACTGGATTTCACCAATACTCTATTGTACATGTAAAGGACAGTTACACTTACCCGTACATATTCAGCTCGAAGTCCTTTGACCCTGTCACTGTTCCTCTCAAATGGGACTCTGTAGAGCTGCTTCATGGTGATGCTGTGTTTTCCCAAGATGCGTCTGATGGTGGTGATGCTCACATGGTTTATGTTGTTGAACACTTGCCTGTCTGCAAGTATTTGCTTTCGTAGCTGGTGGAGACGGATGGCATTGTCTGCCCCCACTAGGTCCACAACGGCAAGGTCCTGCTGTTGTGTGAACAGGCGTTGGCGTCCTCCCCCAGAAGGTCTTCGAGTCATTCTAGAGAAATACAACCTCATATTGTCATCGCTTTGCTTGTTTTTCTTACAGTACTTTACTGTATACACTGTATCATCCACTGTACAACACTGTACTTCAATATAAGTAATCATGGTATGTTTCACAGAAACTACCACTTTGGCTGCAAAAGGAGCATTAGCACTCTGCAATACCCTGTACACTTGATATGGTAATGGTATATACTGTAGAACAGTGCTATAAAAACCATCTGAGTAGAGTAGAAGGTAGAGAGGTGAAGACAGACCTGTTTTCTAGTCGGAATGTTCGTATTATAGATGCCACTGTGGAGCGGCTTAGATGTGGGTGGACTCTCTGCCCAGCTTCCCTCATAGGCAGGCCATGGTTGATGACATGGTCCACCAAAGTTGCTCTTATTTCATCAGAAATATGGGTCCGTCCATGGCCTCTTCGACCTCCTCCTCCTCCTCCTCTTCCTCTTGCTCTCCCTCCATCCATGCTTGCAAAGTTCTTGAATTGGCTAAATTGAGGGCTTTTTGTAGTTGGCTAATTGGTGTTCAGTTTTGCAAGTAAGTGCCTTCAGGTGTGTATTTGAGTGGTTGCAATTACCCGATGTGTTTTGTATTTTGGATACATGTGTTTTCCAAATGGCACCCTGAAATGTCATTTTGTGAACGAGGTGTCTTATGTATGAAATAGAGTGTAGTGTGCAGGACCATGTGTGTTGCATAAAGGAGTAAGTGTGTTGCATAATTGCAACTAGGGTGCAAAGCAGCGCTTTTGTTCAAGGTATGGGTACATGTGTTTGAGGTATGGCAACAAAAGCTTCAAGTTGTGTTACTTTAGTCTAAGCATGGGTTTATAGTGTTCAAGCAACGGGCAAAAACTGTAAGCAGGTGATCATGTGCCACAATGCTTGGTGCAGCAGCCTGGGTATGATTCTTTTCTCTTCTACTTTTCCGTCTGAAAACTCTTTAGTACTAAAGGTGGAAAAACTTTAATAGGACTTTTTAATAGGATTTTTTTTTTAATCTAAAGGATACAGCGAGAGCGACGCCAGGAATTGGCTGATGTGATCACATCTGATAAAACCGATAAAAGTCCACTGCCGTGTTTTGAATTCATAATCAGGAGGGAAGTGTCGTTTCTTTACTCCGAGGGGTTTTGTCCCATTCATGGCCCGATCATTATTATCATACCTGTGGCAAAAAACATTTTTTATCCACTTCCCTAGAACCAAACTATGATTCAAAAGTCAAAGTCAGAACCACACAATGATTCTGGAGTTTCATTTATTACTAACTTATTACTGATGAAACTCCAGGCCTTGAACATGGCTCTTGGTTGGTGCTACGTTGACCTTTGCAGACACATGTAGCTGTCAGGTGTCCAAATCTGTGGAAGAACTGGAAATGTAGGCTCCTTTTCTTCATGTTTCTGTTTTTGTTTATCCTTTAGCCTCAGTGCTGCACAGATGACTTTAATTCAGTGTGGGTAAAGCACTTCTTTGTAACAAAGTGAAACTGTTACAAAAAAAATGGTCTGCTGCCACCATTGTCTGAGCTTCATTTAATGTGTTGTTTTCCCTCACATGTTCCTCTTTTGTGGTCAGCTCTGTTGCCTTTGTTCCCTTTCATGTTCCAGCTTACTTTTCAAGTACTGGTAAATGGTCTGTATTTGTATAGCGCTTTACTAGTCCCTAAGGACCCCAAAGCACTTTACACATCCAGTCACCCACCCATTCACACACACATTCACACACTGGTGATAACAAGCTACGTTGTAACCACAGCCACCCTGGGGCGCACTGGCAGAGGCGAGGCTGCCGAACACTGGCGCCACCGGGCCCTCTGACCACCACCAGTAGGCAACGGGTGAAGTGTCTTGCCCAAGGACACAACAATCGAGACTGTCGGAGCCGGGGCTCGAGCCGGCAACTATCCGATTGCAAGGCGACCTCCCAACTCTTGAGCCACGATCGCCCCCAACAGTAAGTAATTATTTTATTGTTTTAACTGCTGGCCTCCAAGGAAAGTAATTAGAATATTAGTATTCAGTGTCAAGCGTACATCACGTTCATGTAAATCATGTATGTTCATGAGCCACATACAACATACTTTGATCTTAAGCGGTCTTTCTGTCAGTGCAAAGTAGTTTAACTTTAAATTCCCGAGAGATCTCAGTATAAGAGAAGGAAGTGCCATTTCAACAGTACCTCTCAGTTTTGTTTTTTTACATGATAAAGAAATACTGCTGAAGTAAATGAAAGATGTCTGTCAGGGCTTGAGCTTAAATTGTAAGAAATAAATGTGTAAAATTACAGAAGTGTTTTGTTAAGTCATAGAAAATGTCCTATTTTATTTTATTTTATTTATTTTTGCTGTCAGCAAACGGCTGGAAAAGATCTTTCCAGAGTGCACAGTGAAAAAACAGGAGCTTTTCGTTTATTTAATTGTTCACCTATTACTTCAGTTTAGTGGTATGAATGGCTGTGGGGAAGGTCTTTATCAGTAGGACAGGCTGTAAAATTTATGAAAATACAGTTAAAGGTCCAACATTTATGCCCCCCCTCAGGCTTTATGTTTGAGGATACAAGTCGACATACAGCGGGGAAAGGAGAGTTTGTTCCTGGATCAAAATGGGCCTTTGTGGGCTGACTCTTTATGTAAGCATAACTGGTCTGCATAGTGATTCTGTATTGTGCTACTTAAAAGAAGTTAAGAACAAATATATATATATATATACATATATATATATATATATATATATATATATATATATATATATATATATATATATATATATATATATATATATTATTTTGATTAAATAAACAGTGAGCCCAAAGCTTTCTTGGAGGGGTTGCCAATTTATTTTTCATTTTATTTTTGCGTGCATGCAGGAAAACCCAGTAAATGTTGCACAATATCTAAAAATACAGAGCAAAGCTGGTATGAGATGTTTTAAACTGGCCACTGCCAGCCAGAGATTAAGAAACAGAGCAGCTATTTCTTTTTTGACAGCTTATTTGCTTGTTAAATATTTTTCCAAGAACTGCCTTGAAAAGCTGCTAAGAAATGCAGTTTGGCATCACTATCCTCATTGTGAATTGTATCAACCACATGGTTTAACACTGTTCCATACCAACGTCACCTCATTACCTGGCTCATCAACACTGCAGGAAGATCCTTCCTCATCGTTGCTATTCTGCAAAACCCCACAGTCATTTAGTTTATCACATCATCACTTAATAACTTCTCTTTGCACAATAAGAAATGCACTGCCCTGTGAGTAATAACGTACTTTTATGATGGTTGTTAAAGGTTGAATAGTATCTCACGCAAACTAACAAAGAGTGTTGGATTTGTGTTGCAGAGGCGTGTACTGAAATGAAAAATGATTAATTTTTTCTTTTTGTTCTTCCGCTTCATTATTCAACCCTATAAAAAATAAAACTTCCTGGTGATCATGTGTATCATGTAATCTGAATCAGAGGAGATGACAGACATTAACAGAAAGCTATAGTATCGTGTTCCTAGTGTCACAATAGATACAGTAAATAAAAAGGCTGGAATTCCACTGAATATTGCATCACTCATTGTTTAATTTAAACCCATTGTTCTCCAAGGTACTTTTTCTTTCACAGCTTGTGAAATCAGTTTGGCATTCTGCACATTTCTTCTTCCTTCAACCTCACAATTTGTGACGCGATCAAGCTCATCTCTTCATTGTAGATCACAGTACGGGGTTTTTTCCGTTTGTCGTTCATGTATAACCAGAAACAATAAATATTTGTATTTGCAGCTTTGCAAGCGAGGACACCAATCACCAAACCAATCACCAAACAAAAGCTGGAAAACAGTACAGTCTTGTAATACAGTCTCGTGAAATTTGAATGGATATTTGAAATTTGAATCTCAGAAGATAAAGCCAGTAGCAAATATACTTTAATTTCAGGGGTGGGATACGTGGAAGCTGCTTCTCTGAGGAATATGGATTGAAGTTGACAAACAAACATAGATTTAATACACATATTACCTTTGTGTCTGTCTCTATTACTCTGTGTGTTTCTGTGCACACTTGCTAGAATCCTTTTGTCTTCAGAGATGCCTGAATACTTCATGACACAGATTCAAAAAGGTGCTCAGACATTTTGGTCCATATGGACATGATAGCATCACACAGTTACTGTAGATTTGATGGTTGTGAATTAAATCACCTGTTCTACTACATCAAAGGTGCTTTACTGGATTGAGATCTAATGACGGTGGAGTCAGTTTGAGTAAAGTGAACTCATTGTCATGCTCAGAAAATCAATTTGAGATGATTTGAGGTTTGTTTTTTTTTCTGCTGAATGAAGCCATCAAAAGCTACACTGTGGTCATATGGGGATGGACACGGCTAGCAACAATATATAGGCTCTGGCATTGCTAAATTGGTACTGAAGGGTTCAGAGTGTGCTATTAAAATACCCCCTACATGATTACACCACTGCCAGCAGCCTGTGCTTTCATCTTGTTTATATAACTTATATATAACTACTTAGCTTAATTTCTTCCCGGTTCGTGCTTGTTGCAATATTACCATCCTATAACTGTATTTCTTTGTTGTTAATTGTTTTCTTTTGCTGTAAACCTGCAAGTATGGCTCGTTTGTGAAGCACTTTGTTGTACCTGTGACTTTTAAATGTGCTATAGAAATAAAATTGAAATTGAAATTGAATCCAATTCTGACCCTGCAATTCAAATGTTTCAGCAGAAATCGACTCTTGAGATGAAGGGAGCCTGTCAACAGTAACGGCACACTCAAAGTCAATTAAATTAACTTCTTTCCTCGTCGTGACGCTCTGTATGAACGTCAGCAGGCGTGTGTAATGAAGTGGCCAGTGTGTTTATTATGACCTACTTCAGAACTCTTATCTATATGAGATAGAAAGTTTCAGAATTACTCACTGATATAAACACAATATAAACAAGTACAGTCACAACCATTTGAATCGCATATTAAACCGCTGTGCTACAAATGTAAATACTGACTGTAAAGTACCTGCATTTGTGTTTGGGTCAGTTATTAACTGGAGCAACACAGAACTGCAGTTCAAAGAGGTGAAGTGATGCCGGGGCTGACAGAAATCCTTTTCTGCTGTAATTTATAGATTTTTTATTTTTAAATCAAGCATTTGAAATGGTAAATAATAATGAACACACACTCTTTGAATGCAGACTCGTTACACTATAACATTTGTCTTTGTTTAAAAACAGGAAACACACGTGAGACAACAGACATGCCATTTGTCTTTTAGTTTCACAAGACGCGTCGAAACTTCAATAACGGAGTTCCTGAAATGTTCCCTGAATATTAGGATTTTGTTCAGGCTGAAATCAGGTCAAGCAGCTAAGTTTTCAATTCCAAGAAGAAAAGTCAAAAATGGGTAAAATGTATTTTATGACACAGCCTTCCTTTAACCTTGCTTTAAAAAATGGTTACAAAGATGTTTTATTATAGCCCTGATGACCCTAAACTGCTTTGGTGGAAAGAAAAACAAGGGGGGGTGAACCAGATTCAGAAAGACAAACGTAAAAAGGGTTAATGTGGTTTAACCATTAGGACGATCTGATAAAGGTGGTGAGTTAAGATAAGATTTCATGCATGCTGAACTACCAAAGCAAGCGTGACGATTTATTGTCTCTAGTTCCCAGTTTCCTTATCATGTTTATAATGAAGGTGAGTATAAAGCACCAGCGGAATTACTAACTGAACTAAGAGGCATTGTTCAATCTCACAAAATAATTTTAGATAAAAGGGATCATTAAAAATGAAAGTGCTGCACCTTTAATGTTGCACTGATTGTGCAGCCTTGTTGCTAAAATCTAAAAGCAGAATCAGGTCTAATACAAAACACCTCGAAACTTACTACCCAACCCTGTGGTGAAATCGGATTTCTTGCTAAACCTTGAAGTTAGTTAACAACATCTCAGTCGTTGCTTTTTATTTCTGCTTTTTTACTTCCTTCAAAGTCTGATTTGGACACGGCTGCAAGTGAAATCCTTCAGCTAATGTTGCGAAAAACAGAGGTTTCCTCACAGAAAGAAGGAAAAATAAACTTTTTTTTATCACCGGCAGACAGTCTGAACGAAAACATGAATCATATTTCTTAATGTTTAAGGTCTTAGACACATCCATTAAAGCAAGCATTAAACTGTCTCGTAACAAAAATATAGAGTCACCAGGCTCTTTGTGAGGTACACCTGATCAACTGCTCATCGATGCAACTCATTTAGGTATGCAAAAATGGTCAAGATCACCTGCTGACCATTGAAATGGGTAAGAATGGTGATTTAAGTGAGTTGGAATGTGGCTGCTTCAAGTTGAAGCAACAGGAGATTCTCATCATGGACGTGCGGCCGACAAATCTGTCACATCAGTATGGACCCAAATCTCTGAGGAGTGTTTTAGCTGCTTTAGCTGTCAGACAGATGGCCTCACATTTGACTCTAGAGTACAGAGAGTCAAGAGTTCATGCCCCGGTGGACGGGGCTGTGGCTCCCCACACCCGCTAACAGATCATTACATGTAGAAAAACAAGCGCGTTCATGCTCACAGGTGTACACACGGGTGCTCACACACACAAACTACACCCTTATTGGCTCCTACCTTAAAGCACACTGTGCACAATAATGTTTAACATTTAGTATTTACTGTTATATTCCCATAGATCATCATGATGTTGTTTATTCTATTGCTCTAGTCTTCTTCTGCTTGTTTTCTTTTTTTCTCAACAGGTGATCCAGGAAAAGAAAAAGAGGGGGGAGAGGGGGGAAAGGGGGGGAGAAAAAAAAGAGTTCATGCTTGACTCAGTAACTGCAAGATGTCCAGGTCACTCCACCGCCGTGCTTCACATTGCACCATGCACTATGGCCAAACGTCTCCTCGTTGGTCTCACCCGTCTAAACGACATTGTTTCACAAGTCTTGTTGTTGGTTCAGATGCAACTTTGCAAACCTACACTGTGCTGACATGTTCTTTGTAGAGAGAAGAGGCTTTCTCCCTGAAAGCCTTCCAAAGAAATCACACATGTTCAGTCTAATTGTCCTGCCATGAACTTTAAAAGTTAACTGAGAGTCTGAAGCGTAGTCCTTGATCATTGCTGATATCTTTCCTCCTTGGTATTTCATTAACACACACCTGAATGCTCCAGATCAACAAACTGCTAAAACTTTATAGACACGCTCATCGTTGTTGATGATTAGGTAAATGACTGCATTTAATTAGCATCACCTGACTAATACTTACCTTCTTAGTTACTATGGAAACAGTAAGGTTGTCATTAGTTTTTCCACCCTCTGCTTCTGCATTTTGACTTATGTCTGTTAAATAAATAAAATAATGGCACAATATAACAAGGCATGTGTTGCTGTTCATCTGAAGTTGTGTGTACCTTACTTAGTATCTCGTAAGAATGTTTTTTTTTGTTTTTGTTTTATTAATATTATGCCCTGAAATGTAAAACCTTAGACTCAAAAGAGGATGTACTTCTTCTTTGACATGACTGCAAGCCCAATTTCCCAACTTTTCAAGTGAAGTCCCGCCGTCTTTTTTAGATAAAAAATGAAATAAAAAAATAAAACCCCAGCGTGGCAAAGATACCCACCCTGTGAAATGTCCTTCTTGAAGACAACGATGGCAAAAATGGTGCAGAAGTGAAGTTGTTTTGCAGCTTGAAAATTTACCTGATGTTTAATTTTTGCACCTCAATTTTTAAAAAATATTTCAAAAACAAAGGTCAAATTATTTTGTTGCATGGATGATCAGTCTGCTTGCAGTTCACAAATCACTTCCAGGATAAACACAGTAAACATGCAAAGGATGACCTGAAACACAATGAAAGGAAAAAAGATGGTTTTCTTCACACGCATAATGAATCCAGTCTCAACAAGTGAATATTTGTAGCTGACCTAAAATAAAAACCAAATGATTTATTTCCTTGTTCAATCAGACATTTTTAGGACGGCCTATGTTGTGAAGAAATGAAGTATAAAAACATGTGCGATTAGTTCCAGCTAGGCCAGCTTCTAATGTAATCCTGCAGTCTATCAGCAGAAATACGAAGTCTATTAATAAATGAAAGGTGTTTTTCATCATCGACTGTCACGACTTGTGTTTTCAGCTAATCTTTGAGCTTAACGAGAACAAGTATGGTTTTCTTGTGACTACGTGCACATAGTTATTGTTATCCAGGTTGATGGTCTTCTCTCAGACTTGTTCCTTGTGTTATTATCCCCTGGGTCACAGGTTGCCTTGACAAATAACACAAAGCCAGTGTATATACAAAAGCTACAGGAATCTCCACCCACAGATAAAATGGTACAAGGTAAAATTATGGTTCACTGCATTTCCTCATTGCTCAAGCATGTCTAACAAATACAACCTATTACTTATTTACTTGTTCGTCTGTGGCTAACGCCTTCAGTTAAAAGCATTAATGCGAACTGCCCAGAAGGAAAGAATGGTAAAAAACACAATTACTGATTTTTATGCTTAGTTTTCAATGAAGATTTTCATTTTTTATCAATAAAAAAAAAATCTGCCCCAAGTTTCACAGGAAGTTTGTATTGTAATGCTGCGCGTCGCTAACTACATCAATAAATGAAACAAAAAGACAGACCCCGTAAATGCTTTAAAGCCTTTTATAAGAACTGCCTGAATGAGGCAACACTGCCAACCCAGCACAGTCTAACTTTTATTTATGAAAAGAAATAAGAAGAAAAAAGAAAGTTAGTGTGCTTGATGGCCAAAGCTGAAAGTGATAAATGAAAACCAAAACGTGCAAGGTTCATATCTACATACAGGCCATTTTTTGCATAGCATTCCCTCTCCTATCTCCTTTAATTTATTTAAATTATTTCCATTGTTTGGGATGCAGCAGGTCTGTGTTGAGCAGAATGAAATATAAAGTGCAGAAAAGCCAAATGCAACGTGCTCAGATAAGACTGCAAAGTCAGCTCAGGAGATTAATGTGAATAAAAAACATCATTATGTTTGATGACAGAAAGCATTTAAATAAAACTGAAAAAGAAGATAAATAATTTTATTTAAATCCCTAAATGAAATTACAAATATTAATATTTTTTTTCTCTGCTGTTGCCATGATGACAACCACCCGAAGTGGTACGCATGCCAAAATATTTATATTGTTTCCCAAAAATTATTGTCAGTCCTATCAGTTGACCAGAAGCAGTAACTGATGAGATAAAAACAAAGCATTTCCTTCAACACATATAGAAGGAACAAGGAAGAGCTCTTTACTGACGGTATCTGTACCTGCTCTATCTATGGGGGCGAGGCCTCTGGCCTCCCACAGAGTATAAAAAGGGTGAAAATGTGAGACAGCATCACTACCACCAGAGCATCTGAAGCCCTGAGAGAGCATCTGAAACCTTCACAGGTAACAAAATGTTTTTTCTTTCTTAGATATTTTTATGTGACACCAAATTTAAAAAATAATAATAAAAAAAAAGTTTTTTGTTACTTTGTTTGTTTGTTGTTGTGTTTTTAACTGGATTCTGATTAAATGTTTGTTTCAGAAATGCATTTTTCTGTCCTGCTTATGCTGGGCATCTGCCTGGTGCCCGCTGAGCTTAAACCAGCAAGTAAGTCTTCACGCTGCTGTTTTGTCACTAATATTCATCCTCACCTGATATTTTTTTCCCCCAGTCATGTCATAAGATTGTTAATTTTCTTTGTCTGCAGAAGAATATCTTGGCAGTCCTTTTCTTCAGCGATCTTTTGAAGAAGCAAGGAAAATTGTGGATGATGCATACAAGTACTCCAGAGAAGAGTGAGTTAATCTCATAGGCTTTCTTTTAAAGTAACCCACATACCTACGCAGTAAAATGCTTTTCAACTGGTTTTTAAGCCAGTAGTAATGCCATAATTTATCAGTTCGGGAAAAAAAAGAAGAAGAAGAAATGCACCTTTTTCTCCAACTGTGTGACTTTTTTCCCTCCAGGAGTCTGAGACGAGTCCGCAGGGATGTGGTGAGTCCTCACGATGCTCTTCGTCTCCTGAAGCAACCCCGAGGTGACACACGCTCTGCGGTGAGATCTGCGGACTACATGGCGCAAACCATCCGTCTTGTGCAGGAGAAAGTGCATCATGTGCACAAGCGCTCACTCAATGCAACAGGTTAGACATGCAGCGCCCACACAAAGGCAACACACACAATCTTTGCGGCAACTTTTACTGGCTGGAGTTGAGAATCTTTAGTGTTTCATGATGCAAGACTCAATTCTCTCTTAATATAATTAACTATTAGACTTGTGAAGGTGACAAAGTTGCACTCACTTAACTGTTTCTGTCACATTTTCCAGATTTGCTCAAACCCGAAGATCTGCAAAAACTTGCTGAAATAACTGGATGTGCCGCTCGAGTCAAAGCTCCGCAGTGCGTCACCACACCGAACCTCATCAAGTACCGCACAATCACCAGCGTGTGCAACAACCTGTAAGAGAAACTTTCTACTTTAACCTCTGTAGCACTTCTTTTATGCATATGCAACAACGCACACCATTGTGCATTTCAAACATAAAATATAAAACCATTCTCATTTTCGACAAGAAAAATACTGCATTATTCATCATGTAGCCTATTTTAATTTTTTGATTTCATGGATAATAATGTGTTGCTGGGGATAGGGGGTGGGTGGGTAATTTATGTCATAATTCCTAGAAAAAATGAAAAGATTTTGTGTGGAATTAGTTGATTTTGAGACCAACTAGAGTCTAAATTCAAAGGAAATCCTTACGCAATACACCTAAAAATTTGAGACCTTCTATAGCAAAAGATGTGTACACTTCCCTTGGAGTTTCTCAAGTGGTGTTTCCAAACATGGGTGTTTCTTGTTTACTTTTAGAAAGAACCCACGTCTCGGTGCTTCCAACACCCCCTTCACCCGTTGGCTGCCTGCTGAGTATGACGACGGCATCTCCGAACCCAAAGGATGGAACAGGACCCGGAAATTCAACAACTTCTTGCTCCCACTGGTAGGACGCACACATATCAGACTTTAATTTTAAATTTAATGGATGTATTTACTAGTTTTTATACCAGAATTGTGCATTCTTACTTTCTTTACTCTCAGGTGCGACAGGTGTCCAACAACATCCTAAGCACAAGAGACGCAGGCATAAGCAATGATTCCGTGTACTCTCACATGGTGACCTTGTTTGGCCAGTGGAACGACCATGATCTCACCTTCACACCCTTCTCACCCAGCATCCGTTCCTTTAGCAACGGGGTGAACTGTGACGAGAGCTGTGAGCACACCGAGCCATGCATTCCCATCCCGGTTAGTGTCTGACGCACGAAACCAAACAGTGGCATGTTGTTTTCGGTATCCATGACCAGCAGTTTTTTTCACCCATGTTTTCTTGTCTATGAACAGCTTCCTCCCGGCGACTCTCGCTTATCCTTCTCTCAGTGCATCCCTGCGTTCAGATCCGCCCCGGCTTGCGGCACAGGATACAGTGCCTTAAATTTTGGTGGTGAGACGAACAGGAGAGAGCAGGTCAACGCGCTGACAGCCTTCCTCGATCTCAGCCAGGTGTATGGCTCTGAAGATAAGCTCGCTCTAACTCTTCGCAATCTCACTGACGATGGCGGCCTGTTGCGAGTAAACACAGAGTTCAGAGACAACGGGCGTGAGCTGCTGCCCTTCCACAGTCTCCAGGTGCAAATGTGCGCTACTCGCAAAAGAGTCACCAACGATACAAACGCCAGGGAGATTCCTTGTTTCATTGCAGGTTAGTAATTTCTCAAGCAATCATTAAAGGAACTGCACTTAGTGGCACTTTGGTTTTATTTTTTAATGCCAGAAGTGGCTGCTCAGTTATTACTAATCCATTAAACTGCTCTAAATGTACAGTCTAAGCAGGAGATGAACAGTATTGATGTTTGTTTTCTTTCTGTTCATAAGGTGATGCCCGTGTGGATGAAAACATCGGTCTGACCTCCCTTCACACATTGTTTTTGCGTGAGCATAACCGCCTTGCTCGTGCACTGAAGAGGATAAACCCCCACTGGGACAGCGAGACGCTCTACCAAGAGGCCCGCAAGATCATGGGTGCTTACACACAGGTAGCTAAACTTCAGAATCAGCTTTTATATTCGCCAACATTTGCTCATATTTACTCAAATTAAAGCTCTCCGTCTCTCTCAGTTGTTTGTGTTCAGAGACTATCTGCCGCACATCGTTGGCACCAATGCAATGCGCAGACAGCTTGGCCGCTACCCCGGCTATAATCCCGCCGTTGACCCCAGCATCTCCAACGTCTTTGCAACCGCAGCTTACCGCTTCGCCCACTTAGCTGTTCAGCCAATTATGTTCCGCCTGGATACAAACTTCCGGGATCACCCTCAGTTCCCTAGTGTACCCTTGTTTAAAGCCTTCTTCACACCCTGGAGAATCGCTTTCGAGGGTGAGTTGCATGAAGAAAACTTGTGTTGAATTTTCTTTTTATCCTCTGTCTTAAACTGTCAGCCTAATCTTTTTCTCTTTTATTTCCAGGTGGAATTGACCCTCTGCTGCGTGGTTTGTTTGGCAGTCCCGCTAAACTAAACACCCAGGATCACATGATGGTGACCGCTCTGAGAGACAAGCTGTTCCAGTTTGTACAGCATATATCCTTGGACCTCGCTTCTCTCAACATGCAGCGGGCACGTGACCACGGCATCCCTGGTACATCCCTTATTCACTTTTAGGTTTTTCTTTCTAGCATTTCATCATCTCAGAATTGTTCTCATCTGTGCTAACTTTATGTATTTTTCTCCTTAAGGCTACAACGCCTGGCGGAGGCTCTGTGGTCTGTCTCAGCCCAAGAATCAAGAAGAGCTGGGTAGGGTGCTGAACAACAACAACCTGGCCCGCAAGCTGCTGGAGCTCTATGGAACCCCCGACAACATTGATGTTTGGCTCGGAGGCGTTGCAGAGCCATTTGCCGAGGGTGGCCGTGTCGGGCCTCTGTTTGCTTGCCTCATCGCAACCCAGTTCCAAAGGATTCGCCAGGGTGACAGGTCTGTATGGGTATGGATGCTTGCAAAACAGTGTTGGATGTGGAGTTTAGAGTTATGGCGTTTATAATTTATACATCATGTCTGAAAACAGAAAATCTGAAACTTTGCTAATGCATGTTTATTTATATTATTTTTATTGACATCAGTATATCATTTAAGATATAGATTCTGTTGACACTAATCTCTTCCTTCCTCCACTTGGTGAAAAATTCTCAGGCTGTGGTACGAAAACCCAGGTGTCTTCACCCCACAACAGAGAGCAGCTCTGTCTCGTGTGACACTGTCCTCTATTATCTGTCAAAACACTGGGATTCAATCTGTCACCCGTGATGTCTTCAGTGTCACATCAGCACGCAACCGGCTCACGGCATGCACAGCGGCGCCT
Organism: Diplotaxodon limnothrissa; assembly: GCF_057381915.1. Classification (NCBI taxonomy): domain Eukaryota; kingdom Metazoa; phylum Chordata; class Actinopteri; order Cichliformes; family Cichlidae; genus Diplotaxodon; species Diplotaxodon limnothrissa. The sequence continues at coordinate 45,253,581 of NC_140602.1, read as the reverse complement.
CGTCTGAATCTGGACGCTTGGCGGGAGAGACGCTGCGGCTTAGGTGAGACAGCACTAGAACAAACACTCAGCACCAAAATCACACTGATTTTTCACCTACGGTAGTTTAATGCAACTATTTTACATCTTCTGTCAAATTTTAAATAACAAATGTGGTGTTTGATCTTTCAGGCAACTGTTTTCCACTCAATGAAGCAGACGTGAGTATTCATCACTAACTAATTGCTAGTCACAATATAAAAGCACAACACCTATTTACATATCTTGTGGCTCAGATGGGAAGGTCATTTAATCCCTTCTTCCACTGAACTGCATGTCAAAGTGTGCTTAGGCAAGATACTGAAGTCCACATTCACACTGAGTGTGCACCTAAGCACACTTTTGGCTTTATCTCCACACACTCACACCCCGATCCGTCCATGCAGTGTCCATACTGTGTCAGTGAGGTTAAAGGTCCTTAGGTAAAGAAAAAAGCCCTTGTATGATTGAATGAATGAGGCTTGAGAAAGCATTTTTAGTGCTCAAATTGAGTAGAAAGTGTAATGAAAGTATCTATTTGCTTCACATCTTGCTAAAGCTGGTACACAAAAACTTAAAAACCATTTATTGTTTACTAATTTGTGCATTTTTTTATTAAAATTTGGAAATTTCTTTTTATATAGGTTCTGAACGGGGTGCAAAGTCAGGATCTGCAGGGCAATGAGGTCATCGAAGACCTCCAGGACGATGGGGTCGTTGAAGACCTGGAGGCCAATGAGGTCACAGACGACCTGCGACTCAATGGGGTCACAGACGACGTGCAAGGCAATGAGGTATATATCTCCCTTTATCTTACTGTGCTGCTGTCAGATCATTATTTTCCATCCAATTAACAATACTAAATGTTTTCTAAATAGCTCAAAATATTGAAATAATATAAAATCTAATATCCTACAGACCCAAGACAAAACAGCTGTTTACTGTAGCAGACATGAAGTTAGAAATTTGTTCCCATTTCTAACCTAAGTGCTTAGTTTTGACCTTGAGGGTGAAAATGTCTCCCAAATAATGTGAGAGGTGGAATTGTGAAAAATTAAAAGTCTGCAATATTTAATGTGTTTACAATATTCTGAAGTGATTTACATTTTTGTTTCTCTTTAGTTCCAGTAGAGCTACAATGGCCCCAGAGACCCACCTTGACCTCCATCATTCTTGCCTGAATGAGTACATCCATATCCAGAGAGAATCACTTGTTCCCATTAGCTCATGTACAACAAACAAACCCACTGGAGTGCACAGACAGCCCTTTCTACATGCATTATCCCTGGTGTCTATGGGTTTAGCTTCATCAGTGCAGAAAGTGTAGGCCAAGCTGCTGCTGTACATTTTGAAGGTCTATCAGGGTGTTCAGCGTTGGTCATTGAGAGACATGGCACTTAACTAAAAAGTCTGCTCTTCACTGTCTGACACACTGAACTTCACACTGTCTGTCTGTCTTTGGATCTGTTATCATTACTCTGCACTTTGCTTTACGTTAATCAGGTCGTAAATATTGAGCATTATTGTGGAGGACATACTGCTTTTTTTCTGTATGGCTAGGTTAGGGCACATTGTACAACTACATTTTATATTATTGTGTGAGATTAACATATTATTTGAATTTTAGCAATCAGCTATATGAGTGTGATATGTGATTTCAGCAGATATGTCCAACTCTGTTACAGTATGCAGTTTATCGTACCAAAATTAATATTTTATCAGATTTGATGATGGGATTTACTAGTGCTATTACGAAGATTTTATGCACAGATGAGATGTAAGCATACCTTGAAAATGTTATATATTTTGCTTTATCTGCTTTTCATGGACTTGTCTATTTTATGTTGCATTTTGCATTCAATTAAAAAAAAAACCTGAGCTGCAATAAACAGTGTGCTCTTTGTGTCTCCAACTGTTGGCTCCAGCAAGAGCCTAATTATTTATTGTGTGAAGTATAAATTCTCAAGACAGTTTACTTAATTATTATTCCTCCAGGTTTCACACGATGTTTTTTCCTCAGTGTTTTAAATCAACTCAGCATGTTTACTGCTCACAAGTAAAGATGAAGTATTACAGTAACACAAAATCTTAATGCAAACTATTAAATCGGAGCCAAATAAATAAAGTCAAGCCAGGATACCTGCCTACTGGAGCTGGTTCTTTGTGGATATACACAACTTAATTCAGCAATTCGGCATATATTTCACATTAGAAAAATCACACCACCAAACAAAAATGTCACAAAAAGCATATTGATAATTTTTTCCCTCCACCAGGCATAGCGGAGTTGGCTCGGTTTGTCCCCAGTATACCTTTATTGTTTTCTGACCACTACTGACCATTACTCATGCTCAGGACCCATGTCAGATTGACTACTTTTTTTTTCAAATATTTATCTATTGCTGCGTTGTCTCACAGCATGAATATTATGTAATTTCTTCTTCGTTTTCTTGTTTTACTGGCGGTTGGCAACCCATTTACAGTTTTTTCTGATTGCTTAAGCACATTTTTTTTTTTTTTTTTTTTTTTTTTGTGATTCCTGTAGCACAATCTCTAAAACTATTCAGACTTATAGCAAAACCACTCACTGAGTTTGCAAAACTAAAAGCACAAAAACTGCTTTGCACTCAGTTTGCAATTTTGTAACACACACTTTGCAAAACTGTAGGCACAATTCACTGCACAACACTCAATTACCAAATTTCCAACACACTCCTAGCAAAAGTATACACATGTATGGCTATCATTAACACTAACTTGCCAACTGTCTGGCACACTTTCACATGTGAAAACTTTTTTAGATAATTAGTTCACTTTGCAATCAGCCTAAGCACTATAATACAGGTAAGCTGTGTGTGCGGAGTACAATGGAGGGAGCAGAAAGAGTGAGAAGTAGAGGAGGCCGAGGAAGAGGACGTGGAGGTGAAGAAGTAGGATGAAGAGGACGACAAGGACAAGGAGGAGCAAGAGGAAGACGAGGAGGGGGGAGAGGAAGATGAGGAGGGGGGAGAGGAAGGGTAGGAAGAGTAAGAAATAGAATTGCTGATGACATCAGAGCTACAATAGTGGACCATGTAATCAACCGTGGAATGACCCTGAGGGTAGCTGGCCAACGGGTCCAGCCTAACTCGAGCCGCTACACTGTAGCAAGCACCATAAGGACATCTTGAAATGAGAATCGGTTAGTACAGTCACTTCGCACAAAGATTTGTAGCACTGCCATATGCCAATGAGAAACACACCAATACCATTGATGTAAAAATACTGAAATTGTTACTTTACAGAATTGCTAGATGACCAGATGCTCGGGGCAGAGGAAGCATGTTCACTGCAGACCAAGTAACCCATATAGTCATTATGGCGATTGCAAATAATCCTATACTTGGAAATAAACACTTGTGTTTGTTTTGATGTGTTTGAATAAACACCAGTACTTGAAGTTTGGATCCCTCTATGCTTATGGATCTATGACAGAAGTATGAGCTCAAACTGACATAGCCTACCTTGTGCACAGAGAAAGCAAAAGCCAGATGTGTTTTGTATTCATACCATCAGTGTGCAGTTGGCGCATTGTGTGCTTAGTAGATGATGGCTTGTGTGTACTGTTTGATACGGAAACACCATTTTTACGAAGGTGTGAAGAGTTAATCTAGCTGTGTTTGCTTTTGCAAGGGAACTACAATGTTTTGATTATTGGGTGACAGGTTTTCTTATTTGTGTGAAGAGTTTTACAAAATTAGCCAATAGTTACAAAAAATGTGCTTAAGCAATCAGAAAAAACTGTAATCAGGTAAATGGACTGATTCTTATATAGCGCTTTTCTACTCTCCAGATTACTCAAAGCGCTGTATACAACATGCCACATTCACCCAATCCTCACAAGCACTGACTCTAAACTGAGTGCTGTCTAACCACATTTACACACATTCATACTTCGATGGATGCATCGGAGAGCAACTTGGGGTTAGTATCTTGCCCAAGGATACTTGGCATGCAGACTGGAGGAGCCAGGGATCGAACCTCCAACCTTCCTCCAACCTGGCACAGTGGTTGGGAAACACTGCTTTAGCTAGCAACAAACTGTGCTAAAAGTGTGCTAAAAAAAAAAAACAGCCCACTTTAACGTCTGACTATGGCAGACAGTTTAGGCTCAAATCGTTATGATGCTTGAAGGCCAGCAATGGCGAGGAATAACAACTCCCCTCCCCTCAAATGTGTTAAAGTAATGAGCCTGTTTTGAAAATGTAAGGAGCAGAAAGTACAGAGTTGTTTAAAAATGCAGAGAGTAAAAGTAAAAAGTTGTCAGAAAAATAAATACCCAGGTTTTCTACTTAAGTACAGTCACAAAATATTTGTACTTCGTTACTTCTCACCTCTGCAGATTGTAATAAAAAAAGTGTAGTCAAGTTTAATTTCAGCAATCTAATTGATGTGATTGTGCTTTTACTGTTTGTGACCTGTAGGTGGAGCCATCCTTCTTTCTAAACAAAATCATCACCTTAAGTGACATTCAGACCTTCAAAGCACGAATCTATATGTATCTGTACCTGCCGATTTATAGAAATGGCCAAATTGATAAGACACCTCTCATTTCTTTTTGTTGTTGTTTCATAGGAGCCAGATTGTATTGGAAAGTGGTCTTGAGCAATAGTTGTTCAGACTTTTTGAAGTTCTTCCAAAGTTTTTTTCATTGTTTTGCTTCTTTTTTTACTGCTTTTTTACTCATTTTCAGTCCAGTCCACATACTTGGTCTTTTTCAGAGGAATATGCTTTTTGTTTGTTATGTCAATTAATACTGACCTATGAATCGTTTAAACATAAAAAGGCCACTAACTCGAGGGATAAATCAATATTTTGTCTACACATAGCAAAGAACTAATTTTAATTTGTATCTTTAGAAAATTTTCTTTAGACACAGATCATTTGTTCCCATTTCTATAGCTGAATCTAATAACACAGTTTTGATTCCCAAAGAGCAATTAGCTGAAAACTTGACATATCTCGATATAGTGTAGAGCAGCGGTCTCCAACCTTTTTTGCGCCACGGACCGGTTTACGCCCCACAATATTTTCACGGGCCGGCCTTTAAGGTGTCGCGGATAAATACAACAAAATAAAACTAGTACCGGTACCGAAAGAAGATTTATTCATAACACACATGAAAAGACCCAGGAAAACCGAGTTAACAATAAAAACAATAACAAAATAACGCTGAAAACCGATAAAAACCCTGAAAACCACACATTTCACACCTGAGCCTCAACTCTCGTGGCCCGGTACCAAACGACTCACGGACCGGTCCGAGGCCCGGGGGTTGGGGACCGCTGGTGTAGAGTGTTTCCTTAAAATTTTAAGGAAAGTAGACAAGTGGAGGACAAAAAAAGAAGTAGCAGTCCTAAAAACACTGTCTACAACAGGTGAATAGTATCTAAAACTAATATCCATAAGAAATCCACAGAAAAATCAGACACAGGACCTGAGAAATGTATCTGGTTCGTCAATTGATCCATCTACTGTTCACTTATGCTTCATCACAAAAGGTCTCGGTGGAAAGATGTCTGTCAAGAAGCCATGGTTAAGGAGGGGAGAAAAGGCTGAGGTATCCCACATTACACAAGAACTGGACTGAAAGTCAGTGGAAACAGTCTTATAGAGGGATGAATCCAAACTTACAACTTCTTTCCAATATTGTTGTCAGTATGTATGGAGGCAGTTGGGAGAGAGGTACAACAGTGAGTGTGAGTGGAGGCTCTGTAATGGTTTGGATTTCATTTCATTTCATTTCAGCAAGGGGTGTTTGGGCATCTGATTGTTAACAGCTTCATTTTCAGCCTGACAAGAATCCCCAACACACTATGGATGCAATAAAAGCATGCCTGGATAGAAACACACACAGTGGAACTATGCTATGAGTCATGGACTGGCCTCCCCAGAGTCCAAACCTCTACAATATTGTAGCAGAGTGGGATCATATTTGACAGAGAACAGAACGAAAGGCAGCCAATATACAAAGAAGGACTTTGATTTTCCTTTAAGAAGCCTGGCGAACTATTCCTGAAAGACTACTTTAAGAAATTTTAAGAAAGCTGCCTAAGAGAGTTCAGACTGTGCTGAAGAATAGAGGTGGTCACACCAAATACTGACCTTCAAACTCACTAGAATTGTACAGATTCTGTTTTGGTTTTTAACTTAATTCTCAAAAACCACTCTTTTAGGTGGTTTGCACTAGTTTGTGCAAACCAAACCCCTTTATGAAAGTCAAAGCAAATCCGCGGCATAGCAAATGATCTCCTGCTGGTTGCTTATGTTGACAGGTGAAAAGCTTAAACTTAAGTATGAATGAGAAAAATAACGTGTTTGTTTATTTGCCGATTTATTGATTTGGTTTTGTCATTGTAAAGGTATTACAGAAGTCTAACCTGCCATCATGAGCTGGATGTGATGGAAATGACAGACGGGCTAACACTTACTTGGTAAGACTTACACCTGTGTTTAGCTTACTGCATGTTTTCCAGCCCACCTGGGCGGCATGTGTTCTCACTGCGGGAGGAAAATGGAGTATACAGAGGAAAGAGGGGTGAGCGTGGGAAGAAACATGCAAACCTGTACAGGGACGAGGGACCAAGATTTACACTCACAACTTTCTGACTTGTGGCACCATGTTCAAAGTTCAGCAGTGCATTTATTCCTGATTTTCTGATGCTTTATTGCTCAGGAAACCCTCAAACTTCAGCCAAATTAAGCAAAGACGTCCATTAAATGAACTTAGCCTTCTCTTTCTTGATAAATGACATGTAAACAGTACGAAGGTGGATGAATAGTGGTTTACTAGACTATGATTGCAAAGTGGAAGCTTTCTCCACAGACAGTTATCTCACCCCCACTGTGGCTGCACCCAGCTTTACTTTACTGCTTTTCATCTGATGCCTTGGCATCCTCCTCACAACCCAACTTTACTGTTCTGGTTCACTTTCACTGCTCCCATAGTTTTCAGTTAAAGGGTCTGAAAACCAACCATATCCCATCTGCTCAGTACCAAACAGTGTGGTTAGCAATTACCTTGCGGAAATAGTGAACTATTAGCAGCTAATGAGAGAGTTGTTTTCTTTGGGTGTTAGTTGACAAAAACAAGGCAAAGCAAAATTTACAAAAAAAAAAGCTAAATCACATTATTTCAATAGCAAAGTCTCCACCTTTGCCCGAGTCCCGGTTAAAGTCAGATCAGGGATGTTGATAAAAGTGCAGTTTCAGTGTATTCGCCAAACGATAACTTGCAGGATTATTAGAAACAGCTGTTTCTTGTTGTGTGATTGAACAAACAGATCCCTTCAGAAATAAAATAAAAGCAGATACTGGGAGTGAGAAATATAAATCAGCACGAGTCACTGCATAATGTAAAGTTTGCTTGGTTCTGTCTTGATAAAGCACTCCTCTTCCTCCTCCTCCTCCCGGTTACAAAAACATCAGTGTATGTGCAGATTGCCACGTAGTCCACCAGACTGTGTGTGTTTGTGTGTGTGTAGTGCAAGCCCCAGCTTGGGTGCTCCAACAGTAATGGAAACCCACCATTTATGAGAGAGGAGAAAATATTTGAATTGTCTGTTTCTGTCATAGAGGTCTGAGCTGAGCTTTATTCGATGAGGGAGGAGGGGAAGCCTGAGTGTAAATCTGAGAGTGTACAAATCTGTGATCAGGAGAAGCAAACTGTTGTGGGACTGAAGGTTGGAATCCTGGACGCAGAAGAGAGGAAGTAGGCTTTAATTTAATGTGTGTGTGTGTGTGTTTGTGTGTCTGTGTGTCTGTGTGTGTGTGTGTGTGTGGTCCTCTTTCACTGCGATGAGATCACCAGGATGTCATGAAACTAAATCCAGGAGACATTTAAGAAAGTTATATTCATTATAAAGCTGAACCTGGATTTTAAACATGTTTTAAGGACTTCTTTAAGTCCCAAAGTACCTCTGTGGGGATTACATCATACTAGTAGCTTCTTATAAAAAAGAATCAGACATAAGTACAGATGTTGAGTCAATGATGGCACTGAAAACTGGTGCTGATTTTTGATAAATTTAGCATTATGAAAGTGTCTTTTTTGTGTTTTACACAGTGGTGTTATTATGCAGGAGTCTGTCCCCTCCTCCATATTCTGCATCCCAGACGCGGATTTTTTGTCAAATTCTTTTAGCTCAAATGAGTGCCCAAAAAGTCAGGAACTGGGGTGAATTCCAGCGACGTGGACAAAAGAACTGGGTTAATTCCTTGCAGATGTGTCTCCAAGCTGTGTGAGCGAACGCTGCGCTGCCCTCGAAGGAGGGAGAGAGAAGAAATTTCAATGAAATATGAACGAAATACATCAGTGACCTAGTACAGCTGGTTCTGGCTGTCTCTCCGGTGTTCCAAGGAAGGGAGGAGGAGGCAACCCGGGAACACGTGTACAAAGTTTTCACTCTTTGGAATAACTGTTGTTATGCAGAATGTATGTTAGTCATCCTAAAAGCAACAGCACAATCATGTCTTGGCTAAAAGGCGGGCTTTAATAGCAGATTTATTCTGGAAAAGATCCCAAATAGTTCAAATTCAAATGGTTAGACGGCATCTAGAAGACAAACTGAAGACAGAAAACAGTTGCACAACAGCAGTGGATTATATTGCTGCTGCAGCTTTTTCATAAGAGTTTGCTTTTCTATCATTTAAGGCCATCGTTTTTTAATCCTGATTATTGCGAAGCCAGGTTCCATGTATCAACTGGATAAATTAGACTTTGGGACCTTCTTCTGTATCCACATGTACCTTTAGATCAACAGATTCACTACAAGGTCAATATACTTTTTCAAGCTCTTGTAACTGGCTCTGACTCACAGTTTGCACAAGCTTAAACCTCCCTCCAACAGCGAGATGATGTGTGTCTGTCATTATCCAAGAACAATACAGCTGGCTTAACTGTAATTTACAGTATGATTCAATCAGTTTACTCTACCATTAAATCGAGCCCATTTTTAGCCTATAAAGTATTTTTAGCATCTATTTTTCTCTTTACTTATTTTATTTGACATTTAATTCAGAAATTTTTGTCAAATTTGTTTTTAACACTCTTGAAATGTTAGGTCAAATATTAATAACTTAATATAGGGAAGAACAAGATGGCTAGCAACGGGGCTGGTTAATGGTAGTTTAGATCAGCCATGGACCGTTATATAGTTTGGTTATAATTTGGCTTTATTTCGTATTTAGTCACACATCTAATCTTCATTTACTGTTTTTTTTTATTTACTTGTGTTTATTTAATCTTCTCTAAAGCCTGTTTTGATTTGGTTTTTAAAATAAAACTGATGGTGCTAAGTTAATTTCTCATATATATAGTTTAAAAAAAGAAGAAGAAAAAAAAGAGCCTCCCCGTCGGGGAATCGAACCCCGGTCTCCCGCGTGACAGGCGGGGATACTTACCACTATACTAACGAGGATTAGCTGTTAAGCTCGTAGCCGCATTGCAATACTATGTGTGTCAACGAGGAGTTGTTTCCTTCCCAAGCGGCGCCTTTTTGCTGTGAAAAGAATGTGACCACGGTTCGAATCCTTTCTACGTGTCTTCATTTTCATAAAGAATCTGAGTTCGAATCATTACCACTGTACTATGATTCTGGTTATTACGTTGCTAACTATGGCTGACTAAATTCACCAAGCCATCGGAGGCACATGTGCAAACTGCTATCAAGAAACTGGAAAGCTGCCACTTCTCCAGAAGAACGAGTCCTACTAAAATGTTTTTTATGTGAGCTAGATGATTTATAACCAGCATAAAAATGTAAAAAAGTGTGTAGCTTGACATCAGTGTTTTTAATAAATCCAAACAGAGTGCAGCATGGATGCACCGAAACCGCAATATTATTGTTGTAAATCACATACGCATTTATTTGTATTAATTCGAGTGCAATGCTTAAAAGAGTACCTACATAGTATTGTTTCATCTTTTTAAATGTTTTGATTTAAAAAGCAGCTTTGTGATATAGTGACACCTTGATGCAGTGCAATACATTATAACGACTAGATAAGTTAAATAACGTCCTGTAAATACTCGTTAATATTACTAAAAATGCAAACAGTAGTCTACAGTCCCACAAACCAACACAACCCTCTAATCCTAATGAGGACACATATGCAATATTTCTTTTAGAATTTAGGTATGTAATTTAGGTATGTAATTTAGGTATGTAAACAAGCAAAGATGGAAACCAGCACAAATAAGCTTTACTGTTATTAGTACAGTGTTTCACCTGAAAAGGTAGAAACGGCGGCTGTAAGCTTAACTGTTCATCACTGCCTTTGTTACCTTTTTAAGTTCAGGGCCTGGCTGCAGGGCTGGGGTCCACACTCTGCTTCATCATCACTCTGGGTTCTCTGCTAGCTTAGCGTTAGCTAACATGCTGTCTGCGCAGATGGTTGCAAAGAGTTGACGCTGTGTTAGCAGTTTAATGCAGTAGTTTCTCTCCTGGACGCAGTTTTCAGTTTATTAACGTCCTCTTGTCTTTTGTGCAATAAAAATAAAAGTAAAGTGCATGTCTCCACTCTTGAAGACCGCCACCATTTGCCCTCCTCCTGCACACGCACTAACATCAGCTAATTGTAGCAAGTGAACAGGAAGATATATGTTAGATGTTTCTATCGTTCTGTCCACCTGGGATGCAGACAACTGAAGAACTTTTGTAACCCAAATAACGACATAATTGTAGCTATAATGTGATTGCTGAATTTAGTACAGTCCCTGACTGAGTTATTGAAAAATGTAATGTAATTACAGTAATGTGTTACTTTGTAAAGTGTTATAACCAAATCTGGTTACAAACCTTGGTACAGAAAACTGCTAGAGTTTCCTTTTAAGTTAGTGTGATGGACAGGGTAACAGCTGAGGTCAGGCAGGAGGCTCCGTGGACTATGATGTTCACAGACGATATAGTGATCTGTAGTGAAAATAGGGACCAGGTAGTAACGAGCCTGGAGAAGTTGGGGGAGAAGAGGAATAAAAGTCAGTACAACAAGACAGAATACATGTGTGTGAATGAGAGGGAAGCAGATGGAAAAGTGAAGCTGCAAGGAGTAGATGTAGTGAAGGCAGGCGAGTTCAAATACCAGTGGTAATCCAAAGCAACAGACAAAGCACAAGAGAGGTAAATAAGAGAGTGCAGGCAGGGTGGAGACAAGTGTTGAAAAGGGTGAGTGAAAGGGAAGGTTTACAAGGTGGCAGTGAGACCTGCTGTGATGTATGGTTTGGAGATGGTGGCAGTGACATAAAAAGAGGAGGCCGAGCTGAAGGTGTGAACATTTCCATTGAGAATGGACAAGATCAGATGCCCAGCTCGGTTCGAGCAGACAAAGTCAGAGAGATGGCCTGTACATGTGCAGAGGATAGTGGAGATATTGGAAATGGTAAATGGCCTGTATTTGTATAGCGCTTTACTAGTCCCTAAGGACCCTAAAGCACTTTACACATCCAGTCATCCACCCATTCACACACACATTCACACACTGGTGATGGTAAGCTACATTGTAGCCGCAGCCACCCTGGGGCGCAGTGACAGAGGCGAGGCTGCCGGACACTCCCGCCACTGGGCCCTCTGACCACCACCAGTAGGCAAACGGTGAAGTGTCTTGCCCAAGGACACAACGACCGAGGCTGTCGAAGCCGGGGCTCAAACCGGCAACCTTCCAATTACAAGGCGACCTCCCAACTCTTGAGCCACGATCGCCCCTTAACGGTGAATATGGAGGTGCCAAGAAGAAGGAAAAGAGGGAGACCACAGCAAAGATTCATTGATGTAGTGAGGGAGGACAATGCAGAGAGTTAGTGTGACAGAGGAGCATGGTAGTAACATGGAGAGATGGAGGCTGATGACCCTCTCCGGGTCTCTTAAAGGGAGCAGCTGAAAGAAGAAGAAGAAAATGTGTCACTGCTCAAAAGATCCTAATGAGATGGGTTGTGAAGTTTAAAAACAACCTGGTGTTGTCATCCAAAAAGTGATTGGAAAATTGGAAATTTCACAGCCTTAAAATGGGCAGAGGAAAAGTGTGTATAAGGGCTTTTTTTGTTACTTTTATGGTGAATATGTAAAACACCCTGTAAAGGTTGAAGATTTTCATAGTGCTTAACTCCTCCAACAAGTAACACAAGTCATTTGGGGATGAAAAAAGAAAGAGAAAACAAGAAATTTAAATTACCCCCCATCATCATCAATGACACAACCTTGAGGAAAACCCAGAACCCCCAAAATAACAACCATAAGCTGCTCCAGTGTTGGTGCTCACTTTCAAACTGTGTGTGAACTGAAATAAAGGTTAAATGTTCTAAATAGTGTTATTACCATTTTTTGTGACACTAATGACCGGCACTTAACTCCACAGCTGAAGGTAACTCCCAGGCACAGATTTCAGTTTCAGCAACATTTTTTTTTTTTTTGCCTAATTTTCAGACACAGATTTAAAACCCATCAAGAACTAGAACTAAATCAAAGAAAATAAGTACAGGTGTAGAATTTTCCTGTCAGGTAACTTTTTCAGGTACTGTTTAGAGAAATAAAATGCAGTATTGTTTGGAGTCATCTGCTAGCAATAAGACGCCAAATGATCTGTGATACAGAAAATTTGTTTTTATTTTTTCCCGTATTCATTAAACAGCCGTGTGTCACATGAGGTCTAATTCTTTTTTTAATGCTCTTTTTTTCCCTTTTTCCTCACAACTTGACTAAAATGAATCAAGATGTGTCGTGCAGCTACTTTGCTTGCTTGTGAATTTTGTGTTTTTAAAGATATATTGCATTCGTACATGTTGGAAGCATATATAATCTAATACAATCCAGATTCTTTCCCTTTAAGTCGGTTGTTCTCATAAAACTTTGCGATTTGAGAAGCTGTAAAATCCTTGTGACCGTTTACTGTGGTTTAGCAGCAGGCTTCCTGCGGTCAATTGTGTAGATGCTAGAAAAAACTTCCTCGTTTGCGAGAGAGAGAGAGAAAGAAAGAACCGTGGATTAAGTTTCTCAACATATGCATTATACATCTGGTGTCACCACCAGGGCAGTGATTTGACTAGACTGCAGCAAATGATTTGGATTTATCAGCAGAAGAACAGAGTTTAGCAGTCAGCTGCCAGACAGTCAAGCAGATATCAAGTATCACTAGAGGTTCCTCGGGACAGACTAATTGTGACTTTTGCAAAAAAATTTTGCATGTGATGTGTGTTTCACGTTTTCAGCAAAGCTCCAGTGCAGCTAGGGTTGAGGTTGGAGGGTGGATATGTGGCAGATGGTTTCCCAGAAAGTGTTGCATGGCCATCAAAGAGTCATGTTTAGGTTTGAAATTCTCCTATGAAAGAAAAATAATGGATGAGTGAATAAAGTTTTGGCACAGGGTGTTGCAGGGTGTATGTTTGGGAGTTCATCCAACAGTCAGGACAAAAGTTTATCATGACTTTTTATAAATCTGGCTGGAAAAAGAAAGGAATGGAGACAGTATAGAGACATTTCAAAGAAATGGGACATATTATTCATCATGACTAAAACGAAATGGATTCACAAAAAAAGCTTTCGTCTGCTGCTGTGTCTGTGTGATGCACAGACATACGTGTTTCCTCTTTGTGCTGAAGAAAAAAGGTTTTACTGCTGTTAAATTTGCCAGACTGAGCAGTTATCAAACACTCTTGGCTGGGCACGATAGCACTTCCAGTTGTTATATGAGCAGCAGCACTAGATTGTGCAACAGAACCAGCAACTCTAAATGCTGAACTCCTCCTCCTCGTCATCATCATCGCCGTCGTCTCACAGAGCGCATCTGCTGCAGAGCGTTATGAGTTTACACGGATACACTGAAACTTAGCTTTTCCTCACTGCTCACGGAGTATCCTTCAGACATAAATGAAGGATAACTGAGTCAAAGACAACCTCGTTATAACAGTCGCTTTGTCACCGTTTCCTTTAACCGTGTGCACAATGGGATTGCGCGTGTTTGGCACACCGCTTTACGCATACTCCTGGGTCTATTTATTTGTTTTCACCCTGCAGGCTGCTCAGTCTCAAAGGAATCCGGGAACACAGCAAGGGAATGACCAAAGAGGGGCCCTCCGGCAGACGCTACAGTGGTCACACAACGGCAAGATATTTAGCATTCTAAGCCAAGGATCTGAGTATCAGCCGGCCAGACGCAGGGGCGCAACGCAGGAGCGAGTGCAGGAGCGACCTGTCACAATCATCCGGGATGCGGACACCCAGAGACAACCGGTGGCCCAGCAGCAGCCTCCCCGGCCGGCCTCCAACCCGCAGGGCCAGCGCAGCCTCCCGCTGCCGATCCAGAGGCTCGTGAGAGGCCAGGAACACCGCCAGCATCACCAAGCGCGTCCCGGTGAGCGCACAGGGACGCAGAGGAGCCGGAGAGTAAATGATACCCAAGAGCAGGTCGATGTCAGGAGAGAAGACATGATGGTGGGAGACGATCCATACGATCCCTACAAGTCCATTGACACCGATAATCCATATTACAATTACTATGACGTTTACGAGAGACCAAGGGAGAGAGCGAGACCCGGATATGGCACAAGGTATCATCAGTACGGTAAGGATGGGAAAAGTGCCCTTAAGACATTTAAATTAGCAGAAAGATAGTTGTTAAACACAGAGTGGAGCAGGGAACTATATGAATAGCTACTATATCAAAATATTAACATTAAAACATAAGATGGAAGCATGTTTCATATCAAAAACAGTCACTCAAGTAACCAGTTTGTCAATTAGTGCCTCTTTTGCCTCTAAATTTCAGCATTTTTTGCTTTTTATGTGTGAAAAATTTCCTACTTGTTGATCTGTTTTTATTGCATTATAATGGAGATTATGTGTCATCATTATGTGGTGTATTGTAGGTCTCCCTGATCTGGTTCCTGACCCATACTACATCCAAGCCTCGGCCTACGTCCAGAGAGTCCCGATGTACAACCTGAGATGTGCGGCTGAAGAAAATTGTTTGTCAAGGTAGACTGCTGTCAGGACTGGTCCACGAGGAGGAAAAAAAAAAGTGAAAGAAAAAAGCGCACCCGCTTTTGAGTGTGATTCAGAGAGTTCTCAGCCATAACAACCACTTTAAAGTGTTTGCGGGTGAAAGCTGCCCAGTGGGAGCATGAGATGAGGTAAAATTAACCAAATCCTGCCGCTGATGGTGCAGAGGGGGTGGTGTGGAGGATTTCTGTAAAAGTTTAATCATAGCCTCCTCTGGGAGAGAAAGCCTGAATGGTAAACACATTATTGAAAACTAACCCAAACAACCACTTTGCCTTTTAAAAAAAAATTTCCACCCACCATTTACACATGAACTGGCTCAACTCAGAAGAGGGTATGTAGCAGGGAAAACAAATCTTAGTGACATCACTGTGTCCACCTATAATAGTGTTTTTTGGGGGGTTAAAATCTTTTTATCTTTGTATCCTGTCTACAGTTCCGCCTATAGAGCACGAGACTACGATAGCCGCATGCTGCTGAGGTTTCCTCAGAAAGTCAAGAACCAGGGCACCGCAGACTTCCTCCCCAGCAGGCCACGTTACTCCTGGGAGTGGCACAGCTGTCACCAGTGAGTATAATGTCATGCCAGTGCTGTCCACCTCATCGTCACTCAGACAAAGAGTCTCTGTGACATGTCGTTGCATTAAACTGACACCCCAAACTGACTTTATGTGCTCCTTTTTGTCTCCACGAGACAATTGTTAAGGTGTCTGCACTGCAGTTTTTCCAGGTATATGAGGTTTCCATAAACCCAAAGAACCAAAAAAAAAGAAAAAGACACACATGTATAGAAAAGCTTGAGAGCTTGAGATGATTGTTTCTCCAGATACTGCGGGGGGGGGGGGGGGGGGGGGGGGGGGGGGGGGGGGGGAATGAAAAGTGGTTTGATCCAGAAAATATTCAAATATTAATGAAAGTCTCAGAAAAAAATGGGTGTTTGGATGCATTTACAGTACATCTCAGCTTGACTCTGCATGCTAAAATATCTCTGCAGCTGAAATATCAAACATACTGAGTGTATTAATATATAAATACATGAACTTAGGAGGGACTTTTAAAAAGACATTTAAATGAACAAAAACCAGCTCTAAACTCAGTCTGGGAATTCTGCCCTGAGTGTGAAGTGAGAAGCTTTGGAAAGTCACGTCTCAGTCCATCCATCATTCCATCGACATTTCTTCTTCTACTTCCAGGCTGATGTTTATCAAGACTATGATTTAAAGAACAGGGGCGGTGTTTGGACATTAAAAGTGTTTTTCAGGAGATGCTACCAGAATTACTGGTTGTCTGTTGCAGTCTGCAGTTGTGGTATGGCACCCCCTGTTGAACCACAGCTGTGTTACTTTTGGCTGTTTTTATATTTTTGCAGAGATTTGATATCTGGAACAACATCTCAACACAAGTTTTAGCTGTATCTTTAGGCATTTGAAGAGGAAATCTTCTGTTTTTTCAAGCTCAACATTAAGACACAAAGAGCCTGTCTTTTCAATCTAAATCTAGAGTAGCCTAATTAAACATTTCATTCATTTACATCTGCAAAGTCATTAAAGCTGTATGACGAGGATATTATGCCCAAAAGAAAACCTGCTAGTATTTTTGTCCCATGTTTGAACTTACAGAAATGTGACTGGTGTTTCCAGAAAAACTACCTCAGTCCATAGTTATGCTGTGAAGCAAGCGGTCCTCTGAGCGACTCCCCAAGATGGAGCACTTTTGACAGAGAGCCAGGAAACCATTTATGTAGACTCTATAGATATTTTTCCGTGTTTTGAAAGTCAGCTGATGTTAAAAACCAGATTGCTTTTGTTTCACTGAACGAACTCTTTCTTCCTGATACTGGAGGTGAACCAGATGCTTATTCCTATAACCGTCTACATGACGAATAAAATATAGTTTTAGTCACTGTGACTTGAAGCCTTTTGATCCAAATGTATTTGACACATTAGTCTGCGTTTATTGGCTCATGAATGAAAACCTTTGAAAACTTCACACTGATGCGAAGTTCACTGAGTTTAATGACTTGTTTCTTCAGTTGCTGTCACTGTGCTGCTGATCCACAGGCACTACCACAGCATGGATGAGTTCAGCCACTACGATCTGCTGGATGCCACCACTCAGCGGTCAGTGGCAGAAGGCCACAAGGCCAGCTTCTGCTTGGAGGACACTTCCTGTGACTATGGATACTACAGGCGATATGCCTGCACCTCACATACTCAGGTCTCAGAGATAAGTGCTGTAAATGTAACTGTAAAGGTTGTACCTTACTTTGAAAAGGGTCACATGACAAGATTGCGCATACGTGAAAGGTGTTATACGTGGTGATACATCCACAGAGGAAGGAGAAAGGTGACCATCAGCACATTTAAGCACTTCAGAGTCTTTCAGGTTCATGAACTACATGTAAAATATGTACTAGCTACCATGACAACCAACATTACGATTTAAGAAGCCTCGTTCTGAAGCCTTAGTTTGAGCGTATTGGGTGTTGCCTTCTTAGTTTTCTGAAAACTGTGTGATGAGTGAGGGGAAGCTGCTTTCATGTGCAGTGGTTTACATGTTCGCCTAACATGTAAAAAATCCCCTATTTGAGACCATTAATAGACACAAATCCCTTAGGGGTTGCATGAGAAAGTGCATCTGGTGTAAAAATTTGTTGCTGTGGCAACATCTTTTAGAGAAGTGTGTAACTGTGTGTGTATCTGAAACTAGCGGCTGAGTCCGTAAACTCCTCACTGAGTTCACTCAGGATACAAACACACATATCAGCTGTTTAGCTGTCTTCTGTAAAGAGATCGTTCTGTAGACAGAGAAGTCGTCTGCTGCCGCCTTTTAAAGATGAATCCAGGTAAGCTGCTCAGAAAGCGTTGGTTAGCATTTAGTAGAAACACAGTTCAAACGTTCATGCTTTATCTGCCAGATGTACAGCTGTTTCCTAACAAGTTCACTGTGTAAACAACTTGTTTTGGCTGCCTCTTTTTGCCACAGTGTACTAAATTTATCCAGTTAGGTCCTGTTAGAACAAAGTTGGAAAAAGTTTGAATTTTGCAACTAGCTACTGCTTTACAAGCTCACTTACTATATACCTCTGTAGAAACCATAGTTTTTATTTTTGACTTGAATTTTTGGTGGGAGCTTCATTTTTATAGGAAATCACACTAACAATAGATCTGTTATACTCAAGTATCCCAGTACAGCACAATTCAGTTTGAAAAGGTTTTTTTGTAAGTCCTTGGCAGATTGCATTTATAAGAGACATATACAGGGAGTGCAGAATTATTAGGCAAATGAGTATTTTGTCCACATCATCCTCTTCATGCATGTTGTCTTACTCCAAGCTGTATAGTCTTGAAAGCCTACTACCAATTAAGCATATTAGGTGATGTGCATCTCTGTAATGAGAAGGGGTGTGGTCTAATGACATCAACACCCTATATCAGGTGTGCATAATTATTAGGCAACGTCCTTTCCTTTGGCAAAATGGGTCAAAAGAAGGACTTGACAGGCTCAGAAAAGTCAAAAATAGTGAGATATCTTGCAGAGGGATGCAGCAGTCTCAAAATTGCAAAGCTTCTGAAGCGTGATCATCGAACAATCAAGCGTTTCATTCAAAATAGTCAGCAGGGTCGCAAGAAGCGTGTGGAAAAACCAAGGCGCAAAATAACTGCCCATGAACTGAGAAAAGTCAAGCGTGCAGCTGCCAAGATGCCACTTGCCACCAGTTTGGCCATATTTCAGAGCTGCAACATCACTGGAGTGCCCAAAAGCACAAGGTGTGCAATACTCAGAGACATGGCCAAGGTAAGAAAGGCTGAAAGACGACCACCACTGAACAAGACACACAAGCTGAAACGTCAAGACTGGGCCAAGAAATATCTCAAGACTGGTTTTTCTAAGGTTTTATGGACTGATGAAATGAGAGTGAGTCTTGATGGGCCAGATGGATGGGCCCGTGGCTGGATTGGTAAAGGGCAGAGAGCTCCAGTCCGACTCAGACGCCAGCAAGGTGGAGGTGGAGTACTGGTTTGGGCTGGTATCATCAAAGATGAGCTTGTGGGGCCTTTTCGGGTTGAGGATGGAGTCAAGCTCAACTCCCAGTCCTACTGCCAGTTTCTGGAAGACACCTTCTTCAAGCAGTGGTACAGGAAGAAGTCTGCATCCTTCAAGAAAAACATGATTTTCATACAGGACAATGCTCCATCACACGCGTCCAAGTACTCCACAGCGTGGCTGGCAAGAAAGGGTATAAAAGAAGAAAAACTAATGACATGGCCACCTTGTTCACCTGATCTGAACCCCATTGAGAACCTGTGGTCCATCATCAAATGTGAGATTTACAAGGAGGGAAAACAGTACACCTCTCTGAACAGTGTCTGGGAGGCTGTGGTTGCTGCTGCACGCAATGTTGATGGTGAACAGATCAAGACACTGACAGAATCCATGGATGGCAGGCTTTTGAGTGTCCTTGCAAAGAAAGGTGGCTATATTGGTCGCTGATTTGTTTTTGTTTTGTTTTTGAATGTCAGAAATGTATATTTGTGAATGTGGAGATGTTATATTGGTTTCACTGGTAAAAATAAATAATTGAAATGGGTATATATTTGTTTTTTGTTGAGTTGCCTAATAATTATGCACAGTAATAGTCACCTGCACACACAGATATCCCCCTAAAATAGCTAAAACTACAAACTACTTCCAAAAACATTCAGCTTTGATATTAATGAGTTTTTTGGGTTCATTGAGAACATGGTTGTTGTTCAATAATAAAATTATTCCTCAAAAATACAACTTGCCTAATAATTCTGCACTCCCTGTATGTGAGCTCCCAGACTTCAGTACCTCTGATTCATTTAGATTCTGAAGAATCTGACGTATGATTTGGTTTCTTAAGTGTCTAAAAAGGAGAGTTGGGCTTCATAAACAAGCTCTGCTGTTTTCCCGAGGCTCCTGCGTTTGAGAGAACAGCTTTAGAATTTCCTTTCTGCATGAGCCAGTTCTTATGGTGATTTAATGATTTCCTGTCTCTCCTGATGATTCACCTGCATGACCGTCTGTGGTCAGTTTTTCAGCACGTTGACTAATTTTCCATCAGGTTTTTTTTCGTAATTTTAACTTGTATTTTGGTCTCTCTTCTTGTTGACATTGGATCCAAAATCACCTCCAGGATTAAACCAAAAACGTTCTTTTTATATAATGACGGGAAAAACAGGTTGAAATCAAATACTGTTTTGTTTTTTTGCATGTAAAAGTTTGCTTATACTTTGTTTTATATGGATGCTGTCCAACGCGCAGGGCCTGAGCCCAGGATGTTATGATACCTACAACGCAGACATCGACTGCCAGTGGATTGACATCACAGATGTGAAACCTGGCAACTATGTCCTGAAGGTTTGTTAGAAATACCACGACTTCCTCCCAAAGCACCTTTAAAAGAGTTTCATTTATCAATATTTCTTCTTTTACTAACAGATCTTTAACCATATTGTCCACAGATCAGTGTAAATCCTTACTACCAGGTTCCAGAATCGGACTACAGCAACAATATTGTGCGCTGTGATGTTCGCTACACGGGCAACTATGCCTACGTGTCAGGTTGTCACATGTCAACGTAAGTACGATGTCTGAGGTGACACTTTTAGTCCTAATATTTCTCACTGTCTCCATCGGTTAATTTGTTTTTATTAAGATTTTCACACAGAAACTATTTACGTGTTCACTTTTTTAGATATTAAAGAACGACAGTCATCCACAGCGGCTCAGCGGACACACTGTGTAAATGACAAAGAAGAGGACTGCACATGAAAGCATATAAAGCAACATAGATAAAAGAAAAAAACAGGGTTTTTTGTTTTCTTAAGACATGCATTCACTTTAAAATGTAATCACTCCCAATTTAGGAAAGAACAAGTAGGAATCATCTGATTATTATAGCAGCAGATAAAGTTGAATTTTTCTTTGCTTGTGTGGGAAAAGAAATCTTTGTTTTTTCTCCTTAATGAAAATCATATAACCTCAGCTTTGTTTATTTGCTTTTCTTTTGGGGGGGGGGGGGGGGGGGGGGGTATTTTTCATAGCTCATTTCTGTTGGATTGTACTGTATGCTTGCCTTTTACTGCCACTTGTTAGAAGAAATAAAATCCAGAAAAACATGAGCCTAAAAGAGAAAAATCGCAGCATAAATCATGTATATCACAATGTTATATTGAACCCAGTTGTTTAAAGGAAAATATATTTATATGCAGCAGATGAAACTCTCTTTACGCAAGAGCTTTTGTTGAAACTTACTTGAATAAAACTGTAATATTGTATCGAAGTTTTAGGCTGATTATTGTGATCGTGGTGACTTTGTTTCCAACATGTATGTATATGTTATTGTCTTTGATTAAGCCACTGATTCTTTTTTTAAAACTGGATAAAATTTCTGAAAATAGCAAAGAAAAAGCTGATTGTTTTAATGTGTCACGCTAATATAAAGCAGAGAAAAGCAGCACAGAACCACTGCAGCAAAACAGAGACTCTCATTTCCTCACATTTAGTCCCTCTTATTGAAAATTACTGGAAAGATAGATTTCTATTACCTTCCTAGAGTGATGAGCACCCATCAAATACACTCTTGACTGTTTGTAACACAGGCTTTGCATAATAAATTTGTAATGTCAATCTGCAATATCACTACTGAAAACCCCGTGATGTCATTAAAGTTGTTTCCTGAGTTGGCAAATTTCCTTCAGTGCGAGGGAAACTTTCCACATGCTACACATCACGTATAACTGGTATTAGTGCCTGATGTCAGTGAAGTCACTCTTTACACAATGGTATATACATTTCTACGAGCATGTATGTTTTCATGAGTTTCATGCACTTGCTATAACGTTTCCTGGGTGACTCTGTTGTCAACACCATAACTAAAGGCTGGTTTAAAAGTACATATTCAATGACATACAATGAAATACGTCTTCATAGATGTTTGAACTGGTTAAAAGTATTGTGTATTTCACTGATAATATCACTCAGTATTATTTATTACTAGTTCATTGAGGTTTGCAGGCATTCCTTTATACTCAGCTCTCTTAAGGTCCCACCACAGCACTGATTCACTCATTCAAACGACACATTGATTCTTTTCTTTTTCAGCAATTCTGTTTGCTGATTTGCTGCTGTGCTTGTGATCGTTGTCATGCTGCATGATCCAATTTCAGCCAAACTTTAGCTGTCAGAGAAATGGCTTCACATTGAACCTTTGGTATAGAGCGGAGTTCATGGTCGACTCAATGTTTGCAAGGTTCCCAGGTCCTGCGGCTGTAAAACAAGCTAAAATCATCACCCCTCTACCACGCTTCAGTTTGTATGAGGTATTATGTGCTGATATGCTGTTTTTTTTCCCTCCTGCATGGCGTTGTGCATTATTGCCAAACATCTACACTTTGGTGTCATCTGTCCAAAGGACATTGTTCCCGAAGTCCCAAGGTTCAGGTGCAACTTTGCAAGGTTTAGCCATGATGTCAACCCTTCAAACAAGCCATACTTGTTCAATCTTTTTCTAATTGTAATATTGTGAGCTTTAACACTTAACATCCTAACTGAGGCTTGTAAAGTAGAGTTGTGTTTTTGCTGTTCTTCCAAGCATTTCAAAGTCTCGAAAAGGATGAGGTTGGAGCTGGAAAAGAGGAAGACCACAGAAAAGATTTGCACATGTAGTGAAGGAGGACATGCAGATTACTGGGGTGTCAGCAGAGGATGGTAGAGATAGGGTGAAATGAATGCAGATGACGGGCTGTGGCAACCCATGAACTGAGCAGTTGAAAGAAGAAGAAGAAAATATTCTAACCCAACATTCACACACTTACATATATGGATCGGAGGCAACTCAGAATTCAGTATCTTGCCCAAGGATCCTTTCTCATGTAGATTAAAGAAGCCAGGGCTCAAACCACCATCCAACTAGCAGACAGCCTTCTCTGTCTCCACAGCCACCACAGATGCTAAATTATCGAAAAAACAATAAAACCGAAGCCCATGACATTAAAAAATACACAATTTGACACAATGCCACTGCCTGTCGAAGTTAATAAATTAATTAATTCTTTTATAATTAAAAGGAAAGACATTCACGATTAAAAATGATCCCACTGGGCCACCTGAATGTTAAACTGTCCTCTGTGGCGCTTTCTTCAAGATAATCCTTACAACGGTGTGCCCTCCGGTCCAGCAGGGGGCACCACTGAGATGTCTTTCGTCACATTTGAATTCTGTGATTTTTATCAGTCAAACTGGAGTAATCCACCAGCACTGAGTGAGTGAGTGTGTGTGTGTGTGTCAATGTGTTTGTGTGCGCCAGAGGATCAAGATCAAACATCACCTACCTGAAAATCACGCCTCAGTTCGAGTGAAGATGCATCCGGTGCGAGTGTCGATCCCGTCTTTTCGCTCAGAAAACAGCTCGGTGGAGAAAGGATACACGGTGAGCTGCTCCCTAATAAACCCTGTGTGTCTGTGTGTCGCCTGTCCTGCCGCTGTCATCAGATTTAATGTCAACTGTGCCGCTGTCTCTCTCTGTTAGATCATAAACTGCACTCTGCTCGCTTCAAATCAGCACCGAATTCGCACTTTATGGTGCAAATGAGGCACGAAAAGAGGCAAAAGTTACTCTGACTTTAGAATCTGTGTCTAATCAGAGAGGCTCCAGAGTTTTAAACCAGCCCTCCACACCCAGCTGACATCTTGACATCTGTAAATAAATAAATAAATAATAATAACAATAATAATCTAGAGTAAGGAATAAATAAGATGAAGATAAATACTTTAATGAGGTTATAAGTAGCTGAGATATGCTCAGTTTAAAGATATATAGTGTAGGGAGTCCTTGATTGGGAATAAACACAGGTAAGGATTTAATCCAGGCACCACTGCTTCACCCTTAAATGTTTTCTTTTGTAAAATATTGTTTAAAATCACTTCCAGTAAAGGCTGCTGTCACTGCAAACACATAAGGGTGGTTTCAGCTTTTTAAAATCAGTCATTTACTCATTTAGAGATCAAACTAATTGTACTGCAGTCTTCTAACATCAGAATCAGTAAGATATATATCTGTCTTTTACTCATCTTGTGACTACAACATTTTATCTAAGCACGTCAAACTCATTTTGCCACTGTTACAGCCCACCTTGACCATAAGTGGGCCAAACCACTGTCAGTGTAAAGAAGTTGGACTGCGCATTTAATACCAATTAATACTAAAAGAAGACCAGTTTCAACAATATATCTCAGTTTTTCTAGACAATAAAGAAATGCTGCTGTAAAAAAAAAAAGAAATCTGTCAGCGCAGATAAACAAATGTGTTCTGGTGGCCCAAAAAATAAAAAATTTTCCCCTGCTGTGGACCCACTGTAAAAGAAAATATAAATATATATAAATTTTTATAGTAGATGGTAAGAAAAAACTTTTCTGTGGTTTAATTGTTATTGTTTATTTATTACTTTGGTGTAGAATGAATGGCAGTGGTGGACTTCATCAGCAGGAAACGCTGTAAAATCGATGAAAATACAGTTAAAAGTACAAAATCTGTGCCCTCCTTTACATTTTCCACAGACGTGCGGGTCTTTGTGGGCCGTGTCAAACGCGTGCCTTGTGTTTGACACCCCTGCTCTAAGGAGTCCTATCCCCTTTATTGGGAACCACTGTTCAATTAGGCAACAGTTCCCAGTTTTGTGGCATCATTTTGAGGAAGGCTTTTTTTCCCTGTTTTAATGGCATGATGTTTTATTGCTGGAAGTCATGAGGACCTTAGAGCAGTGCTTTTGAGTTTGACTTCCTGACCTCCAAGATATTGTGTAATACCCATAAAAAGAAAGTTTTCTGAATTTATTTCTCAGTATTCACGTATGGACACTGTGTTCAGGTTTATGAGATGATTATATATTTTATTTAAAATATATTTTTAAATAAGATTCAACACCTGTTTGGATTCTTCCAGCATTTGTTAATAATGATTACTTGTTGGCTTTTCCACGGTGTGTGTGTTCACAGCGCTGCCGTCATTTATTGTGAATTTCCTCCTTTGCAAAATGCTGTCCAGAACGGCAGCGTGCGTGCTGTGAATCTCTTACTGAAGGAAGGGAAGTGGAAGGCAGCCTGTTTAGGGATGTTAACAGTAACTCTGACAGATCAATTTGTTTTTTCTGTCACAACAGCCAGATGTTTCCTCTTGTTGTGGAATTAATGCTGACATCGACGTTACTGTCACTGCTGAGTGTATGGGTAGAGCAGAGAAATTTTCAGTTGAATGAGTCACTAAGCTGACTTATCTTTTTTCTTTCAGGTCTTTAAAATTGACGTGTTGATGAACGGCAGACAGCATGCTGTTGAGAAACGCTACAGCGAATTCCACGCTTTGCATAAAATGGTGAGATTCAACTTTCAGTTCTGATTCTTTTTTTTCTTCGCACAATCATTCTTTCCTGTGAGCTAAAAATTTACTAAAGCGTTCAAGTGTTTAACTTCCGCCATTAATGTGTGAAAAACCTACAGATTTTACACATCAACCATGATATTCTAATTTAACTTAACACTGGTTTATGAATCACTCAAACATAAGAACACACCTGCCTGAACTAGTGTTGTGTTTACACATAACAACTTAGCAAAGCAACCAGTTTTAAATCTTTAGGCGCTCTTTGGGAGCCTGTTGCAAAAACATATTCTCCAAAAACACATTCTTTAGTTGAATCTACAAAAAATGCCAATGATACCACAGTTTGACAGGTATGTGATAGATTTTTGCACCAACTTGGTGATTCCCAAAGAGCTATTAGCTGAAAACGTGCCATATATATTACCAGAGAGTGCTGGTGCAGTGTGTCCTTAAGAGATTGAGGAAACTGGACAGATAAGGACACACTAATAAGTGTCAGGCCTTAAAAAAAACTATCTTGCACAGACAAAGTTGTCCTTAAGAAATAATGAAAAAATACAGCAAAGAACTGACACAGGAGGTGAGAGATGCATCTGGGCCTTCAGCTGATCCATCTACTGTTCACTGAAGCCTCATCAGGAATGGTCTCAGTGGAATGGCAGCTGACAAGAAGCCATGCTTAAGGGAGGAAAACCCATAAAGATTATTCATAGGACAGCAGGACTGGACTGGGACAAAAAATCGGGCCGGGCATTTTGACTAAAGACTGGCCCACCAGGTGTTACAGGAAAAGCCATAAAACCTTTGAATGAAAACGAACGCTGTTGTGACAGTGATGTACAGTCCTGTTGGTATATGTATGATTTCTATACATTTTACATCAGATTAAAACTTTGGTTGTAAGATTCAGATAATTATTTATTCAAAGCTAGACATTTTAAATGAGAATAAGAAAGAAAAGTATATCTTTGTGCCCCCCCTTTCCCTGTTAATGCCCTGCCTGCCCTCCTGGCAAAGCTTTGCTACACTGGCCCCTGCACAGTTACCAGCCGTCAGCTACGTAAAAAAAAAAGGATCCTGGTGTTATTTGTCTCTCAGAAACAGTTCATAACTTCAACTCATTCATGTCACCTAAAAGGTAAACCTGTTTCTCCATCACCTGTTCAGCTCTGATGATTCAGTAACATCAGGACATCTCCTGGTTTCATCTTCACGTTTCCCTCTCACCACATATCCAAACCGACATCATGACCAGCAGCTTTACAGCTGTGGCTCCAGCAAACATCAGCTGATACTTGAAATTAATATTAAATAAATTCTAACAACAGCTGATCAAGCTTAAATGTGCTGCTGTTGTTTAGAGCAACATTCACTGATTTCCTCTTTCTGGCGCAAAGTGGGCGATAAACAAACAAGAGAGACGGGACTTGTGTCAGAAACGGGTCTCTCCTCCTCCTGCCTCCCCTTTCTCTCATCCACGTGCTGGCCTCTGTGGAAGCTCTGCCATAGCAGCCACCAAACACCAGAGTTATTTGTACACATGTGCCAGCATCTGGCCAATCTACTACCTTTCATTATTTTATAACGTTACAAAAACAGCAACTAAAAAAATCCATATATATATTAGAGATGAACCGATCCGATATTACGTATCGGTATCGGTCTGATACTGACGTAAATTACTGTATCGCATATCGGAGCGAAATAAAAAATGTAATGATCCATTAAATATCAAAAAAGCACCTCACAAAACTTGTGACACGGTGTAACTCGGCTCATAACCGCAGCACGTCGGAGCAGTGTGCTCACGTGATAGAGCGGCTGTGTGTATTTGTAGCCTCACTACCAAACCAGCATTTCATCTCCGAGGAAGTTATCCCAGAGAGAAGTAAAGCAAATGTGTAAGTTCATCTCTGAATGTTTGTAAAGCATTCCCACATTAAGCTTAACAACAGATATATGGAGCGACTGCCTCTCTCTCTCTCCTGCTGCTACTTCAATCGTGAAACTGCTTAATGATCAGTTGATCGGCTTTTCTGTCGCGAGTCCGTCTCTCTTCTTTGTTTATCGCCCACTTCACGCCAGAAAGAGGAAACCAGCGGCTGAACAACAGCAGCATGTTTAAGCTTGATAAGCTATTGTTAGAATTTATTTAATATTACTTTCTACACCAGGATCCTTTTTTACGCAGCTTTTTACGTAGCTGACGGCTGGTAACTGTGCAGGGGCCGGTGTAGCAAAGCTTTGCCAGGGGGCCAGGTGGGGCATTAACAGGGAAAGGGGGGGCACAGAGAAATACTTTTCTTTCTTATTCTCATTTAAAATGTCTAGCTTTTCTGAAGGTCTTTCAACCTTTCTTCTTTGCATATGGTTTGGCATGACTGTTGTGTTTTTTAAGCAAATTAACAATAATCTATGAACCATTCAAGGATTTAAAAAAGCACCTAAATCAAGGGATAAGCCAGTGCTGTTTCTACACATACCAGACAACCTAGCAAAGAGCCAATTTAAAAGACTGAGCTCCAACAGGGAGATCAGTTTGAGAACAGAAAAAAAAACACTTCAGCACATAGCACATGAATCATCACATCTCACAACATAGAACTATGAACTATGAAATATTTTGGGTGCAGTGTATTTTTTACATACAGGTATAACAGAATAGCTTTAGTGTTTGTTTATTTAAACTTGAGTATGAACTTATACAAAATGCAGCAAGATATTAAAAAACAGTTTTATTGATTAAAAAACACTATATCGGATTCATATCAGTATCGGCAGATATCCAAATTTATGATATCGGTATCGGACATAAAAAAGTGGTATCGTGCCATCTCTAATGTGTGTGTGTATATATATATATTAGGGGTGCAACGATACACAAAATTCACGGTTCGGTTCGATACTTTGGTGTCACGGTTCGATATTTTTTCGATACAAAAAAAATGTTCATGCCTTTTTAATTTGTCATTTATTAAAATTATAAATATATATTTTAACTCAAAAGTACAGTTTTTAAATTTAATGTTGCTGAAACAAAAGTAATTAAAAAAATAAATATATCTCAGGGCTCTCAAAATTTCAAAATCCCTGGTAGCCCTTCAGGCAGGGACTCTTCAGTTTTTGGTAGCCCAAAATACATTTAAGTAGCCCGAATAAAAAAAGAGAGCAATTTTTTGATTGACGTTTTGTTTCCTGTTTTGTTTCCTGTTTTGTTTCCTTTACAATATTATACTTTAATGTATAATATTGTATAATAATGTATAATGTATAATATCCTTTACAATATTATACATTAAAGTATAATATTGTAAATATTGTAATAATATTGTAAAAGTATAATATTAAAGTATAATATTGTAAAGGAAACAAAACAATCAAAAAATTGTTGAAAAACAAATTACAACATTGTATAAAAATTACAATC
Organism: Diplotaxodon limnothrissa; assembly: GCF_057381915.1. NCBI lineage: Eukaryota > Metazoa > Chordata > Actinopteri > Cichliformes > Cichlidae > Diplotaxodon > Diplotaxodon limnothrissa. The sequence continues at coordinate 45,224,699 of NC_140602.1, read as the reverse complement.
ATCAACTCAAATACTTGGTTCTAATTGAACAGAAATTTCTATGAACTTGTAAGAACTGTGTAGGACATCAATCAGTCTGTGTCAGATCCTGAATTTGAAATTTCCACTGAAGTCACGGGTAAGAGACAAGTGGAACTAAGATCTAGGCCATTTGCTTTTTGAAGTTTGCAAAGACTGCTAAATTTTGCCAGTGGTAGTTCACTCCTTGCAACATAGTACGCTGTTTTAAACAGATTTTTCAGGTTTATTTTTAGTATGTTATTTGCAATTGGTGTTTGTTCTGGGAAAGATATTGCAGACCGAGCAATAATGCATTTCTTGCATTTCTCATAGGTTCTAATGGGGGGCCTTTCTTAAAATGATTGGTCCCAGTAACAAAGGCGCTTGTCGACTCAGAAATCGAGAGAAAACCAACAACACACCCGGCAGAACATTATGTTATTTACACGGGTGCACATAAGTGGTCCGCATGTGCGCATTTGCTGTCAAAATAAAAGACGCGCACCAGATAAGAAGTTGCAACGCGCGTTTGTGTCCATATAAAAAGCACTGTTTTTGTCCGCTAGAGTGGGATTTTCACGGCACATTCTGCACCACATCTCTGTGCGTTCATCATCTGTTTGAAGCCAGCTCACCTCCTGCAACCACTTTTCCGAGAATACGCGCTTCTTTTGTGGTTCGGACTCCTTCTGACATTTGTTTGGAGGTGAAGGAACACCAAAGTAATTGCTTAAAGGAGCTTCTTCGACATCTTTGAGAGTTCTAAACAAATGTCTGTCCTTCTCCAGAAAATCTTACGTATGCAAACACGCGTTGCAACTTCATATCTTGTGCGTGTTTTTTTTGTTTTTTTTTTATATTTTGACTGCGAATGCGCACCTGCGGACCACTTATGTGCAGCCCCGGTTATATAGCTCGTCATATTGCAGCCACAGAAATTCTTTTGTCCATGAAACCATAAAGCTGCACTTTCTTTTTGCCTTATAGTCTGATTTGTCATAACTTTCCGTTTTGTGGTAAGCTTTTCTTTGGCTGTCACTTCTTCACCCTGACCTCTCTTATTTGGCTCAGCAGAACTGAAATATATATCCTGCTGCTTTTACACACACATAACGCTCAGCGATTCTCTGCGCGATCAACCTCTCACATGTTTAAGCTTGCTGCGGGAGATTTCACTTGTCATGTTTGCATAGTAAGCTAACGATTGATAAGACAATGTCAGAGGAATTGGTGCGCAAATTATCATCACTCACCAATCAGTGCTGTCGCTCTCTATACACAGTTCGCGTGATTGCAAAGTGAAAGCAAAAAACAAGCGCAAATTCAAACGCGATTTCAATATGTCACATATTGACAGTGGCTCACCGATGCCAATGACATAATTACCCAGCTACATTTCTGAAAGAATGCAAAACAAAACGTATATTTTTCCTTCCTACAATAGCCTGACGGGCAGGGCAGAGATAGATTTTGGTAGCCCTGTATCTGATTGAGGAATCACTCATCTTTGGAAAAGAGAGTTTATTACAGAGAAATGTCTCTTTCCAAAATAAAAGCTATACTATACGCTTCTTCTGGGCTATATTCTCAGCAGCATATTGTAGCGGGTCAGGGCTGTTCGGGGTTCTGTTTGTACAGTTATGTTTTGTTTATGTTGCCATAGTGACGGGTGACGCCCTCTCGCTGCGACGGTGTGTCCTTCCGGGGTCAGAGGGCGCCCTGTGTGTTGTTGTTGTTGTTGTTGCTATGCGGTTGCCGCGCTGAGCAGTTAGCTAGCGGCAGTGTTCTTCTGCAGATGTCAATAAACGGCTGTGCTCCCTGGCTAGCTCACGGGAAGCAAGACCAAACGACACCTCCGTCTCCTCCTTGTCTGAGCTCGCCACATTGGTGTCAGAAGTAGGATGATGGTGGCACCCCATGTTTTGACCCGAGTGACTTTTCCCCCGCCGGTCGTGACCGGCCAGTGCGCCAAAAGAAGGCACCTGGACATTTGCAGGACTTTGTGTGGGGTAATGGGGTCGTCGGGGACGACTGACCCCTTAGGTGGGGGCTATGTAGCGAGTCAGGGCTGTTCGGGGTTCTGTTTGTACAGTTATGTTGCCATAGTGACGGGTGACGCCCTCTCGCTGCGACGGTGTGTCCTTCCGGGGTCAGAGGGTGCCCTGTGTGTTGTTGTTGTTGCTGTTGCAGTGCGGTTGCCGCGCTGAGCAGTTAGCTAGCGGCAGATGTCAATAAACGGCTGTGCTCTCTGGCTAGCTCACGGTAAGCAAGACCAAACGACACCTCCATCTCCTCCTTGTCTGAGCTCGCCACAATATTAAACATATCAGGTCCCCATAAGGAGAATCATGTGCTAACGGCTGTCTAAATGACTCGGGTAAAGTTTGTAGCATGCATGCTTGTTGTTTTTGTCTGCTTCCACTTGTCTTTGCACTAGGATGATGTCGGCGTAAATGTGCAGTCATATTCGTTGTGTTCCCACTAGTGCTGTCAGCGTTAATCTCGTTGAAATGACGTTAACGCCACAACACGGCAAATCTCCGTTAACGAGCTACCCCTGATCGCCCCGTGCGTGGGGCTGGACGGCTAACACGTTAATGAGCTAACTGCACTAACACACTACTTCCCACCCATGTAATTGAGCATTGCGTGGCACATCCAACATACTGTTTTACTTTAGTCCATGACGCGCTTACCTTCAGGGTCATACGTCACATGAAAACCAAAATAATTCCAAATGCCACATCTGAATGAGGGTGGGGGAGGTTCAATTTGCCATGTTGCAAGGAGAGCTTAACTTCTGTCTGCTAGCTTGCCCTGCGCTCTTCCTTCTGACAATGCTGTCTGTGTTGAGCGCTCAGTGGATCTGCGCTCGACAGTGCAGCCTAGGCGGAGTAGTCGAACGCTGATTCACTGAGCGCTCAACACAGACAGCATCGTCAGAAGGAAAGTTGATAAAATAAATTACAAATTTTGTATTGTTCGATACATATGCGTACCGAACCGAAAACATTGTATCGAACGGTTCAATATCGATACGAGTATCGTTGCACCCCTAAAATATATATATATGTATATGTATATATATATATATATATATATATATATATATATATATATTAGGTAGGAAGATCAAGCAAAATGGACAGACTGTGTTCTAGCTGATAACTTGAAAAGCAGCTTAGAGCATTCACAGAAAAGTTCACATTGTGTAATCTGTTTACTGACTAAGGTGGCACAAACACACAGTCCATTGTCTCAGCAATGTCATTCCCTACATTAATAGCAACAGTTATTGTGCTGTGTTGTTTTCCAAACCTGACTGATGTTTGGAAAGAACAGACACTTTTTCAAATTGTTTTTTACTTATTAATTTATAAACATTTAAAGAATCTTTGCTAAAATACACAATTCAGATAGACATAGGCTATTTTTAAATGACTAATAATTACTTTATCATAGTAATAACCACACTATGGTCCCATTGTTTTGTTGGTGATTGTTCTATAATATCAGTAATCCAAAAAAGACATTTTCAAGGATTTTATTTTAAATTACTAAATATTTTCAGTTTTAAAATAACATGAAAACGTCTAGCCACAAGTTTTCCCTTAACAAGTTGACTTCAGCTCTGCCTTTATCTACAAACGATCAGAGGCTGATAAACCGCAATAATCCCAGGAAACACCCAAAAACGGTTGCATTTGCAGCTGCAAGGAGAGTAAGGAGTTGCAGAGAGGGCATAACATACAAAAGTTTATTAGCTGAAATGTTCCAAATCAATTAACTATGAACAGCTTCTCAGAGCTAAACGTTTGTTCTTCTGTTTTCGGTGTGGTTTGTTCGGTGACCCCAAAAATAGTTTGGCATTTTGAGTAATTTAAAATATGTGAAATCAATTAAATAAATGTCTAAACATCCAGCTTAAGTGCTTTTGCATAAAGAAATGTTATACTAGCACTTTTGTTGAGCAAAATCCTCTGCAAAGGTAAATTTGTTAGGTGAGAGAGGGTATGTAGAAGGTCTTCTTATTTTTATTTCATTGAATGAGAGAGTTGACACTGTGTCAGACAGGAACTCTGAGAATGAGGTCGGACATGTCCGGTTGGTTTTCTTCTGGGCAAAATAGTTTAACTGTGCACATAACTTTGAAGCAACTGTACACATTTGTGTAACACTTTTAAATCCCTCCAGCTGAAGAAGACCATAAAGCCACCCGAGATCCCCTCGAAGCATGTGAGAAACTGGGTTCCCAAGGTCCTGGAGCAGAGGAGACATGGCTTAGAGCTCTACCTGCAGGTATTTGGACTCACATTCCCTCCAACTGTCAGGGCTGTTTGTCTCAGATATAAAGAAGTTAAATGGATTCAAACTCGCCTCTAGGATGCTTCGTTTTGGTGCTTCGTACACACTGAAATTTGCTTTTGTTCTGTTAGACTATAATTATGGAAAACGAGGTCCTTCCAAAGATATTCCTGGATTTCCTGAACATCCGCCATTTTCCTTCAGTGCCAAAAACAGAAAGTTGTGGGTGAGTGTAAACTGCTGGTTTACTTTAGAATAAAAGACCAGTTTGTGGCATTTGCGCTTGTTCCCAGGGTCGTGGAGGGTTATGTGGCATAACTTTTATTTTTCTTCTTTAAGGTCGTTTGATACAGAATCACTGGAGTCGAGGTGAGTCGTTTTTCCCTCCCATAGGTCATGTTCTTAATCTGCACTTTAACCAGTTAAAACATAAGTAACTATTTGCTCTACACTTGAACTTCACTCAGATTGATTGGCACAGACCTCCTGATTTCTCCTTCTTCCTCTCTTTTAGTAAACTTTCACATCAGCCGGTCATGCTGTTTCTGAGAGACCCCTACCTGCTGCCAGCTGGACACGGTGTGTGCACATAACATCTTAAAAGGCTTTCCTTTCTTCTCCATTTAAAACAAAATGTACTCATTCTTTATTTGACCTATTTTTCTTTCTTCTTCACCTTTTCAGATGAATTTTCTAACGTTGTGATCGAAGGCGTGGTGCACGGAGTTTACTACCCAGATCTTCAGCCAAGGTAGAGCCTCCAAGCCGAATCTGAGGGGACGTCACTACAAACGGGATGCTTCTTTTTTTTTTTTCTGCACCATTTCAGGTGTGCTTCATGAAGAACATAACACGTTAGGACACACTGAGCCCTTCACATCTTCCAAAGCAAATAACAAGAATCCATTCTTTTATTTTTGTAAGAAAGGACGCCAGGACTCAGCACATTTTAAAGCATAAACACGTTTTCCACTAACAAACTCTCCACTGTAAAAATGAAGTGAAACTGTTTGACTGGTTACTAGGATGTGTTCAAGCACAGAGGCGCATTTTCCGAAAAAATAGAGCTCGATACATTGTAACTTAACTTTATTTTGTAAAAAACACAACCAGCAAAATTCACAGGGAGGATCAACTGGAATTAGAAATGTGAGGCTCATAAGAGCAACGGACCTGATTATATTCTTTTTTTGGTTTGTTTTAGTCACCCTACAGTGTATTCTGAATGACTCTTGCACTCTCATGAACTGAAAAAGGGTTAGTGTGCCAGACGCACAGGAGCATTTCTGGCATCTAAAGCACAGGGTTAGACTGAGCTTGATGGATCATGGCCTGCAAACAGGGAGGTGCCCTTCTCTATTTTATCTCCAGTGATGTGGTGTTTCTGTTTATTTCGAGCTGCCAAAAGGAGCCTGCTGTGGGAGTGCTGTGGGTGAATTCTTTTTTTTTAGGGACTGAAGAGGGTGTTTTTGCGTTTTGGTGGAGCCGACAGCGAGACGTTAGGGTGGAAATGACTGACTTTTTAAAGACGCTCTGGCTGTGATATTGACGTCTTTCACGAAGTCTGTGAGAAGTACTGTAGTGTTGATATTTGTGCTAGTGAGCTCGCTATGATGAAGTGACAAAGACTGAAATATGTGCCACAGCTGACTAGTAGATGCAGATGGGAACGGTGCAATTACTTTGGCTTCACTTGCGTTTTCCGTTCCCTCAGCAGATTTTCCCACATTAAAAAAAAAAACAAAAAAAACCAGGGAATCTCAGCCTTTTGAAATTAAGGGTTTGCTCTGTCGTCATCTTAAACGCACACCACCGACTTAGATGATAAGAGAGCCTCCAGTTCTCAACCCAGCAGAGAAAAAAATAAGAAATGTGTGTAAAAGCTGTAGGTACACGTAGATTTCTCACTGTTTGTGCATGACTTTGCAGATCGTGTTCATTTGTTTTATGGGAACAATTTGTGACCCGTCTCTAACACTAACGCACTCGTATTAATGTTTAAATCACAAATATAATCGAGGGTCAGTTAAGTTGTGGTAACTGGAAGCATAGTTGGCGCCGCCGTGTAAAAGGGATGCAGAGTGTTTCATTTTACAGACAGATGGTGATTTAGCAGACTTACAGCCAGTAAAATAACAGTGCAATATGATATGAAACACAAAACTTTGTCTTTATCTTGCTGCCTGGAATTTATTTCATGTAAAACTTTAAAATCTAACACCCTTCGATGACTGGTAGCTTTTGATGAAACTTTGTCACTGGACACTCTTCGGACAGCAATTAATAACCTAATAATTTTTTTTTTTTAACGTGACTGGACCTCCACTACACATTTATAGCCAAACAATGAATAATGAAGAGATTGTGATTGTGTGTCTTAGCAAATCATTGCCTGGAAATCCATGTTGTAGATTTATATGTATTTATATTGTGTGCTGTGTGTCATTCTGTGCCATAATGCCAGCCTACAGTGAACACTGGACGTCTGCTGTAGCACTTTATGAAGGGTAATGTGTACAATACTGACACCAATAAAAGGAAAAAGAATTCTCTATTTTCCGCAAGCTTGTCGTCAGACTCATTTCAATATCAAAATTTATTTTCATCAATAGATCTCCATAAGAAAAAAGACAGAAAATACTTTTTTCCCTTGCATCGTACCATAACTGGTTGGAACGTTAAACTGACTGAAGTATCATGAATATTTGTAAACATAATTTATCTCAAATTGTTCTAATCTCGTTGGAGCTGGCAGATGAACAGAAAAGGATCCTGGTCACTGAGATCTGTCCCTTTGAAACATAAAACCCTTCCTCCTTCAGTCACATGCTTCCACCTGCTTCACTTCTGTCATTCAAAACAGCATTAGCATTTTTGCACACACACATATGCTCCTCTAGCAAATAATGCCTGCTGTCTTTTTAAGCGCACTTATTTTTAAGAACAACCCTTTTTTTTTTTTTTTTAAACGGTCATTAACAAAAGCTCTAACCACGTAGTGACATAATCTGAAATGTTTCAGAAGTGAAAACGGAAAATAAAAGCGCTGTGATCTCCGGGCAGTGATGTCCCAGTGTAGTAACAGTCCAGTAGTAATAGCGCGGACACACACTCACATTGATGGGAATGTGTGACACCTACAGGCAATTCACCGAGTATTTTTTTTGGCCTCAGTGGCATTAAAGTTCTGCATGACCGACTTCATCTTTGAGCCGTTCGTCTTGACTGGCTTCTGCTTGAGGTTCCTTCATGTTGGCGTAGGCAACTTCCCTCGTCAGCTGCTCGAGCGGAGGCAGACCCACCGCCAGGTTTCTCATTGCAATGGCTGTCATCAAGATTCTGGAAGACAAATGTGCAGAGTTCGCGTGTTTGTTTAACTGGTTTTTCTACACTTTGTCTGCATCTGTGCGTTCTCAGAGAGCTCAGCACTCACCCTCTGCGTATTGTGTAATACTTCTTCACGGCAAAGCGCTGCAGTCGCTCCAGCATGCCGGCCTCCCTGCGTTTCTTAACTTCCTTCATCCGTCGCTGCCTCTTCAGGAACAGCCGCACAATCGGGTCAGTGGCGTTGACCTCCGAACCCTCGTCATCATCTGCAGCCATGAGAGGCTGCAGCTCGGGAGGAAGTGGCTCGGTTTCTGTGGGGTGAGACGGACTCAAGTAAAGCAGGTACACCAGGAGAGAGCTGAATGGGATTTTTAGTGACATGCAGATCAGCCATCGACAGCTGAATGGAAATAGATTGATTGTTTCATTAAAATGTAAAGTCACCTCGACTTTGTTATACACCACCAGGCTAAGCACACACCCCCACCCCACGAGTAGCATCATAAACTTTTATATATCTACTGTATTGTTTACAGTGTTGGCCTTCTTTACTGATTTTTTACTGCATTTTTTTTTGTTTATGTATTGCTACATCCTTAATGAGCTAGAGAGGCCAGTTTGAGATAGTTTGGACACGAGAAGCTGTCAGGCACAAGGAACAGAGGAATGTGAAGTGAAGGAGGACATGCAGAGGAGGAGGCAGATGATCTGCTATAGCGACCTCTACAGGGAGCAGCTGAAAGAAAAAAAGAAGGCCTGCAGCACGTACAGACATCTGCGGTTGTAACTGGAGTAACAACTTTTGAAAGTATTCCAGCAGGAAGTTGTGCCTCGCCACAATGCAAAAACTACTCTGAAACGGCTCAGGGAGCTAAGGGAACAACTTTAACTTGTGCCTCCAAATTCCAAAGATTCAAACCCAATTGAGCATCCATGGAAAGAAAGGGGAGAACAAAAGCAAGCCACAACCTGAAGAATCCTCTGCCCTGTTTTGTGGGTACATGGGTAACCTGCACAGCACTGAGCACGTAGGTTTTCAGATCTTTTTCAGGAACCTTACCACTATTCTGTAACCCCTTAAAATAATCCACTAAAAGCTATGCAATGTGTTATTTTTGAAAGCATCTTCACCTGTTCCATTGCGAACACGCTCCTGGATTTCATACAGCTTGGTGAAGTTCTTCTGTAGTGCCGCCTCTGTGGTGTTTACATAGACGTACATGTAGCAAGAGGGGCCCTCGGACACTGTGTACACCTTATGATAAGCCCCGGCAGCTACCTACACAAAGCCACAGTAAGTTAAGTACTAAAACAAGATAAAGAGCAAAGCATGAACAGTGACAATGGTGAGCAGCTGTACCTTTATCTGCTCACCGGGCTGCAGAGTGTAGTTCTTCTTCTCCTCCACTATCTCTACATTCACCTGGCCCTGCAACACCTGGATGCTGGTGTTGCCCAAATCTTCACTCACAAAGTTTTCCAAGTGGAGACCTAAAAAGGGAAGATAACAATAAAACAACACACCATGCATGGCTTTTTCATCCAAAAGAAAAATTGTAAAAGTGAGGTTTGTAACCTGGGAAATCCGCAATAAAGACGATTTCAGTCTGATTGTCCAAACTTCCCTCGATCTCCTGGAACTTGGGCCTCCAAGGCGAGAGGTCCACCAGCAGAGGCATGAGCCATTTGTTTGGTTTGAAAGGTGACCATTCAGCACTCACAATGTCCACACGAGGATCAAAGATCCTTAGAAAAGCATCCAGAGCAGATTTAAACCTCACCCTTTTACAATTCTGAGACAAGGCTAAAAACAAAAAGCTCTCGTACCTTTGCTGGAAGCGTTCATTGATGGACACCCAGATGTCAAAGTAGATTTCAGGATCGGAGATGTTATAACGAGGCAGGTACTGATGGAGGCATGTAGCATACTGCTTCAGCATGTCTCCGTGGTCCTTCCAGCGACGGCTCTGTGTGAACACCTACAGCAGGCAGATTGTGAATTGGAAGAGCAAGACTTTAGGAAAGACTACAATCTAAAAAGGTCAAGGAAAAGCAGTTTTGTTTATTAAAGAAACATCCATATACAGATGGAGACACTGTCGGGTGAAATTAAAGGAATTCCAAACATCACAGATTACAGTTATAACTAATGCATATTAATAATAACAATATAGTCAAAGCACTTCTGTAAGCACTAATTTTTGTTTTGTTTTGGGGGTTTTTAGCTCAGATAGCAAACGTTATCGAGTCTGACAGTGTTTCCCCTGTAACTCACCCCTGGGTTCAGATATCCAGTTTCACCCGTTTTCCTGTCTTTGTAGGTGATTTTAACGTGCTGATGGCTGCGAGAGTGAACCATCATGTCCCATGAATATCCGTACAGGCCATTAGTCCAGTTGTTATAACCCTTGACAAAAAAAAGAAGTTTAAGTAAAGTCATAAATCACATCACCATTTTCACACTTTCAATTCACCACTGAGTGTAGTGGGGACTTGTTGATGAGTAAGCTTTCAGCTCTCTGTTGACAACAGACGTCAGAGCTGCTCTTTGCTGTTGACTCTGATTGAGCAACCATTGGTCTCAGCAGATAACTCAACGAGGGCTTCATGGATGAATGTGTTATCTGTACAAGCATTTCAAAACAAAGATCTTAGTACCTGTGTGATGAAGTGAGAGTAGGGCAAGAAGAACTGTTCCATTAAGTAAAGAACAGTAAAAATGGCTCCCAGCTTGTGTTTTAGTCTCAATTTGGATGATTTGGCAGCAGCTGGGGTCTGTCTTTGCTGAGTGCCACTGCCTTGGATTTCTTCGTAAACACAGGAAGGGCTGGGCTGGGACCCCGGTGAAGTGAGGGGCAGGACTGGCCTGAGGAATGATGGGAAATGGGCAAAAAAATTTCTTGGCCAGTCAGGGTAGCAGAAGAGAGGACTGGTGGCCAGCATTGCGTAGGGAAACATCCCTGTGGAGGATTAAGACGAAGGTAAAATGACAGCACAGAATTAAAAGTATTCCTTTAAAAAAAGAATAACTCACCAATGCTGAAGAGCTGCGAGTTCATACAGTGGAAGTAGCTGACAAAGAAAAATGCGTAAGGCCGAGTAACGTCAAAAAACAGCAGATAGCCAGCGGTCAGATCCAAAATGAGACCGCCTCCGTGCACCACCAACAGGCTTACTAACTCCACAGGAAGAATCAGTCTGATAAAGGAGGGGAAGGCATGATCAGAAGCAAATTACTGGGATAATCACAGTTAAAGGCTTCAAAAAATACCTACTTGAAGGGGTCAAACAGCCAATGGTGAGCCAGGTATGACATTGAGTATCCCTCCACCCAATCAGCATCCAACTTCTTCACTCCGGCAATGAAGTATACTATAAATATCTTTGAGGAACAGCAGAGATGTCATTAGGTGACTGATGAATCCATAAGCTGAAAAACGCGTATCATATGAATGGTAAATGGCCTGTATTTATATAGCGCTTTTCTAGTCCCTAAGGACCCCAAAGCGCTTTACACAACCTGTCATCCACCCATTCACACACACATTCACACACTGGTGATGGCAAGCTACAATGTAGCCACAGCCACCCTGGGGCGCACTGACAGAGGCGAGGCTGCCGGACACTGGCGCCACCGGGCCCTCTGACCACCACCAGGCGGCAACGGGTGAAGTGTCTTGCCCAAGGACACAACGACCGAGACTGTCCAAGCCGGGGCTCGAACCGGCAACCTTCCGATTACAAGGCGAACTCCCAACTCTTGAGCCACGATCGCCCCATGAATGAGCTAAATAAACAAACCTGAGCTCGCAGCAGTGTGTAATTCCATAGAGGCACATGAGCATTTCTTATAGAGGGTCTCCGCAGTCCATCGATGGACCTACAAAAACACACACACGGACATCAATGAAAGAAACAAACATACACTCAAGTAGATTACTAAACATCACCGTACCAGTATCTGTTGCCATCCATGAGTGTGAGCTGAAATCCAATGAGGCCGTAGAGGTAGGAGTGATTGTTCCAGGCGGTTTTGTCCAGGAAGAAGATGTACCAGTACGTGGAGAGGAACATGAGGCAGGAGAGGCGGTAGAAGCAGCCGAGCATGATGCCCGAAGCACCTTAAGTCAAAAACAACAACCACAAAAATAAACAGATTCTTATCGTTAATGAGTCTGTTTTTACACATGAAGAGTATCTCCTAACTATCCTGACTCTATGGAAGCTTGTTTCCACCACTGAAAACAAAAACACTTTTCATATCAGGTTATTTACTCAAAGTCTGAGTCAGTAAGTCAAGATTTCTGAGATAATAAGCTAAAATGTTGACTCATGGATGGCAAAACACTTTATTTTTCCAGTGGTGGAAACAAACTTTAAAACAACTCAGCTTGTGAAGACTTTTTTTTTAAAAGGGAACTTTTGAATTCACAGTGACGCCATTGCAATTAACTTTGTTGTAAAGCGACATTTTAAATGGAAATGATTAGTTTAACTAGTCATCAAGGCTATAAAGATGCTAGTGTTGCATTATGGGAAATGTAGGGCCCAGCTTCTTTTTTTTAAACGGTAACTTTTGGCTTTTTACCAGACTGACCCACCGCTCAGTGACATCACAAGCAAACAGTGGATCGGACTGAATAACCGAAGGACACTGCAAGAGGCAACTTGTTGATGTCACAGTGTCGTGACTTTATCAAGACACTAATCATTAATAAAACAGTCGTAAGCACAAAAGTGAATTAATGAAAAGTAATTTTATAAAAGTAAAAAGTTGTCAACACCACATGCATACCCCGCTTTATCTTTCTTTGACTCTAATGGGATCACTCATCACTAAAAGAAAATATTATGTTGTATTTAGTAACTTAGTTACTTAAACTTACTTCTAAGTTATTAAATGGTTAAAAGCAGCAATGGCTGATGTTTTCTGATTTTCAGGATCTCATAACAGCAAAAACCCAAAAAATGCTCAACTCTGAGTGAGTGGTCAGGGTGCATGCTACGTATGTGCAAATCTGGCCTCTAGTTTCATTCCTTTACTGTCTCTCTCTCTCTCTCTCTGCAGCTTGTATCCAAACTCCTGGGTCCAAAAGAAACAGCCAACATTGAGCGACTACTCTGGGGGGGAAAGAGGTCCAATTTTATAGAAATCTATGCAAAATTGCTCTTCCGCTCATTTAATCTAATAACTAGTAAACACTTTTAAACTTGTTGGTTATAGTGAAAACCATGTATAACTTTAATAAGGCTGATGTGTCCCAGCTTTGTATCTGCTGTCTGTTTGCTTTCTTGCTCAATCTTTAGTGAGCTCTACCTTTTCATTGATTTAAAACTTGCAAGAGTCGGCTGGCTTGGGGAGTAAAAATGTAAGTGGAAAAATGCAGGCATGTGTTTCCCACAGAGAGCACTTCCTATTAAAAAAACAGAGAGAGAGAGAGAGACTGCATCCACTCAGACTCAAAAACAGGTGTTCTCTCAAGTCGGGAATAAACCTGGAAACACTGAGCCTGACCCACCGAGGAACATCACCACGTACACCAGGTACATCCAGTCCAGTGGCAAGGGCTGTAAGAAGTTGAAGAGAGGAAAGCGACACACGGGGGCCCCATCCAGGTACTTGTAGTCCAGGTTACTGAGGCCACGTTCCTGTGTGATGTCTATGACCATCAGCAAACCTGCACAAAGTATCAAAAGCATCACAGCAGGTCTGAGACAGTCAGAATACCCAGCAGGCAGACTGTACAGGTGTGATTAGTTTACCAAACAAGCAGCGGAAGATGCCCAGAGATGCAGGATCCGTGGGGCGGTTCAGGAGAGCCACAAAGCTGTGCCAGGAAGTCAGGTCCTCCTTCTTGAAGCCAAATATTTGCTCCATCTTGCTTCTGGTGGGCGTTTGTTCACGTTTGGGAGCTTTGTGCTGGTCCTTTGCAGTTTGATCATCTCCCTCACGGCGCACAAAAGCGCCTGCAGGGCACAAATTGGTTTTTATGTTTTTATGTACTAAACACAAAATGAATTAACTCACTCACGCAGAGTCCCTGTGTGAGTTACAAACCTTCCAGCTCTCATTTAAACACTGAACACGACTCAGGCTTAGACGTTGTTTGCTACATGTTGGTCTAACTGGTTATTACGTTATTACATAAACAACAACCCCGCACGATATGCCACTGCCACAATAACCTCACCTGCCGTAGCGTCTCTCGCCTCCATGTTAGAAAAATGCCGGGTTCTGGTTCGGGACAGGGGGGAGAAGGGTCTCTCTGCTCTCCCTGACCCAGATGCGGGAGTTCTGTGCGGTCACGGACAAAGTTTACGTGTCACAGCTCCACACACAGTAGTGTGTCAGGCGGGCAGGAGGAGAGGAGGAGGGAGGATGGGACAGGAGCGATTGGAATGTTGTGAAAGAGGTGCTTTTCGTCTATTGGCTGATTCCCACTCTGGCCCCACCCACCAGAGGGCGTTTCTTAGACGTCACATCCTGGTTGAGACTCAAGAATTTCGTCGCCCTTGAATTAGGTCAAATCTTGCTGTAGTACGTGACCGAGCTGAGCTACCTGAAAATGAGAAAACTCGGCGGTTACGTGTGTTAATGAAGTTACAAATTATAACATTTTCATGTTCTAATCTTGGCAAGGTACTTAATTAGTTACTTAATTTTAAATGTTAATGGAAGAGGGGGACAGTTCAATATGGTCTAATGTTATTTATATAGTATGTTATAATTTTTATAAAGTGTCAAACAAGAGTCTACTCACCGGTTTCTCCATATAATGTAATCATCCAATCACATTGCAGCAACTAAATGTATTTATCCAGGCAGACATGGTCAAGACCTGCTGAAATTAAAATTGAGCATAAGAATGGGGACGAAAGGTGATTCAAGTTTCAGAGACTGCTAAATTACTGGGCTTTTCCCACACAACTCTACGGTTTACAGAGGATGGTCTGAAAATGAGAAAATATTCCACGAGCTGCAGTTCACTGGGTAAAAATGGGTAAGAATGAGGCTGAAGCTCATTCTTAGCTGAAGCTAAAATTCAAATGGGCTTGTCAAAAATGAACAAGAGTGGATTGGGAAGACATTGCTTGGTCAGATTACTCAAAAATATGTGTGCATGTGGATATTTTCATTTTGGGATGTGGCACCAATCCACATCCCAGAGTCTGGACTTGGGCCACTTCTCCAGCGATGTGGGCATTGTGGTGAAGCGAAAGCTGAACATGAAAGCAAAACCATCTATTTACTCTTCAGCAGAGTAAATAGATGTCTGTCCCCTGTGATGGACAGACAGACAGATGGACTGACTTTGGGTTGTGGTGGAACAAGAAATTCTCATCATGGATGTGCAGTCAACATTTCTGCACCAACTGTTTGATGCTATCATACCGATATAGACTAAATTATCTTGGGAATGTTTCCAGCACCTTATTGAATCTGTGCCGTGAAGCATTAAGACAGTTCTTAAAGCAAAAGGGGGTCCAGCCATTGACTGAAGAGGCCCGTGGCTTTATATTGTAGAGCTAAGTAGAAAGAGGGGCCCACAGGCAAGCAGCTGGTGATGGTGGGGAGAAGGAAGATATCTCTGGCAGACCCAAGCTTGGGGAGGGAGAGGCATCTCATCAAAGTGGAAAGCTAATACAAGGGAAGACACCCCTGTAATTGTGCTTGCATTTTGTGCACTGGATCGCTTTAAATTCAAGTTAATCTATTTAAATTAGGAAGGCCGTTCATCATAATCAATTCCATAAAACCTTAGACAAAGTTTTTATTTAAAAGTACTGTTAAGATATACCTGTGTATGTAAATTTATCTCAGTATATTTAACACGTAATTTAGAACATGTAAATTACACGTAATAACACATTGCACATCTTCCAGGAAACTGTACTCTGCTACACATAATAATAACTGCATTTGAAATTATTAAATCACAACGCGTCACTATTTCATTTACGTGTGTAATTCCGCCGTCTTACAGTAGATGGCGCCGTTGAGCTCAGCTGCTACATCAATGTGCTACATTGAACCGTTACCGTAAAACCGTTAATAGATACCACCGATAGACGAAGAAGAATAACAAAAGGTACCCCTGGAATTTCAGGAGGTTGTCCTGCCAGATAAAGTTAAAATAGGATGCATAAGCTTTCTGGTTAGAGCATATGTATCACCGCCCCTCACGTGCTATAAATGCCAAAGATATGGGCACATCACTGCAGTTTTCAAGGGGAAACAGAGGTGCCCCAAGTGTTGAGGTGAAAACAGATTTGGGGAATGTGGATGATGTACAGGATAAATCCAGTAATTGTGGGTGGCAGCACAGGGTAAGTTATGGGGGCTGTGAAGTCAGAAAGAAGGCCATGGAGGTCGAGCAAGTCAAAGCAGCTCACAACATAAGTTACGCAGAGGCTGTCAAGAGGGTACAGAAGGCAAAGGATGGAACAGGACCGGTTTAACCAATGTCGACAGCAGATTTAGTACAGACACATGGAACTCATACAGGACTGACAGTGGAGAAGATTATTTTGTTTATTGCCTATGTTATAAATTGCACAGATCAAGTGAAACACAAAACAGAGAAAATTAAAATAACTGAAAGGAGCAGAGAGGTTTTTTGGTATTAAAGAATATCTTGGGAACATATCCAATAAAAGACTTGAAGGGGAGGGGAAAGGAGGAGGACCAGGGGAGGGGACAATATGATTATCTTACAGGGGAACACCAGAAGTTTGATTGCAAATGGACAAGAGTTTAAAGGATTCATCAAAAAATGCAAAAAGAAACCAGAAATAATCTGTATTCAGGTTATGATAGTGTCCGCAGAGATAGAAAGGAGGGTAATGGAAGAGGATGTGCAACATTTGTGAAACAAGAGATCCAATATAGAGTTGTAGCTATAGGAACACAGTTATATTGTACTTGAAATCTGATCAAGAAATGGCAGCATCAGAGTGATCAATTTTTACAATCCGGCTAACAAACTGTTGTCAGTAGAGGAACTTGGCACATATTTGAAGGGAAACGTAATTTGGTGTGGGGACTTTAATGCACACAGATCATTATGGGGTAATTATAATGATCGGAATGGAGCAGTGATTGAGGAATTGATAGAGCTAAAAAAGTATGATGGAAGTGGTACAAGAGTTAATATTAGAACAGGTGCAGAATCAGCAATTATCTCACATAGTGTCAGACTCGTTGGCAGGTATTTGTTCATGGCAGTCTAAAAAAAGAGACAACTGTAGGCAGTGACCATTATCCTATGATGACTGAGATAGAGCTGAGTGTAGAGAACCAGGATATAGGTGTGTAGAAGTGGTGCTTCAGTAATGCTGATTGGGATACATTTAGAATCAGAATCAGAAAGGGTTTTATTGCCAAATGTAGAGCAGGTTTACAACATTAGAAAATTGCTACGGTGCTTAGTGCAACACATCCTGTCAGACAACGCTTAAATAAACATAAAAATTAAAATTAAAAGTGCTAAGTAGATAGATATATACATGAATGCAGGTGGTGATCAGTGCAAAGATGGAATGATGCAGTGAACACAGTGTAGGGTCACGTGTTAGTGGTGCGAACAGTCATATGATTATTGACTAGTATTAGAATAGTTAGTGATCAGGAAATGCAAAAGATGGATATGAATGCTGGGGTGGATGATTTCAATTATTCTATTTGTAAGGCAGTTTAGACGCAGCAAACTGGGAAATAAAGAAGACAGAAGGTGTAAGGAAAAGAACGCCGTGCCGTGGTGGACAAAGGAGTGTGATAAAGTGATTAAGCATCAAAATAAAGCTTTTAAGATATTAAAGAGGAAACAGTTTTCAGAATTTCATTGAATATAAAAGATTGCAAGCTGAGCTGAGAAGATCCATTCAAAATGCAAAGAGTGACTTCTGGAGGGGTTTTTGTAATTCAGTAGGGAGGGAGACAAAAATACAGAGTGGTTGGTCAATGATTAGAAGGATGAATGGTATAAAAAGGGAGTATGGATATCCAATATTGAGGGATGGAGAAGCAACAGCTGTAAAAGATGAGGAAAAGGCAAATCTGTTCGCAAAACGTTTGTTAAAATCCATCAGGCAATGTTAGTGAAGAAGGGCGAAGAGGAAGAGAAACATAGCGAATAGGGAATTACTGAAACAGGAAGAAGATACAGATGATTTATTAAATATTCCTTTTACAAAGACAGAATTGAATTGAGTGCTTCAGAAATCCAAATTATCAGCACCGTGAAAAAATCAGGTTTGCTATATCTTGATAAACTATCTCAGTGAGTCAGCTAAAGATCTTTTATTAGAATTATATAACAGAGTTTGGGAGGGTGGGAAACTGCTGCAAAGCTGGGAGGAGGCAGTGGATGTGCCCATACGTAAACCAGGAAAGGATGATACAAATCCAGAAAGTTACAGACCTATAGCTTTAACATCTAATATCTGTAAAATAATGGAGTGAATGGTAAATGAAAGACTAATGTACTATATAGAAAGTAAAGGATACATATCTAAACATCAAAGTGGTTTCAGAAGAGGGAGGAATACAGTGGATCGAGTATTGTGTTTGGAACATGAAGTCAGGAAAGCACAAATAAACAGAGTGTAGTGGTGCTGTTTTTGACAGCCTACAATATGATGTGGAGAGAAGGCCTTCTAGTTAAAGTCAGGAAATTGGGTATCAGTGGGAAGATGTTCAGATGGATAAAGAATTTTTTTTTTAAGGGGAAGACAGATGCAAGTGAGAATTGGAAGGATTTACTCGGAGAGGTATCCTGTAGAAAACGTTACACCTCAAGGGAGCATTGTGAGCCCTTTGTTATTTTCTTTAATGATAAATGTTGTGTTTAATGCCATAGAGGTTGGGATAGGGTTTTCGCTTTTTGCAGATGAAGAGAGGAAATAATGTAGAGTTTATTGTATTATTTATTGTATTGTATTGTAAAAAAAAAAAAATTGCAGGGAGCAACTGGAAAAGTTGAAGAGTGGTCATTTATGTGGGGTTTTAAATTTTCAGTTGATAAGACCAAGACCATGTTTTTTTTACAAGGAAAAGAATTGGTGAGGACGTCAAGCTTAGGTTATATGGTCAAGAAAGAGTGAGTAAATTTAAGTTTCTTGGATTGTAGTTGGATGAAAGGGTAACATAGGCTGTACACATTCAGAAAATGGTGGATGATTGTAAATATAATGAGGTGTGTGTGTGTGGGGGGGGGGGGGGGGGGGGGGGGGGGATGGATTGGGGAGCGGATAGAAAGTCTTTGAGGGCCATATACACTGGATTGGTCAGATCGGTGTTAGATTATGGATGTGTAGCATATAATTCAGCAGCAGACACAACTCTTTTGAAGTTAGACTTCATTCAGTATCAGGCACTAAGACTCAGCACAGGTGCATTTAAAGCAACCCCAACAGCAACTTTACAGGTAGAGATGGGTGAGATGCCAGTAGGAATCAGAAGAGAGCAGCTAACACTTAATTATTGGGCAAATCTGCAGGGCTGTGGACAGGATCACCCAACACAAGAGGTACTGAAACCTTGTTGGGAGAAAGAAAGGCAGGAAACAAAGAGCTTTGGGTGGATTGTGGGTAGAAGAGCAATAGAACTTAAACTGGATCAGTTCAACATCAGTCAAAGAGTGCCGTTACCAGCAACACCGCCATGGATACTTCCTGATTATTGGAAAAGAAGAAGGGGATAGGGCAGTTAATTTAAACTCCCATACAGCACAGTGTCGCCACTCAGAAAATAGAGCAGATATCCTAACAGAGGTTCAGCAAACACTTTACAGAATACACATGATGGGGCTTACAGTTGTGTTTTTATGGATTTCAGCTCATTACAAATTTCCCACGTGTGGGACTAATAAAGGTTACCTTTATCTTAACTTATCTTACTATGGAGTATAAGCAAATGAAATGGCAGATAGAGTTGCGAAGGAAGCCACAAAACATGGGGAATTTGACCTGGCTATTAGCTTCAGTCAGACAGAGATAAAGAGTATTGTAAAGCAAGAAATGAAGAAAAGATGGCAAAAACAGTGGGAGGAGGAAAGGAGGGGATGGTGGTTGTATAAAATTCAAAGGAGAGCAGGAGAAATGAGAACCACAGGAAGGAGTAGGAGAAAAATGAAACTAGATCTTATTGATTTACTGCAAAAGGACTCGAAGTAACAGTTATCGGGCCTTATTCCAGTTTTAAAAGAGAGTAAATTGCTTGGGAGGATTTGAATTTTTTGTTTATTTGTTTTTTGAGCGACGCCCCCGTCACACTCCACACCAGTTGGTGGCGGTAATGCACCATTCAGTTGTTTGCAAACCGCCAATAAAATTTAGAGGAAGAAGACGACGACGAAGAAGAAGAAGAAGAAGAACAAAAAAAACAGCCTCAGAAATTTTTAGTTACACATCATCTGCTATCTTTGACTTTACTTTCGCTATAATTTAGAAAAATGTAACTTGAAGCAGAGGCAGATGTGCTGTCTGGAGACCTGTACGGAGCAGCAGCCAGTCAGAATAAGCGCTGTTACTGTTTTTATACACGATTCTGGTTTGTGAATGTGGCAGCTAAGCTAGCTCTGAGGCTGGATCGCCTCTTATCTAGCTCGTCAACGTTTGCGCTGAGATAATCAGCCGGTGTTTACCGTCCACATTAACACATCACACGTCTCCCTCTCAGCCTTCTCCCTGTCATAATCAGCAGGTGAGTCAGCCGAGTCGTTGTTTGGGTGATAAACTCGCATCAGACTCTGTTGTGGACACTCTTCGCAAACATCATTCAAGGCTTCGTTATGTAAAATATTTTGTGCCTGTATTTTAAAATATAAAACAACAAGGCCACGTTTTGGGCTTATTTAAAATTAAGTCGAGATGTGATAGTGGCTTACTGTTAACCAAGGAGTGTGCCACTTGCTTTTTTCTGGATATCTAACTAGTTACATGAGGGCAATGTTGGTGAAAGCTACAAAGGCACGTGTAGCACAAGGATAAGGAAAAGTGGTGTGGTGTATCAGTCTGTTGCTATCATAATAAATAATGATGTTCAAGCATGTGTATTCATTTCACTTCACAGTCAAAATCAAGTTATACAAGTTATGCAGGAAAGCGTTTCTTCCTTATCTGCCACAAAACCTGTTTTAGTTTCTACTTTTATTTAAGCTCCTTATTGAGTTACACTCATCTTTTCAAACGGTGATATTATTATTTATAATTTTATTTGTTGGGAATCTTTATTTTATTCACGTTTTTCTATTTAATTGAGCTCCTAGTCTTCAGGAATAGTTCTCCAGGCTTCTTGAAGGACATTCAAAGCTCTTCTTTGGATGTTGGCTGCTTACTTCAGTGATGTTGATGTCTGGGCTCTGGGGGGGCTGATCCATGACTGTGTGATTTTCTACCCAGGTATGCTTTTACTGCATTGGCAGTGTGTTTCATTGTCATGCTGAAAAATGAAGCTGTTACCAGTCAGAAGCTTTTGAGATGGTATTGCACGGTGGATCAAAATCTGATGGTACTTTTCTGTGCTGGCATTTAATTTTCAGAAAAACAGAACTTAGAAAGACATTTGTAAAGCCTGGAGAACTATTGCTCAGGACCACTTTAACAATGCCGAGGTCGTCTGGCTCACTGAAAGCAAAGCATAAAGAAATGATGGCAGCTCAAGACTTTTGCACAGTACCATATCTGTGGATTTCTTTGACTGTTGAGCAAAACAGGCAGTTTGTCTGGATGCAACCTGTGGTGTCTTGAAATTTAATGTGCTTGCACGACAATTAAACATTTACTTAATGCAGTAGCTAAAGTACCACTCCAAAAGTATTGATTCTGATGAACTGTGAAACTACAGTATACATAACTGACTTGATATTTTTGATTGCTTTATGTCTCTTTGAAAGCACAGAAATGGGAATTCTGGGCAGCAGGTTTCAGCTGTCCTCTCAGGGACCAGAAGAGGCCACAGAGGGCACAAGTACCAACCGCAAACATAACTGCGAGTGTAAGAAGAGGAAACGAAATGCTCAGTGTGACTGTGACAGTGATCAAGAGGAGGATGATGGCATACTCGATACACCTCGCAGGCAAGTCCAGCCAGTTCAGAATCAGATATCTTTAAGTTGTCTGTGTTTTGTCTTACTCTCGTTTTTTTCTGTTGTCTGGTTTTGTTTTTATGTTTTCCTCGAGCAGGAAGAAATTAAAAAGCACATCAAAGTACATTTATCAGACCTTGTTTCTGAATGGGGAAAACAGTGACATTCGTATCTGCGCTCTGGGACAGGAGTGGAACCTCCACAAAGTGTACCTCTGCCAGGTAAAACAAACACACACGCCGAGGCATCTTCAAAGCAGCCAGTGTTACATTCTCTTGTATGAGTTATCATATTCCTGCACTTTACAGTCGGGGTATTTCTCCAGCATGTTCAGCGGATCCTGGAAGGAGTCCAGCATGATGGAAATCAACCTGGAGATCCCAGATCAGAACATTGATACTGAAGGTGAGAGTCACAGAAAACGGATGCTAACTGGCCTCCTTTGTACTTGTACTCATTGGCTGATGGCTTTGTACATCCCTGTGTAGCTCTACAAGTTGTGTTTGGGTCCCTGTACCGTGATGATGTTCTGATCAAACCCAGCAGAGTCGTCAGTATTCTTGCCGCTGCTTGTATGCTACAGCTGGTAAGTACGTGTAAAAACAAGTCACTGAAAGGTGAGACAGATATCTGTATTTTGAATGATACCAAATCTTAATAAGTTTTATGGTCTGTGTTCACAGGATGATTTGATCCAGCAGTGTGGCGAAACCATGAAGGAAAACATCAGTGCAAAGACTGTGTGTGGCTACTATGCGTGTGCTAGCATCTATGGCCTGGATTCAGTCATTAAAAAGTGAGAATGTTGACATGATTGGGTTGTTTATGCCACATAAGAAAGTATGTACATGTTTGGAAATGCTTACATATATATCTGTGTATTTGTGTGTCTCTTTCTGCAGATGTCTCGAGTGGCTTCTAAACAACCTGATGACCCACCAAAATATCGACCTGATGAAAGAACTTGGGTGTGTTTGACTGTCAGAGTAGCTTCTCTGTTCATGAAATAACAGAGTTAGATTTTAGAGTTAGATTTGTTTATGGAAACTATATTCAGAGTATTTAATGAATACTTGTAAATTTACCTTCATACTATACAAATTGTCCCCATTTCAGACTCTTTGATTACTTAAATATAAATTACTTAATCTAAGTACCAGGTTTTACATTCTTTTTTTTCTGGCATTTTTTAGCCCTCATTACCAAGAACAGGTGATATCCACATGAAAAACACATTTAAGCTTTGTTTGAAAACTGGAAACCCATCAATTTCACACCAGCTCTAAGGCCGCTTTTATGGTCACCGTGCACCTCGTCACAGGTGGCGCATGCCTGAAATGATGTTGCATCTGCTGGCGCTTGCCAGCCGGGCATCTCTTGATTTTTGTAATTGGACGTGTTTTTACTGCCATTTTAATTATATTTCGGGACAGAACTTTAAAGTCACAGACAAAAGAGATTATAAAGATGGAGATTTGCAACAATTTGAAAACATGAGACTATATGGGGGGGGGGGGACCCACTTGACAATGTCTTGGCTTCCGGTTTCGACTTCTTCTCTTCCTACATCAGCGCTGATGTGGCAGTATTGTCTGAGTGACGACACCTATCATTCAGGAGAACTGGCCTGCTCCAATGAATACCTGCACCTTAATGGCGAGCATAAAGAAAAGTGACTTTGATGTTGATGTTGCAGTGGTGTGTTAAGTGACCAGTATAGAGGGTATACTAGCAATTTAAATGTCGCAGTCTAAAGTCAAAAGCTAGTTTTGTCCAAGCTGATCTTAGTCTATTATCAACTTGAAGCGTCAGTATTTGCAATACATAAACTTGTCGCTATCTGTTTACAGGGTGGAGGTCATGGAGCAACTCATCCAGTCCTCTGACTTGTTTGTCATGCAGGTGGAGATGGATGTTTACACTGCTCTGAAAAAGGTAGAAAAAGCACAGTCGTAGACATTTTTCCTGTCACAGTCACTGCACTCTGATGCATATTTTAAGCGTTCCTGCCTCTTTCTGCAGTGGATGTTTCTGCAGCTCAATCCGCTGTGGGACGGCCCCATCAAGCAGCTTCTGGCTGATGCCGACGCCTGGCTTTGCAAGCGCAGGACAGGTACTGTAATGCACATTGGGTGAAATCACCAAGGTTATTATTGCTAAAATTAAATTACAAACCAAAAGAAACATTTTAGTTATTTAAGTATTTGCCCACTTGATGAGGCTTGTTTGTTGAGGCCACTGTCACAAAGTGTTTTCACAGTAATGCTAATTTTTAGCTTTTTATATCTTGCTCCTATAAATAAACCCTATATCATAATAAAAGGCTAAAATGAACAATTAAACGAATGGAAATTAAAGCTAGTTAGATTAGCTGTGTTAATCACAGTCTGTCTTTCTAATTAACCTTTATCAACAGACCTTTGTGAGAAGGAACCCTTCTTGAACACAGATGAGGGCGTTCCTTTTCGGTCAGTGTTCAACTTTGTGCGCCTGCAGTACATCATCAATGACCTCGCGTCTGCACGCATCTTGGAGAGGGACAACATTTTGCCTCTTGGTAATTTATGGCTCCGGCTGATGCCATTTCGTCATAAAAGTGCATCTTTTTTTTCGTGTGTGGTTATTTTAACATCTGTTTCTTGTGTTTATGTACTTTATGTTCCAGACTGGTTGACATCCGTGTATAAAAACCAGTGGTTCGCCATGCTCCGGACAGAGTTTGAGAATGATAACGGGTAAGAACCTGAAACTTCAAACGAGTTAGTAGATTGAATTTGGACTGATTTAGTGGTGCTTTATGCTGCACATGGATCACATGCATTGCTTTTAATGCTGTTGTGATGACAAACACTTCTGTTTATTAGTCCTCAGGAGCCCAACAAAGACGAGTTTGAGCAGAGCAGCATGAGGTGTGGCAGGAAGCTCATTAAAGATGGAGATGTGAGTTTGTTTCCATACAATTATTGTTTATGGATTCATTTCTCCAAAGGGAAAACACTGTGATTTTCCCCTTTTCTCAGTACTGCTGGAGGTGGACGGGCTTTAACTTTGGTTTCGACCTGCTGGTGACCTACACAAATCGCTTCATCGTCTTCAAGAGGAATACTCTGAGTCAGCCATGTGGGGGCGCTGTCAGTCTACAAGCACGAAGACACTTGGCATACAGGTCAGTGGTGCAGGCAACCAGACTGTATAATCCCGCTTTAATTGTAGGAGCTTTACCTTAAAAAATGCCTCAAGGTGACAGTTGTTGTGATTTGGTGCTATATAAATAAAATTTCATTGAATAGAAAAAAATTTAAATAGAGAAACTAAAATCATTATATTGAGATAAATGTGCAAACACATTCTTGAGCTAAGAAATATTTGCTCATGAAGCATTTGCTAAAGTTGATTTATATACAGAGTGAAGTTCAGCATTTAAAATGATTAGTTGCTATACTTCTCAGTTGGCTATAGTTATTTTATTAGGACACAGTGATGAAGTTGTGGGCCAGCACTGACTGTGAACATGTGACTGATCAACACTGATCACTGTAATTGGTAGGTGTTATCATATTTGGCAATAGGCTGGCATTTACCCTTTTGACTGTTTAATTTTATACAGTAATGTAAAAAGGAAAGTAAACCTAAAATCTGTTGAGAGCTGATGTAAAGAGAGACAAGAGATAACTCTTTATTGTCATTGTACAGTCATACCTGGTACAATAGTACAACGAAACTGTCCCACGTCGGCACCAAGCACAACACAATACAAACGAGACAACACAGTAACTTAACGTAATAAATAAAAAGAATGAGTGTATGTGTGTTTTTAAAGGGAGTGTCATGAGTTTGCGTTCTAGAATTTGTTAATAGTCTGGACTTCAGCATTTTTTAAAGTTTATAGACGGACAAAGAGATGATTTGTCCATGCCGGTAAACGGGGCATTGCAGTAATCACAATATGAATAAACACGATGACACAAGTGCATGAATGATCATTTCCAGCTTAGCTGAGGGGACTGTATGTCGCAATTTATCAAATTGTTCCTTAAATTAATGAAACGGGGACAAAGATTTTACTTGCAGGTCGAAGCCCAGAAAATAATCAAATATTACACCAACATTTCAAATGCTGGACTTAAAAGTTGAACAAAAATAAGGAAGAGCCCAGCTGATTTTAGGATATAGTTCAAAAGTAGCTTTAATCATGATCTCAGTCATAGGACGATCCGGAGCACAGCAGCAAATTTACAACGGAGCAGAATCGATGTGTCGCAATAGTCCAGACAAAGTCCAGACCTCAACCTGAAGAAATGAAAGCTGTGTAGAAATAAATGTCTGCACACCTCAATGAAC
Organism: Diplotaxodon limnothrissa; assembly: GCF_057381915.1. Taxonomy (NCBI): domain Eukaryota; kingdom Metazoa; phylum Chordata; class Actinopteri; order Cichliformes; family Cichlidae; genus Diplotaxodon; species Diplotaxodon limnothrissa. The sequence goes on along the minus strand of NC_140602.1, from coordinate 45,198,639 downwards.
TGAAGCAAAGTTACAACGACGAGTGGGTCAAAATTTCTCCACAACCATGTGAGACACTAATAAAGTCACACAGAAAAGGATTACTTGGTTATTGCTGCTAAAGTTGCTTCTACCAACTACTTTGCTTTTCACGTGACTTTGTCTGCATTTGTTGTGTTGTGTTAACCTACTTTAAACTTGGTAATGACTGGATCATTTTTATTATAGGGTGTATACTCTACTCTTTGACATGAATGTCTCATGTCTACTTCTATGCATGTTTTTGTTATATATAATTTAACATATTATACCTAAATTGTGTATGTATACAAATTTACAATAGAAACTGATGTATAGTTTATAGTGTTCAGCTGATAATGTATTGACCCTGTGACAGCTACAGGTTACCTTTGTTTCCATCAATGTTTAGGCTTAGCTGTGTGCTAGTGGTGCCCTCATGTTTAAATTAGAGGCATGTGAATGCTGTTAAACTTCATGTCACCTCTTTGCAACAAATTGAACTAACCTGGTGACAAGCTGTTGAAATGTTTGAAAGCTTTACCTATCTTCAAACATCTTTGTCTCCAGGTTACGTCTTGCCTCCTTTGACAGTCGTGGAAAGCTGGTCTGCAGTCGCTCAACAGGTTACCAGCTGCTCACTTTAGAGAAAGACCAGGTCAGTGAATACTCACTAGTCACCATTTCTAAAAGGAAATTGTAAACTTGGTAACATGCTTCAATTCCTTCAATCCTACAGGAGTATGTGGTGATGAATCTGGACAGCCGGTTGTTATCATTCCCCCTCTACGTGTGCTGTAACTTCCTGTATACATCACCTCAGTCAGATCACCGTCCAGACTCCTCAGACAAAGACAGGTCTGCTCACAGTGTGTCTTGATACCTGCTCACCAGCCATTAGCTGCTGCCATTCTTCTGTTACCGCAGAGACACTTGACACAAGCTTGTATGTACAATCTATGGCCTCATTTAACACATTTTGACACTGGACATACCGTCTGCATGCTCTCTAAACTCAGCGAGATGTTCTTGGGGAAAAAACGTTTTGTATATATGTCTACATGGGGTTTACAGTATAATGAAGCCCTATGCTAGTGGTCAAGAGGGATCGGACCACCTTTTGCTCTCAGAGAAGCTTCTCTCCACCTTGTACCTCTGCTGTTAACCATCTGCACTGGGATGCTGGACCATTCTTAAAGATGGGAAACCTCCAGGTGTTTGGTCATTAAGCAGACTTTGTAGGGCTTGACTTTACACTTTGTTTTTTCACTGTGTACAGGACATCGTCATCGGGAGCACAAACAAACACAGTGAAACTGAGTAGTTCCATCACATTTCAGAGCTTCTTACAATTTCCTAAGAGGAAACACACATCTGTTCTTAGAAGGAGAAATTGTGCATTAAGTAAGGACAAGAGTAAACTCACCTTTGCGTTGCTGCTGCATAAGAAGCCACACACCTGCTCAGTGCAATGTACGGCTGCTGGTCATAACAGTAGACAAAAAGATGAAGCGACAAATGCAGAGGCACAAAAAGAGCACGATTTTATCAGCCTGTAGCTTCCAAGGGTCACTCCGAGTTGGTCATTTCCACCACCTTGTATAAAATTCATAATCCACGATGTCCACCAGCATCACAAGTTTAAGACTCAGTAATCCTCCCCAGTTAAAGCTGAGGTTGCAGTAAATACTTGTGCTATCTGGTGCTCTCAGCATAATCTTATTTTTTTGGCTCACAAAATAAAAAAAATTCCAGATTTCCTTTCTACAGTATTTATCAGCTACACTCCCCACTGTGTGTTTGCTGGTATTAAGACAGTCACCTGCTCACTCTTCTTTTACAGTGCAGCTGCTTCTTGTTTGGCACTCTACCATCTATACTCTAAGTACCATTTAAGTTCTGTTTTTGAATACTTATCATATTAATTTGGGAAATATTTGTTTGGCGGTTTTCTTAATCTGTTGTTACCTCATGTCGTTTTGATATCTAATGGAGGTGAAAGCTTTTATTTGGCCATTATTTATTATTTTGTACTTCATTTTTATTCGTATCGATGTACTTTTGAAAACAATTTCTCCACTGCCAATAAAATTGCCCTCTGACACGGGCTGTGGTGCTATCACATAATCTCTGCATCTAGTGAAGGTCTTTATTGCAGCTGCAAGGTTATGTTTTAACTACAGATGATAGATAGTTAGGCATGTTATCAGTTTAATATGGCCAATTCATTAACGTAAGAAACTTGAAGCCTGATCAGTTGCTGTTTGTTTCACTCTTTAGTCAAAAGGTTCAAAGGTCAGTGTGCTGTTGGCATATCTTTTGTTTTTGTTGGCTCATCTTCAGAGTCTGTTCTGGTCTCTGCAGTAATAAATGAATTTAAGGCTCAGAAGTTTAATGGCTAATAAGAGCCTGGCTCACCAAAGAGATTTTTATCTAATCTGGCTTCTCTTTTATCTCTCTGTTGTCAGCGTGCCTAATCTAGTGCTGAACACAGTCATTGTAATGGGGAAAAAAATGAAATTCTCAGAGGCAGGCCACATAAGGAGAAATTACCCCCAACTTCTGCTAACTAATGGTCGGTTCTCAGCCCTGTAGAAATATGGGCGGGTTCTCATGAGGTACCGAGGTAGAGCCAGCACCACATCACTGAAAGAAAGAGTTTAGAGAACACTCGTTTCCCAGCTGTACATTTATATGACGTAAGGACCAAAAGTAAGAGTCTTGTAAGTTGTGAGGTCACAAACACACAGTTACTCGTCGTCTCCTACCTGCTGACTACTTCTCGGGTTTGACTCGCTGTGCATTTTCCGGTCATTTGTACAAAAATGAGTTCATTTCCATTCTACCAGATAGGCTGCATAATTAGACGTGTGCAATTTAAACATTAGATTTCAAGTAGTAAAATTATCTGTGTGGTTTACATCAGGTCTGCAGTGTGTTTATTGCTCCTTTTATATCATTTACTCAGGCTGAAAAGCTGACAGTGTTGCCTTTGTTGTACCACCATGTGTGTGTATATAAGAGTATACTCCACTGTTGTCATTAAAACATATGCAAAAGTGTTATTTGCTATCACTTTTTTCAGTGTTGCTGGGGTAATGCATCCAAAGAAGGTTTGGGTTCTGTTTATTCAGATATATAAATTCACAATTAAATGTGAAACGAGAAAAAAAAATAAGGGATCATGATTTTAAGGAGTTTCATCGAGAATACAAAAAATCCTTCACGTGGATTACACAGGTTGGTTTTCTTTACATGTTGAAATGCAACACACAGATGTGCATTAAATACATTAACCGTGTTTAACAAATGCACACCTTAAGACTCCTTGTGCATTACTGGATTTCTTTCTCGCTGCAGGTAAAGTTGGATCTAACAGGCCAGAAACTTTCATTTCAAAGTTGAAATCTCTACACATCAGCATTAATAATCACAGTCTTTGAACTCTCCCTCTGCACCTCCAGCCATTCACTCCTTAGATGAATAAACTCAATGCACCCGAGCTTTCCCCAGGATGGACTGCAGTCATTTATCCCGCCCCTCACTGCCGTATAGAGTCCAAGTTCTCTTTTAGTCGTCGGGTCATGCTGGGGATCAGGTTAACGTGGTCATCCACACAACTGCCCACGCAGCGGTCCATCAGCGATCGAACAGCTGGCTCCTTCGCGCCGGAGTCAAAGAGATCCTTTGCTTTATCGTTGCAGGTCATCGTACATCTAGTTAGACGGTCCTGAAGGTGGGCCAGGAAGGATTGGACTTTAGATTTTTCAAAATGTTATTCATTTATTTATTTTACAGATGTCTACTGCAAATCTAACCAGCTGTAGATGTACTTTTTAAATATTAGGTATATTCTTATCTAGTTCAATATTACTAGTGATGGGTCACATGATCCAAACATTACAACAACCAGAGTCATGAAGAACTTCAGCCACACTAAAAATGAAGAGTTGGCAACTGAGAGACTTAAAGGAGAGCAAAAAGTAATATTGGATTCAGGCGAGCCCTAAACCCACCGGACTTTAACAGCTTATCTGACTAGTGCTTTGAAAGGGTGTGCAAGTATAGCTTGAGAGACATGACATTTTAAACTGCTGTACTTTATTTTAAAATCAGTTACATTTACTTGTAATGATGCTTAAGTCTAAGCAAAGGGGTCAATTAAGGGTTCCAAACTGGAGATCCAACATGGTTTGCTTTATTTCCTATTACCTAAAGACCAATATCAAAAAGACTCAAATGAAAAGACAAACGGCACCACAGTTTCAGTTAGGAATATCAAAATAGTAAGCCATCTTCTTTACCACCAATGTAAAGGTGTAGTTTTTTTTTTTGCCTAGACTCCAAAACCCACTAACCACAAGTCTATACATTATTTATGCTCAGTTAACAACCAAGTACCCTGTAACAGGCATTTGATTTGTAACACTTGGAGAATAAATAGGGAAACTGCAAAAATATAAAAAACATGCCCACTTATTTTTGCCTAGGATATCATTTACTACATCTATTCTTTAAGTTAAATATTCACTTATATTAATTTTATGTTTATACCATATGTCAGAATATAGGTTACATGTTGGATCACATGCTTCCATCTCTCCTTATCCCTTGCATCCTCCCTTTCACAACTCTCTGGATGTCCTCCCTCATTACATCCATGTCCCTCCCCGCCTGCCAGCTCCATCTTTAACATCCTTGGTCCAGTAAGCCCACTATCCCGCCTTTGCACATGTCCAAGCCATCTCAGCCTTGCCTTTCTAACTTTTTCAATCTTAGTTATCTGGCACAGACAAAGTGATGACAGGTGTTTGCACGGTGATTTACCTGAAACTTCTCCAGCTCTGAAGTGACCAGGCCCTGAGCTTTGGCCAGGGGAGTGTGACACGTCTCGATGCACTGATGCACCTGAGCCATGCTGTCTGTGGAGCGATCGCAGCACTCTGCGCTGCACCTGAACATGCGCCCCTGCAGCGAGAACAAACAACCTGTTACCACCCGGACTCGAACCTGCATACACCACCGAGAACCCGCAGATACCCTACCTGCATTTTACGGATGTGGTCCTTCTCCAGGCTTTGGACCATGTCTTCGATCACATTCTGCACGCGTGCCTGATGAGCCTCTGCCATTTCTGCTCACTCTGGAGACACCTTCAAGGTCCGCTTAGATATTCACCACAAGTTTATTAAACCCAGACCGGACTCACCTGCCCGCGGGGTCCCCAACTTTCTTTACTTTACAATTTGGTAATAAGTAAGGTCACCTCCATTTCAAGCATGGTTCAAGAGGAGAAGTAATTGCGTCACTTCCGATTTTCTTCCGTACTTGAAAAAATACGTTTTGTTACTTCAGAATTAGGGAACGGGGTTGAAAAGTGTCAACACGTTTAAATAAACAAAACAATTCTTTTTAACTAACTCGTCTTTATCTATATTTATTTTGCCGTGATTAAGTAAATTACTACTTCCGCTGAGCTCCTTAAAAAGGACATTGAGCCCATTTCCTGTTCATATATCTTTCAAAATAAAACAAAATAAGTGTAGCGCAAGGACGCTAAAAAACAGAGAAAACTATATAGATAACAATTATGTTAGCTATTAGTCATTATTACAGACAAGATAAATCCTACAATAGGCAGCTTTAAAATGTTTCGAAATTTCTGCGCACACATTTCTCATTAATCGCTTTTACGAATTTCCTATGCTTTTATTGTGACATTCAAAGCAACCGTGCCCAGAAGTGTGTCTCAATAATTAGCGACGTTCAGGGTGGGCAGACGTGATTCAACTGTTAAACTAGCTTAGTTAGTTTTCTCGTGGGTTTTACAGGGGCCTCTGTGAATAGCTCAGTCTTGTATTTAAGCAGTCTGACAAAAGTTTAAGTGAGCTTTAAAACGAGGTTTTACACTTGCTTTGAAGCTTGACACCCTGAAGGCTATTTTTGGACCAACAGTAGTTCCCCACCATTGACTTCTGAAATTGTAAGTCCTCGAAAGCGCCCTATACCCCTTAGTAATTTGTCTTTTAGGTTTAAAACGTTAAGTCGGGTGAGTGTGTTAATGCTAGTTTCACTTGTGTAAAAAGCTGTGCCATTATTTCCTTCGCTGTTCTATTTTTGAGGCCCTGAATGCAACCTTTGACCAAGGCTGATAGGCACTTTAAGTATCTCACGTTTTCGCCCTCCTTTTGCAGATGCTTCTTAGTGCAGAGCTGTAGATACCCACAATGAGACTACAAACCCTGTCACTGAGAGCGCTGCTATTCCTGGGGCTTTGGCACACAGGAAGGAGAAGTCTAGCCTCAGCCCCAGAGCTGCAGGAACAGCCTAAGAAGATAGGTAAGGCAAAAATAAATAAAAATAAAACATGGACTCGTGCTGTCTGTCACTCTTCAGCTTCTTTAGAGGACAGAGAAGTACTTTCATTCTGTCAGCCCTCTTAAACTTATCTTTGTGGCAGGTTTGTTGGTTGTTTCATCATCAGTTAGTTCCACGACTAACTGAACAATAATTTTGCCCCTGTATACCAGCACAATGTTTCGTTTTGGTTTTTTTGTTTTTTTTTATCAAACAGTCAGGATATGATCTTTGATTTAAGGGGCTTAACAAACATATTTCATCTGCTGTTCACAAACAACAGCCAGCTTAATGCATAGTCCCCCACTTCCAATTTCTCTAAAGAAACTGGACAAACTAACTTGGGTTTTAAATAATGAGGATTGCTTTTAACAGGCTAAACCACCAAAGAAAACCAGTGCACTCTGTTTTCGAATAAAATTTTAAAAAGTAAATCTAATCTAAATCTAAAGTAAATTTAATTTCATGGCATGGTCATGTTTCACTCCCTGATGAGTGATGATGATATGTGTGAAAATCTGTTAATATTTTCAGGCTGAAAATGACCTTTTCATGAAAATAAAGGGTATTTGTGCTTTTGTTCAGAGTTGTTGAATGGAGAGTCGTGTCATTGGTGGATCAGAACGACTTGAGAGTTCCCAGAAGTTCATAGCAGGATGTGAATGTGTTAATAAAAAGCTATAATAAAACTGCCTTTTTCATTGTAATTACTAATCAAAAAATGCATTGATCTACAATACACTGTATGCCACAGTGAGGTTATATTTATTTATAAGTCAAATATTCAAGGATTAGATTTAACTACAAGGCTCCTCCATATACAGGGAGTGCAGAATTATTAGGCAAGTTGTATTTTTGAGGAATAATTTTATTATTGAACAACAACAACCATGTTCTCAATGAACCCAAAAAACTCATTAATATCAAAGCTGAATGTTTTTGGAAGTAGTTTTTAGTTTGTTTTTAGTTTTAGCTATTTTAGGGGGATATCTGTGTGTGCAGGGGACTATTACTGTGCATAATTATTAGGCAACTTAACAAAAAACAAATATATACCCATTTCAATTATTTATTTTTACCAGTGAAACCAATATAACATCTCCACATTCACAAATATACATTTCTGACATTCAAAAACAAAACAAAAACAAATCAGCGACCAATATAGCCACCTTTCTTTGCAAGGACACTCAAAATCCTGCCATCCATGGATTCTGTCAGTGTTTTGATCTGTTCACCATCAACATTGCGTGCAGCAGCAACCACAGCCTCCCAGACACTGTTCAGAGAGGTGTACTGTTTTCCCTCCTTGTAAATCTCACATTTGATGATGGACCACAGGTTCTCAATGGGGTTCAGATCAGGTGAACAAGGTGGCCATGTCATTCGTTTTTCTTCTTTTATACCCTTTCTTGCCAGCCACGCTGTGGAGTACTTGGACGCGTGTGATGGAGCTTTGTCCTGCATGAAAATCATGTTTTTCATGAAGGATGCAGACTTCTTCCTGTACCACTGCTTGAGGAAGGTGTCTTCCAGAAACTGGCAGTAGGACTGGGAGTTGAGCTTGACTCCATCCTCAACCCGAAAAGGCCCCACAAGCTCATCTTTGATGATACCAGCCCAAACCAGTACTCCACCTCCACCTTGCTGGCGTCTGAGTCGGACTGGAGCTCTCTGCCCTTTACCAATCCAGCCACGGGCCCATCCATCTGGCCCATCAAGACTCACTCTCATTTCATCAGTCCATAAAACCTTAGAAAAACCAGTCTTGAGATATTTCTTGGCCCAGTCTTGACGTTTCAGCTTGTGTGTCTTGTTCAGTGGTGGTCGTCTTTCAGCCTTTCTTACCTTGGCCATGTCTCTGAGTATTGCACACCTTGTGCTTTTGGGCACTCCAGTGATGTTGCAGCTCTGAAATATGGCCAAACTGGTGGCAAGTGGCATCTTGGCAGCTGCACGCTTGACTTTTCTCAGTTCATGCGCAGTTATTTTGTGCCTTGGTTTTTCCACACGCTTCTTGCGACCCTGTTGACTATTTTGAATGAAACGCTTGATTGTTGGATGATCACGCTTCAGAAGCTTTGCAATTTTGAGACTGCTGCATCCCTCTGCAAGATATCTCACTATTTTTGACTTTTCTGAGCCTGTCAAGTCCTTCTTTTGACCCATTTTGTCAAAGGAAAGGACGTTGCCTAATAATTATGCACACCTGATATAGGGTGTTGATGTCATTAGACCACACCCCTTCTCATTACAGAGATGCACATCACCTAATATGCTTAATTGGTAGTAGGCTTTCAAGACTATACAGGTTGGAGTAAGACAACATGCATGAAGAGGATGATGTGGACAAAATACTCATTTGCCTAATAATTCTGCTCTCCCTGTATTTTAAACTTGTTGACTTGTTTTTGTTTTTTAACATTGCATTCTAATCAACAGAAGACTAATCATTATATGTTTTACTATACATTGATGGAACAAAATAAATATTGCAAAGATCTTTTTTTTTATTTATTTTTTTTATATCTTCCAGTTTTGGGAAGAACAGAGTGAGACTGAAAGGTGACTCTTAATGATGACAGCATAATGATTCACTGCACTAGTGTTAGTCTACGTGCACTTTCTTGTTAAATACATTGCACCCTTATCTGTCACTCTCTCCTTGTCTATATTTGAGACGAGGCTTCAAACTTCTCTTTTTTTTTTTTCTTTTTTTTTTTTGGTAAAGCTTGTAGTTAGGCCTGAATCAGGTGACCCTGAAGTATGACTTAGTTATGCTGTTATACTTACTTAAAGTTATTATTACTTACATTGTATACTCAGCCTACATTTGTTATGACACTTTTTCCACTACAGACAGTCAGAACGTGGATTATCTCCACTCTTTTTAGCTGTTGTACTTCTCATCTCTTCCATCGCTGGTAGAACGGGAGGAAGAATAAACTTTCTGATTGTGCTCGAGCCCTCAATCTGAAAGATGTGCAGGTTAATTCATGTTAGCTCACGTTCCTGTCACTTCTCTTTTAAAGCTGTGGTTGGAGCAGGAATTGGCGGCGCAGCGACAGCATATTACCTGAGGCAAGAGTTTGGACCTGGGGTCAAGATCGACGTGTTCCAAGACGGCAGTGTTGGCGGGCGACTTGCGACGGTGAAGATCGGAGATTATGAATACGAAACGGGAGGCTCAGTGATCCATCCTCTGAACCTACATATGAAGCACTTTGTTGATAAATTAGGTAAATTTAACATCCCCTAAACTGCCTGGATTAAAGATAAGAAGTGCGTAAATTGTAGCTTAATGTTTTATGTTTTCACAGGTATTCCTCAGAGAAAAGACGTCCCCTCAAAAATGGCGATCTTTGATGGAAAGCACATCCTGTTCGAAGAGAGCGACTGGTTCATAGTAAATTTCTTCCGCATGCTCTGGCGATACGGGTTGAACTTTCTTCGAATGCAGATGTGGGTGGAGACTGTTCTGGATAAATTTATGAGGTGAGGATGCTGTTTTCTTCTTGGTGGCTTCTAAATTTCACTGCTGTTAGGTTGCCCTAATTATCTTTAAATCCTTTTCTGAACAGAATCTACCAGTACCAGCAGTTTGGCTACTCATTCTCCACCGTAGAGAGGCTGTTGCATGCCATGGGAGGTGATAGTTTCCTCACTCTGATGAATCAGACCCTGGAGGAAGCCATGATGGGAGAAGGATTTTCTCAGGTCTTCATCAATGACATTGTTGCACCGATCACTCGTGTCAACTATGGGCAGAGTGTCCGCATCAATGGCTTTGTGGGTATGTTACAAAACGTGTGATTTAGCACAGATCTCACTGTTTTTTTTGGTTGTTGGTTGATGAAATGGAGTGGGCATGTCTTGTTTTTAGGAGCGGTGTCGTTAGCAGGGGCAGATTCAGGCCTGTGGGCAGTGGATGGAGGCAATAAGAAAGTTTGCTCTGGACTTCTTTACAACAGCAAAAGTGAGCTCATCCCTGCTAGAGTCACTTCCATTTCAGTGAAAGTTCGACCATCCAAGAGAGGTACTATTAACATTCCTTCCTGTCATATAGATCCGGCCTTTTTCTCTTTCTTGATTCTTCATATTTCATCCTGATATCCCTTCATGTCCCACTTTCAGGCACCCCTGTCAGTTTATACGAGATTAGCTATGTTGACCAATCAGGAGCTGCACATTCCCTTTATGATATTGTGATAGTAGCAACGCCTCTTCACCGGGGGAAATCTGACATCACATTTTCAGGCTTTTCCCCTCCAATCCCTTCTCACTACCCCGGGCACTACCACCAGACGGTCGCCACTCTTGTCCACGGCTTGCTCAACGTGTCTTACCTGGGGACCACAGAAGCTGCCTCAGAGTTCACCGTGTCTGATGTCCTCACCACAGACTCAAACGGTTCCATCATCAACAGCCTGAGCTCTCTGGATCCTGTGCACATCCCCAAAGGTTACAAGCGCCCCCCTGCTAGCCAAGCTAATGTCTGGAAGGTGTTCTCCAAAAAGCCGCTGTCCCAGGAGCAGCTGGAGAACATGTTCCTCTCCTATGATTCGGTGTCTGAGACCAAATGGCTGGCATACCCCGCGTACCATCCACCGCATCGCAAGACCCCTCCTTTTATCCTGCACAACCGGCTGTACTACCTCAATGCTGTGGAGTGGGCAGCAAGTGCCATGGAGATGAGCGCCATCGCTGCCAGGAACGTGGCCCTGCTGGCACACCACCACTGGCACGAACAAAAAAGCAAGATCGACCAGGAAGACCTGCACACGCGCCTGAGAGGAGAACTCTGAAAAGTGAGAACTACTTGAGAGTAGAATCAGAAGCAATAAAATAAGATCAATCGAGCCCAATTTTATATGTTGGATAACATCGTAGTCGCCAGAGGAAATGCTGATCTGTGGGAGCATGGTGACACTAGAGCCACAACTTTAGTTGATCAGTGGTTTCAGCTTTTCTAGTTTGGGAAATATTTGTCTTACGTTATTGAAAACTTTTATACCTGTGTGTGTGGACAAATGGGGCATTTGATTATGCCAGTCTTTTTTTAAATTAATGTTTATATTTTGGCTATATTTTATGCATGGGATCCCCAAAAAAGATTCAGACACAGTAAAGTTTGGCACTGCAGTTGCTCCAAACCCCAGACATACACCTACCAATGGATAAACAGTGGACAAGATAGATGAAGCACACATACATACAGAGAGTCCTTCATTTATAGCGAGATACCAGTAGCAATTGATTAATATTGGCAATGGCAATTTCATTTATAAAGGTCATTTTATTACACAATTCAATGCGTTTTAAGATAAAAAATAAAAAGCAGTGCAAGTCTACAGTGCCTTAAGGCAAAAAAACCCAACAAAACAAACTTTACAAAGAAATAAAATACAAGTTGACACACAGTCATTAAGTGTAAGTCTGTGAGAGTAAAAAGGTTTTGAGTATAGACACAGTTGTAGTTGACCTCAGGTCAGCAGGCAGCTGTGAATGGTGTGTTGAGGTTGGAAGCACCCCCAGCACTCTTGGATCTAATTCAGTTAAAAGATCCACCACTGGTGACCTGAGAGTTCTGACTGGGTTATACACACTGAAGAAGTCAGACACGTACTGGGAGACCAAACCACTGAAAGCATTATGATCTATTGAAGAAAAAAAGTTATTTCAGTACTGGACTAATATGTTTAAAATTCCACATGCATCTAAGGACACTGGCGGTTCCAGACTCTGGAAAGTAACATTTTCCTGCTTATGATTTGGATAATCCTGCAAATGTGGTGTTACAGTCTAACATGCTTGTTATGAACCCACAGACCAATTTCTTAAGTAATTTTGAAATAATTTTCTAAAATATTGAATATAATCTTTAGTTGCAGGTAACATTGTCTAACAAAATCTGACAATAAACATGGAGTTAAAGAAGCCAGCAGTTTACCTACATCACAATTCTATCATTATTTTAATCACTTATTGCACATGGATGATGTAACTACTTCAGATAATTGTTGGTTGGTATGATATAACAAAGATGTTCTATTTACAGGCGGTCATAGAGTTCTCATTTGGTTTTCAAATTAGTTTACAAAAAAGGAAGAACGGTAGCTCTGTGGGGCAGGTAGAAGGACAAAAAAAGCAAAATCTAGGGGTTTGCCTCTTTAGTTCAGTGTGCTCCACTGAACTGCTCAGCAACCACAGACTGGTAACTACATGCAACATGGCTGGAGAGCAGCGGTCCAGGTTCGAGTTTGACCCGTGGCCCTTGAAATGCAAAATCCAGGAAACTGTTACAATTATGTTATGTATACTTTATTGAAATTCCTCCCTGCATTTAACCCATTCACTCAGTGAAGCAGTGTGTGTGGGGAGCAGTGTGTAGGGATGGTACCTTGCTCAGGGGTACCTCAGGGTAGCCGTTCAATGGATTCGAACCCCCGACCTCCTACTTAACTATCCCTGTCCCTATATGGTGCTAGCATAGCCACAGAAAACAAGTGAAGCACTCTGTCATTAGGTAATGTGAATAAATTCATGGTCTTAATCACTTATATCCAGTTCAGGGATGCAGGGAGCCAGCTTATATACAAACCTATGACCAATTTAGAATTGCCACTTAACCTCCTAAGACCCGAACTCTTCCACGGCATGCATTTTTAATTTCTCTTTGATATTTGGGCTGATTGGGACCTGATGAATGTAAAAACAAAGAATTACCAGGGGTTTTTTTTAACCTAATTATTGTTTCTAAGAAAAGTCAGAGCCACATATGAGGATATTTGTTTAAACGTTTTGATAGAACAGTAGCAGTATAATGTCCTCGTGAGTGGATATCAGACCCTTGTAGAGCAAAATTGAGTATTTTGGTCTAAATAACCCAAAATGTGATGTCCACATATGTGGACGCCAGGTCCTAGGAGGTTAACCTAACATACAAACACACTATTACACAGAAGTAGGTGTAAGCTACTATACTACTACTACCTGCAGTGTGATCTCTAACCCACAGGGGATGCTAAAACTGAAAATACAAACTCCACACATGCTAAAATTACTAAAAGGAAAATACTCAAAGAAAAGAAAAGCAGAACAAAATTATAGAAAATAACTTCCGTAAACAAAATATGAAATAAAAAAATCTCTAAATTGTTTAATTTTCCTTTTAAAAATACTTCTTCAGATGCTTTCTGGCTGCTTTGACTACTTTCTTTCTTTTTTCTTTCTTGTTCTTGTTTTTTAATGCGATGCTTTCCCAGATCACAGAAGTTAACTTGGGCAGTACACTGTTCTCATCACTGATGGGGGGGTGGGCAGAGAAAGGGAGAAAGATCAACTGCATCACAAGCCACAGGCATCACCAGCAACACAACACAAATCACATTAAATGTTAAAACAAAACTGCACTGTGCTGAATTGTGCAATCACTGTGAACCATGCTGCACTGCAGGCCAGACACACAAGTGTTTCTCTGTCATTTTCTTTAGTGTGTTGCTCCTGTTCTGTGTACTGTACAGAGAAAGAAGTCAGCTTGTCATTTCCCTTTAGCCAAATTCTTGCACGTGGTGTTTACTAACATGCTGATGTCCCTTTGCTGATCTGTTTGTATGTCCCCGGATGGATTTCCAGTGTTTCTACCTCCTCAGCAGTCTACTGTATGTTTTTTATTGGGTACTGGCAGCTGTCAGCAACAAATGTGCCACCAAGACACTTTCTTTGTAGTAAATCGCATTGATGTCAGTTGTGACTCATTGTTAGTCCCACAGTGACTACAATCGAAAAGTCTTAAACCCATTACACACTAGATAACGTGTGTAAGAATTAATCTAAACTATGATTGTGCCTTAAGCAGGGTAATTGGCGTATGTGTTTATTAAATTTTAGTTGCAGTTTAAGAGATGATTTGGTTCTTCCTGTGTGTTTTTAATGATTTTGTACCTGTGATTTGTAGGATGTCATGTTGTTTAGAAATACTGTATCTGCCTACGGCGCTTTCATGTTCTTTAACTACTTTGGGACAAAGAAAATGTAGTTTGCTAATTGTTTCCTAAGAACCTTTAGAGGCATTTTCTCTATATTTTTTTAAAGTAGTTGAAATATTATTAGTATTATGCACTTTAACTGATTAAAAGAATTTTCTACCTTTATTTCAACAGTGCTGAAAACTCTCAAACTGAAACTGTACTTCTCTAAAGTGTTTCCAATGATGGTAAAGTGATCAGTGCGACTGGTATTGTTTTTGTGTGTGTGTTTGCCTTCAGCTTCAAAATAAAAGTCTAATTAAATTATGTTTGTAGTATTTCTCAATAAATCTGTTTGTAAATAGAAAGTTGGGGTGCTCTGAATATTGATGATAAAAACATGTGGCAATGAGTTGGCTATCATTTCAATTTAAGTTGAAAAAAGTACAAAGTCAACATGTCATGCCACTTTATTAGCTAGATCTTGCTTGTACTGAGTTGGACTCCCTTTTATATTCAGAACTGCTTTAATTCAGATTCAGAAACTTTCCTCAGATTTTCCTAAGTGACCTTAAAAGTGTGAACAAAATATCTTCCATGTTACCAGCAGCAGCCTGACCTATTAATACGAGATGGATCCATGCTTTCTTGTTAAATTCTGACCCTGCTATCTGAATGTCAGAGTAGAAATCGAGACTCATCAGACCAGGCAGAACTTTACTATTGCTAAGGTATAATGTGAGCTGCATTCAAAAATGCTCTTCTGCACACCTTGGTTTTAACAAGTCGTTATTTGAATTGGTGTTTCCTTCCTATCATCTTGAAGCAGTCTTTCTCCTCTGATCTCTGCCATAAACAAGGCATTTTCACTCAGAGCTCTGACCCTCACTGGGTATTTTCTCTTTTTCGGACCATTCTCCGTAAACCCTAGAGATGGTTACGCGGGAAATTCCCAGCAGATCAGCTGTTTCTAAAATACTCAGACAAGCTCATCTGGCACCAGCAAGTGTTTATTTCATTTTAAAAATGACTAGCTTATTTAGGTCAAACACTGTTCATGCACTAATAAAGGTCATCTTTATCTGTTATTAGAAACTCAGAGTAAATAAAGGAACTTTGTTGGGTTGCTGGTGTAAAAGGAGCAGTAAATTCTTCCCCTTTTTCAGGGAATAGATTAGGCTGCACTTTGCTTTCATCCGCCACTACAATCATATGTCCTAACCGCCCATAAACAAGTGAGTCATATAAAAACTATTAGAGGTGTGGTGCATTTCCAACGTGACGCTCGTGTAAAGCGATCTCTCCTGCCTGTCCCCGTTTCATTAACTGCAGTGAGTGAGCACAGCAGCACATGCAGAGTGCGAGCTACAACGGGTAAACAAAAAGAGCGCCATCCCACCTGTCAGCATAAACTGTGTCTCCCTTGATTTCCTCTGATATGATAAGCATCATTCTCTGTATTTGCTTAATCTTTTCTCCCGTTATTATTTATAAATATAATTATTGTTGCTTTTTGATCCACTTAAAGAAGCAACCCCTTCCCACCTTTACTTACAAAGATTCAGATTAGTTTTTTCACACCCAATCCCATTTGCACATCTTAGCTAATATTAATAGTATATTTTAAAATTGGCTTTGTCTTATTTGCTATTTTCAGTTAAATGCAGGGTTTAAATAAGTAATTATAATTGTGTATATCTTCCAACTTATTTTTGCTCTTAGAAATCTTTAAAATTCATCATTTAAAATTCAGCTTTTCCTCTGATCTCGAGGTTGTGAAGAGCAGGTCATTTTTTATGACAGATTAAGGATTAAATGTTTAAAAGCTACATCAGTTTGCATTGTAATCATGAGATTGGGATCGCTTTGATCTGTGTGAGATTAATTGAGGGATTGTCTTGCCGGGCTACATTGTGACCCATCATTTGTAAGCCAAGTATTCTCGATGAAATCATTTCCAATTGTGAAAAGGGAAACGAACATTGTTGTCAGTTCGGATACACGGAGTCCCTATATTTTTCCCCCTCGAACATCCCAAATAAAGGTCCGTGTGACTGAAGGGCCAACAATGGGTGGCATTGACGGACGGAATAAGGATACGTCTGTGCTAAGATGTGCCACCCAGCTGTCCCCTCAGGTAGGGAGGGACAATGGTACCAGAGCCGCCTGTCCAAGCGCAACATGTGATGGCACTGAAGATATAAAAGACTGCAAAGTGGCAACAACCCCATATACGATATTTGGAGTGACAAGCCCCCCTAAAAATCTTTCACAACCAGAGCAAAAAACAAGATGAGATTTCCAGTGCCGCTGTTTGTTTTCCTTGCTGTGGCAGCATTTCACACGGGTAAGAGGAATAAAGCGTTAAGATGCAGTTTTGTGTTATCATGTTTTTCTTAGATTTCATACTTGTATGTGTGAGTGTGGCTCTTCAGAAACCTTAAGTTGCTGATGTTTATTAAGAGAGCAGATATATGAAATGTTGTGATGGCTTCTAGTGCTCTCAGCATCTCTGGAGTCTGCAGAGAAAGAAGAAAAAGCTGCAAAGTATGGTGAGGGATTCATAATAAGAATAAGAATAATGATAATGATAACCAGTAAAGATGATGTTGGTAGCAGATGCATTGCTGCAAACCTTTCTTGTCTTTTCATGCAGATGGGCTAGCTGAGCTGCAGAAAATAGGTACAGTATCCATAGAGCACCTCTGTGTTCACAGTTGACACTTGGTCATTAAAAGTGGCTTAAAAGTAATTAAGATCATGTAGTATGTTCCACAAAATAACCCAGACTGGCTTGCCCTTGTCTTAGTTAACTGTTAATACGTTTCTGTGTGATGTTTCTCGGCTCTTACTTTTGTAATTTTGATCACTTCATGTCTTAAGATCAGATGGAGTTTGAGGCTGCTCAGAAAAACCAGGAAGCTCACATGAATGGTAAGTTTAATACAAAAAGTTGGCGTTGATGAATAAATGAGGAAAGATTTATTCCCACTGTGATTACTCATTTTTCGCCTTTTTCCATCAAGCTACTGAAGATCAGAGTGGAGATTCCCGCTACCTCGGTGAGGGCAGACTAAAAATATTTAACTTAAACCTTTTAATGAGTGATCCAGTTCCAGGTGGTAATGCTGTCTTTCATTCTCAGAGGCCGCTCAGGATCACTCTGGTAAGCTCCAGTTAATTACACGACGAACACCTGAACTGACCGCTAAGTTAAACGCCTTCATCACCTGTTAACATGTTTCCATCAGTGGAGGAGCGCGTGGACTCTCAGGATGCCAACGCAGGTGTGTAAAAAAAAAAAACCCCAAAAAAACAACAAAAAGCACATCAAGCAGGTGATTCTTCTTTACCTGAAGGGTCAACAAGCAGTACTTAACTGTGAAATCCTCCTCCAGCAGAAGGTGGTGGAAATTCTGATGCTGCAGGTCAAGGAGGTAAGAGAGGATTTACAGTTCAATCGTGAGCCTGCGGGTGGCAGCAAAGCAGAGGGCAGACCTCCAGCTCAAAGCACACTGACATGCAACACATAATTCAATCCCTGTCCCCTTTCACACAGAGGCAGAGTCTGAGTCCTCTGAGGACGCAGATGGTGAGTCTGTGACATTTTTTTTTTTAGGCAGTGTAATTTAAGCTCTTGTCCTTACACTAGTGTTAAAGTCTGCTTTTATTAATGTTGACAGGGCCACAAAGGCAGGGTAAGTGTTGTAAATCTTTATTACACCACAACAGTTTGCACAAATACACTTTGAGCCTGGAGCTAATGAGTAGCTTGTGACTTTTCCACAAAGCCAAGACAATTTGTGTGCTTTTAGTGTCTTTTTAAAATGTATTTAAAGCTTGTTTAGAGGTAAATAAAAACAGGAAGTGTTTTTATTTGAATATTTTCCTAGAACACCATGAGGTTGTAACTGAGGCTGTGACCAGTTTGGGTAAGATCAAAATCAAAAGACTGAAAATTTGTTTGAATTAAACACCCCGACTACCTTCAGTCAACCTCCAATCCTGCTTTTTCTCCTCTGTAGATGAAAACACTCAGGATTCAACCAAGGAGCAAGGTAACAGTGTGTAAAATGTTCCACAGATGCATTAATGAATCACACAAAACAGTGAAAGTATCCTGAGCTGTTTAATGTTTATCATGCAGTAAATTGAGCCTGACTCAAAGACTATGATCAACTTTTTTTTTTCTTCTTTTGATTCAAAAGTACCTGCTGAGGCAAGATGTGGTAAACTGCCTGTGTGCAACTTTAAATTTAAATTGCAGGTTGTGCAATAGAGTGGCGAGTGCAAAAACAAAGCCAGACAGAGCCAGTCTCAGCTGGATATAAACAGTGTCACATAAAAAAAAAACCCCAACCCTCCATAGATGTTTGTGTAACAACAGTTAAAAATGCCTCAAGTGCAATTACAAGTTTACAGCCTGGCAGTTTGGGGAAACTCTTTTTTTAACAGTTTACAAAGTGTCTGAAGAGGTATGTGAGTCACAACAGAGACGGGTTTACTGCTCGACCTCAAAAATAAGATGCTAGGATTGTTTGTTTGAACAGAGTCCTCCTTGTATGTGATAAATCTGGGACAAGAATCCGGGCCACTCGGAGACGTCTGTCCCCAGACATCTGCTTATTGTGCTTGATTTATACTTGTGGATATTTTAGGACCAAGGATGCATTGTCCCTGTCCTGAAAGTGTGCTAAAAGGACTGTTTTAAAATTGATCCAGTTATTTAGGTGTAAGGTTCTCTAATAAGGGTGATCTCTCCAGCCACTGGTCTGAAAAGACTGAGTGTAGTAGAGGGGAGAGCAGGCCTCATGATTGGTATCCTCATGTCGAGAGGCCTGGAAAACTACTAAATTGCAGTGTTTGCAGTGTAAAGCTGGCGTAAAGGAATCTCTTCTGTCTGTTCCTGTGTCGCAGATGCACTGGAGTGAGAGGGCACAGCAGCACGTGGATACCAGCACTGGCTCATCATGCAGTGTGCAAACTACCCCGAGCTTACAGTAAATTTAAAAAAAGAAAAGAAAAAGGGACCCATCCTACCTGTCTGTATAACCTGTCCGTCTCCTTGTTTCCTGTTTTGCAACACAAAGTGCCTTTCAAGATTGCAGCTCAGAAGATGCTGCGTCATTTTACCTTCAGGCTGAAATTTGACTCCTTAATCAACACAGTGTACTTAACATGTGTCAGAATTCAGAGAGCCAAGCACATAATAAAAGGACACATTGTATGTGATCATAAATAAAGAACAATGTACAAGAGTAGCTGCGGATAAATAAATATAACCTTTTAAAATGAAATGGGTGTTGCCTTGTAGCTTTTCAGTATTTAGATTCAGTTTTTGTTTTTTCCAAGTTCAGTGAGAATAAGGACTACAGCTCACGCCAAAATGTCCTGTGACTTGATGTGTGAGTGATAAAATTAAGAATACATGCAGCAATCTGATCATCACTGAGGCGAAGGAGGACTGGATCATCCAGATGGTCCAGGGCCCGTATCCCTAAAGATTCTGAGAATCCTCTCAGAGAGCTCCTAACTTAACCTAAAAATTCCTTGCCAGGAGTTTTAGCTTAGAAGTGATTCCAGAACATTTTCAGTGAACTCTGAGCAAGGAATGGATGGAAAATCCTATCTTAGTGAGGAGGTGTGGTTGACCCCGTTGCTAGGTATGAGTCATCATTTCAAAAGCCGTGATTGGTTGATCCTACAAGTTTGATGGAAATGAGCTTTTGGTGATAATGAGCAAAGGATGTACCCTCAAATCAATAAACATATTATACACTCTAATCTTATGCTGACTGTAATTGTAAATAATATTTCACATTCAAGAAAATATCTGGAAAATGAATAGTAAGCTGTAGGGGTTATAGCCATTAGAATCTAAAATATGTGAAAACTTAAACTCATTACACCCTGTTCAAATAATGATTCGTGTCTTATTTGCTCATATTAATATCCTAGCTGGCATATTTTGTACTTTCACTCCCATATGGACCCCGTTGAAAACGAGATGGCCTATCTCAAGAGGCTGTCCTTAATGAAGTAGAAATCACAACGTTACAAGTCCAGTGTGGTCTTAACGAGGGTAACATGGCTCAGCTTTTAGCAATGTCTGTGATTGCAGACCCAAGTCATCACTGCTGCATTGTTGCATTTTCCCGGTTGCCAAATACCTCAGGGTTGTGATTACTTTCGTCTCCGGTGTAATAGCGTTGTGGCGTCGAGTTGGTGAAGTAATTGCATCTCTAAGGAGATCCACCACAAACATGATTCCTGCACGATCCAATCTGTAGCATCTCAATAATTCCCTGTCATCCAGTGTTTGCAGGACATCTCTCCTGCCTCTTCTGTTGGCCATTTTGTGCAGCTGCTTAGGGGAACTCCTAAGCCACTAAAAGTCCTCTTCCCTGCTCTTAGCAGATCTCGCCTTAGGAGCCCTTTTAAGCGCTAGGAATCTTGAGGAATAGCTTTTATATTAACTGGGATTGTCGTGTCACTTTTAGGGGAAATTCTAAGAAAACGTCATGACTCTGAGAATTTTCTTAGAATTTGGCCGCTAGGAGCCACTTTTTGCACAAAGATTCTTTAGGGATACGGGCCCAGGCCCTTACATTTTTGGGGTTGAACATGGTCATTTTACTGTAGGCCTCCCAACAGCTTATCAAGGTAAAAGAGAACATCTGGAATTAGAAATGCTGTTAATGTTGTTCGAAATGTGTTTGAAAACAAGACATGAAACAGGTGATTGATAGAGTTAAAGGTACTACAGGCCCATACTGAAGGCCTTATGATGTGAGGAAGTGCAAAATGTGATATAAAGTGACACAACGAGTAGAAAAATTAGTTTAAAAAAAAAAAGTATGTGCAAAAGAGAATTCTAGAATGCCAACGGCATTAATAAACAACATGCACACTATCAATTTAAGAGGTGTGCTCACCTGTCACAGGACAGCTGTTGGACAGGTTTCTGTTTATTTTGTGCAGAGACTGGCAGGAATGATTTCCTCAAGCATTATCTACAGAAGTGGGGTTGGATAAGAAGAATGAACCCTGCTGCCTCTGTAGTGCAGAATGGAGCAGGTGCAATGGGTTGTCTATGACAGACTGCAGTTTGTTCAAACCTTCTGTCCCTCAGCGACTCAAACGCCCCCGGATTCTGGCCAACTTTTCGATTAGTTTGTTGATCCTACTAGCATCTCTGGCAGCAAAGTAAATGACTGCCATTACCACAGTCTGGTATATCTCTGACATCTTGCTGCATGCACCGGAAGCACCTAATCTCAGAAAATAGGGAGCAGATATTTGTTTTGTTACCAATTGTCAAAATACTGTTAAAAATCAGTTGGAGGGGGGTATATTTTAAGGTGTTGAAGGCCTTCCAGAGATGTTCACAAGAGGGGAAATTTATTAAAAATAAAATAATCTGTACAGATATCAGTAGCTGTATACTGTGTTTGTATTGATACACATTGCAATAATGTCCCCTTCATTGTAGATCATCAACAAAGACAAGTTCAACAAGTATTCTGTTTTTCAATTTTTATTTCCATTTTTCCTTCCACAAATGTGGAGTAGTACACCTTGATATGCCTTAAAAACAAAAACTCTTTGGTACCTAATGGAAAATAAAACAATTAAGGCAGCTACAGCATCTAGGTTGTGAAATGCATTCATTACTGCAGTCAATCACACACTGGGCACACAATAAACTTCCAGTTTTCAGGTTCCTGATCCTCATCATGTATCATCCAGAGGAAGGGCAGGAAAACCTAGTTGCCCAGGCAAACTGAATGTGTGTAATAATATGTATCTTAATGTGGACTACAAAAACAAGGCTGAAGCCGACCTAGAGCGCTTAAACCATTAGGGACGATTCAATCAAGTTTTAACAGACTTAAGGTAATGTTTGGGAACACGTTGTTGCACTAGCTGATGTTCAGAAATGACATTTCTCAACAGATCTGTTATTTCCACACTGATCAAGAACAGAAAGTCCCAACCTGGAGACGCAGAGCAATAAGTCACCAACTACCAATTTGGGTTGTGCCATTTCTTACTAGTGTGATGGCTTATGACAATTACGTAGTATTCCTCATAATGTTCAGCTGTAGTCATCCAGCACGGTAGAAAAACATGCTCAAACAGGTGAAAAACATTTATCTCTTAACAACAAAAAGGGTCCTAATTTGTCAGCTGAAAGAAAACCGGCTGTAAACTCTACTCTAAAACAGCGAAACACTTTCACCCAAATACTGCCTTCTTATTTTTCTTGAATCAGTCTCCAGCATGTGTGAAGACTCGAGTGTTACATCTGTAATAGGCTAATACTGCATTTTCAGTTGTTCATTCCTGCCTAATGTATAAAATAAAATGGCTGTACATAATAATCATACATAACCGCAAAGTAAAAAGAACATGAATTATTACAAACAGTTGATTTAAGATTAACTCTTTACAGAATGATGAGATATGAAAAAGAAAGCCAAAAGAAATGAAAAAGGTCGTAACTACAAGTTATGTGACCCAAATGGAACAGATAGCAATTTATAGTCTGAAAATGATGCAGCCAAGAACCACAGGCACATGTCACCGAACCCTTTCTAACTTTTTTTTTTTTTCCTTTTTCTTATAAAGTTGTTGGCCAGAGGTAAGCGATATATTTTGGCCTTCAAACTTCACTCCTTTCTCTCCGGGTGCACGTCGGAGCGTTTTTTTCTCCTCCCCCTGCTTGGGGTGCAGCTGAATGCTCACAGGATGACGTGGACGAAGATAGCCATGATAGCAGCACTGATCAGACCAGAGATGGGAACCGTCACAAACCACGCCATGAAGATGTTCCTGAACAGACGCCAGTCTACTGCCTTCTTTGAGCGCAGCCAACCTACTGCCACCACAGAGCCCACCTATTTCAGATAAATAACAATCAAATGATCGTTGTGCATGCATATGCCTGACATTTTATTGAGGAGAAACTTGCTCCACATGTGGAACTTCTACTAGACTGTTTACTCAAGCCTCCCTCTTATGAAACAGTCTCTTCCGTCATCTCTCGTTTGAGTTCCCAGACCACAGTGTTTGACCAGCTTACCTTGCAGTGGGTGGTGGAGACAGGCAGGCCAATGTTAGAAGCAACCACGACAGTCAAGGCTGAGGCCAGTTCGATGCTAAAACCACTGCAGGAGGAGAAAGAAAAAAAAACTCATGTGGATGTGTCTGAGCAGCTCTAATGTAAGGAGCAGTAATGTCTGGGGAGGATGTGGTTCTGGGTGGAAACAACTTATGAACTGTCTGAGTCTTTACCTTGAGGGGGTGATGGGGGTGAGGTCTTTCCCCATTGTCTGAATCACCCGGCGACCCCATACCCAGAGTCCAGCGCAGATACCCACGCCACCATACAGCAGTAACCAAATGGGTGTATGTGCATTTGAGAACACGCTGCTTGTTTCGTAAACCAACCACAGAGCTACCAAAGGTCCAATGGCATTACTGCAGAGTGGAGAAATTTTTTTTGTTGTTATTAACAATCTGGCAAAGAAACAGGTCACCACACACTTGTCTGATATGATATCATTAACCATACCTAACATCATTTCCTCCATGGGCAAAGGATCCAAAGCAAGCAGTAAGAATTTGAAGGAACTGGAACAAGACTGAGACTTCTGGTTTGTCTTTTTCAGGCCTTTCATCATCCAGGGAACTCTGGCTGCTACCTGTATCCTTGATCTCCATGTCTAGCCTCACATCACCCTCTACCAGACCTTCAGGAGTTGTGTGCTCTGCCACAGCATTGCAGTAGCTGGTGTAGCTATCCATACGCAGTCGCTTTCTCTCCTGACTGCCTGATCCTGGAGCCTTGTTGCCATCCTCACAAGCACGGAAGTCCCCTTCTTTATGCTTGTCATGCATGCCAATGATGGTCATGGTGTAGGCGGTGTAGCTATTGTTGCGCCGGATAGGTCTGTCGCCTCCTTCTCCCATGCAGTCGCTCATTTTGGCCAGGTGGAGCTTGTGCAGTAGGTCTTTGTAGAGGGCTGAGTCTGTGTGGACTGTGTGGTACTGGCTATAACCGTTACTTGGTGGCTGTGGAGGTCTGTTGTTGAACTGAACATGATTTTTGAATTGAACCTGATTTTGAGCATTTGTGGAGGCACCGTTGCTTTGGGCTTGGTTACTAAAATGGACCTGACTGTTTGATTGAACCTGTGCAGGGGCTGCAGAAAAAAAGAAATGTCATAAAATCATCTGCAAGTTAATCATAAAATTATTATGAAATATCTATAGCAACTGTCATTTTAAGATGACAAAGATTTTTAAAACATTGTATTTTGGCATATTTACCATCGTTTGAATTGCTGTAGTCTGTGTCATCAGAATCTCCGATGTCAAAGGCCACCCTGTGTTCCTTATTACTGTCGGCTTCATCTGAATCTCCGATGTCAAAGGCCACCCTGCGCTCCTCAGGGCCAGGAAGAGGGTCAGCAGAGTTGTAACTGGCAGCTGGTGTGGTAGATGCCTGCTTCAGGATTGGACAGTGGGCTTCTTTAAGCTCCTTCTTTTCCATCAGAGGGCTTTCAGTGGGACTGGACTTGATATCTCCTATTAGGGCAAGAGTTGGATTGAGAATTATTTGGATCGCATCCAAACATATACTTAGCATAGCAGAGACATCCTAACCCAGCATCTGTTTTTCCTTCAACTTCAGCTGTAGGGAGTCCAAGTGTTGCATAACCTTAAAGTCAGAAAACCCTTTGTACTGTAAATATAAAGATCTGTGTCCAAGGGTGGACTCCGGTGTTCACAGGATCAGATTAACAGGATTACAAAGGACATATTCATATTACCACTATTATCTTGTTTTAAGAGAGACAATAAACTAAATGTCCGAGGCTCACATGACATTTTTTGTAGCTTTAAAGTGAACTAGATACTCAGTGCCATTATTTTTTGTTCAATAAATCTAAGTGTGTCCTGGTGAGATTGCATCATCCAAACTGGTCATGGCTGGATCTGAAGCAATAGGTCCCCCTCAAACACACCTCCCAATGCACTGCCAATGCCACGTCAACACAAAGTCAGTGCGGGCTTATTTTTAGTTGAGGTGGTAAAGACCAATTAGTGAATCCTTATGACCCAATTAGTCAGCCTGTCTACTGAATCAAGGCAGTTTATGCCTTGTCAGATAAACCTGCTGCTCCAAGAGAGAAGTGACGAATAAAGGATCTGTCAAACACATTTTTTTTTTTTTTTTTTTTTTTTTTAAAGAGAGCAAACCCTCTCTTCAAAAAAAGTTATTACTCATTTTAGGAGACACATTTTTCCCCAAATATGTCATTAACGAACCATTTAGAGCTCTATTAAGTAATAAAAGGCAATATTTGTGAACCTAAGTCATAGGTTGCATCAGACACAGCTTTTCTGTAATCAACCCGAAAAGATAACTTATGCCAGGAGAGACTAAACCTATGAGTCATTAAAGAGAAGAACTGCATTGTAGATAACAGAGTGAGCCAAAAATACATTCATGGAGGTGAAAACGAATGGTTATGTCTTAACACCAAATCACACTATTCGGATGCAAATGCATCAGAGTTTACTCTGGTTTTTAATTCTATAATCCTGGATTAAAGCAAAGACAATATTTTCACATCATTTTCATTAGAGCGAATCCATTGTGAAAAATATATCCCTGAACTCCATTTGCTGGATTAATATAATTCCACACTCGATAGGCGGAGTTGCAGTGCAACGCTCCAGTCATGATTTGTCCAATGGCTGAAGTAAGGAAACTGAGTCACATGGAGTTGAACAGTGAGTCAGATTGGCAAAAATGGGACTTACGTTCAATCTTCTTCTTTAGGCGAGGGCAGACAATAAACCAAACCACAATGGAGGTCAGCAGACCACAGGCCAATGAGATGAGCAGGATGCCCCACCAAGGTATCATGTCAAATCCCAGCACTGGAGGATCGCCAAGTGCCACGCAGATATAAACAAAAGCAAATAAGAGAAAGGCATATTTAAAAAAACAAAAACAAAACAACTAGGCAGCAGGAGCTACCTTTTCTAGCAGACCATACAAAGTAATACACCAACATTAAAATATAATATAGGACAGCAGTTTTATAAATATGTAAAAATATAAGCCCCTCTAGAAAAGGTCCTATGAGGGCAATGAAGTTTCATTTTCATTCATTAATGGCACTTATGTTTGAAAGTACTCAAGTACTCTGCAACAACTTCAGTGACTGCATAGCTTCATTGTGCCACGTAGTTAAAAATGGAAAGCATGTGTACCCCCAGACATGAACAGTTATGCAACACCAATGTCACCAAGACCCCAAAGTGCCCAGCTAACAATTACACAGAAACAATGAGTTCCTCAAAAGGAGACATAACTTGGGTAGCATAAAAGAAAAGCAAAAAGAAGGGGGGGGGGGGGGGGGGGGGCTTGTACTAGGGCACTTTACTGTAAAAAAATGAAGGCACCCTCTTGCCAACACTGCAGCAAACCTGGTGCAGCACAAAGATGTAGCGCAATGCATGCTGGCAGAAAGTTACCATTTACATTTCCCTGGAGAAGCAGTTATCCATGTCATACACAAAGTCAGCAGTTTCATGGGGACAAAAACAAATTGTGGATAAAAATAAATAAAAAAATAAAAATCTACCACCTTGTTTGAATGTCTGGACATGACCTTGGCCATAAACGCCACACTTCCACTAAGATATGGATTGTTTAGGAAGTGTAAGAGAAGAAAAGGAAATGAGGGCCATGGGGAGGTGATAAGTGTCTCAGTTACTGTGTTTGTTTGAGGGCACAGTCCACACAGTGCACTGAGTCACGCTGCAGCATGAGACTGCGGAGCACCTAACTCATGTTTATTTAGTTACGCAATGGAAGCTCACTCCCTTTGGGACAGGAGAGGCATAAGGAAAAAGTGGACGGTGACTCTTAACAGTTAAGTCTTGTCTACGACTGAGTACACTGACTCACTACTAGAGACATCCAAACACACGTGGTACTGCCATGCATTATTAAACAGGAACTCATCTGATATCAAACAGGATTTTAAAACTACAGAATAAAGAGGGAAATTATCCACCCAGATGGTAATTATTATTTATTTTTTGTGAAGGAAAAAAGTAGTATAGATTAAAAAGCTGGGCTGCATTTTGTAGTCTGATTAACACTCTTACAGAAAGAAGTGACTTTATACCACAAGCATGCAGTGGGATGACTGAAACTGGACAGTAAATGAAATTTAACCACAGCTGTGTTCCAAAACACTTGCAGAAACCTATATTCCATGGCCTGCATTACACAACAAGGTTTGTTTCCCCCCCCTCCCAGTACTGTACATGTAGTACACCACCAACCTCAATTACAATGACAGTTAAAGGTGGAGTTTGAGTCACTTGGCAAGAACCCTTTTGGTTATCTGTCCTTAGGGCACTAAGGACTAATGACATTTGTAACTCCTCATAATGAATTAAAATCTGTTACACAAGAGTTGACTATAGCAATCGCTTAAAAGTTGTTTCAGGATCA
The DNA here is from genome assembly GCF_057381915.1 of Diplotaxodon limnothrissa. Taxonomy (NCBI): domain Eukaryota; kingdom Metazoa; phylum Chordata; class Actinopteri; order Cichliformes; family Cichlidae; genus Diplotaxodon; species Diplotaxodon limnothrissa. The sequence goes on along the minus strand of NC_140602.1, from coordinate 45,170,772 downwards.
TGGCTCAGGTTGAAACAAGTCATCCGTGCTGTGATGCCAATTGTTTAGTGCCCCCATGGTAACTAAATCCAGTGACTGTTTTTCAGTGGGTTATCGAGGCAGAAAATTTGTGCCCTGCTACAAAAAATGGAAGTTTATCAATTGAGGCTGGTATGAGGGGTCCAGATATCCTGTCACTCTGACACTTTAAATACATAATAAAAAAAAAGCCACGGTCCTGTTTAGACTTGTGTATAGAGCAGGTGCGAACAATTGAGTGATGTGCAGCAACGAGGACAAAATTTAGGGCAGATTCAGCAAACGTCATAAACAGGGAATTGCGTTCAGCATCTGTGCTCTGAAGGCTTAACAGTACTTTACCTGAACTTCATTTGTCTTCATGACTGAATGGCATGAAGTTGGCTTTTAGGGTGCGTCTCCCTTTTACAATGTATAGGGCTGCAATGCAGTGACAGCAGCTGAATGATTTATGAAGGAATGAAGTCACACTGAGCCTCATCTGTACAGGACAGTCAGCTGACCCTTAAATTCTCTGGCCCAAATGCGGACTTGAGGTCTCTGGCACTGGTGTTTATATTGAGCATAGGAATGTGCTGTGGGGTGTCTGGCATCCAACTTCACCACTAAGCTAGCATAAAGATCAGGGAATGTCACAGGAAACCAAACACACTGGACTCAGTTAGCTGAGATACTGTTGCTGCATTAAGGTGCATTCATCAGCAATAATGCACTGCTGTCGTCCTGGGTGCCAGAGCAGTATAGTAACCAAAGCCAAGCCTAGACTATAGGTCTGAAAACCTAAATGTTTTTCTTTGTTTGTTTTTTTAATTATAAATGCAGTGATGAATTTGTGTTACTGGGCCAATGACAAACAACTGAGGAGAGTAGAGTAAAACCTAGTCTACTTTACTTTTACAATGAGCCAAAGTTTGTATTATGACCTCTGTCTTTGTGTACAACATGTGAGTATATGAATGCTAGTTTGTCTTGTGAATATATTTAAAAATAAAATTGCAGATGGCAATTTCACGTGTGGTGAACTTGATATGACTGTACTGTTGTGCCTGACTAACCAGGGATTTACTGTCTATGTGGGAAGTGCAAGTGCTCTCTTCTTAGTGTGCTGATGTGCATTCACACATCAGCTCACCAGATCTGGTCAAACTCTGGCCTGTAGCCGTCATTTAAATGGCCCAGGCCAGCTAAGATCTGGAACTGTTAGGCCCTGCAGAGAGAAGAAAACAAAAGGAGCGAAAATGGCTCATTTAATAAAGAGTTTCTGGTAAACCAAAAACCAGCAAATATTAAGAGCATTGCCACACAGATTCAGAGCAATAATACAACTACTAGCAGCAGACAACTTTGACAGCACACTCTTTACTTCTCTTTTCCTCCTGCATGCCTGAAGTGATGTCAGGAGTTAAATGAAATCTTATTTCCATCTCCCTGTTGTGCTCCACTCTAAAACTTCATGCCAGCTATGACCCACATAGAACCACAAAGCAAGAGAGCTTCAAAAAAACATGTTAAAATAAACACGGCTTCTGTGAAAATGGTAAACAGTCTGGTTCAGGCTGGAATATGTGTGGGCATCCGGCTGTCTGAGGGAGCAGCTTATTTTAAGCTGTGGCTGTGGGCAGGCATGCAGAGCAAAATGAAACAATGATACTCACCCGGAGCACCAGTGAACATGATGGAGAACAAGTTGATTGCCATTGTTATCGCATAGAAGACAGGCAGGGCCTTCAAGCCATTGGGTACTGGGTCTTCCTACAGGAAGAAAATAGAATGTTCAGAAATCCAAGTTGCCTCATCTTGCTGTCAGGTTACATTTCAAGGCACAACAAGCACAGTGGAAATCTGAACCATGTGTTCCTATAAGGAACTGCTTCAAAGCACGGTAGCTTATTTCCTGCCATGTAATAAACATTTTCCCAATTGCATTTTGGGGGTGGACCAGTACAGTGTTGAAACAGCCTTAAACCACAACTTCACTCTTCTAATGTTACATTAACCGAGCATATCCACAATTTTGATAAAAGGAGACTTACTTTCTGTAAAATGAACCTGCGCACAAAATAGAAGACAACGGCTGACATTATTCCAGACAACAGGGGACTCAGGAACCAGGAAGCAACTGCACAAATAAATAAATAGATAAATAAATAAATCCAAACACAAATGGGAGCATTACAAAGCAGTGGAAAAGTAATGAGAGAATTTGTCAAAGAACAGTAGAAAAAAAAAAAAACCTAAATTCATTTAACTCCTACTATACAGCTTATTTTTAATAAAGAATGTGTTTATTTAAATAGAGTTACATGAGCATGATTCATAGAAACTAAAAACTAAAGGGAGAAGAAAGAAAGAAAGACACCCACCCCACAGGCAACAAACTGAACTCTAGAACAACCCTTTAAAACTGCCTATTGTTCTCCAAGTCATCATACGACCTTATCAAATAACACTCCTTATTTGTACTGCCTCCTCCCAAAGTCCAACACAAAGTGGTGGAAATCACTATTGATTTGTACAATGAATGCTTCCCATGTCTGAATGTGGATTTAGCTGAAATGCTGGACCTGCCATTCATGAACATACTTGATTACTGACCTGGATTTGGGATGGTATTATCACACTGTAAGAGTCTTCACACACCGCCATTAATAAAATATACTTTAAATGCCTGTGATGAAATTCAGCTAACCATTAAAGGGAATTTCTATGTCAGTTGACTGGTTACATACCAATACGTAGGAGTTCAAGCCACTTGACGCCCTGCTGCCCTTTGGCAACCAGCGAGAAGCCGATAGTAGCACCAACAATGCAATGTGTTCCAGAGATGGGGAGCTTAAGGAAGGAAGCAGCCAGCTGCCACACAGCAGAACCTAACCAGAATACATTCATGACATCAGTTGCATGGTGTCATAATTTCAGCTTTTATACAGTCAAGACGGGTACCAAAAATATTCTACAACCAGATTCACCACTACTCCAATGCATTTTCACATCTTTAATTTCTACAAGCAATGCTCTGTCCACATTGACCGACAGTTCAAATTACATGAAAGATAAGCTGCAGATACTCACCAACCATTGCGCTGATAGATCCAGCCATCAAGACATGTTCAGAGCCGTTGTACATGCCCACATCAATGATTCCCTTGCGAATAGTTTCACTCACTTTGGCCCCAAGAAGCACAGACCCCAGAGTCTCAAACACTGTTGCTAGAATACATGCCTGACGCAAAGTGACCACTCCAGAGCCCACGGCTGTACCAAATGAGTTAGCAACATCATTGGCACCGACAGAAAAGGCTAAGACGAAGGCAATGATAAAGCCAACAACCAGCAACCACACATACTCAGTCAGAGGTGTATAGGTTACCATGGCAGTGGTCAGCACTATTGCAGTTGCAGTTGTTGAAAACATTTTTTGTAAGTTTTAAAGGAACTGATTCACAATCTTAAAGGAATAAATGCCAGACAAAATAGGGTTTTATATAAATCTGTTTCTAAACAGCAGCTAGTAAAATAAAGAGGTAAACAGAGGTAAATAAATAATTAGCTTTATTTTTAGGCCCACCTGTCTTAACAGAATTTGTGGGATTCAGCAGTGCAAACTTGTAATGGGTTTATCTGGATCTAACCAGAAAACAATTAAAGTAAACTAGAGGTACAGTGAAAAACTATTGCTATCCTAAAATTTTGGTGGATCTGTTATTGTCCTTTGGGTGCCGAGAGATTAAGCAGAAAGAAAAGACAGCCATTGTGCCACTGTGACTGCAGATGAGCAAGGGTACATCCTGAAAAGACAACACACACACAAAAAAAAAAAAAACAAGACATCCTTCACTAACGTGAAAACACAGGCAACAAAGCTTTTACATAAGGAATAAACCTTTACATCACGAATAAGATATACGAGTAGAAAACCGGCAGTAACTGTGGACCGGAAGAAGGACCTCTGGTTGCTGCCCTTCCTTAAAACGGAGGCCATTTTTAGTAAATGGCGCATGAAAGACCGCAACTATATTACACCAATGTCCTTTATTTTGAGTCAGGATAGTCGCATTTAAAATGTTAATTGCTGTACGGTGGATGATTAAGCGATCATGATGGGAAGCTCGAGATACATCGAGCCGTTTTATGTGGGAGACATTTTAACTTTCCCTACTCGCACACGTGTCGTCATTCATTCACGCAACACGAGCGCCGTCTGTTCCTACAGCTTCACGCTCTGCGCTACAGAAGTGGCTGGCCCAATCTTAAAAAACAAAAAACATTTGGACCGATCTCAAATTTGGCGTTTTAATCCACCATAATAGTGGCTGCGTCCATAAACAGCGTTTTACTAGTGTCTGACGTGTTTATTTTCCGTAACAGGGGGACGCAACCGGATATGACTCAGTTTAGGGAACACAACTCAATGCGGCACCGGTTCGTTGTGTCGCGTGTGTCGACCCGGTTTAAAGGTCTATAAAAAGTGCAAACCAGATATAATTCTTGCTGCCTATATTCGCTTAGGATTAACATTAAGAATAGCAATTACATCGGCGTTATACACTGATACAAATTTAACATTGTATGGGCTAACTGACTCCCACACATAACAGTCTTAATCAATTCAAAGTCAAGTAAAGTATTTAATCCATATTAAATGTATTTTTTTCTAACGAGTAAATACGCTAGCCACCATCTGGATCGAATGTATAATACAATGGCTGGGGTTAGCATCAGCGCGCACTTTGACGTACGCCTTAATTACAAAATTCGTAAAATGAACGACTGAGCTTTTCATTAAAAAGGTATAAAATGTTAAATATAAAACTTACCACACACTGCAGTTATCAGTCCCGTAGAGTAGTGCTCACTAGCCGTTAAGCTAATTAGCGCGCGCACACAGACGTTAAGACAGCGCGGGCGGGATAAAGAAAAACTTAAACGGATTATGAAATGTAACCCGTTCAAAAAATCTGCCCTTAAAAATTTTTTTAAATAACGCGACTAAAGAAAAATGATAATTGCGACAAAGTGAGTCAATATGGAGAGAAGAAAACCGCCTTATGGAATCGAGAAACTTCTCAGTTTAAATGAATGCCTGACAGACTCCAGAGGAACTCGCTTATACCGGCGAACAGAGCTGGGGGTGGCATCTGTTGTACAAGCCCCACCCGCCAACTGGGCGGGAGTAACTTCCTGTTTTCACGTGAAGGGTGCGTGGTCGTGCTTGCTCGAGTGTGCCCACTGGGAGCGTCTCCCCTCATTGTAAAATCTTATTTAATAAATTTGCAGTTCGCGCCATTGTCTTACTGTCTGGTGAGCTGACTACCGACAAACACATAAAAAAAAAAAACTGTTAGATTCCGTCACAAAAAATGTTGCACATTTAGATGCTCACATATAGCATACATAGACACAAACCATAATCGTCTATTTCAGAGAAGCTGTCACCTGGAAACAGTGCATGAAAACAGTCAGTGTTTACGTTAACCGCATAACAGAAGACCTGCCGCTCATTGAAGTGCATTGTCCGGAAATAACAACATTCACAGTCAACAAAAGTAGTTTTCTCTGGTCGCTCTTCTTTTATTATGTTTATCAAGAGAGACGTGATATCCTGGACAGAAGTTGTTTTCAAAAAGCATGACAAAACACATTGTGCGCTGAGATGCGATAGGTTTATAGTAATATAGGCAAATAATCTATAGCCTACTAGTATGACAACGAGTAGGGATTGGATTACACACGTTACAGTAAACAATGTAGTAAATAGCGTAATTTTATAAAATATACATTATTGCATTATTTTATTAAACGATGGCCTTGTTAACGTCGTTATTGTCTCTGGCTCTGTGACGTCACTTCTTTGAGGCGCATGGAAATTTTCGACGACTCCAGTAATTATGATTGCTGTCGGTGAGCTTGAAGGCAGCATTACTGCAAGGTATAGGAGAGGCGACGTCAAAACACAAGTTTCAAGAATTCCTACCATAACCTCTAACGACATAATTTGCGCCTTCTCTAACTCCCACCTCAGCCCAGAAAGCCTTGTTTACTCCCAGAGGCTGCAGACACAGAAATGTGACCTGACCGTGGCCGTATAGAGGAACTGCCAATGTCAGAATATTTAGAGTTTGTTTAATTGCTTCAACTCAAGGAAATCAATATGGTATACAAACCAGATTAAAAATTGCTCATCCTGAGGTTATAGTTAAACTTCTGTGGTCTAAACCACTATTAGTACTGACAAGTAATTATAACCCCACCCTCTTTGGCAGGACTTGGGGAGAACAATTTTCAAAAATTATTATGATAACACTGGGTTAGGGTTAGATTTTCAGGCTACTTTCTGTTCACTGCTCAAAACTCAGAGTCACAGAGGAGCACCCGATGGGATAAAATAACCACTTTTATTTGACTACATATGCAAATTGTAGCAAGTCTGATATCTAAAGCAGCATAGAAACAAATGGTTGTGTTGAATTCTTCTTTTTTTGTCTTAGAGATAAGTTAAGCTAAACAACAGGTTCTGGAAAAAAAAAACACTTAGCCTGGCCTTTTGATAACACTGAACTCCACTGCTTTCATGAGCAACAAGCACATGACCTTAAAGAAGTGAGCGAGCTGAGCCTAAAAAAAGAGACCTGCTGTATTAGTACAGTCGTTTATCACCCTTGTTTATTGCTTGCAAAGGTCTTAGGCTACATAGAATAACTGAATGAAAATCTAATGAATGGCAGGTAATTCAGATTAACCTGTACTGAAACCTTACACTCTGCTTGGTTAAACAGCGCCATCTGGAGTACATTATTATATATAAATAACCCCGGGCCCGTATATTTACAAGGCTTCCTTGTAGCAAGAGTAGCTCCCAGTGATCAAATTCTTAGAAATGTTTTCACCTTTAAGTTAGAACTGTTCACAAAGCACATGAGCCCATAGCTCCTCAGCAGAAAACTTGTTAGGCGAGGGGAAGAAGACCTTTAAGAGTATTAAAACCTTTAGAAAAAATACAGTCGTAAAACCCATTGACATGCAGGTTAATTAATTATTTTAAGTTTGACAGGGAACACCATCAGTGTGATGCACAAAAAAGCCAAACAAAAAACCAAACAATCTGAATGGACATGCTACAAGCTTGCAAGAAAGAGTCTGCTGTAAAGATAGAAGGCAGGCCTCACCATTTATACAGTGTCTTATGGCAACTGGAGGAATTTCTGCATTTACTGAAGCATCACACATTTTGATCATGCAGAAGAGTCATCTGTGGGCTTCAGTAACCTACAAAGAGGAGGGAGAAACAAAGGATGAATAACAGTGAGCTAATTAACAGTGCGCTTAGTGTTACTGATAAAAGCTGAATATTTTCTCTGTTAATTTCAAAGACACAAATATTAGCAGTAAATATAACTATCGACAAATTAAATCAAACAAGAAACAGCACATTTAGGCCTGTTTTTCCAAACATTTCATCAGCCTGCGGATGTTTTTAAAATAATTTACACATTATTTATAACAATACCATATCTAAACCGTAAATTAATGAAATCTACTATTATCGGCTTCTGGTTGTTTCAGAACCAAAGACTTATTGTTCCTGCCCTAAAACTATGGTCAAATCTGTATTTCAAAACTAATCTATTAATATTTATGGTTTGTGTTTGTGAAAGCATCAATAGACAGGTCAAATTCAATAGAGGAAATTCTTCAGGCTCTGATGTAAAGAAAGAACCAACCAGCATTAGTAAATTCTGACCCTTTAGGGGATAAAGTCTCACATGTTGTTTTTATCACTACCTGTACCCATGCAAATCATATATAACCTTAGAGACATGACATGTACCTAGAACTGTCGGGATTTGAAGCTTGTAGTGGCAATACTTCTATCTTCCCAAGAATTGCAGATGCAATGAAGTGATAAAACAAACTAAACATGGAAACCACTATCATTTCGCCGTGAACCACACCTTAAAACAGGGACAACCTGTCTGTACTACCTGTGTGTCTCTTTGTTTTGTAATAACATTTCTAAAAAATATATGCTTTTAAGTAGGTTAATGCGATCTAGATCACCACCACTTGGGGAGCGATAAAAAGAAAAGATAAAAAGGAACATAACACAGTTTACAAACACAATATTATATCTTATTTTATTACCAAAGACCTATTTGCTGAAAATGTTGCATATCTCAGCATGCTGCACCTGGCAGGGCGGAGGCTTGCTGTGGTGGGGTTGCTGCTGTGGAATTTATGTAGGAGCTGCATATTTACGTCTGCTATGTTGTCTTCTCTTGGTGGGTGTGGTCCTAGATGTTGGGCCGCGTGATGCAAACTTGGAGTCCTTCTGCAGGACGGGTGCCTGGTCCCCGCACCCAGCCCTCTGGGATGGGGTGGTCTGTTGTGGAGTGGTGGTGCTGGTGCCCACTGTGGCTTGGTCTTCACTGTCAGTTGTAGTCACTTGGGTTTTCTAGGCTCATGTGGATTCCTAATACCTCCCTGGGTTGTGAATTTGGATTCTGGTGATTCAGGTGACCGATGGGAGTGGGGGTGTGCTCACAACATAAATCACCACACTCCTTGTTATTGTTTTTGCTTGTTTCTTTATCCTTGCTTGAGCGTTTTGATCCTGGGTTTCATTGTCGTGTATTTGGCTCTCTTTGAATGGAAATGAATATAAGAATAGTAACAATAGGATACCGGGGAAGATAATGCGCACGTTCACAAGGAAAGAAGGGCCAATTTTAAATTCAATAAAGGGTGCTTTCACCCCTGTTATAAAGAGAGAAATTCAACCAGCATTACCACCTGTACCCAAGTATGTAATACAGATCTTTAGAGACATGATAGTGGAGCTTTGAAGCATACCTCTGTCTTTCCCAGAATCAAAGATGTACTGGAGTGATAAAACAAAACATGGAAACTAGCACCATTGTGCAGTGAGCCACACCTTAAAACAGGGACAAGCTGTCTGTATTGCCTGCGTGTGTCCTTTGGTTTCCTAACCTTTGTACTCAGAAAAGATTTCACAACTACTTACGAGTAATGCTATTCAGATAACCACACAGGCAGTGGCTTTTGATTTGCTGAAACTTATAACAACAATGTGCCAAAGATGAGGATGTTAACAAAGTGTTTGCATAAAATGTTGATCTATTTGCCAGTCTTTCACAGAGTGGATAACTCTTTGGATCTGGAGAAAGACTCAACATCACCTCTTTCTATGCCCAGTCATCCTGAAAGTGCTACTGATGTGTTGCAAATTTTAATAGGTATGCAGTACTGTGCAAAAGTTTAACTTTACCCCACATTTACCTCACAAGACATTCATAGAGTTTTTAAAGTGGTCTTTAGTAGAGATGGACCGATCCGATATTACGTATCGGTATCGGTCCGATACTGACATAAATTACTGTATCGGATATCGGAGAGAAATAAAAAAATGTAATCCGATCCATTAAATATCAAAAAAGCACCTCACAAAACTTGCGACACGGCGTAACTCGGCTCATAACCGCAGCACGTCGGAGCAGTGTGCTCACGTGATAGAGCGGCTGTGTGTATTTGTAGCCTCACTACCAAACCAGCATTTCATCTCCGAGGAAGTTATCCCAGAGAGAAGTAAAGCACGTGTGTAAGTTCATCTCTGAATGTTTGTAAAGCATTCCCACGGTCAGCTTAACAACCAATATATGGAGCGACTGCCTCTTCTTGCTGCTACTTCAATCGTGAAACTGATTAATGATCAGCTGTTCCGCTTTTCTGTGGCGAGTCCGTCTCTCTTCTTTGTTTTTGGCCCACTTTGCGCCAGAAAGAGGAAACCAGCAGCTGAACAACAGCAGCACGTTTAAGCTTGATAAGCTGTTGTTAGAATTTATTTAATATTACTTTCTACACCAAGATCTTTTTCTACGTAGCTGACAGCTGGTAACTGTGCAGGGGCGGATCTAGCAAAGTTTAGCCAGGGGGGCCGATAGGGCATGAACAGGGAAAAGGGGGCCCAAAGACATACTTTTCTTTCTTATTCTTATTTAAAATGTCTAGCTTTTAATAAATAATTATCCGAATCTTACACCCAAAGTTTTAATCTGATGTAAAATATATAGAAGTCCATTACTGTGTATAGTAACTGTTAAGTCTAATATACCCTAGTAAGCTATAGTACTTTTTCCTTTGGGAAGATACCATCTGTGCAGTCTGCAGTTCTGTTGAAGAAAGATGTTGAATCTATTTAATTATTCTTGAAAAATAATTTATTTCTGTGCATTTTTTTCCACACTGCATCAAATTAAAGTTGATTACGTCGATTAAGCATCATGAGGTGGAGGTTGGGGGGTGGTTCCCTATTTTTTTTTTTTTTTTTTTTTTGCTGGGAGTTTGCAACCCTATTAGTTAGGTTGCTTAATATTTCTGCTAAGCGCTCTTTAAAATACCAGAATAGGGAGGATGGAGCAGGTTTAAGTTTATTAGATTGATCAGTGTTGCTGAACTGTGAAATATTTTGGGTGCCGTGTATTTTTTACATACAGGTATAACAGAATAGCTTTAGTGTTGTTGTTTATTTAAACTTGAGTATGAACTTATACAAAATGCAGCAAGATATTAAAAAACAGTTTTATTGATTAAAAAACACACTATATCGGATTCATATTGGTATCGGCAGATATCCAAATTTATGATATCGGTATCGGTATCGGACATAAAAAAGTGGTATCGTGCCATCTCTAGTCTTTGGGTCACCAGGTTTTCTGAAGGTCTTTCAACCTTTCTTCTTTGCATATGGTTTGGCATGACTGTTGTGTTTTTTAAGCAAATTAACAATAATCTATGAACCATTCAAGGATTTAAAAAAGCACCTAAATCAAGGGATAAGCCAGTGCTGTTTCTACACATACCAGACAACCTAGCAAAGAGCCAATTTAAAAGACTGAGCTCCAACAGGGAGATCAGTTTGAGAACAGAAAAAAAACCACTTCAGTACATAGCACATGAATCATCACATCTCACAACATAGAAGACATAGCTTCGAAAGTGTTTGGAGGGGGTGGGGGTGTGAGTGCAGGTCTGTGTCAGTGTACATGCGTATGTGTGCGTGTGTTCCATGTTCAACTGAGAGAAAGTGTCTCTTCACCCGGTTAAGCAAAAGTCAACAATCTTCGATCAACGCGGATGGCCTTGAAGGATTTTCAGTGTTTTCTTTATTAATTTATACATTACACATTAAATACATTTCCAAGTTAGGATTTTGCTATTAGACTTTAGGTTGCTCATATTGGTTTGCTAGTTTTTAAAAGCTTTAGCTTGGATAATGCTAATGGAATAGGGATCCTGGACCAACACTATTATGATGATGTAGGAACAACATAACCACTTCCACATGTTTTGTGTTATGAATTTAAATATTAGTCTTCTACATAAAGCAGTAAGAAAAATAATTGTGTGATTATGAGATTTTTTTTAATTTTTATTTTGTGGAGCACGAGGTTCTTCAAAAACATCTTGGCTGGTCTTATGATACTAAAGCCTCTGGGCAGCTTTCATGATTGTGATGAAAAGAGCATGCAGGGCCTTAATAATGTATTTGAACAGTTTAGCAGTGATGATTTAGATCTGTCATTTTATAAGCTAAAGGATGTTTTCGAGTTTATTAAGATGTTATTCAAAAATGCAGCATATATAAACTCAAAATTGATAGAGTCTACTGTTATCTTCTTCTATTGCCTTGCTTGAATATTTTAGGACCAGGCATGCCTTTTGTCACGGTCCTGGGTCTTATGACCCAGTGTTTTGAGTTTCAGTTCTTTTGATGTTCATAGTGTATGTTTAAGCTTATCAGGTTTCCTAAGTTTATTTGTTATCATGCCTAAGTGTTTCTAGTTCTTATTATTTCCCCCTCGTGTTCCAACTATGTTAAATCTCCCTTGCCCTTCGTGTGTTTCATGTCTGTTGTCTTATGTTGTTATGTCTGCCTCTCATGTTCCTGTTTCATTTTGGAGAGATCTCGTGTTTTTATATTATGGATTATGTTTTGAGTCCTTTGTGGTACTGTTTCGTGTTTCCCTAGATCTCAGTTATGGTTATCTTAGGTTTTGCTCTTTGGCTTCGTCATATGGCTTCCCTGTGTTCCATGTTATGTCCACTGTGATGGTTTTGTACCATATTTCAGGTTCCTATATTCTGTCTCCCCAGTTGCTGTTAAGTTTGCATGTTTAGAATTCAGTCAGTGTGTTTCCTGTTTTACTTTGAAGGTCCATGTCTCATGTGAGTGTTTCTAGTTTTGCTTCCCTTGCCTCGTCCTGCTTTATTACCCTCAGCTGTTCCTCCATGTGTTCCCACTTCCCCTAATCACCTCCTGTGTATTTAAGTCCTCTGTTTTCAGTGTGTGATTGTCAGGTTGTCTGTTGTCCACGCCATGTTTCCTATGCCATGCTTCCAAGTTTCTTGTCTAGGTTTTTCTTATTGTTTGTTTAGATTTCCCAGTTTAGGTTTGTTAATTTTGCTTCAGTTTGCCTTGCCCTTTGTTTGTACCTTTTTTTCCAGCCATATTAAACGGCTCACCTTTTGTTAACATTCAAGTTTTGTTCCCTGTTCCTTGGAGTCTGCATTTTGGGTCCTTTTTCAATTCATACAGTCTGCCCTCGCCAGACTGTGACAGAACGACCTGACCATGCTGGACCCAGCGGACATTTATTTCAGTGACTTTGTTGAATTCAAGATTCGTGTTACACAGCTTCGTGGACTTTGGATTATCTCCTGTGCAGGGAAGCAGGGGGAGGAGAAGGAGGCTATTTTGTCTCAGTACCCGGATAGCCACGGCTAACCCAGGTTTTATGGACTGCCTGCCTGCAGATTTAAAGAAGTTTGCTACAGCCACGATCTCCTCTGCCTCACCATCATCGTCTGAGCAGGTGCCCAGTGTGCAGGCTGAATCACACCAGCCCTGCGGTGATGCAGCTCTTCCTTCACCGGCTACAGGAGTAAGAGTCGGCTTATTCAGTCTCTCACCTGTCTCCATGTCCATGTCGCCACGGCAGCAGACAAGTGCTGCGTTTCCCTCACCTCAACCGGTGGCTGCTTCCAGTGCTACATTCATCTCAGCTGTAGCGGCGCCGGCCTCCACAACCACCGCTTCCAGGAGGAGGCGGCGTCCAGGTCATCACCACGGCTCACAGCAACATGAGGTGGGTGATTATATTCTGAATCCACGCGTTTTTCTAAGGACAATATTGGATCAAGCACTGCCTTAAAGGTTCATGGGCATGTTTATGAAACGACTAAGACTGAAAACTCACCAGCCAAGTCTTCCACGGAATATCTTATCCCTCTGCACAATTACCTAGCATCCCTGTGTATTGATCATGCTACGAACTTTGCTTCCAAGAAGCCAAATTATAAGACATTTTGCACTGGAAGTGCTAGCCATGAGGCTCAGCTAAGCCACTGTGGGACCGAGATCCAGGCCAGGTTGGAGCCAGGGGCTGAGTTGGAGTTTGTGCAGCCTATTTCAGTGTCAGCCGGAGGGCCCGGGGAGCCCGTCCAGCCTCATGCTTCGTCTGCTGGAGGTTCAGGAGAACCCCAGCCAGCTTCAAGCTTCGTCTGCTGGAGGTTCAGGAGAACCCCAGCCAGCTTCAAGCTTCGTCTGCTGGAGGTTCAGGAGAACCCCAGCCAGCTTCAAGCTTCGTCTGCTGGAGGTTCAGGAGAACCCCAGCCAGCTTCAAGCTTCGTCTGCTGGAGGTTCAGGAGAACCCCGTCCAGCCTCATGCCCCGTCAGCTGGAGGGCCCGAGGAGCCCGTCCAGCCTCAAGCCACGTCAGCTGGGGGGCCCGAGGAGCCCGTTCAGCTGCCCGCTGCAGCTCCGTCATCAGCCTCGCCCGCTGCAGCCTCAGGGCCATCAGCCTCGCCCGCTGCAGCCTCAGGACCTTCAGCCAAGCCAGTCCAGCATCCCTCCACGCCATTGCCTGCAGCGCCATTATCTGGTCCTGCCTCGCCTGGTCCTGCCACGACCCAGCCAGTGGTCAACGCCACGCCTCTGCTCGTCCCGCCAGCCAAGCCACCCGAGGGGTCACGTCCACATCCACGCGGCCGCCAGCCAAGCCACCCGACGGGTCTTGTCCACGTCGCCGCCGGCCACGGGCCAAGCCACCCGAGTGTGGCCAGCCATGCTTGCTTCGCCACTGCCACCTTCCACATGGCCGGCCCCCTGAACCTTTGGACTATGGACTCCTGTGCCGTCGCCCTCCGGGTCGGGCCCCTGAGGAGTTATGAACTGTTCCCTGTACTCCTGTGCTTTTGATGGACGTTTTGTTTTTGTGACTTTGTTTTGTACCTTTTTTTTTTTTTCCAGCCATATTAAACGGCTCGCTTTTTGTTAACATTCAAGTTTTGTTCCTTGGAGTCTGCATTTTGGGTCCTTTTTCAATTCATACAGTCTGCCCTCACCAGACTGTGACACCTTTTCCCTGGGCTAAAAATGCACTGAAAGGGTTGTTTTCAAGTTGATCCAGTTTTTTAGGGCTAAGGCTGTTGATGCACTGATAAATGTGATATTTAACTGTTTTAAAAAAAAAAAAAAAACAAAAAAAAAAAAACCCAAAAAGTTAAATTCAGCACAGGAATCTCTTTATGCACTTGTATACTCTGATCTTTTACGGGATAGAGAAGGCCTTGCTTTGTTCTTTCATGCACCAGTGCAGTCACCTTTTGTCTCAGTACCCAAATCGATCATAAAAACCTGAACATAATTCATATCGGGGATTGTGGAGGTTTCATACTTAAAGCTAGTAACAGGAATTCTTCTGTGTTTAGTGTCACAGATGAAAGGAGGTGATAAACTACAAATGAATACCAGCATCATCAGTCAGCATGTAAATAATAAAGGGACCATGCTTGCATAACCTCCTTTAGATTCTTGTTTTCACAATCTGTTCAGACCATGTGGTTCAAAAGTTTCACTTTCACAATTTCATTGTTTGGTAGTGTTAATGTTAAGAGCTGAATGAACACATAAAACAGCCAGTATATGACAAAATTAGCAATAAACATAAGAAGTAAATGAACTTTGGCTCATTAAATTGGTTGGAGTGAAGAATGAAGTGTGCAACTCATCCTGTCTTTCTTCCTTTATTAGTTCTGTTTTCTTTTTAAATGTGATTATTTTATGGCACCACTAACACCACTGTGCTCCTGGTCAGCACATCCAAACTTGGACATTCCAAAATAAAAGTCTTCTGTTGTTGGATCTTTGTTTTGTTAGTGCACCTGACGGCATCATTGCAGCAATATGGGAGAAATAATTTCAAAACTCAGAAAATGTTCATCGTTTCCTCCATTAGCCAAAGGCTGCAGACACAAAAATGTCAGAACTGTCAGTGTCAGAATATTTAGAGTTTGTTTATTGCTTTGACTCAAGGGAGTCAGAATGAGTTCAGAATGACTGTTTCTGGTTACAGTTAATTTGTGAGGTCTAAATCACCATCAGTAATGATAAGTAACCCTAACCCATTACGATTAGCAATACTTGGGAGTACATATTTCAAAACCCCAAAATGACTGTCCCAGCATCCCGACAATAAGGCTGTTCACTGATCAAATATCAAAATCACAGAGAGACACCTAATGGGATAAAACAACATCCCATTACATTAATATTTTTTTCCTCTTTTTGCCCAGACTTATCACTTTATTGACCAAGATTTGTACAAGCCTAATTGACTTTTTGTTGTAATTTTAGCTGCAAATTTTTTTTAAAAAAAGTCTCCTCTTTCAGGAACAATTTGAATTTTATTCCTTGCAAAAAGGACTAAGGTTATGTGAAGCACACAAAATCTAGTTAGAGCTGATTCTTTCTGTCTGACTTCAGACAGCAGTACCTTGTGAATGTCTTGTGCAACCATGATATATCGAATATCTCTGTAAAGCTTGTCTTGGCTTTTTTCTGAAACCCTTCTAATTTTGTCTTTAGCACAATGGAGTTATGGTTATTTAAAAAGAGCTTGAGGAATGGGCCCGCCATGGCATATACCACGAGGCAGAGGTTCCCAAAGTGTGTGTGTGTGTGTGTGGGGGGGGGGCTGTATGAATAAAAAAAAAACAAAAAACAAAATGCTTGGACACTGCTTGCATAATTGAAAGGTTTATGACTGTGCTTCCACACAAACGCAAAGCAGAAGCTGAAGCACCGTCAACTATGTTTCCAAACCGACTTCCCTCCAAGCCAAATACTAGAAAATATGATGAAGCAAATCTTCCCTTTGGCTTCACCTGCAAAAGTGGCAAGGTAGGTATCCCCGGCAGAATTAGCTTCCCCTGGCCTGTCCAAATCACAAACAAACAGTATCCAACTTTCTTGATTTTAGTTTACAAACACTTCTTCTAATGACTAAATACTCCTGACATTTTGAAGATGTTAGCTCTTTATACAGTAAAGTTACAGTGGGATACAAATAACATCAGGCTGATCCTGCCACAATTTGTTCCCCCTGTCCAAATCACGGACAAACAGTATCCCACAGTTGTTTATGTTTTTTAGCCCATTTTGCACAGAGAGGCATTTTTTGAAAAATGGATTGATAGCAATATTGAATATTATTACCAGAGATGGGCAGTAACGCGTTACTGTAATCTGATTACTTTTTTCAAGTAACGAGTAAAGTAAGGGATTACTATTGCAAAAACCGTAATTAGATTACCGTTACTTTCCCGTAGGAACGCTGCGTTACTGCGTTACTAAAACCGTGATTTTTTTTGCGAGAATGTCTCATGACAGTGACGTAAGCCAGTGCGACGTTCGTGACAACAGCTGTGTGCAGATCAACAATGGATATGTGCGAGTGCGGAAAGAGTATGAGCGTGCAGCGTTTAAAGCGTGGAAGTACTGACCTTTGAGTTTGATTCCATAAAAAGTGACAAAAACATTAGTGTCCGTTGTGCGTGGGAAGAAAACTTCTTTTTACAGCGAAAAAAACCCTAAACAAGCACCGAGTGCACAACGACGGATTCTTCCACTGACCGCTGCGGCACACCTGCACCAGGGTAAACCTCCGCCTACCTCACTCCTGCTTTACAGGTGAAAATAGAGCAAAAGGACCGCTAGTCTTTGACTTTATTTATTTTCTGCTGTGTTTTACTTGCATCTATTTGAAAGACTGAGTGTAAACACAAAAAATATTTTATTTTATGTGCTGGAATGTGCAGAAAATAGGTTTAAATGTTAAACTAATTTCTTCAAGTCAGAGACTGGTGCATATAATTAAATGTTTGCTTGATGCATAAAGTTAAAAGATTAAAACTGATAAAACAAGTTAAAAAAAATACTTTTCCATTTGATTACATTTTGTATGATGGATTATGCAGAAAAAGTAGAATTGGGCTGAAAGATCTATCGCTTTATCACCTACTCAGGTTGTAAATCGTGTTTTTAAAAACTAACTAAGTAACTAAGTAATTAATTACTTTTGAAAATAGGTAATCAGTAAAGTAACCGGATTACTTTTTTGGGGAAGTAATCAATAATTAGTTACTGATTACTTTTTTCAAGTAACTTGACCAACACTGATTATTACACAGGAAAAAACCAACTACACGTAAAATAATTACACCATGACGCCTCTGCCTTTCTAAATGGAGGAACAGTAACTGTGTGTGTATGTAAGCGTGTAAAACCTGAAGCTAGCAAGACTAACAGTACCATTATTTTGTCTCTATCCGCCATTGTAGAAATTCATCCCATGTAAACAACAAATAGGCACACAGCGTGACATGAAAGGCGCATACCTTTGACGTTGCGTGACGAACTCCGTATTCCTCGTCCACAAGTAAACATAAAAATGGAGTTTTCGAAAATCTCCAACCTGACAGGAGTTTTAAAAAATCTCCATTTTCTGTGATTGGAAACGCCGTTTATGTGTGGACGAAAGGTGTGAAGGTGTGGACGTAGGTGTGGAACCTGCATTTTCTAAAATAGGTGTGGACAAGGCATAAAAAAAATTGCTACCGTAGTTTATTTTACCGCTGCCTGTAATTTATTGCAGTTTACTTTTAATTGTGTAATTGTTTATTAAATGTGTGTGAAATAAACAGCAATGGAGTTTGAAAACAAAATATGGGTGTGTGGTTGGAGAATGTCTTTGTGTGTGTGTGTGTGGGGGGTGGGGGGGGGGGGGGATTTTCTTGTAGAACAAAGGGGGGCCTAGCAAAAAAAGGTATGGTAACCACTGCCATAAGGGTTAAGACACAAAAGTCCTTCACAGCTTTAATGAGCAACAAACACAAACACACAAGATTTTAAAGAATGTGATGAACTGAGCATGCGGTATATTTAATCTGCCTCACCCTCTTCATCAGCATTTTTTGAGGAAAAAGACATGCTGTGGTAAAGTCTTTTATTTTAGTACCCTGACCTGTTTTGCTGTCACTGATGGTGGGCTCCACGAAGGGAGACACGATATTAACCTTTCTCTGGGATACTGAGATACTACAGAGTCTGTAAAATTCAGACTACCAGAATTGTGTGGTGCACCCAATTTACAGCTTGATCTTTAACTATAAAAAAATAATTCACATAAACCATGTCTGCACGAACAGATATGCGTGGTGCAACAGCGCCACCTGATGTATATTATTATTATTCTATTTGTTCTGCACGAATTTGCACAGCTCCCTAGTGCTAAGAGTAACTCATGAAAACAGTCTAAATCCTTCCATAGAAATGTTATTAATACCTTTTATTTGATTATGCATTGTTCAAGTTTAATTCTGTTATTTTATGCACACTGTGATTTTGGCTTTTAATTGCTTGTAAGTGCCTTAAAAGGTGCCTATAAATAAAATGTATACTTGTTATTATTATTATTACACTGTAATCCCTAACAGTTGTCCTAGCTCATAACTAATAAGCTCATAACACTCAAATGTCGTTTTGTAGTTGAGCAAACTATAAAGTATTGAGCTCTGTTGGCTTTTATGCAGCTTTAATTGAATAGGGCTCAATATTTTTTAGCTAATTTTTTTGGAACGCTCAGAAAGTTTAAGAAGCATATATTAGTGACGTTCTGGTGGGTGGAGTCTTGTCGCTCCCTCAGGAAAGCTGAGTCAGCCATCTTGAATTTACCTTGATGCAGGGAAGATTTGGCCAGCCCTGTGGATTAAGAGTCCCCAACTTCAACCCACCACGACCACCACCTTATTTTTTTTCATCAACTGCCCTAAATTTGGTAAGTCTAACGTGTTTTTGTTTTGTTTAAATTTAATTTCGATAAACATTCTTTTTTTATTTTTTACTGGAAATATATTCGTACTTTGTGCACAGTGAATGTTTGTTATAAATGAATTCGAATCCAAGTAATTGTAATTTTTGAAGTTTTCGAATGTGACAAATACGTAATGTTATTTCAAATTAGAATGGTGTAACGTTTTGGCGGTTTTCCGTGGGGGACAACATTTCCCATAATGCATTGTATTCTTGCCCGGGAGGTTGACGGTGGCAGTTCTAGCTCCATGCGTTTGAACTTTCTACTAAAACGTTCTACTGTCCGTTTTTACCGGTTGTCGTATTCGCCGGTAATGCACGTGCGTATTGTGAGTATACTTATTTCAATAATTGTCCGTGTTACACAGTCAGTAGTTTACGCTGTTGAGCTGTGTGTGTGTGTGTGTGTGTGTGCGTGCTAGCATGAAGCGAACAATAATAAACAACATGAGTGTGTTATCATTATGGTAATTAGACACATGTTTGTATTTTTTCGTAGTCTCAAATGTGTGGTTGTGAGATAATCTCGAAATCCTTTTAACAGTTTAGAGGGGTATTCCACTAAGCGAGCTCTACAAGTCAAGGCTTGCGGAAAAATGCATCGCCTGATTCAGCCTAACATTATACACTGGTCGAACTCTGTGCTACGAACGAAGTTCAGCTAAATTGTTCACGCTAATTCGACAAGGCTCAACCAGCCAGACTGAGGCGCCTCCTTGACACCTTTAAGCCAGACCCTATCGATCTTTGATAGATAAATTGAAATGAAATGAAAATAAAGAGCCACGTTCTGCTCCCAGGCTAAGAAAGAATCATTGATGCAGACTGTGCGGATCACAAATACTCCATAACCTGTAAGGCTGGGGTGTCCAAACTTTTTTCACTGAGGGCCACTTACTAGAAATTAGGTAAATAACCTTAACTTTAGTGTATTAAAGATCACAAAATCACTTAAAAGTGGTCGAATATGTTATATTGTTGAATATAATTAAAGACAAAACTGCCTTCATCACAGCTTTCCATAAATGGATCTTTATTGATTCAGTCAGAAAAAGCTTTGGTAGCTTATTTTCAGAACAGCAGCCTCAGATTTCTTCTTAGACAGAAGATTTACAGCACAGAGAAAAAACAATAAAGGGGAAAATAGGACGGGTAAATTTCAAGTTTGATATTTAAGTTATTAAGCTTAGCAACACACCTATCAACATTAGTTTGAAACGGTTAACATTAACAGACTGAACTGGACTTAATAACAGGAGTGCATATAATCTTAGTAAATTATTGTGGTGAGTATCAGCTGCGCTGGGTATGTAAATCGGGCCATCCAGCTGCGGTGCTGATTTGACGTCACACAAATGTCACTTGATCAAGGAGCAGATCTGCATCAGATGAGATCAGCTGACTACGTGTGTGTGTGCTGTGCAAAAAATGTTTTTGAATATTAATAAGTCGTCTTTGTGCACATATTGTTTACAGATATCAGACTGCAAAGAGTACTACAGAGAGTCAACATTTCACCAGTTGTCAGTGGGTGAGTTTTATAATTTGTCCTAATTTAAATAAAAAATAAATACAAAGAAACTAGAGAATTTTGCCCTGAATTATTCAAAATTTTTAGATTTTTTTGGGTTACCCTTCTAGATTGACAAGTTTAGCCCGTTACACAAAAAGTTTGGACACCCCTGATCTGTAACAATGACAATCAGAACATGGCTATCCAACACTTTGTTTTTACTCTGCATTTGTGTAAATACTATTCTAATAGATATTGTATGTTCATCTAGGAACAGCATGATGTAAATACAAGACGGGCCCTCGTCCTTCGTGCACTTCCTGTGTACACCTGCGTGAAGATGCCTCCACGTTATTCAGGACTTGTGATGTAAGTGTACTGGCCTCAGCATCAACCCCTTTGCCTAGCTGTTCAGTCAAACATATGACATCACTCAGAACTCAAGGAGAACCAGGGTGTATATCAGGAAGGAGGTTCAACACAGTCCTCATCTGACTTGTTTTCTCCCATATATCAACTATTGTTGAATAAGATTGCAAGAAGATTGTTACGCATAAACCAGAAAACATGAAAATAGTTGAAAGATTATTAAACAAAAACAAATCCACAGATAAAAACTCTCCCTTTTAAAATTCAAGTGTTCTATTTTTTTGGAGGTGCCATGTTGTGGTCAGAGAAATGTTTGGTAAATAACAAAAACAAATATCTTGGCATATATTTATTATTGAAAACATTTATTTAAACATATGTTTTGAAACCAAACCCAAATTAAGATTATTGTAATGCATCATGATGTATCGCAATATCAAATTAAATCGTTGACATTATAATCCTAAAAGAAACGTGTGACTTATGAAGATTCACACCTCTAATCAGTAGCATGATTTGTGTCCTTGTGGGGCTGAACTCATTCTTGTATAATTTTTGTTTTGCAGTCAGCAGATGGTCCAGACCTCACTGACACTCCTGTGGCTCTGCTGACAGTTGTCACGGATGACACTACTGATTCGGCCCTCTTCAGTCCCGAAAGCATCTGCATTGTCGTTGAGGATGAAATACTTGTGAATGGTCCCACAAATCTGGCTGAGTCATTTCTCCTGCTCTTTGGGTACATCTATGCACTAGACCTACAATACCCAAAGAAACTTGAGCTTACATTCACATTTATCCAGAAGGTTGTGATGTGCCTTGAGGACAACAAACCACTGAAAGGGCGTCTACTGATGCTGAAGAATGATTTGTTCAATGAGTGAATCACTCAGAATGGACTACTTGTTGAGCTGAGTATTGAGGAAGCTTTTTTTTGTTTGTTTTTTTCCTAATCATTTGCCTCTCCTACCTCACATTTAAGATGAATGACTGTTCAGTTCATGCACTATTCATGTTTAATGTTCTGTTGCCTAATACGTAAATGCACTGCCTTGATGTTTGTTCCCTATAAGTACAGCAGTGGAAACAGTACTGTTTTTTTTATGTATTTTTAAAAAAAGAAAGTGAGCTGCAGCTGTCAAGGTACAGTAAGTGTTAAATGCCTCAATGTTCTAATAGCTGCAATTGCTGTTAATACTGAAAATGTTATTGAATTTTAGAATTGAGATGGAGACCCTTGGAGTCTTTTTCTCTTGTTTTATTTATTAAGCACTTTTTTATGAGTGAGCTCTGTTGTTTGTGCCTTTTTAAAAGCACATTGTGTTTAATAAAAAGTTGTTAAATTGTTAGTGTTGTTACTTTCATGTTTTCTAACACTTTTAGCTGATTATAATTTACTGGGCAAACAGTTTAGAATTATTTGTAAGTGTATTTCCCACAGTATTTTAAAAATATTGAAGATTTTAAGTGTTATTTCCCATATTATAAGTGAGAAAATATGAAAAAGTTTGAGTTTATTTCCCACATCGTATGAGTTGCAATATGTAAAATATTTTGAGTGTATTTCCCACCTTAATTAAGTTGAAAAATATTGAACATTTTGAGTTTATTACTCCCTAATTATAAGTTGAGGAATATCAACATTTATGAGTTAACATTGAGGTAATTTAAGGCAACTGCAACTATAATTTTTATTTTAGTTAAACTTAAAACTTTTAAAAACATCACTAAAAAATTGTTGTGTAATCTGTTACACAACAATTTTTGAGTTCTGTGAACTTATTAGGTTTTACAGTGTATAAGTGAAAACTAACAGTGCCACCTGCTGCACATTATCATTACCATTATTTTAAATAAAATCCCATTCTGGTATTCAGTACCAGTATGAAGAGTAGCTCCTCGTGGAAATGAGATTTTCTAAAAAAAAAAAAAAAAAAAAAAAATCCCCTGAAAGTTGGGAGTAAATCCTGGCAAAAAAACCAAACAAAGACAAAAACAAAAAACCCCAAAATATTTCTAAGGTGAAAAACTGGAAAGTGCATACCAGCGCTGTCATGCACTGCCTGATGATACTGGTATCCATGTGCTCATTTGCTTATTCACTTCAGTAAATCTGTGAAATTGGAATAGGAGAGTTTCCCCTTCTTGGTACACATATACCAAAAACTTTGACTCTGGTATGGGGTTTTTTTTGTCTTACTTGTGCACAGGTACTGATAAAATATGATTTTAGTGGTGTGTGGAAACACAAAGCAATGCTTACTGTATCCTTTAATGGGCCAGAATTTACTGTGACTGGTATCATTTTTTACAAGAGATTTTTTATTATCAGTGCATAAAGAGGTTCCATTATAGATTTAACTTGTCTCACCACAGTTAGGTGAATCAAAAAACCCTAGGTCCAGTTAAGTTGGTCAATTTGTAAACAATCATTTTAGCAGTTTTAGGAGAAGAATGAATGATCTGTGGTCCTAAAAGATCCAGAAGCAGATGATAGCAGACCTGATAAATGTACTGTTTAGACATGGTGAAGTTATAGATGTCTAACTAAACTGGAAACATACTTTAGCTCACAAAATGTTTAAAAACACAGACGTGCACAGGTAGTTTATCATTTCCATGCTGATAGTATGCCTTGCATTTATTTACCATTGTGATATTTTTATTGGTATATTTTATCTATTTGATATAAATAAGGGGAAATTCAGCTCTCTGATCGACTGCCTCACTTCTGCCTAGACACTAAATTAAATCATATCAATAAAACAATTCAAAGCAGTTGCATCACAAATGAAGTCATATGATTTTTTTCCAGTGATACAAAGATGTATGTTTACTTTAAAATCTGCTGTTTTGTAATTTGACTAATTTGTGCTCTGCTCTGTGTCCACTTGATGGCGCAGTTTCTGCAGTACCTTGTGAATGTCTTGTGCAACCATAATATATTGAATATTTCTGTAAAGCTTGTCTTGGCTTTTTTCTGAAACCCTTCTAATTTTGTCTTTAGCACAATGGAGTTATGGTTATTTAAAAAGAGCTTGAGAAATGGGCCCGCCATGGTATATACCATGAGGCAGAGGTTTGTAGAAGTTGCCATGTTACCCTAGCATCCTGAATACAGTGGCCGTAATGGCCATTACTGTTCTACCAATTCGTATTTTACATACCGTTAGGTCCATTTATATTTGGAGTGATACATGTTTTTTTTTCTTTTTTTGAAAATATTTTTATTGAAAAAAGAAAACAACAGTACTTGCAGCTACCGAAATACAATTAACCTTTCTTCATTTTCCTAAGTAAATATACTTATATATATATATATATATATATATATATATATATATATATATATATATATATATATATATATATATATATATATATATATATATAAGTATATAAGTATATAAAAACCAACTAAAAAAGAACAAAAAACGCATTCTAAAACAAAGACCCCCCCCCCAGATCAACACAACCATCAAACATGTTAGAGGAATATAACAGTAACAGAAGTGCATTTAAACAGGCAATTCCTCTAGACTACCAAAATAAGAGATAAAGGGTTGCCACTTGTGAAAAAATTTGGCTGTGCAACCTCTCAACATATATTTACTTTTTTCAAGTTTAAAAAAAAAACATGACATCTTTAAGCCACCGGGAAATAGTAGGATACTTAACAGACTTCCAATGCAACAATATTAGACGTCTCGCTAATAGGGATGTGAAGGCTATAATATCCTTTTGTGTGGAATCAAGTGTAAGTGAGCGAACAGGAATCCCAAATACAGCAATCAGAGGACAAGGATGAAGAGTTACCCCAAGAACAGTTGACATAATAGCAAAATACCCTGTCCAGAAACCTTGTAGCTCAGGACACAGAAAAAACATGTGGCTAAGGTGACAAGGAGAACGATGGCATTTATCACATTTATTTTCCACTTCTGGATACAATTCAGGAAGTCTAGACTTAGAGAAATGCACCCTGTGTATGACCTTAAATTGAATAAGTCCAAGACGAGCACAGGAGGTGGAAGATCGTATCCTCGCTATAGCCTGTTCCCAAGACTCCTCATGTATTCGAATTCCTAGTTCCCTTTCCCATGTACACTTAAGCTTAACATTAGAGTGGTTACTAAAAGATAGAATAGCATCATAGAGTTTCGAAATGGTTCCTCTGTGATGAGGAATAAATGATAACGTAGTTTCCCACTGCTGTTCTGGAGGTAAAGAGGGTAAATTTGGGAAACACTTGGCAACAAAATGTCGAATTTGAAAATAGCGAAACAAATGGGTAATAGCGAGATTATAACGAGAAGACAAATTGGGAAAACTATCGAAAACTCCATCCACATATACAAGTTTTGTTTTTTTACCTGTTCATTGAAACATATCCTAATTATAGTTATTTTTGTAGCTTCACACATGAGGAATATAGTCACTTCCTTTTTATTGAACCTTGTGTCACACGTTACAGGCACAGCTTTGTACAGCTACTCTTCTTCTGTAAAACTCAACTTGAAAGTGTTACTCATTTGTTTTATGGCTGTTCACATAGTGCTACATTTTGGAGAGAGCTTGAAAATTATATACTGTGCAAAACAACATACGAAATCAAAATTGAAGGGAAGAACATTATCACTTATTTTGAAACTAAAGGAAAAAAAAGTGCCATTGTCAATCTTTATATCTTATTAGGGAAATTCCATATACATAAATGTAAATTTCAAAACTCAACCCCATCATTTAATTTGTTTTTGATTGAAATTGAATATTACTTAAACTCTCTTAAATTAACTTCCAATAAAAAAAGTTTATCATTGATTGAAATTCATTCAGAAATGTTTAACGAATGAGCTGTCACAACTTTCAAGTACAAAGTTGTTATGAAGTCTGTCACATTCCCCCTTTTCCCCCCCCTTTATTTATTTATCCTTCTTATTTCATTGTACTGTATATTGTTACTCTTATTTGCCCTGTATGTCTACTGTACAAACTGAACTGGAATGACTGACTGTTCGTTTTATAATTTCAAATAAAGTTTGGAAAAAAAAATGTTTGAAAAAAAAAACAAAAACAACAAACCATCTACTCTTCTTCTACAGTCTTACATGATGTTACATGATGTTCCCTTCTAGCACAGCCTCAATACTCCCTCTGCTGGCATCACTGGTACTGCAACACAAAATGTCCTATGTCAACAATAGGGCTGGGTATCGTCACTGATTTCTAGAATCGATTCAATTCCGATTCACAAGGTCCCGAATCGATTCGATCCACGATTCGATTTAATTCGATTCGATTCAATTTAAATCTGGGAAATTTTGACAGTCAGCAGATGCTTTTGTGTCAAAGTAGCTGAAGATAAAACACAGAAAAACATGAAGGTGATTTTCCTGGCCTGGGATTTTGTAAAAATATTCTGCAGTACATCAAAAACGAAAGAAAACCATTAATCAACATATGAACATCACCTCTGACGTTACAGCGGTTTTATTAGAGACACGGCTAAGCGTTTTGCATTTTGAATAATTTTAAAAAGTTTAAATTTGTTCAGTATTGAACAGCAGAAATGAGGTTTTCTTTTCGGAAGAATGTAAAAGGGAAAAAACAGCGGCCGACAGCCTGTAAGCAACAGTAGACTTGTGCGTAACAAGCAAGCGAATAATGAAGAAAGGGAAACTGTTCTTGAAGTACAGAGAGAGAGAGAGAGAGAGAGAGCTGTGCATCGCGGTGGAAGCAAAACAGTAAAAGTCTGAGTGAATTCATGACGATGTTTATGTGAGGCATTTGGATCTTCTTTTGCTGCTGGTTCGGTCAATATTGTTTGGAGAGAGATCAAACTAACAGCTTTAGAATCGGCTCATAAAGGGCGTGAACACAAAGCGCGGACCCGCCGACAGATCAGAATCAGCGAGCTGTCGGCTTTCAGCCCCGACCGTGAGAAAGGTGACATCTAACTGATTCTGATCCGCGGGTCGCGCTGTGTGTTTAAGTCTATGTGCAGAATCCGTGTTCCTGCTCTCATTTACTGTCTTAACTGTTTGGTGGTTCTTGAAATTTTGTGAGATGTCACCTGAGATTCTGGCATTTTGGGCAAAATAAATTTATATTAAAAAATCGATTCAGGATTTTAATGAATCGATTTTAATCCATGAATCGATTATAAAAACCCACCCCTAGTCAACAACCAACCTTCTCTTTGTGCGTCTCCTAGGGTGATCATATTTTGATTTCCAAAAAAGAGGACAATTGGCTCAGACATCAACAACTTTAAAAATACTGTTTGTTTGAAGAAAATTTTAACATATTTAAACCTTGCAGTTAATGAATGGTGAAATAAAAAAATGTCATATAGGCTTTTAGTCAAAAAGTGAAAAAAAAACAAACAATCTTAAAAACCTCTGGAATTAAATAATGGTACAGAAACAAGGCCTCATCCGTATAAGAAAAATTACCAGTACCGGGAAGTTACGAGGGTAATTTCTTTTGCAGTTTGCCTGAGAAATAGTTCGTCCAGAAAAATAACGTGAACTTAAGTTGACGGTACCTGCAATAAACAACTGTCATATATATAAAACACCCAGCACGCCCCTGCGGGCGGTTTTATCCTTCAAGCTCGGGTCCTCTACCAGAGGCCTGGGAGCTTGAGGGTCCTGCGCAGTATCTTAGCTGTTCCCAGGACTGCGCTCTTCTGGACAGAGATCTCCGATGTTGTTCCCGGGATCTGCTGGAGCCACTCGCCTAGCTTGGGAGTCACCGCGCCTAGTGCTCCGATTACCACGGGGACCACTGTTACCTTCACCCTCCACATCCTCTCGAGCTCTTCTCTGAGCCCTTGGTATTTCTCCAGCTTCTCGTGTTCCTTCTTCCTGATATTGCTGTCATTCGGAACCGCTACATCGATCACTACGGCCGTCTTCTTCTGTTTGTCTACCACCACTATGTCCGGTTGGTTAGCCACCACCATTTTGTCCGTCTGTATCTGGAAGTCCCACAGGATCTTAGCTCGGTCATTCTCCACCACCCTTGGGGGCATCTCCCATTTTGACCTCGGGACTTCCAGGTTATACTCGGCACAGATGTTCCTGTACACTATGCCGGCCACTTGGTTATGGCGTTCCATGTATGCCTTGCCTGCTAGCATCTTGCACCCTGCTGTTATGTGCTGGATTGTCTCTGGGGCATCTTTACACAGCCTGCACCTGGGGTCTTGCCTGGTGTGATAGACCCCAGCCTCTATGGATCTTGTGCTCAGAGCTTGTTCTTGTGCTGCCATGATTAGTGCCTCTGTGCTGTCTTTCAGTCCAGCTTTGTCCAGCCACTGGTAGGATTTCTGGATATCAGCCACCTCCTCTATCTGCCGGTGGTACATACCGTGCAGGGGCCTGTCCTTCCATGATGGTTCCTCGTCTCCCTCCTCTTTCTTGGGTTTCTGCTGCCTGAGGTATTCACTGAGCACTCGGTTAGTTGGGGCCATCTTCCCAATGTATTCTTGGATGTTCGTTGTCTCATCCTGGACTGTGGTGCCGACACTCACCAGTCCCCGGCCCCCTTCCTTCCGCTTAGCGTACAGCCTCAGGGTGCTGGACTTGGGGTGAAACCCTCCATGCATGGTAAGGAGCTTTCTTGTCTTTATGTCAGTGGCTTCTATCTCCTCCTTTGGCCAGCCTATTACCCCCAGCAGGGTACCTGATCACAGGCAGGGCGTACGTGTTGATGGCCCCGGATCTAATATATATATATATATATATATATATATATATATATATATATATATATATATATATATATATATATATATATATATACACCACATAATCTGATAGTTTCTTTGCTAAGTGTCTGAGTGCAACAACAAGTGAGTTCACTTTAAAAAAGGTTTCACCTACAACAACTAACAATCAGCAACTAACTTCCAGAAGTTTGCACTGCTGAATCCCACAAAAAGACAAATGGGCCTAAAAATAAAGCTAATTATTTATTTACATCTCTGTACCTCTTTATTTTACTAGCTGCTGTTTTGAAACAATTTATATAAAAACCTATTTTGTCAGACATTTATTCCTTGTTGGCTTCATCATTGCCTTCATCTTAGCCTTTTCCCTCTTTGCCAATGATGTTACTAACTCATTTGGCACAGCCGTGGACTCACTTTGCGTCAGGCATGTATTCTAGCAACGGTGTTTGAGACCCTGGGGTCTGTGCTTCTTGGGGCCAAAGTGAGCGATTGAGTGGACATGTACAACGGCTCTGAGCACTGATGGCTTGATATTTCAGCTCAATGTTTGGTGAGTATCTGCAGCGTATCTTTGAATTTGAACTTTACATTTGAACTTCAACCCTTTAGACAGAGCATTGAATGCAGAAAATGTTAAAATGCCTTGCAGTAGTGTTAGATTTTGGTGGCTGTTGAACATGTGTAGAACACATTGAACACAACAGGATGCATTAGCACAGGGGTTCCTAAACTTTTTTTGCTAGGCCCCCCTTTGCCTTACAAGATAAATTCTGTCAGGGAGACCTACCTTGGCACTTGTGCAGGTGAAGCCAAAGGGAAGCTATGCTCCATCACATTTTCTAGTATTTGGCTTGGAAGGAAGTTGTTTGGAAACATATTTGGCAATGCTTCATCTTCTGCTTTGTGCAGTGTTGGGAAGGTTACTTTCAAAATGTATTCCACTACAGATTACATAATACATGCCCCAAAATGTATTTTGTAATGTTTTCCATTACATTACGCAATGAGAGTAACGTATTCTGAATACTTTGAATTACTTAATATATTATCAAGCTTTTTAGAACTACATAACAAGGAAATTACATCATTCACTTAGATTACTGATTGGCAGCGCTAACTCGAAATTTCGAGTTATTAACTCAAAATTTTGAGAAAAGTAAGTCAACATTTTAGAACTACTAATAAGTCAAAATTTCGAGAAAGACAGCTCGAAATTTCGAGTTATGGATACTTTTTTTTTTTTAGTGGCGGAAACGGGCTTCCATACTTAACAGTTTGTTTGTATTTTAGGCCACTTAGAAATCATTCAAAATATCTAACTGAAAGGATGAACCATTTCTGTGTCTGTAGATAACAGACAACATAGCAAACAAAAGCAAAGAAAGAATAAAAGTGGTTGTATCAAATATTGACTTTCAAGCTCGTTAGAATTTAACTTTTTTCCCTTTCTATATTGTATTTTCATGTATGACTGCACATTATTTTTAATTTCTTTCACCTATTCAATTTTTTTCCTAGCATAATATAAAGAAATGATGGGTGTCTTAAGACTTTTGCAAATTAATGTGTACATTTATTAAAAGTTAATGACGAGGAGTACGTTCCTCGATTTATCTGACTCCCCTGTTTGAAGTTAAAATGACTTTACTCCTCACTTGAAGCATCTCCAGGACCTCCATGTGGCCACGGACCATACTTTAGCAATCAAGTATCACCGCTCCGATAGCGTTTTGCGCGTAATTTATGGTCATGGTTAGAGTCACCACTCTTACTACGACTTTTGTGCCGCTGGAGGGCGACTTGACTTCCTCTTCTTCAGACGCTCCATGGCACGAAGTACCAGCATTCCCCTTTCTATTATGCATGATTTTTACTTTCCGTAAACACTTATCCTGGACTCCAGCTGCAGTTTACCTTCTCTTCACCTTTAACCCAGATCATCGCTTAAGCGCTGCAACTGAGGTGGATGGGCTTTAGTAGACACACGAAGCTGGACAACCAGACATGCTGGTGATTAAACGACTCAAAATCAAACGGAGTGTGGCCCTGTCCAATAAGAAGTGACATTAAGCAAGAAACATCCAATCACAGGGCGTATAGCGAATTGTGGGCGGGCTTAAAAAGCGCGTGCATAAGGTAGAGAGTAGGAAGAGGAGGTCAGATGTATTGAGTGAAAACGTGAGGCTGTTTCAGGACAGATAGCTACAATATAACAGTTCAGTTTACAGTGGAGTTATTAGATATTATATTCAGAGGCAGGAGCGGGGGGGTTTCTGTGCATTTTAGTTTGTGCTGGTAACTTCCGCTAATTTAGAAGCTAGTGAAGAGAGATAAGGTTAGCTAAGGCTAACGTTACATGTCGCGTGTTTGCAGACAACTCCGCAGCTAGTGGCACTACTAGAGTAAGTTATGAATTTTTCTTTCTATAGTTGTGCATCATTATCTGCGTAGGTAGAGAGGGAATGCGCGGTGGTAGCTCGCAGCGCATTAGCTTTGGAAACAAAGTTTGCTAGCTAACCCTTGCTGCTGCACTCTGCTACTTCTGGAATTCACGTTGTCTTTGTGAACTTGTGTCACGGACACAGCTGTCATGTTTCACTCGGTGCCCCGCCGTCCGATCTGTGAGATCGGTATAAATACAGTGAGGCTTCAGAGCAGCTGGTCATTTCGACGCACTGTCGAGGAGGGAAGGGGAAAGCTTGAGAGGCTCCCGTTGCTAGGCAGGAACGTGGGCCTGCTGCTGTCCTGGCTGCAGAGGGCAGGTGTGGGTGCTAGCGACTCCGCGGCCTCTGGTCCCAAGAGGAAGGGTTTGCTGTCCATATTTGCGGACCATTGCGGCTTTGTGACCGGCCAGAGACTCCGGCGTGCATGCCAGGTTGGAGAGCTTTACTCCAACCTGTACTCGGAGCGCACCAAGTGGACCCTGGTTGGCAACATATGGCGCAGATTACAGAGCAAGCACGCCCCTACTGGGAAATTTGTGGCTGCCCTGGCTGGTGTCTTCATGTGGGAGAATGAGAAAATCCAAGATGAGGAAATTCAGAGGTGGGACAACATTTTATAAAGGCATATATTTTTGCAAAAAAAAAAGGAATAGATGTAAACATGCCTCTTACTCTGTTGACACTCTCAACAAAGCAGCATTGATATTCCTGTCTTGATTCAAAATTTGAGTAAACAGTGCAGTTAAATTTGTTCTTACATTTGTATGTACAGTTAAGCATTTCATTATGACCTGAATATAACCTGTAAGTAATCTAAGCTTGTTATTTGCATCTTTGTGAAGGTGTGGACTGGAGCTGCAGGCGCTGGAGGCAGCAAAACGACTAAGTGTGTCTTCGGAGACTGCAACTGGGCAACAGGAATCTGGCTGGGAAATTGTGGTGGAAAAGAAGGACTTCAGAGTGTGGAAGCGACCTATTCCCAACAGTCACCTCTACGAATATCGAGGTCAGCTAGTCACACACGTTTAACAGTGTCTCACATATTTGTCCAGTTTTGTCATAGAGGGAGAAATATTTGTAGCTCTAAAGGATTCTGCAGATTTTTCTTGCATTTTAAGCAGTTAATTGAAGGTACTTTGAGCTGGTCTGATTTGTTATCTTTTATTTGCAGTATTGGGCTCTTATGATGATGTCACACCAAGACAATTCTTCAATGTACAGGTATATTTAAGTTCAGTCTAATTATGTGCAATTTTGACTACCTCAAAAGTTTAAGTCGTTGAGGAAACTGCGTGAAGCTGATCACCTATTCTATTTCAGTGCTGACATACATGAGGAAATGATTAGGACGTACGATTAGGCTACACTCCTAATCCATTATTGGGGATTTAGGTGTGCAGCAATCTCTTTACTCTTGAAGTCTGACCTTCTGAACCACTGTTTACTCAGACAACCTTTTAAAATCGACACATCAAGTTGGGTTATAGATTAATATTAATTGGAGTGGGTTTTTCGGGGTTATGGGATTTTATTTTTTTGGAATCGCATTACACATCACAGGAATGCTTTAACAGCAATAACACTCTGCCTTTCCCTTCCCCCCAGTTGGACATAGAGTACAGGAAGAAGTGGGATTCTCTCGTTATCAAGCTTGAAGTGGTGGACCGACATGCCAATACTGGCTCTGAAGTTGTGCATTGGGCTACACACTTTCCTGTGAGTTTGTAGATTGCTATTTGTTCAGCCTACCCTGCATTCACCCGTGACACTTTTTTTGTTATCAGTCAAAGTATGAATAACCTTCATTTACCTTTTGATCAAGAGCAACTGCCAACCAAGTAAGGTTAGGTTGCATTTCGCACACTCAGTTGTTATTTGATCTTGTTTGATGTCCTTCACAGTATCCCATGTATTCGAGGGACTATGTATATGTGCGCCGCTATGATGTTGATTTCAACAACAACCTGATGATCTTGGTCTCCAGGTCAGACTTAAAGAGATGTTTGTTAATTTGTTTATTTTGGGGTGTATTTATATAATCAGACTAAATGCTGTATCTTATCTTGTGCATTGATAATCTGGCTGTGCAGAGCCGTACAGCATCCCAGAGTACCAGAGACACAGGAATATGTGAGAGTTCATTCATACCAGTCAAAGATGGTCATTCGCCCACACAAGTCCTTTGATGAGGTTAGTGATGAATGTCATGCTGCACAGATTATTTAATTTTAAACAACTGTGTCCTTTTTTTGAAGTTGCTCAGCATAGTTTTTCTTATCTCCTCACAGAATGGATTTGATTATCTGCTGACCTACAGTGATGACCCTCAGACCGTCTTCCCCCGCTATTGTGTGAGCTGGATGGTGTCGAGCGGTGAGTACTGAAAAAGTCATACGCTAATCACGTAAGGATTAACTGAAATTTATTCAAAAAAGAATATTTCAAAATGACTAATGTTGATCAAAGAGCTGTACAAAGCACAAAACAGAAAGAGGATAAAGGAATGGAATAAAGGAAACTGACTCAAATTCCAGTGAATAAATATAAGTTTTCAGTCTAGTTTTAAAAGTCTCAGTGGAAGGAGCAGACGGGGTGGGGGATGCTCTAACAAGTTTGGAGGCAAACACGGTTTAAAACAATATTTAAAAAGTTGACTACACTGTGGCAGTGCAATTTGTCATGATGTTGTTAATCAACACCATAACTAACGGACATAAGGCAAGATTTTGACCATATTTTACATCATATTTAACCACATGTATTCATATTTAATTGAATAATATATATGAATAATACTACATTTTGTAGAAGTCTGGACAGAAATGTAGCAATCTAAAATGTAAAATTTAGTTTTCAGAGAGAGTGTTCCATCATGTTATGCCTTTTCCAGCCTGATTTTGAGAATGTTCTCCCTCTTAAAACCTGTCTAGGTATGCCCGAATTTCTGGATAAACTGCACACTGCTGCCCTGCGGGCCAAAAACTTAGAAGTGGGAATTCAAGACTACACGAGTGTCATTAAATCCAGTGACACAAACAGGCCGTCAAGCCAGGAGCGCCTCACTGGAGAAAATGCCCATACAGGTGGTTCTGGACAGATCTACGCTTGAGATGGAGATTTCGTAGAGAGCAGAGGTTTTCTTGGTGTGTTTTCACTTGCACTCAAGTCAGGAACAATAACCCTCCAACCCCAAACTTAGGGGTAGATTAGAAGAACTGAAAATGAAAGGTGCGATCTAAAATAGCGGCACGTGTCCATCCATAGACATGTTTATGCTGTTTATAGAGGAGATGTCACAAGAACGATGGACTACATTAGTGACGGCATTGTTGTCACTGGAGAAAGTGTTGCAATGCAAGTTGTCGTTCAGACTGCTGGTTTTGGCATTTTTCTTCTTCAGTCAGTCAATGCCACCTGATGTTTTCCTGCAATTATACAATTGAGCCAAATTTCCTAACCATAGACATGTTTTTGCCAAACACACAGTTTTACTCATTTTAGTATTTAATGGCTTGTCTTATGTTTTTAGACAAAGCTTGACTTTAAACTCTATTCAAACCGCCAGCTTGCTCACTACTGTATTAGCGTCTTTAGTGTGATTTCAACAAGTTGTGGCGGAAATGAGTATGACATAGAACTGCAACTACACCTGCCTTGTTTTTACTAAGAAGTTAACGCTTGGTCAAATTATGGATTAAGAGAAGAACTGAGGCCCCCTGCTGGGAATTTAAAGCAAGTGATTTTGATTTGTTTGAAGCATGACAGATGACAAGTTAAATTATGAGTTTGGCCAAAAAATGATACAATTACTGAATTTAAAAATAAAGCTTTTTGTTTGCTATCGACATTAGTTTACTATCCACCCTGTTGAGGTATCAGACGGTCCGTCTCACTGTGTTCCTGCAAGTGTTTAAAGCATCCAGCCTTCTGAAGATGAACCAGTCCTTCAGCATTAGGGGCATAGTGTCTTATAACAACCATATAAATCCTCAGATACAGTGGTGTAAAGTTTTAGGTATTTGTGCCACATCCCAAGCCATTTGCATTTAATGTGATAGTTTTTTTTTTTTGGTTTTTTTTGTGTTTTTAAGAGGTGGTCCAATTTCAGTTCAGAATTTATTTTGTTACTGTTGGGTTCATCAACACAGTTTGCACTCCTGGAGGTCTGGATATTTCTGTGTTGCTGTAGATCTTGTATACTCAAAAAGTCACATCTGGAGGACTGGATTTTTATTTTGTTTTTGTTTTTTTGTCAATGGGTGCAATGAGATTCACGTCTTTCTCCTAAATTTTGATGCTACCGTTTTGTTCTCGTGTGTCCTACTGAAACTCCTTTGAATTCATCTTTCCATGTCACCCTTGCATGCAGGGGGTGCTATGAATGTACAAATAGCAGCACATGCCACAGAATATATAACATCGCCTAACACAGTTCACTGTTTACAGACTGGCACAAGAATCGTGAAATAATGTTGTAAAAAAACCCTAACATCTTGTAGCGCAAGCTTGTGCTGCGAGATGTGATTCACTCAAATGGTACATTTGAGTGAATTGGCTAATTCTATATGGTGGTTTCCACTTGTGTGAGGGAGGTCCCATGTGTGGATACGCGTATGCTCCCAGTGTATCAAAAGTGTGTGTAATTATATTCTGTTGTGAAGTGTTTTCCTGCTGTTTGTGTTTTTAACAATGGCAGTGTAAGATGAGATACTCTTCATGGGTTGACTGTGCAAATTGACTCTCATTATAACCCAATTAAACAGTATTAGTGTGTGTGTGTGACATTTGAATGATCTGATAACTGAAGACACCTCTGTGCCACCTGCAGTATTTAAAACCAGTTTTCACATCTTATTTTTGTTTTGCAGGTAACTTTTTTTCTCTCTCTCCATTGTTAAACTTTTAGGAAAAGAAAGAGGGGGAAAGTGTGGCTTATGAACAGGTGCACTTGTAATCCACGTGATTTAAAATTAATTTCTGAAATGGAAGAAACATTAATCTGATGAAATAAACAGTCCTTTATGTGTATCATTGTGGGTTCAACTTTTGATGCAGAAAGCATTTGGCTTTGACTTGTGCTGCTCGGGGCCATGATTGATTAGCATAGTGTTTGTACTGAAGGGCCACCATCGTCCAGTCTAATGGGATAATCTGTAAATCCAATAGGCTGTCTGGTCAGACGGTCTGTGACACTCTGCACATATAAGCTTTACTGCACACACACTGTTTAATTTGTCTGCTCTGGATAACACTCACTGCTATATCTATGCTGACTATTGATTCTTTGCAGATAATCAGCACAGTGTACTACTTTACCATCAAATATTTATACGTGTTAAAATAGCTGCATGTCGTTTATAAAAGATATCTGCCAGTTTTGTCTTAAGTGCTTGACTTGAAGTTACCTCCACATCTTTTTAGGTTCATGAAGGTTCATTTAGGTTCATCGCCTCTGTCAGTGCGCCCCAGGGTGGCTGTGGCTACAATGTAGCTTGCCATCACCAGTGTGTGAATGGGTGGATGACTGGATATGTAAAGCGCTTTGGGGTCCTTAGGGACTAGTAAGGCGCTATATAAATACAGGCCATTTACCATTTACCATTCATGAAGACCTTTTACCTCTCATCCAAGAAGCTTCTTCAGTACTAAAACTGATGAGTCCCAGGTGCAATTAATGAGCACTTAAATCTGATAGGTTTATGTATAATAGTATTGAATGAGTTCATGTGGCTGAAGTTTGAAGG
This sequence comes from Diplotaxodon limnothrissa, assembly GCF_057381915.1. Taxonomy (NCBI): domain Eukaryota; kingdom Metazoa; phylum Chordata; class Actinopteri; order Cichliformes; family Cichlidae; genus Diplotaxodon; species Diplotaxodon limnothrissa. The sequence continues at coordinate 45,133,719 of NC_140602.1, read as the reverse complement.
TGATAATTGGACAATGTGACGTAGCATTTTCCAATTGATATCTTGGGTCCATCCGTTAAAAGTCCCAGTGACCTTAACCTAAAAGTCAGTGGTTTCTTAGATAATTTCTGAAAATTACCAATGATTTCCAAATTTAAACCATAGCTGCATTTGGGATGCTTTTTTTTCCCAAATATATATTTGTGATGTGTTCATGGTGCAGATGTAAATAAAAGGTGCAGTCGCTGTACGGAAGAAGAGAGGAGTCAACTTAAACAGAGTAGTCTTTTTTTCAAGTGGCAGGAAATTTGAAATGCAACTTTTCAAAGTTGCTTACTAAATAACAGCAAACATAGTTTCTGCACAGTTTGTCGCAAAAAAGTTCTCTGCTAGCTAATGTCCAGTTGCTGTATTTCTCAGGGAGAGAGACCTTAGTGGGCACAACAGATGTTTTTGCAAAACATCTTGCAACCTTTAATTCGACTGACTTAATCCACAGAAAGCAGCAGCACAGGTCAGCTGCTGCTTTTATAGGTGACTGATCAGTCTACTCAGAGAAAGATCTACTGGCACTCCAAATAAGCTATTATGTCACTTATTAAGTAATTCTGCTCCCCACATTGCACTATAGCAGTCTGATTTGACAGGTAGAGGTCAAACAATCTTTAACCCTTTGTAGGGGCAGATCCCAACAACAGTTGCCTCAATGTCCTTTATAGTTTAGATTAAAGACCCTACAATAATAGGGAGAACACTCCAACAATCAGAGGACCCCTTATGAATAAAGACTTTGCAACAGTGGAAAGGAAAAATAACCACCTTTTTTCAACAGGAAGTAATCTCCAGTAGCGCCAGAATCGTGGAGGGGCAGCCGTCTGCCGTGACCACTTATGAATGCAATGAGGGGAGGGAAAAGAGGCGAAAGAGGGACACACAAAGAAGGATTACAGAGGTTGAAACACTTGGGATCTCTGGATTGCATTATAGGTGGCTGATTGCTGGCGTTGCAGGACACCAGTTCTCTTCAGTGATGATCTTTCACTTTGGCTGTTGATGTCCTTTACTCCTTTCTCAAACCATCTGTCTTTGGGAACATTCGGATTCTCACAAGAGCGTCCCCTCTCCTTTAAGTGCAGACGTACCACTGGCTCTTATTCTGATGAGGTGTTTCTTCTTTGCATCTCTGGGGTGGATGTTTGGTCTTTTATATGTACAAGAACTCCTCATTGTATTGCACACCGGACATTGTGTAGTCTTTACTTTAAGTTGGCAAACAACCCTCAGGACTACCTCCAAGATGACAGCTTCCCAGGGTTAAATACCAGGTACATGCGATTAGCTGAACCCGCCACTTGAAAGAAACGTGAAACATCCTCGCAGACCAGAAAGAAGCCTAGCCGCCTTCAACACAAGCACTGAAGACTGAGGACCTGCAAACACAAATCTGCCCGTTTAAATTCATAGATAGAGATCTGAAGATTGAATAGCTCAAGCTAAGAGTAGTTTCACATGGGAATGGGAATAGTTGTTCTCATTTAAAGAATCAGAATCAGAATCAGAAACTTTATTGTCATTGTCATGAGAACAACGAAATTAAGAATGGTCCCCGATCATTGCATCATCCCTAGCAATATCAAAATATAAATAAAACAATAAAATTCAATAAATAAAATAGATAGAATACTTAAAATACTAATAAGATATAACAGTAAAACATTCACATACATTCCCACACACATGCTTCAGACCGTGCATAGATTAACACAAGAGTGGCGTGATGGACATTTTTTTGTAGTATTCAGATGTGTTATTGCAGTTGGATAACAGCTGTGTTTGAGTCTATTAGTCCTTGCTCTGATTGCCCTGTACCGTCTGCCTGAGGGCAACAGTTCGAACAGGGAGTGGCCAGGATGTGAGGTGTCTTTTATGATGTTTTGGGCCTTTTTAAAACAGTGGGCGTTGTGTAGAACTTCCAGTGTGGGGAGAGGGCAGCCAGTGATCTTTTGGGCGGTGTTAATGATCCCTTGGAGTGCTTTCCTCTGAGCCCCTGTGCAGCTAGTGTACCAGATGCATATGCAGTAAGTTAGAACACTCTCAATGGTGGCTCTGTAGAAGGACACCAGCAGTCTCTGTGTGATGTTATTCCTCCTGAGAATTCTCAGGAAGTACAGTCTCTGTTGGGCCTTTTTCAGCAGCTCGGAGGTGTTCACACTCCAGGAAAGGTTCTCCTCTATATTGACTCCCAGGAAGCGGAAGCTTGCCACCCTTTCTACACAGTCCCCATTTATGAATAGTGGTTGGATCTCTGCCTTTTTCCTTCTGAAGTCTATTATGAGTTCTTTGGTTTTTGAAGTGTTGAGGAGGAGGTTATTGGCCTTACACCATGACGTCAGCTGCTCCACCTCGTCTCTGTACGTAGACTCGTCTCCCTTGGAAATGAGCCCCACCACTGTGGTGTCATCTGCAAATTTCACAAAGATGTTGCTGTGGTGGCGAGGAGTGCAGTCGTGTGTGTAAAGAGAGTAGAGCAGTGGACTGAGCACACAGCCCTGGGGTGAGCCAGTGCTGAGACTCAGGGCTGAGGATGTGTGATGGCCAACTCTGACTCTCTGTCTACGGCCCGAGAGGAAGCTATTGATCCACATGCAGGTGCTGTATGGAAGCCCCAGGTCTTGTAGCTTGGCCACCAGTTTGTGTGGAAGGATGGTGTTAAAAGCTGAGCAGTAATCCACGAAGAGCATCCGCACATAGCTACCATGCTCTTCCAGGTGAGTTAATGCAGCATGGAGTGCTGTGGCTACAGCGTCTTCCGTGGATCGGTTTGCTCTGTAGGCAAACTGGTGTGGATCCAGGCTGCGGGGCAGGGCTGCTGTGATGTGTCTGCGGACCAGCTTCTCAAAGCATTTCATTACCACTGGGGTGAGTGCCACCGGTCTGTAGTCATTCAGGCCGGTGATGTGGGGCTTCTTAGGCAAGGGGACTATGGTGGAGGACTTCAGGCAGAGTGGGACAGTCGCCTGTGCGAGGGATTTGTTGAAAATCCTGGTGAAGATCCCAGCCAGCTGTCCTGCACAACAATATTCTTGTCAAGTCTAGTTTGAAAAATAAAAACTGTCTGCTGTGATGTGTGTATCTAGTGAATTAACCTTACTGAACCTGCTTATCCAGTCCTAACTAGTTTTAGTTTGAGAGGTTTATCGAATATTATACCTTAAAGTGTTTTTTATGCTTCACAGCAGAATTTAGGGCTACGTAATCATTGTTTTGAACGGCAGATGGTGAGGTCTTATTATTTTTCACTTTGCACTGCCATGCTGACTGCAGACTGTAGTGTTTATGAGGTCGCCTGACAGACGTCCAAAGCTGCTTGTTGACTGTGGCTGTCTTTGTGTCGATATTTCATGTTCTTCTGCTGCCTCCATCAGTTTTCTCAGAGCATGTTCATTCTTTATTCTGAAGTTGTCGTGACTGTGAGTGCGTATGTTTCTGTGTCCCTGTGCATTTGTTAACTCTATTATAGACTGACCACGTACCCAGAATTTACCCGACCTCTCTCTTAATGGCTTGAGCCCCCTCGCATTGGGTAAGTGGTTAACAAAGTGGATGGATGGATGATTCTGTCACTGCAAACTTTCTCTGTGAGACATTTGAGTAGAATGTATTAGTAACACTTACACAATTACTGTATTTAAAATAGCAGCTACAGCTGAGGAATAACAAATGGCATGGCACCACATCCATAATGAGTTGATTGATTAAAATAAGAGTCGTAAAGAAAGGAGGAGTCTGGTTTTCATATTTCAGATTTATTGGTTTGATGCATTAGTTGGGATTGGACGACACAGACTGAATTTTAAAAGAAATAGCCGACCTCTGCGGAGAAAATGGAGTAATATATTTGATGATCATTTCAAGAACATAAACTCGGGCTGAGACATATTGGCTTGTAAGTTTCAGGCGTTTCTAAGAGTCTCGTCATTTGATTTACAGATCTGTGATGAGTCTGCAGTCCTTACAAACGACACATTGTTTTAATATATGACCTCTACCAGGCTGAAATCACTGGACATGCTCAAAATCACTGAGCACTTATTGTAATTGATCATTTCCACAAACCTCCCATATTTTTTGCTATCCAACTTATAGATAAAAAAAACAAAACACTTTTTTTTATATGAATGCTATGAACCCGATTGCTTGCTTTCACTGTTAAGTTTTCCACTTTATTCAACATAACCAGTAAAAATACACAGAATATTTAGATGGTATTAATGAGCCATAGCCCCACATCTTACTGCATCATGAGATTTTATTAAAATATAAACTAAACACTTGTAATATTATTAAAATTGACCCTGTGGTTATTGATCTTCTTTGTGTTTTTCTACCACACACCACCGCTGTCGTCCAGTCTTATTTACTGCCCTATTTTTTGTGATCATTTCATTTATACATGAATATTTGGAAAAATGCAGAGACATTGAAATAGATATCCAGATAGCTGAGGCAGACAGTGCACACAAGACTCCAAGGTGCTTGGCACAACCATGGACAGAAGATGCACTGCATGGTTAGATCAAGCACAATGGAGTCATGAGCAACGACAAAAAAAAAGTCCAACAGATATTGCACAGATGCAACTCTGCACAAATTGACCAAGCAACGTGCCGTATCGACCAGGTTTTTGTGCAAATGTTAAGTAGCAGGTTTTATTTTTTTCCTGAAAAAAGACACAGCATTGTTAGAATATTTTATGGGTTTTGCTGAAGGACGGTCCTGCAGTCGGAGCTGTCGGCAATGCAAAATTTCAGAAAAATCCAAAAAGTGTGAGAGAAGTGATCTGATCTCATGGGGATGTTTAAAAAAAGAAAGAAAGAAAGAAAGAAAGAAAAGAAATGCTACTGGTTGGTCTACGATCAAAAAAAGATGAAGAGACTTGTAGCTAGGAAGAGCTGCAGAATTAAAAAAAGCGAAAGATTACTCACAGGTCATGGTCACTGCGGGAAAAAAGGGCTACACCCTTCCTGCGCACGAACTGCGTCAAACCCCACCCTCTCGCCCTTCACGCCCAACTCTAACAGAGGAAAAAAGTCACCATTTGATCACTTTTCACTCTTTTAAAACTCAAATCTCAAACATTTTTAAGAAAGGACCTGCAGCAGGCCTGAAAAATGTTGGCTTGATTAAATTTGTTTCCTCATTGGGCATTCCCAAAGTGATCAATGGAAACAGAGTTTGGGTAATTCATCTGTGATCTTATTAGAGTCGCAAGATCTCATAGAGTCCAAGTCCCTGAAATTTTAGTAGTTATTGACTAAAAACAAACCATGCTCCCTGGACACTATTGAATTAAGAATTAGAGGTATAGCTACTTCTCTGTAGTCCATCTGGGGTGCATCTGCCATCTACTAAGAGCAAAGAAAAACCACTCCTAACATTTTAGTCTTAACTATGTTAAGTGTTCCTGTGTTGTGATACCATCAGGCTAAGAGAGCTTCTTTTCCAAAAGGTTTGACAATCTTGTTACCTTCCCTTGTGTCTCTTTCTAGCTCCCTGAGGACATTTTACTACAATGAAAAGGCACGGCACAATAATCAACTTACAGGGCTCAGCAAGTGAAACCACTTTGTGTGATGAAATTACACCATAATGCATGCACCAAACAGGAAAAAAGCTGCCTTTGGAAGTGACCAAATGGCACGAAAATTGGAGTACTTTGGGTGAAGATGGTGGGCGGCGGTGATGAAACAGACTTTTGTTTTTCAGAACAATGAGGATGTTTGAAAGGGATGCAGCGCAGCTGATGGGATGGTTTAATGGGTTTTATGCACAGATGATGATTGTGATACATGATTACGCTTACTTACCTTCTATTTTCCTGTCTTCTTCTGGAAACCAACACGGCTTAAAATACTAAGAGAAGTATTTGAAAAAAGTGCTTTCTGAGCTAAAGCAACAAAACCTAAAGCAACTGTTCTTCAAACCTGACCAGCACAGTATCACTGAAAACAGTTGGTCTCAACCTACTCTGTGTTTAACGGACAACTTTCCAGCTGCTTTCGTTGGAAAGTCTCCTCTACACATTGTCTTTCCAAGAAACTCACCTTTCCATTCGCTAGCCTCAAAGCAAGCGTAAGGCGCAGGTGGTTGAGGGGTGGTGAAGACCGCTGGGTGCTCTGAGCTGTGTCTTGGGGTCTTCCAGCTTGCTCTACTGGAGACAGACTGTCCTGACTGCGTCCTCAGCACCCTTCAAGTCCCCAACTCCTGCCCCTCCTTCAAGCTAGGAGGGGTTGGGGATGTTCTCTTGGGATAGGTGCACTGGCAAGGAGGACTTGGTCAGGCTGGGATTGGATGTAGGTTGGGGAGTCTGAATGGGGGGGCGCCGGTTCCGCATTTCATAAATATTAATACAGAGTCCTCCCTCTCCAAATGGGTAGATTCTTTAATTTTGTTAGAGGGGGAAGTGCTTTATTCACTTAATGGCTTTTATTAGTGCCCAGTGTTCAACTCTTTCATTAGCTAAAGTGCTGCTATAATTTACAGGGTAAAAGGGGGTGGGGAAGAGGCGGTGTCTGGGAAGGGTTGATCCTGCTGCTGCTGCTTCTGCTGGACAGGCAGGCTTCACCTTCAACCACTGCAGCTTTTACTAAAAAGTGGCTTTTGGGCTAAAAGAACTGGAGTCAAAAGATATCAAATACACTCCATGAACCGTTATACTGTCGGTCATGCTGTCTCACTTTCACATCTGTTTTTTTTCCTAAACACATCTGTGCAAATCTAAAGTGTTAAGGATGATCCCGAATTAGACACTGTAACCAATTTATTTTAGAAAAAAGCACAATGTTGATGACACTTCTAACAAATAAGTGGCTTTTTACCTATGAGCAGAGAAAGATTTTGTGGAAACATGCAGTGGATTTCTCTCGCTGGCAAACTGGAATCATTTTTCTTTGCGGTTCCATATCATATTAATTTAGTAAATGAAGATAAAAGCATGCATTTTTTTGCAATACTATATCCAATATATGATAAAATGCCTGCATTTGATGTATACATATTAAATATACTGTAAGGGTCTCCTATTTAGCTTGGCAACATCTTTGCATGGGTTTTGCACACACGCTTGATAATTAAAAAACAAAACATGAGTATCTTTCATGTTTGGACTGCTTGATTTCACTCTTCAAATTTCTAATCCAGCCATATTATACCACAGTTTACATGCTTGGTGTCATCCATCGCATTCATTCATTAGCTTCTGGTACTCGCACTCCGAGTGGTCTTGTTGTAACATACGGACATTAAATAACACCAACTTCCAAGAGTGCACCCAGTGCCAATAAAAAGCAGCTTTATTTTGCTCTGTGGAGTTTGGCTACTTGTGAACATCCCAACAACCCTCAGACTGCATCTGAGTGAATGAACTTATTAACCTGAGTGGCCGTCCCCACCAGAGAGCGGGGGAGTGGGTGGGCCACCAGTTTGAATAACTATCCCCATCATCAATGTCATATAAATCTCTTTCCCCCCCTCCCCCCTCTAAGCCACAGTTAAATGTTAGCCATAATGCTGGCTGCGGGTACGCATCTGCAACATTTCTGTCGGATTTTTCCTAAAAAACCAAATTTAGCACAACACAGAACACTCCTGGTTACACTTTTTGATAAAGTAATAAATCTATTATCTGAATAAAAGCACAGAATAATAAAAAGCATAAAATAACAGACACATTGAGATTCCACTGTGATTTTATTGTACAGTTCTTTTAGGAGTCAATGGAAGCCTTAACCAATATTCAATATGAACTATTCATGGTGTTAAGTACTGTGTGTTACTTTAAATATGACACTTTAACCTGCCATTGTTTTAAATCAATGAAAGCAAAAACAACAGATGCTGTAATGACAGACATGTCCGGTAGTTTATTGAGCAGCTGTACAGAACACTTTGTGATAACATGGGTCATGCAGTGAGCATTAAGAATCCTTTTTTTTTTTTTTTTACTTTTTCACCAGCTGGATAACATCTTCATCCTCCATCACATGGTCCTTGCCCACCTTTTGAGGGTTGTGCTTTACAGAGGAGCCCCAAACAAGTGCACTGAAAGAAAGAGTTAAGAAAAGAAAAAAAAAAAAAAAAAGAGTTTGATCCTGGTTGACTGATGATTCGTTCAAGAGTGTGAAAAGAAAAGATATCAGGCCATTATAAAGTAGCCCGACAAATCATTCTTTGCTACAGCTCTATTATAAAGGAACCTACTGGGTATGTGACATCCTTAAGGAGCAAAAGCTTCCATGTGTCACAGTTTTACCCGTCCGTTCCCTTGAGGATGGCTAATGCTCAGCAGCACTAACATAATGAATGATTGACGATGTTATCTTCCCAGGGCCATTTAGAGATGGTGGTGCAACACGCGGTCACATGTCTAAAAATCAAACGTTCCAGTGATGGCAACATTTAGTCTGGTAAATGTTGCCATTAAGGGAGGTGATAGAGTCATGAGAAAAAGAATGTCCACCCAGTTTTAGTTTTAAGGTTTTGACGCATAAAAACACATTAAGAATAATCTGATCAACACCACACTCTAAAATCACTTACATATAACCTCAGATGACAAAAATATTTTTAAAATATTAGCATTTTAGCTAAGGCAACTATACTCACTACTTAAATTCTTTGATGAGGTTTTTGTGAATCTTCATGCAGAAATCCTCCACTGAAGTTCGGTCATTGGGGAGCACAACAGGAGACGTGTAATCAGGAAGCTGGCCTTTGGGTTTGGTGTAGCTGTAAGTAAACGTATCATCTCAGTAACTTTTTCCAGTTTGAACACACAAACACTTCAATTTTCCAAAGACTTGCTTTAAATCTATAACTGACTTTCGCCGCATTCACAGAATCTTTTGCAGGTTGTATTGATGGAAATTCTTACATGCGCACAAGCCTTAAGTAGTCCCACATCCTCTCCAGCAGGTCATCAAAGTTCCAGCGGTGGTGGGCTGAGATGGGCACAGTGTGGGGCACTTTGTAGATGATGTCGAGCTCTTCAATGGAGATCTGGTCGATTTTGTTGAGCACATAAATGCATGGGATGTAGACGCTGTTGGGACAGGGACAGAGTCTGTAAGTGAAACCACTACATACTCAGTTATACTAAATAATCCAAGAAATAAAATGGTGAATAAATGAGTCTATATTTTGGTGCAGCATGAAGCCTTCTACTACATTTACTTGTTAACTAACATGTCAGCTGATACGCAAATGTTAGATATTACAACTAATGCCATTTGCCTAGCACAGGGTGCACGCGGTCTCAAACAGAAGATTTACAAATCAATTACTTTTGGCAGAATAACTCCTAATGAATATCATTATAAATTCATAGAGCTTGCAGTAAAAGTAAGATCAGGTGACCTTGAACTATCCCTCGGTGTTGCTGCTGTTGGCTCAGAATAATGCACGACCTCCCATAATGCATTTGCCTCTTTCACTCCTCTTGCACTTACATGCGACTAGAGTAAGTCCTTTTTTTGCACTCTGTCACAGTTTGTGCTTTGCCATCTCTGTGCTTTTCCCTTTCCCCTCACAGCAGATGGCTGCTCCACCCTGAGCCGCGTTCTGCCAGAAGCCTCTTCCTGTTGAAAATGAGTTTTTCTTCCCACTGATGCCAAGTTTGTGTTCATAAGGAAATCGCTGAATCACTGGGGTTTGTCTATAATGTTGTCTTTAGCTTAAAATATTAAGTGTCTTGAGACCATTGTGATGATTTGGTGCTACATAAATAAAACTGAACTGCATTGTCAACTATACACTCTAGTATACTCTGAGTCACTGACATGCTCTACTGTTTCTACTACATTTAGTAAGACATTTAATTCCTTTATTCTGCTTGTTGATTTTGAGATATTTTGTTTTTCATATAAAGCTTAATATTTTCATTTAAATGTAAACTTATCTTAATTTATTGTATTTATTTTTTAACTTCAAATTACTTTCTGCCTTATTTCTTTTGACATATCTTATTTTATCGATCTATATACTGTTTAAGCACTACTGCCTGATGTGGAGTTTACACGCCTGGGTTCTCGCTGTACTTCCTTCCAGTCCAAAGACATGCAGTTAGTGGGTTTAAGTTAATTGGTGATTGCAAATTGGCTGTCTGTGTCGGTGTGAATCGTTGTCTGTTTCTCCGCGTTAGTCCTGCCACAGACTGGTGTTTTATCCAGGGTGTACCCCACCTCTCTATGGTAGCTGTGATAGCCTCGAACCCTCTGCTACCCTGAATTGGATAAATGGAAGAGAATGGCTGGATGGATGGAATAAATAATGTATATTTCATTCAATTGTATAACAGGTGGTTACAGTTTCCACTGTGTCCATTTTCCTCCCAAAGTTCAGTAATTTTTTGAAGGAAAAAGTGTTTACTTTTCACAGGAACATTTGACTTTATTTTTTTTAGATGTATATTAAGTAATTTTAATCATGTTTAAAATATGTAGTGCTACATTTCCTTTTGTTAAGACACCTCTCTTCAAATAAATACTGTAAGTATACAGGCAAGGAGGGGGCCCCACCTAGTGCTTTATGCAATTACAGTTAATAGGCCCATAGGCTTCTGAATTATGAGAATTTTTAAAAATATTTTGCCCTTATGAAACATCACAGTGGATTTTAACTCAATTAAATGTGAATGAAAGCCAGAATTTCATCATTAATTCAAGGGATTTTCACAAAAAACCCTTCTCTGCTCAGGTTCAGCCAAATGCTGCAAAACTGATCAGACAGAGCTTTGCAGTGCAAATGGATGATGACCCAAAGCATACTGCAAAAGCAATGACGAGTTTCTCAAGGGAAAGAAATGAGACATTTTTCAGTGGCCAAGTCACCTGATCTCAAATCAGTAGAGCAGCTTTTCAGTTATTAAATACAAAAGTGAGGGCAGAGAGACCCACAAACAAGCAGCAGCTGAAGGCCGCTGTGGTAAAAGCCTAGTGGAGCATCTCATGGGAGGAAACAACATCTTGTGATGTCCAAGGGTGACTTCAAGCACTCACTGCAAGAATTACAAAAAAAAGTCCTTGTATTTAAAATTATGTTTTTCCAATTACTTTTCAGGATTGTTTAGGATTTACAGCATTAAGAAATGCTGTAAATCCTAAACATGTAATGCATTTTTTGGCCAAATCCCTTACAATAAAGCTGACAATAAGTCCGGACTTCAGACTTTGATTGGCCAGTCTTAAGATCCACATGGGGTGTACAGGATTTAGACATTATTTAAAAAATATTCTATAGACATAGTGTTTGATAAATTTGTTTCCGTGCAGAAATTGTAGTTTTTATTTTATTGTATTGTGGTCTTTCTCCTAGTTGCTTTTTTCAGAGGAGGGACCATGCTCAACTCCACATATCTCTGATCCCATATTTGTTGACTTCTTATATTAAGATAAAAACCTTTGAGTCATCTAAGTAAGATTAAAACAGGAGTTCTCCCAGATGCTGCCTAGCACATAAACAGCATATTTAAATCCATCTGTAGTGGGAATGATGGGAGTGTTAAATAGGATTTCAGACCGGCAGGCCACACCCACTGAGAATGACTAAGAAAGGCCCATTGTGACACTTCAGCAGCTCACCGATTTCCCTCCACCACATCGATGAGGTCATCAGCTGTGGAGTCACTGCGCAGAGTGATGTCGGCGTTGTGGATCTTGTACTCTGCCAAGATACTCTTAACTGTTTCAGCGTCAAGCTCACTCTGTGCACACTGGAGAGAGAAAGAGAGAGTGCATGTGGATGGATGACTTAAAGTAACACAAAAAAGCAAGAAAATAGTCATTAAAAAAGTCACAATTTAAAGATCTGTATTAATCAATTATTACATATTAGAGTCAGCAATACAATAAAAATCCATATGTTCTAATCCATGTGGCATCACTACCCATTTCTGCATCTAAATGCTCTGCTGAATTAATAAAAGTGGCTGCTCTCCAAGGTGTTACAATAAACTGCAAAATATGAAAAACATTCAGCTCTGGACATAAACGAAAAAGGGAAAATTAAATACCACCCATGTTTGTTTGATTAGAGAAAATGGGATAGCTGACATTCTGCTACCTCATGATGAGCTACAGAACTACTGTTAGGCTAACATTAGCGCAGGTAAGCTGTAGCAAGAGGGTTAAACTGTTCTCGAAAGTACAGATAGACACAAATGCCGGACAGGAGGATAAACACAAATAAAGGACAAAACATCAAAATGTCTGGGACTGTGAGATTTTAAAAACTTAGCTTGGAGAACACATTACACTTGAATGTAGAGGCTTTAACTTTAATGACAAGTAAATGATGTTTTAAGTATCAGTGTAATTGTTCACTTGAGTTTTTAATTCTAAAGTGAAAACTGTAAGTGCGAAGTTTCATTTAGTGTGTTTATTATATGAGACGTACCGTAGCGGTAAAGTTGATGCCTCCTTTGTCCTTTTTCTTGAAACCAATGTTTGGTGGTTGCTTGTTAAGCCGAATGCCAAAGCCTTCCAGCTCATGTTCTATTAGCTTCTTATGAAGAAGAGGCTTCAACACATCGAGCACTATCAGAATCAGATTGCAGGTTCGAGCCACTGTGAGAGAGCGGAAAAAGAAACAATAACATCAGTCAGAAATGTGTAAAAAGAAATCCCAGTTGAAGTACACCTGTTCAGCTGCTCGTTAATGCAAATATGAAATCAACCAATCACAAGGCAATATTTAGACATATAGCCAGGTAGGTCATATGGGTCAAGACGACTTGCTGAAGTTCTAACTTGAGCTTCAGAATGGGGATTTAAGTGACTTTGGTTTTTGATGCAGGACGAGCTGGTCTGCATTTCGGAAAAAGCTTTCAGGATCAACAGAATTGTCTGAAAAAGGGAAAATATCCAGAGAGTGCTGTGAGGAGTGCTTTTTATGGAAACCAAATGACCACTCCATAAACACATGGCACAATACAGGAGGGAAAGCTCAACAGAACAAAACAAATGAACTTAAAGGAGAAAGCACATTTTTTGAGGATGCCAGTGTTCACATTTTGGACCACGAACACAGACGGTTTGAGAGACGAGTAAAGAAGTCCATCTACATCCACTGTGAATGTCTGTCACTAAACAGAGGTGGTGGGTGTGACACGAGTTATCAGCCACCTACAATGCAAATTTGAGAAACTTTCCCGAGCATTTCCACACCCACTCTCACCTTGCCTCAGGTGACCTCGATAGCTCATATGAGGTGCAAGAAATGTTTTCACAAACCTAAAGAAATCTGGTTACCTTCTTTTCAAGCACTTAAGACTACCATGACCTGTAAAATCTACATAGACCACTGAGCACTATTTAAAATGTCACAGCCTACCTAGGTATTGTTGCAGCAGGATAGCACACCATGTCACAAAGCATCTTAAAACAGATTTTGTAAACATGACATTAAGTTGTCAGCAGCTGATAAATCTGCAGCAACTGTGTCACGTTATCATGTAAATATCTGAGGAATGTTTCCAGCACCTTGTTGAATCTGTGCCACATAGAATGAAAGCAGTTCTAATGGAAGTACCACAACCTGGTACAATGAAAGCGTAACTAATAAATTGTCCAGTGAGTGGATAAAGCTGAGGTTCACTGCCTGGCCATAATGGTCAAAAGAAATCTTTGAGCAGGCTTGCACTTTTTGATGCCAGAGAAAAATGTAACAGTAATGAAGAGGCTCATGAAAGGAAGAGCTTAAAACACCAAGACTTTATTCAAGAGTGTAGAGTGAAAGGGTGGCAAGTATGTCTGTTTCCTCTAGAAGTGGGGTGTGGAAGGTTCCCAGTACAGTCACTGTAGATGGCACTCACTACACTCAGAGTTTCAGAAAATGAGCGGAAGACAGCTGTATGCAGGATGGTGGAAGCAGCAGAAAGAGCCTCTTATGGGCTCTGGTGTAAAAGGGAGGTGTAGGGTTGGAAGTGTGGAGGTGGTGGGCAGTGATTTGGCCATCGCTGCTGACACGCCAGATGGAGGGTGTTGCAGTTAAGGGTTGAAACGCCAGGTTAAGCCTGGGCATGACATCAGCTCCAGGCCAAAGGCCACAGTCAATCTGTAGAGCATCAGCAGTTGTGTTTTAAGCAAACTTTAGATAAAGACGTGAAACATTGTCTCACTGAAAATCATTGATTTTAGTGTTCTCGCATCTACAAATACAACATCTTATGATTTAATTTGTCTATAAATATATACAGGAGAAAGCTAAATTCTAGTAGCACTATTAGTAGTGCTGCCATTAGGGCTGGGCCATATCATACCGTTCACAGTAATACCGGTATAATGTTGGGCAACGATAAGAAAATGAAATCTCGCGATAGAATATGGGTAAAACGCGCATGTGCAGTGCCTTTGTTTTCATACGCACATGGCGGAAAAAGCATGGCGGCGACGGAGAATGAGAAGGGCGAAAGCGGATCGTTGAATGAAACGGATGAACCAGAATTGGTTTGTAAAAATGCTGCAACTTCAGTGGTGTGGAACTGGTTTAGCTTTCGTCTGTCAGATACACAACAAAGCACTATTTTTGGTAGAGCATGCTAGTGGGCCGTCGTTATTACCATGTTTTTTGGAAAATGCGGCACCCCTAAAATCAATCCTTTGATTTTTCTGAAAATCGACAGTGCCCCTTATAATCCTGTGTGCCTTATGTATGAATTCTGGTTGTGTTTACTGACCCATCCATCCTCATCCGCTTTGTCCGGGGCCGGGTCGCGGGGGCAGCAGCCTAAGCAAAGAGGCCCAGACCTCCCTCTCCCCAGCCACCTCCTCCAGCTTATCCGGGGGAATACCAAGGCGTTCCCAGGCCAGCCGAGAGATATAATCTCTCCAGCGTGTCCTGGGTCTGCCCCGGGGCCTCCTCCCGGTGGGACATGCCTGGAACACCTCACCCAGGAGGCGCCCAGGGGGCATCCTTGTCAGATGCCCGAACCACCTCAGCTGGCTCCTTTCGATGTGGAGCAGCAGCTGCTCTACTCTGAGCCCCTCCCGGATGGCCGAACTTCTCACCCTATCTCTAAGGGAGAGGCCAGCCACCCTTCGGAGGAAGCTCATTTCTGCCGCTTGTATCCGTGATCTCGTTCTTTCGGTCACTACCCACAGCTCATGGCCATAGGTGAGGGTAGGGACGTAGACCGACCGGTAAATTGAGAGCTTCGCTTTTACACTCAGCTCCCTCTTCACCACGACGGACCGGTGCAGCGTCCGCATTACTGCAGCTGCAGCCCCAATCCGTCTGTCGATCTCCGGCTCCCTTCTCCCATCACTCGCGAACAAGACCCCGAGATACTTGAACTCCTCCACTTGGGGCAGGAACTCATCCCCGACCCGGAGTGGGCACTCCACCCTTTTCCGGCTGAGAACCATGGCCTCAGATCTGGAGGTGCTGATCCTCATTCCCGCTGCTTCACACTCGGCTGCGAACCGTTCCAGTGCGAGCTGGAGGCCCTCACCCGATGAAGCCAATGGTTGTGTTTACTGACCTCGAAACGATTTTATGTCGTACACGGCGCTTGAAAATCTGTCAAATGTTTTAGTATGACTTTGCTAAGCTACAAACCCACAGCGCTTGATGGATTGTCGGAGCATTACGGCTATCGTAGGCAGGCGCCTCGCTGAGTGATACGTACTGTGCTTCAGCATAATATTACGGTATTGTGTGTGTATAACCTCTTAAGTTTAGTGGATATTATACATGGTTATGCTGAGGATATGTCGGCCAATTTCCACTGGAAATGCCTTTTGGTTTAACTGTCAGCAAGGAATTTGCATTTGCACTGTTAAATTTTTATAGAACTTTAATGCACATAAAAAACAGCTGCTTGTTTAAGTGAAAATACATTGATGGTTTTTTTTGCACTAATAAAGTTGTGGAGTTGTAAAGTATTTTGTCTAGTGTCAATTATATCGTCAGTTATATCGTTATCGCAAATTTTCAAATGTATATCGTGATAAATATTTTTGGTCATATTGCCCTGCTCTAACTGCCATTGTATTTCCCTCCAAGCAGATTCCACTGTAATCAAATCATTACCTGCGATGACCTGTCGGCCTCTGCCCTTTCCATCTTTGGCGCCCTCAATGATTCCTGGGAGATCCAGGAGCTAAAAAGGACGAAGTCAGAAAAAGAAAAATATAAGCAAATAACTTAAACCTTATCACAGCATGAACAATATTCCAGATTTTGAAGAAAGCAGAAACTCTTGTACCTGAATTTTAGCACCTTTATACCGAATGACTCCAGGTACTGTTGTTAGAGTGGTGAACTCGTAGGCAGCAACCTCAGAGTATACACCTGCAAGGTTACTTAGCAGTGTAGACTTTCCTACAGAAGGAAAGCCGACAAAGCCGACACGAGCGTCACCGGTTTTCGCTACATCAAAACCTAAAAGTTGGAGGAAACACATGAAAAAAAATCAAATATGCATTAGCATTCTTTGCCGGGCAAAAATAAAGAAATATTTAAAACAAAATTTTGGTAACATCATTAGGACACAAGTATCCTGATCTCACCTTCTCCTGTCCCACCACCGCTGCCTCCTTTAGGTGTGATGAGTTCCCTTCTGAGTTTGGCAAGACGTGCTTTGAGCAGACCCAAGTGGTGAGCTGTGGCCTTGTTCTTCTGCGTCCTGGCCATCTACAGTGAACAATAATACCAGTCTGCATGAGAACTTTCTAAAAAACATTAAGTAAGCAGTTTTTACTGACTGCACTCAGGTACAGTCATGGTGAAACTTAAAACAGAATAGACTTATCCTTTACAATTCAAAGTTTAATTTTGCCCATCTGGATTTACTGTAATGTCAGTGCAGTAACAACACAGTAACAACACTATAAACCTGGTCCCATTCTCTCATGTTGTACAGTTTTTACTTTATGCCAACTTAAATGCAAGAGTTTCTTACATTTGACATGCAACTTTAACTCAAACTTACATACTTGAATGATCATAGTTAAGGCAAAGAGTTTTTTTTAACCCTAAATTAACAGATACTCATTCATTTTATTTAATAATCCTAGTTTTTCTGTCCATTTGATAAATAATACAGTTTAAAGCATTTAATGTGGGAGGAAACATTTTTAATAGGCAGAAAAGTCCTGGCCAAGATCAACACAACTGTGTTTCTCTGCACATTAAAATGTACACCTAGTGCTGGTCTCAAGTTAAAGATAAATGGGTAGGTTGTGACAGGGAGGGCGTCCGGTGTAAAGTCTTTGCCAAATCAAACACGTTAGCTAGAAATGTTACTAGTGACTTACAAGAACTGCTACCGGTACAACTGACCAGCAGGGTGGCTGCTAATGGCCAAAGACTGAGAAAGAATAGTAGGGGAAGGCATGTTTGGAGGCAGTAAAATAGAAGGCAAGATTTTAAATGTAGGAATTATGGCTGGTAAAGTGAGAGAAATGGCTAACAAAGGAAAGGATGTTCAAGATGGATCTGCCAGGCAGGGAGATAAGAGGACGACCACAGAGAAGACCGATGAAAGCAATGATCTGCTGTGGCAACCCTTAAAGAAGACAGTGAAACAAGTAGTCTTTGCACTGCAACCTGGAGAGTTTCCTTTTACTGCCTCTGATAATACAGTAAAGTTTCCATTAAAAACTAGAAAAGGCATTTTCTGAAGAAACTGCAGCGTGAATGCCGATAGCTGAATGTTTTGAGCTGAAATGAAACAATTGCTGAATGTTAAGCTAAAGTTAAGTTTAAACTAAACTAAAAACTTAAACAAAAACATTCAGTGTAATTTAAAGCAAGTACCCCTGCTGGTACGAACTCTTATGTTCAAATTTGAGGCTTTCTCAATACAACAACAGACGGCACACCATACAAAGATCATAATATATGGATACGTGTGAATTAAAAGACAACACTGTCGTTTTAAGTTAACTTGTATTGAACAGTTAACGTGTACACATTATTTAAAGGCGAACTTGTTACTTGTTACCACCATCAACCTGCACTAGCACGTCCGTTACACTGTCTTATATGATTAGTAATGGATTCACAAGTTCACTGACTGGGTAAAGCAACTTTATATGCACTTTGTGGCCAAAAGAAAAAATGTGAGTTAGAAATATTAAGAGCAAAACAAAGCCCGGCTGTAATATTTTTGCTAACGCTAACAGCTTGTGGCTAGCTTAAACGTGACAGTCAGCGGGTTAGCCCGCCCGCTGTTTCCATCTTACCTCATTTTCAATTTCTGCTATTTTGGCGAGTATACTCATGGTGACGGTGTTCCCCGTGTAAAATTCACGTTACCGATTGAAACTGAAAAGGTTTTACATGGAAGTTGGCAAAGTTATTGGGGTACTTTAGCATGCACACCACACGAACGCGGTGGTGCGGTGTTTCCAGGGAAATCTCGCGAGAACCCGGACAGAGGCGGGGCGTGATACCCGGTGCGTTGACCAATGACAGCCCGCGTTCACTCACAGGTTGCTCACTGAACAAAAAAGAGAAACGCCAACGCAGCATGAGCTTCCATAAGTGCAAATGCTTCATTTGCGAATCAGGAAGGTGGAATTTAGTACAACTAAAATTTCAAATAAAATGTATAAACACAAGTACTGCTATAGTACGGCTATGGATAATGGAAAATTCCATTATTCATTTGGAAAGGTTGTTCTACTTCACTGGATATCAGGAAAAAAAACGTTTAGTTAACTTGCTTGATAAATCCCAGTTAGCTCTTCGAGGAAAAAAAAATCTTTACGTCAAAACGTACAACAAAGCTATTAAACACAATATTTTATTAAGAATTAATGAGGCCTGTGTGCCTGTGCAGATGAGCATTGGCTTGTACTTTTCTCAAGTTTCGGATGTTTCTGAGTTGTGAGGAGACATCGTCGCTCTAAATTGATTTAAATAACTGTTTTACGCTGTAAAACAGATTTAATCAGTGTCTAGCTGAGAATGTACCACTGTTGTCTTATATCGTCATACAAAAGTTGTACCTAAAATACTGCATGAGTACATTTACTCAGGTTGGATAGTGCGCTTTTATTTATTTTGCTCTTTTATTGAAATAATCCACAAGTTAAATATTAGAAGTGCTTTTCAGTATAAAACAAAACTATTTAACTACACATGAACTAAATTATCGTCTCCTAAATTAGGTTATGAATAAAAAACACCTCTATAGAAGAAAATTTTGATGAAAAAATAAGCTCGTGGGCCACTTCACTGAGTACACCTTAGTGATATGAGGTTAGAATACCCTTTGCCTTTTGAATAGCCTTAATTCTTCGTGACACAGATTCAACGAAACGCCGGAAACATTCCTCAGAGATTTTGGTCTATGTTGAAATGATCACACAATTGCTGCAGATTTTGCAGCTGCACAACCCTTTATGAGAATCCCCCATTGCCACATCCCAAAGGTGCTCTATTGGATTGAGATCAGACCATTTGAGTACAGTCAACTCATTATCAGTCAGTATGAGATGATCTGGACTTTGTGACATCATGTGTAATCCTCCTGAAAACAGCCATCAGAAGATGGACACACTGTGATCATACTGAAGACCGACCGATATATCGGCACTGCTGATATTATGAGTTATGTTATGAGTGGTAATGTTATCAGTTTTCATGTTGCATAGTTTGTCCACCAGAGGGCACTCTTTAACGTCTCTGCTGGCACCAATGACTGTCATTGGTTGGCACAAACACGGCAGATCTAAGTAGAGTCAGGCAGAGCATGAACGAGTAATCCAGGACTTGCTTTGACAATAAAATATGATTATTTTTAAACTGAATTGGAAGGACTCATAAATAACATAACAGATATTATGGAAATTTGTTTATATTTCATGTATCGTATTTCATGTCACCCATCAGCCCGTCTAGCACCAATAACCACGCCATGTTCAAAGTCACTTGAATCACCTTTCTTCCCAATTCTGATCCTCCGTGTGAACTTCAGCAGGTTGTCTTGACCGTATCTACCTGCCATGTGATGTGTATCATATTTAACACATGGGTTTTTGTCTTATTTATGAGCTGTTGAAAAGGTGTACCAAAAAAGCATCCAGTGAGTGTATAACTGCATATAAAGTCAAAGTATTGCAAACTGATGCTTCGGTAAGATTAATATAATATCACATTTGTTTAATAATAATTACATTTATTCAGGTAGACGTTTAAATACTGTAACTGGATTTCTGGTGTATAATTGTAAAATTGTTGCATGCTAACTTTTAAGAAATAATCAATTCTACCTTTCTGCTTCTAAATAAGAAAAATCTTATAACTTTGTTATATACTTAAGGACTATGCCTTTACTTTTGCCAACACAATGGCAACTCTGGCTATATCAAATAACCTAATGTATGTCATAGCGAGCCTATTTCTTTAGAAGATCTACAAAGTCTGTGGTGCACTTTACCTGGAGCGTACATACTGATGAGCACATTGTCTACAACACTGGTTATTGCACTGAACTGTGTAACATCTTTCTACAAAAGCACATAAGATACAAACCCACATTTAAATGCACACAAAAAGGATGGAGACCGGTGAAATTGTATATTTTTATTGTTTAATTCTTTATCGTTTAAGTCGCATACAGTATAGTCTGTCATTGGTTTCTATGCTGCTAAAGTTTGTGGACGGAACATCTGTGTTTTGTCAACTCTCTGATTGATTTATTGGTTAATGAGTGAGCTGGTTGAACAAGACCTGTGATGGATCTCCTCTGACCCATGCAATGCTCTGTGAACCTTGGAACGGCTGTTTTAAAAATACACAACCATTATGGTCGTATACTGAGTAATAATGCATAAAAGGGTATGTTGGACACATCAGGAGATCTCACAGTTCATATGTAGCTACTGTGCATTAATGACCAAAGTGGATATATGAATAAAATCAGAATATATGTTAAATCAATTGTGGACCGTAACATTTCCAAGTGTAGTAAATGCCAATCACATTTACCAGCCCTGCTCTTCCAGCTCATCCCGCAGTATCATCCAAAGCGTATGCTGTAAACGATAGATGAAGTGTGAAGAATACCACAGTTTTTAAATCACACTGTTTGTTAATTATGTTCAGGAAAAAGTCTCACAGACAGTTTTATGTATCTTAACTCCAGTCCGAGATATCCTTACCGTGTGCTAGTTATGCTGAATCTGCCTCTTAATCGATCCCACGTTGTTGTTTGTTTAGTTTTAAGAGGTGTGCTTCTCCTCATTAAAGTATATAAAAATAGGCATTTACTTTTTAAAAGGTAGATATGGTTATGGTTTTGTTGTTCAGCATTTGATGGCAGCAAGCATAAAGAGCACAGGTAAAAGAAAAAAAAAGGACAGGAGGTGAGACACAGCGAGACTGGGGGTTAATTAGTAAATGTATGATCACTCAGTAAGTTTCTAAAGACTTTTGCAGGTCTAAGATGATGCTTCTTTGTGAGAAACAGAAATAGGGCTTCGATTTGAATCATTAACACTAGCCACAACTCGATAATTGACAATAATAAACCCATGCCCAAACATTTAAAATGTTCTTCTTTTAATGAGCAACGTATCTTTATATCATATCTTAGTCAGCATTGAAGTGCATTGATTAAAAAGTAAGTGCAAGTACAGGTTCTGATGCATTCATTTTTACTAGAGGATTAAATTATTTGCAACGTGGCCCCAAAAAATAGTCATTCTACAGGGGCACTCTGCAAAGGAAAACCATTATAGTTGATGCTGTTTCTAACCTAAAAGATATATGCTGTTTTCCTCATTTCAAGCTTTTAAAGTTATCTCTGAGTGACAGTGTGTAGGAGCGATTTTCATCTGGCTTCTGCTGTCAGCTCACTCCAGTCCGTAAACCGCAGCATTTTTCCTCAATATCACTGCCATGCTCCCTGACTGATTTCTCAGTGGTTTCTCGGTTTCCTTTGAGGAACACAGAGACTGAATCAAGCCAGCAGAAGCACAAAGTCTGTGAGAAGCACTATTTTAGTGCAATAGTTTCACACTTGGTAACTCTGCTACCTAAAACTGGCTACCTCTGCATAGAGATGGAGAAGAGTTCTTATCACAGCCCCATCGATAGGCCTTTTAGTTGTTACTGAGGGAAGCGCCATTATTTTTATGTCACCAGAGCAAGGATAACAACATCTTTTGAGGTAATAAAAAAATAAATAACAGCATGAAGTTATCCATTAAAATGTATTGTCCCCAGTATCTTGGATTCTGTCATCAGAATT
Source organism: Diplotaxodon limnothrissa (assembly GCF_057381915.1). Classification (NCBI taxonomy): domain Eukaryota; kingdom Metazoa; phylum Chordata; class Actinopteri; order Cichliformes; family Cichlidae; genus Diplotaxodon; species Diplotaxodon limnothrissa. The sequence continues at coordinate 45,111,482 of NC_140602.1, read as the reverse complement.
TGGATAATACTTATTGAAACCATAAGGCTTTACGATAAATGCAACTTGGCCATATGATGGCAAAAGTCTCCAGTGGAGGCGTTCCCCCTGGACTCTAGCTGCTCTCGGAGGAGGTGGGCGGTGCCGTGGAGGACGACCTCCGCCGGGACACTGACTGTGAGCGCTCAGGGCTGTGTTTGTCATAAGGCTGGAGCTGCACCTCCAGAAAGTCCCTGTGCTGCTGGCTGATGACCTGGCTGATGAGTCCGGGCAAAGCTTGCAAGTTACTCAGTAGAGTCTCCAGCTTCGTCTCCAGCAGGGCAATCCTTTTCTCCATGTCCTCCCCTCTCTCATTCAGGTCTGATACCATGTCATACATGATGTTCTGAGTCTGGAATAGGAGAGATAAAACAAGCTTATTGTTAACATTTTCAAACCGACGTTACTTTTGATGGACCACCAGAAAATTTATTATACATTAAAAAAAATAGGGAAAATGCATTTTCATCACATCAAGATGCACTGATAGTTCTGAAAAGAGAAGAAAGAAAACTGGTTACAAGAGGCTACGAGTGCTAAAGATTCACTGTTCAAACACATCAAAGTCAAAGTAAAGAATGACTTTAAAATAATAAACTGATGTATATCTATTTGTACGTCTGTCTGAAAACAATACTCACATTCTGCCTGCAATTTCAATGTCAGAAATCGTGAATAAACATCAATGGCGCTATGCTGTGTAAAAGTGCAATAAAAGTTCAGCTAATATGATGCTTCCACAGTCTGAGTCAGATCTATAAAGCTCACAGTTTCAGATGTTACAGGCTTTTTTCACTGTATTGCACAATATTTGCTTGCTAAACCAAGATAGAAGGAAGAACTCACCATCACATTCAAAGTATTTTAGGATTTCATGTTTCTCTTAAATGACAACAAAAAATGTTCATGACTGAGTGCAGTAATGACTCGGATACACTCAACAGCCACTTTGTTAGGTACACCTGCTCCACTGCTTGTTAATGCAAACTTCTAATCAGCCAGACTGCTTTGAGTTGATAGGATGGCAACGGGAAGTCAAACAACTCCTCGTTACAGCTAAGGTATGCAGAAGAGCATCTCTGAATGAACAACATATTGATGAGCTACAGCAGAAGACCACACTGGGTGCCACTTCTGTCAGCTAAGAACAGGAAACGGAGCTACAATTTACTTGTAATGGTGTGGAGGATATTTTCTTGATACACTTTGGCCACTTAGTACCAAATGAATATTTAAATGCCACAGCCTAACTGAATATTGCTGCGGATCTTGTCCATCTCTTTATGCCCTTTATGGCCACAGTGTGCCCATCTGCTAATGGCTGCTTTCAGCAGGATAGTGCACCATGTCATGCTCCTCAAATCATCAAAATTGTACTCAAACGCCCTCCACAGTCATCACAACCTAATCCAATAGAGCACCTTTGGGATGTAGTGGGATGTGAGATTTCCATTATGTGCAGCCAACACATTTGCAACTGTGTGATGCTGTCATGTCAATATGGATCAAAATCTCTCAGGAGAATGTTTCCAACTTCTTGCTGAATCTGTATCCCGAAGACTTAATGCAGTTATGAAGGCAAAAAAGGGTCCACCCTGGTATTAGCAAGGTGCATCTAATAAAGTGTCCAGTGAGTGTATACACCTTACGCCACACACGAGATCAGCCTGTACAGAACCTGCATTATATGACAGGATGGTGATTGCACCAATGCTTCAGTTTATGTGTCAGGCTGCACGCTGTCGTAATACTGCACGGTAAGATGTTCCTGCGCAGGCTTCTTGAGCTGAATCAACAGTTCAGATTTTACAAACTGCTTTATGATACTGCCATTTTATCCATCTTGTCTGCAATGGCTTGTGTCTCACCCAGAGAAACCTTCACCATCCTTCAAAATAAGGTCAGAGGAACATTATTGGGAGCACAGTATCTACCGTAAACTGATCTAGAAGGGTGAATTTTATTTGGACAGTTTACAGGAGCTTTATGTTTTCATGCAGACCAGAGTACATTAGTTTGTGACCTTGAGGAGACAGGAAAGGTGCCTGCTGACTTCACATAATGCTCTTCTGATGCATCAGCCATCTCATAACAGGCTATTAAAAAACAACAACAAGAAAAGAAAAACAAACAAACACACAAACAAACAAACAAACAAAAAAAACCTCCATGAAAATTATATAACTACCGTATAACTACTCTTCTCTAAAACGGTTTGGGCTTCCAAAATAGTCAGCAACAGCCTAAGAAATTCATGTCACATTCCAGATGAGAAGTGGTGGTGAGGCTGCTGGAAGGTGGTCTCTGAGGTACTATTCAGTGCAGGACTAATAACCCCTGGCAGCTTAGAGGCGATGTCATCCATCACTTACCTTGTCCTCTTCTGATTTGAGGCGGGGATGATGGGATAGCTTGTTTATATGAATCAGTGAGGACTAAGGAAGCCATGACACTACTTAACCTGACAACTGTTGTTAGGGTTGTGCTATTAATATCAAATCAATCCAATAAAGGTCTTTTTCCTCTTAGTGTAATTAAGAAATGATTGCATCCAGGCACAGGCCTCCAAGTTTCAAACCGTGAAATGAAAGGAGAACATGCTCAAATAAGGTGGAATGGATGATAGAGAGCAAGAAAACCATTAGTAGATCATTGAGGAATATATGTGATGGAGCAAGAATACAGGTGGTTAATAGACATCCACTTGGGCTGTAATGTAAAACCGCAAATTGACATTATAAACCAATTTCTGTACAAGACGAGGGAAGAAGCGCGAGCAGAGTGGCAGAGATGGTTGTTAAAGCCACTTGAGTGAGCACTTTTGTAATTTAAGGATATGTACTGGAAAAAATGAAAAAGAAAAAAAAATCCTGTGGAAGGAAACTGCATTCAGCCAATGTCACATCGTTTATGTCACGCTGGATGAATAAACAGGGTCTGTATAAGTGACTCTGGAGGAGATAATGAAATAAGGGGATACGTTATGATCTGAGGAATTTCACTGTGCACTGCAGTGGCAATGCATCTTCCAAAAAGATATGTTCAGCTCTATTTAGCTCCGTCTTTCCACCGAGAGCGTGAAAAGACTGAAGCCACACTGCCCTCCTATGGTTGCAGACTCATACAACACTGGCCATAAGCCACCTTACTCAATGTCACGTCGCAGGTTTCCGTGCTGTTTTACAGCATGAGGTGATTAGGCAATATTAACTAATACCTTTCATGACATGCTGGCCTGAATCCAGTTTGACTGTGGTGTACTTTTGAATGTCAGAGTGCTCTGCTTTTCTCTCCTCTTTTTCTCTGCCTTTATTTCTGGCTGAATCATCAGATCACAGTGTGTCTCCCTTTCCAGGTTACTGTTTCTGCTGTGTCAGGCTGGCGCACTGCCTGGTCTTTCCCTAAGGTTTGTCGACTTCTGTTTAGTGCATCTGGAGACAAACATCAGAGAATACATAGAGGGAAAAACTGTGCCGGGTTTCTCATTACTCCCATTCAGTAATTTTTTTTGTCCCGGGGACAGTGATTTACACTGCAAAATGAAGATGCGTTATTATTTCATACCCCAAGCAAATTGAATTCCAGGTGAGCGCAGTCAACCGCAATCAACACACAGATTGTAAAGCCTGTCTGTTTATTTGACACCTGTAGACTTTGATTTATATTAGAAAACACAACTAATTCAGCCAGTCAGCTAGCATGCATCGGATTCAGCCACACAGAGGGAGGAAACCTACAAAGGCAGCAGTGTACTGTTAGTCTAGCTTACCTTAGCAAGGTCCACTAGTGAGTTTGCTTGGTCATTCAGCTTGCGTTGCTCCATTTTAACACTTCTCAATCTGAACACAAGACCATTCAGAACCCAATAAATTGACGCTATTAGTGTCGATATGTTTTTTCTTTTTCTTTTCTTTTTTGTTCTTGTTGTAAATTTGTGCACACACAAGGCATACACATGAAGAACACTCCCAGGACATGCATGGGATATGTGTAGAGAATGCAGGGTTTGGAGGGGCAGTCTGCTTGGTTGAGCTGCATGCAAGTGGAAAGGAGACCACGGAGAAAGAAAGGGTGGGGGGGAGGAGAGGGAGCTGCCACGGGGGGTGAATGAAATCAGCTCTGCGTCCTACTCAACCAATACACACCACAAGGGAATGGGGGTGGGGGGTCATATCTGGGTACAGTGTAAACAGCATTTATCAAGTCCTACTGTATGTCTTCTTGACATATGAGATTAGAAAACATCAACAGCAAGGGTAAAAAGGTCAGCTGTTGTTCCTGTAAAGTTCCCTTCTGGTTAACTTTTTTCTCTTTACTATTCCCATTTAGTCACCCAGAGAGCCAAAAACATCACACACTGTTTTGTATTAACACAGAGGGTAAAGTTTAACCTTTAAACAGCAGCTATGAGCCTGCTTCCCTTTTGAGACTTTCCAATATTCCCATTAGAACAGAGAAAATCGTGTCATGGTGACAACTTTTTTTTTTCTTTCTTATTTTTTCTTCTCTCTTTTTTTTTAAGTGACAACTTAAAGAATCGTTTTAATTGTTAATTGCGGGCAGGAAATGAAAAGATTTTTCCAGAAACTCTCTTGTGGGCTAAAAAACCATGCAAAACGCTAATTTTTCTATCACCCAAAAATCCTACCTGCAAAGACTGAAAATTGCCTACTTTATAAAATGTGCTTAAATAATTTACAGCTCCTGTTTAATTATGCTACTGAAGCACCATTTTAAACTCTTCTTCTCAGGGGACTTAAAAACAGCAAAATGTGCACTATTGTAGAGTATTAGCCACGTGGCATCAACATATTAAAGAGGGTTTTTTTCCTTCCTCCTGAGTCGCTTAAAAATAATAATACACCATTAATACAGTCTGATTCTTAGGTGATGATTGAGGGTCAAATTTTAAGATTGCTAAAGACGAAGAAATTCAAGAGTCTTCGAGGGAGACTGATATTTCATCGAGAAACTCCCAAATGTGCAGCGAAGACCAACAGAGAGTGCCACAGAAGCCACTAAAGAAAACTTCAAGCATAGGGCAAAAATGTCCTGCCACCTTAGCCCCATTATGCTTCATACAAAGAAGACTCTCAGACAAATGCAGAACAAATTTCAAAACATCACTCTTATATTCTTCTAGTTATAATGAAACAAATAAAGAAAAGAGCAGTGGTCTGCTCTAAATTACAGAAGATAATAGGTGTTCGGGGTTACATGGTTTTGTAGTTGACATGAGACCTGTTAGAAATATACATTTCACAATTGGAAGACCAATAGCTGTCAGAGGGCAGGTTGAGGTGAGGGCGAGAAAGCCTGCTGACCTTCTATTTTATATTCAAAGTATGTTTTCCACAATCAGTCACTGCTCATGGGCACTTCCCTTTGTGAACGGGCACTTTATATGCGGTTGGTGTTCATCGGGGGAAAACGGCTATGCTAAGCGTTTCAATCTCAGTTAGTGCTGCTCCACATTTTTTACCCTCTCAAGTTGCTTTATTTGTCATGACCTCCATTAAACTCATGGTGAAAAGAAATGCAAATTATTCTTCAAAGTAATGGATGGGTCTGACGTCTTCTTTTTTTACCCCCCCCCCCGTCGCCCTTGTCCCTGCTGACCATTCACACTGTTGGTCACAGTTGCAGCCTCTCGAGCACAAACGGGATTTCTTCAAGGCTTTACCCTGACCTTCCTCTTAGGTCACTTCCCTCTTTGTTCAATTCGCTGATCTCTGAGCTAACAAGCGCTCACTGTCCTGCTTTTTTTTTTTTTTTTTTGTCCCCACTATGGTTCCTCCTTCAGCCTTGCGCATGGAAAAAGACTTCCTCCCCAAAGGGAGACATTTGATTTCACAGCCGTTATGGCCTAAAACATTCTGCAAGACATTTGGCTAGCACTTGTGTCATACCGTGCCTCTAGCACGAGTCATCCAAAGGACCTCAGTGTTGTTGTGTCTCCAAACTCTTCTTGCATGGCAGCTGCATGTCGTTGCTATTATGCTGTTTACCAGCCATGACAACAACAATGGACTGGCATCTCTGCTACTGTGTCATCCAACAGGGAAATGGAGGAAATGTAGCTGCAAATGTCGTAACAGGCGTAACAATGGTTCCACTTGCCGAAAGATGACCCTGAGCCCTGATCTGTGCGAGCGTGGCCGCTTGGGCGTATCGCATGACTTTTTGGGGTATCACAGAACGTACACGTCTGCAGGCTAATGCCGCTCTGGTCGTCATCCTTCGGTAGGTGAAAGCACAGTCGATTGGAGTTTAATCAGTTGCTTTCTGATTAAAGATCAAAAGTCTCATCACATCCATGCAGAAATGGAAAGAAAAACACCCTCCATCATTGATAATTGAAATTCACTTAAACTGCATCTGTGGGTGTGTATACAATGTGCAGCGCATATCTGTTCACTAACAAGGTGCCTGTACCGGTGATTTAAATCAGACAAAGAAAAATGTGATGCTGTGTGTTTCGTCAAACTGACATGCCAACTAAGAAAAACACACTTTTAGCAGGTGTGACTGGGTTGTGTGAAGCAAAGATTTTTGAGGGATGAATTTCACTTATCAAATGAGGGAGTGTAATTTTTTTTTTTTTTTGGTAGTTATTGGGTTCAAGGACAAGCTCTCGTTAGCATGCACACAACAGGTCTGTATCTACATGAGAGGCGAAGACTTACTTTCGAGCTCTATTGCATTGTGTCGACACAAACAGGAAAAACAAAAACAAAACAGGAACAAAAAGGAAACATGAAGTAGACAAATGAATTATTACAATATCAGATAAACATAGTCAGATGGCAAACTGTGTTTGCTCACGTCTGGCTGCTGAAACCCTCATCGCTACACTGTCACCTGTGAAGAGCAGCCACCGCTTCTCCTGACTTCCCTCATCTTGAAACCAGTTTGTCATTTTACCCTGCGTGGACCGTTTCTGGTGGTTGCAGCTGTTTTTGTTCTCTGAATCTAATTTAGCCTTTTCTGGTCCTATCAGAAAGACAGTGAATAAAAGCAATCTTCCTGTTAATGCCGGCAAACCAGAAGTGTCTGTTTAACAACAGCTTTTACCCCCCTCAACTAATAAGGATGTGTGAGCAAAGTTTTCTCACTGTCTTACAACTTTGACCAGTAGAGGAAGTCAAAGATTGCTGTAGGCCTATTAAAAGCCTCCACTTGTTAATCCACTTCCTATTCTATATTAATTGCACGCCAGAGTTTGTCTGTCACACCCTGCGATTAGGCTACAGGCCCTACTTAAAACTCTCCCACACGAACCCCGTGAACACTCTGCCTCATAACCGAGACCGAATCTCTCTAACACAAAGAATGTGACCAGGAGATGTTGATACCACGCTGAGTGGTCGTTCTAAGCACACAGAGCAACGTGACTTTTCCCAACTGAATCTGGTTCTTTATAGATTGCACTTTAGCTCTGAGCCATTTCCATTATTAGGCTGTCCAAGAGAACAGGAGGTGGACATGAGAAGCCGTCATCAATGCCGCGAATCACCTGAACCCAACAGCAAGGGCATAATGACTCGAAAAGCAGCAACAATGAGAGAAAGCTATTAAACTGCAAGTCTGGATGCGGGTTGCAGCAGCAGCAGACAGTTTGTGTATATTTGTGTTTCCCTACCTTCCCAATAAACATCCGAATGCCGTTAAAACTTAAATGTGTGTCCAAAAGATTCACGAGCAAAGCAAAGTTGCACACAGTACACCATATATATATATGTGTGTGTGAATAAAACCACAGAAAGCAAAACAAACATACAAACAGAGGACATTTTTACTTGAGTATGAACAATATACCAGCGTATTTGCTATTATTTATTCTAATAAAGCGCCGAGGTGATTGCCAGTTAATGAAAGAAGCCTCAGTGTGGCTGTGCTGGTAAGCACTGTAAGCTGAAGGAAAACAACAGTGAGGTGAGGTTAAAATCAATACTGTTTTGGAGTGAGATAGCACTTTGGGGGTCCTTGGGGACCCACTAAAACACTAGCTGACAGGTGAATGTCTGAGCAAGCGCTAGAGGAGTAGAAACCGAAATGTGTCAGCCCTGAGGTCAGCCTGACATCTGACTCACAGCGAAGAAGACACACAAGAGTCAACCTGACAGCAAAAGGTGGAGAAATCGATATCATACTCCTGTGAATTCTGTAAAACCTGCATATTTTGAGGTAAAATGAACTTTACACAGAGTTTCTTTTTCATGATGCTAGTTTATGCCTTTTAAAAAACGGGTAAATGCTTTACAGGAATCTCCAATGAGTCATTGTGTATATATACATATATAACATTCAAACATCAGCAGAGGAAGTTGTGAAATCAGTCAAGTCAAAGCATGGTTATAAAAATACAAGATCCTCCAAATCTATGAGCACAAAGCTTTGCTACAGGTGTCAAACAATTCAGATTTCAGGTTTGTGTTGCTCTGGTGAATGAAATTGCTGAAGAAAAGTGGCGAGGTCAGGGTTAAGAGCACGGCACCTACTGGTGAATGGCTTGGAGAAATTTCCTCTGGTGCTTCCTGACTCTGGCGTGGTCCATCTTCCTCACCAGTTTAGTGTTCTTGTAGATGAGCCACGTCTCCCTGAGAACGTTCGCAGCTGTGTTTTTCACCTTAGGGTGCAAAAACAAAATTGCTTAAGACTGTAATGAAATAAAGCATCTATGACACCTTGCAGCGCTTTCACTTACTCTTTTGGTTAGCTGGGTGTCCATCATAAAATTGTGAACATGTTTTTCAGCTTTGGTTAATTCCAGTTTCTTTGCCACCACAGCCACCACCAAGGCAGTGCAGCCAGCGCCCTGGGAGCCAGAGAAAATATACAGCGTTCCTTTACTTGTCAATATTTTTCAGTCACGATAAATTAGCAGCAGATCGGCTGCTTTTACATAATTAATAAGAGTCTTTCAATAGTTTCACAAGCTGATAAAAAAACAAAACAAGCATCATAATCTCACCATAATGCCAGTCAGGAGGCAGACTCCTTTCCCACAGTACGTATGTGGGACCATATCCCCATAACCAATGGTAAGAAACGTGATTGAGATCAACCACATGGCTCCAAGAAAGTTGCTGGTTATGTCCTGGTTATCATGGTACCTGTAATGAATAATAAATGTATCAGACTGACACACCTTCATGCACCTGAACAAACTGCTACTTATTTCTTTTTTAAAAAAAAGAGGTTTTAGCGACTGTAATGCCTAAAATCCAATGTTTCAGGACTCTGCAGTTTCATAATCTTTTCTTACAGCTTGTGTTAATCCTTCTATCTTGATGCTCAGACAGAGAGTGAGTATTCTATCTATTTTTAAGCCTTATCTATGTTTCATGCTGAGCAGCGCGGCATAGCATGAGAAAACTGATCCAGGCACCTCTCGCAGGCTCTCACTGTCCATGCAGCGATTATCCATAGCGAGATGGTGAAGACCAGCAGCACAGTGCCGGGGCAGATGGTCATGAGAGTCTTCATCACAAATCGCGTGTTAAAGTTAATCTTGTTGAGTGCACCGATGCTGCGGGACGAGGCATCGGTGAAGAGCTTGCTGTGCAGCAGCATGACGCGAGCGATGAGGTACAGGCGCAGGAACATGGGGATGGACAGGATGATGTCCACATCTGCATCCGTCTTGGATGCCACGTAGGAGTAGGCCAAGCGTGCCGTCCAGGTGAAGGTGTAGTTGCCTGGGATGGGGTGTATGGCGCACACCAGGATCTCCAGGCAGATGAAGAAGATGCGCTCGTATGTCATGGCTATCCTCCAGTCATCAGCTGCATTGTCCACCATAAATAGCTGCAAGGAAAGGGCACCATGAGAGTGATGAAGGGTAGAAAAAGCAATCAAACAAAAGGAAACAGCTGAAATTTTCATCATGTTGACACAGCACACTACAGGAAATCATTAAGCCCATTAAAGAGTAAACAGCAAATCGCCTCAAGCCATTAAATTACATTTTTTTTTAAAAAGAAACTGTGCTCAGAACATTTGAAGGAAGTGTAGCCAAAGAAAACGGAAAAGATTTCATGACAAGGGGAGGATGTTACAAGCTTTCAGATATTTACAGATATATACAACATCTAATGACCTCATCATGGCTTTAATGTCATATCTGTGTTTGTGAGCGCACCACACCAGGTGTGTAAGTTTTAATGCCTTAAGGAACGTTTGTTGCTATTTTTCCCATTTCCTTTAATGCCAAAGGTCTTTGTAACAAAATAAGACTGGGGCCGGGTCATGTTTACCACTGTGTTGCATCACCCCCCCTTTTTAACAACAATCTTAAAGCATTTGAGAACTAAAGCTTTGAAAGTCAAACGTTTCCCCATTTTTGCTTGATGTGGGGTCGCAGCTGCTCAGCTGTTTGACTTCAACACAGACTCACTGTTGCGATGTGTGTAAAACACTGGAAACCTCTGAGAAAGACTTCTGGATGGCAATATGTTCCTCTAAAACCTGCGTATGCCATTCAGCATTAAAGACGCTTTTGAAAATGTGGAAACCTTTGGTTGTTCTGACCACAGCAGAGTTAGTTTCCACCCCAGTCCATCTTAAATGAGCTTGGGTTCAGAGAGGATTTGTGTGTTTATTTTCTTTGATCTGAAAGCAGCTGAAAATGGGACTACTTATAAAAACGACTGCAGTTCTTAAACAGTTAATGCAATACCTTTGTTACAGCCATCGATTTAAATCTGAAAGTCTGCACTTCACCCACATCTCAATTGCTTGATTTAAAATCCACTGTGGCAGCGGACAACTTAACTGTTGGTACAGTAAACGGTTATTTCAGCATCAAATTTAAAAAACAAAATAGTCCAAAGACTTCAGATGTTCACTTATGATTGTAAACCAGTTTTCTTTAAAGTTTTACCTTTTCAACAAAACCGAGACATTTAAAGATTGTCAGGGCAGTATGGACTTTTTAAAGCTACTTTGACGTGAAAACTAAATAATGTAAAAAGAAAAAGAAAGCCATGAAACGGCAGACTCATCAATGCTGTATAAAACAGCTTCTGCATACAATAAATTATTGAAATTTCTGGAATAAATGACAATCCTTAGTGTAAAGCATCTTAGTGCCTGTAGAATAAATTGTTCTGAAGATGACTGAAAATTTTGACTTCTTCATTAAAATGCATTAAAATAAAATATTATTACATCAGGCAATACATTAGCGGTGTGCAGTAAGCATTTTCAACTTCTAAGCAGTATACTAATGAGAACATCTGCCACCTCCACATAGCATTAGGTGCTGATCGCCTGGCCACCCTGACCAGAAGGCTGGCTGTCTCACTGGGGACTTCAGTGTGAGTGGATTTCAACACCTCCCATCGCTCTTCTCCACCCCGTCCTCTGTCATATACACGCAGGAGCTTTCTCACATGGTCATTCCTGCTGATGTCCCTTCACTCCTCTTTATCACTTTCTACAGCTATCTTCAACTCGTGTCCTCACACAACTACCAATATCAGCTCCTTCACGGTCTCCACTTCTCACGCTAAAGGTTGTAAACAGGCGATCTCAATTTTATACCTGTTGCTTTGTATTGTGAGGCTTGTAGATAAAAAGTGCTCCAAACTGTATTCCTCTCTCTGACACCTCGCACTGGTATCCCTTCTCTAATGCGCCCGCTCTATCCACTCAATCACATCAAGGTCCTGCGCCTGTACAAGCTGTCACAAGTGGCAGTAGATTTTTCACAAAACATTGTTGTCAGCAAATCCAATCGAGGTTTCCTGGCAGCTTTTTTTTTGCCATGAGAGCAGACGCCTTTATGAAGGGGGAAAAAAGAAAAGGAAAACTGCACTATTACGTGCCGTCCGAAACCTCCCTAATGTACTCGGTAATAAATTATGGGGTGTCCACTGACTTCTCAGGCTTAACTATGATATACAGTACAATGATTTTGCTTACAGCCCTCTGAAACAACATCCTGCACAGTTCTGTTCATCTTTCAGCTCAGAAATGTACAAGAATTATTAAAGTAAGAGGAACATCTTCACAATTTGTCCTATTAATGTGTTATATAATACTGAAGTATTTGTTTGCTTACTCAATGGTAAGAAATGAAAATCAAAAAATAACCCAGATATTTAATGGAAGGATTAGTTTCAGGTTATGTCGTAAGTCACAGAAAATGTATAGTTAAAAAAAAGTCATGATGCTCGCTGCAGAGGTTTTGTGCTGATCTTAATGCGAGAGAACAGCTGAAACACTGCAGTTACTGAGTCGGCAGAGCGTTAGCGAGTTTTTCTCTCTGTGCCATTCAGAGGCACTCGGTGATGCCGCTCTGTAACTTTATGTGGTCTGCAACTATGTCGTTGAGTTTCTATTGTTCATAAATGCACATGTTGCAGGGGCAACATCTCACAAGCAGTCAGGTCATCTTAAACGTGTCAGTGATATAACTCGAGAGGTGGAGCCATCAAAAAACCCTTTTGAGTTCTCGCTTGGCTTGGCTCCCAGTTAAATCTGGAATTGAATTTAAAGTCCTTCTCTTCCCATACATGGTCTTGAATAATCAGGCCCCATTTTATCTTAAACACCTCATATTAATGTATCATCCCAATAAAGCTCCTTACTCTCAGACCACTGGCTCACTTACAGGATAAAAGTAGAACGGGAGGCAGAGCTTTCAGCTTTGAGGGCCCGGTTCTGTGGAACCAGCTCCCAGTTTGGATTCAGGAGACAGAAACCCTCTCTTATTCTAAGATTAGCCTTATAACTTTAATTACTGATGAAGCATATAGTTAGGGATGAATCAGGTGACCCTGAGTGATACCTTAGTTATGCTACAATAGGTCTGGGCTGCTGGTGGATTCCCATGATGCATTAAGTGTATCTTCATCACTCACCTCTTTTAACGTGCTGTTAATGTGTTTATACATCACTCTGCATTTAATCATTAGTTATTATTGATGCCTGGCTCCACAGCATGTCTTTTGTCCTGTCCCCATCCCCCGAACTGGTCACGCCAGATGGCCGCCCCTCCCTGAGCCTGATTCTGCTGGAAGTTTCTTGCTATAAAAAGGAAGTTTTTCCTTCCCACTGTTGCCAAGTGCTTGCTCATAGGGGGGTTCTCTGTATTATTGTAGGGTCTTTACCTATAAAGTGCCTTGAGGTGACCGTTGTTGTGATTTGGCAATATATAAATAAAACTGAATTGAACTGAATAGGAGTAAAAAGATTTTAAAGAAAATTAGATGACCATTTTTAGAATAATTCATCATTTGCAGCACATAATATTAGTAAACATTGTATCTGAAGAAATCCCTACACACAAAGGACAACACTGAAAAACAAAACTGACTGGCAAAGAAAAAAACAGGTTACAGAAATGCTGCTGCATCCTCTGCTCGTGTAAGATGGACTGAGGTGAAGTGGAAAGCTGTCTGTGTTCTTATGTATCAAATTTTAAATTCATGCTTGAATTCACGCGCGCTGCTCTAACCAGGCTAAAGAGGAGAGGGACCGTTCGACTTGTTGTCTTGCTGTCAGGAAAGGCCTTATTTATTTGTGTAAGACAATGCCAGAGCCCATTCTGCGCAGAGTACACAGCACGGCTCTGTTGCAAGAGAGTCAGGGTGAAAAACTGGCCTGTCTGCAGTTCAGACCTGTCGCCTATTGAAAACATTGGATTAATAGGCAAAAAAAAAGACAACAAGAAGCAGCAAGAAGCATTTGATTTACAAAACTGCAGCAGCTGGTCTCCTCGATCCCCAAACATTTAAAGAGTGTGTTGTTAGAAACAGAGGAAAACCTGATCCTAACCTTTTTAAAATGTGTAGCTAGCATTAAAAATGTGGGTGTATTTTTCAAAAACAATTATATGCCTCTCTTTTAGCATCTATTACCTTGCCCTCGCACTTTTAATCATTTATATAGGGCTTATATGATTTGCAAATCAGTCTGTCTTAAACTTTATGACAAATCATATGGTCATAATTTTCCGGACACTCTGGAGGCATACATCATGACTCGGCAGTTTGCCAGCTACTCTCCATTTAATTTGGAATTTCTCATTATAGAATCAAAAAGAAAACTGTCCCACTCCTGAAAGGCTAATGGGATCACTGACCTAGATTGTAATTTTAGCTGTGACATGTTACCTAAAATGGAATCACTGAAATAGTCATGTTTCTCACATCTTAAATAAAGCTCCCCATTCAAAGCGTTCATCTCAAGGACAAAGCCAGCGCGCAGAAATCAATAAGACTGCGCTACAGACGTGTACGAGTGCTCCACATGCTACAGTTCGACAGCTTCAAAGGGACTCCGAGACTACAGCTTCAGCTGCTTTAATGCAGAAACGGCACACTGCACGCTTATTATAGCTTCTGAGCCAAGAAATGTGCAGGAAATATCAGCTGTCAACAAGCCGGCACAGTACAACACCAGCCAACAACAACAGCAACAAGTCCGTGAATAAATGGTACAACAACCCCACGTAGCCTCTCATTTGTATTTATTCAGAAGCTACAATCAAAGTCCCCCGCCCTCCCCCAAACACAGAAAACACGTGAATTAAATTTTCAGCTGTGGTTGTTCCTATCAAATGAGCGACACTGAGCTCCTTTAACAAACTGACATCTGACAAAGAAGTGTGTAACTCTAACCACAGCTTGTCCTGTTCAGCTTTCCAGCTGAGTGTAATGTAGACATGGAAACACAAGCTGTGTCTCCACTCACACTGTGGTCTCTTACTTACAGAATTAGCTCTCTGAAAGAGGCTAAATCTATTGTTTGTACGCGGCACAAGCGACGTTTTATTTTACATTTTAAACAACAAACCGGTCGTGTCAAAAGCAGTTACAAAGTTTGTTACCTCCAAACAATGTAATTAAACATTTAGCAGGAGCTTGCATAAGGAAAGCCTACTTGGTGAGTAAAAGCAATTATGGTAATGGATGACCTGAAATACAATACTCATGGGGCTTTAACCGCACAGCATGAAATATTTCATACTCGCTGGAAAACCATGACAGAGAGGCGGAAGAAACTGCATCTATGGATGAAAAATATTCAACTGTGAGGTTTATTTTTTAAAAAAAGAAAAAACTTATGTTAACAGTGTGAAAAACAAAAGCCCTGATGAGAAATAGAAGGTTAATTATTTACAGCACAGATGGTTTAAGTACTATAAAAACAGGCTATAAATATAATAATTTCAGTTACATCATAGTTACATTTTTTAATGTTAAGAATGAAAATATGAAACAATTAATAGAGGTTCAAAAAAACAAATGAGTCCACAAGTAAATCTTGTGGTGATCATTAAATTATTATTACATTTTTTATTTTATTTACATATAGACAATTACATAAATGAAAATTATAACCACAGAGACATGATTATTAAAAATATGTCCAACCTAACATGAGAATAAAATAAAGGCCTGTGACTTGAGAAACATACCTGAAAGTTTATTTTTAAGATAAAGAAGGTAAAAAGAATCTATTTCAAGCGGTAAGAGCGCCGCATCTTAACCTCGTACACAGTGGATCATTAAGATTTGAAGATGAAACAGAGGCACAGCTAGAATAGAAGAAATCATTTTTCTTTTCAAAAAAAATCTTGTGCATAGACTTTCTTTGTCGTGCTCACTGTGTGGAAATATGACATTTAAATACGGTTAATCTTTTGTAAAAGTGGCAGAAACTTTATCAGGTGTCAATTAGCAACCTAGTTGCTAAAATCAACTTGTTTAATCTGCTCAAATGCTACACGTGTATGTTACTTAGCGTACACTTGTTAACCACTTTATTAGGTACATCTGTTCAAATGCTCGTTAATGCAAATATTTCATCAGCCAATTGCATGGCTGCAGCTCAGTGCATTTAGGCTTATAGACAGGGTCAAGATGACCTGCTAGAGTCAAAACCGAACGTCAGAATGGGACTGCAAGAAGATCTATGTGACACTGAATGTGGCATTGTTATCGGTGCTAGATGGGTGATGAACAGGCAACAAAAACTCAAACAACTGCTTGTTACAACCAAGTGATGCAGAAGAGCATCTTTGAATGCACAACATGTGAAACCTTGAAGCAGATGTGCTACAGCAGCAGAAGATCACAATGGGTGCCACTCCAGCTGGGAAACTAAGGCTATAATTCGGCTCACCAAAAATGGATAACAGAAGCCTAAAAAAATGTTGTCTGGTGATGGTAGAGCCAGAAATTGGCATAAACAAGTTGAAAGTGTGTATCCATGCTGCCTTGTATCAGCAGTTCAGGTTGCCGAGCATGTACTGGCTTGAGGGATGTTTTTTTGACACACATTGGACCCCTTAGTAACAGCGCCGGTCTACCTGAGTATCTTGGTGACCATGTCCATCCCTCAATGGCCATAGTGCGTGCACCCATCTTCTGATGCCTGCTTCCTACAGGATAAAGCTCCATATCACAAAACTCAAATCATCTCCTGATCATGGTTTCTTGCATATGACAGTGGCCTCATATGACCCACACAGTCACAATCTAATAAAGCACAAAGATGGGAATGTGGAGCTGAAAAATCAGCAGCAGCTGTGTGATGCTTTCATGTCACTATGCTTTAAAATCTCTGAGGAATAATTCCAGCACCTTGTTGAACCTGTACAATGAAGAATTAAAGACGTTCTAAATATAAAGGGGGATCTAACCTGGCATTAGCACCTGGTACCTAATATAGTGGCCAGTGACATTTCTAATTAGCACACAGTACAGCTCAGAGTGATGGGACTGCCATTAAGTCTGTGAGGTTATAAACTAAAGGATCAGGTAAAAAAAAAAGAAGAAGACAAGACCTTAATGGCATTAGATTAAAAGCTAAGGAGTCACTAAATATATTTCAGTACATCCTGGGGGAAAGACAAACATGTGCACTTTATTCAGTGGCAATCCATCCAATAGTTGCCCAGACATATTATTTGAATGTGAACTGTGTGTGGGGTCACACAAGAGATTAGGATTTATCCTTATCTGCTCAGTATGAATGCCTATAATAAAGTTTCATGGTCGTTCCTTTAATAATAAAATGGCTAAAAATTTAGTCACAAAAATAATAGATGAAAAACAGGCCTTTAAATTCTTACAATCTATATTCATCACATGGATATTGAAAGACACGTTTGTTTGTATCTATATATGTGTCCTAACCTTAACTGTGTGCCTTTATTCTAAAACAGCTCTCTCCAAAATCCCCACCTTACCTTAGGAAAAAAAACCTAAAATCAGTTCAAGAGCACAGACGTTAATCCCCTGCAATGTACAACAGAGCCCAGGGAACAGGGCACCAGCCTGTTTCTAACTCGGGCCAAATCAAAGCATCAGCGGTTTCTCTTTGACATTCATCTTGTTTTCTGATGGACTTAAAATACAGTCTAATCACTCAGAGTGCATGCCCCTTTCCCATCATCGAAAAGGCTTCTTCATGTCAGTCTGAGAGACAGCACAGCCGAATATGTCTTGAGCTCATTCCCTGCCTGCCGATGTCCTGTGTCTGCACTGTGCAGCCCCGGAGGAGCTCACCTGCGCTGCTAGCTGGGTTGGTTACTGGTTTCACTACTCTCAATATAACTAATGGAGTGCAGCTCAATATTTAATCTGTGTAATGTGGAGATGGGAACATATATCTTGTCACTGAGAATGAAATCACTCAATCTCATTAGTGAATTAGGTTGAGAGGTTCAGTCCAATTAGGCATTAATGCAATGCTTTATTTATGATATCAAAGTGAGCCACTAAGAGGCCAGTTTGCAGAATAAATCTGAAGCTTTCGCAAATTCTGTTTGCTTTCGCTTCCGAGATTAAGTCTCACATTTGCATGTGCAATTTTTCCATTCGAGCAAAGTGAAACATTTCTGAGCCAAAGTAAAAGCTCGTATAAATCTTTCTTTAAAGTGCTGTGGCTGCAGCCAAGTCGCCACACATTAATAATCTACATTCAGCTGCATGTTTGGAGTCACACACACGCACAAAAAGAGCAATTTCATAAATAATCTTCAGGATCCTCAACTCTATGGGTGGTTTGGTATCTGTGCCCTTGAAAGGCGGTACGTTCAGTGAAAACATTGAGGTCACCAGCCAGTGGTGGTTATCTGACTCCAGTCTGGAGTCTCAGGTAGAGGACAGATTTCACTGTGAGAAATTTAGAGTGTCTCCTGCAGTTACACCATATCTCTGACACATACGCAGCACTCAGGGGCAATCTGCAGAGCACAGCCAAGTTTGGCTTTGGCAGAATTTTGCTGGCACAGTTTGGGTGACGCGTTGTTGTTTTATCTTTTCCGCTGAACCGAAAAATGTAATATTGCGCGACTGTGAAACATCAGCGCAGACCCTTATCGCAAAAGTACACATCAAAGACAAAAAAAACCCCAACCCAGCCCCCAAAGCATTTTGCATTAGTTTAAGAGAACTCAGCAGAACTGTCATCACAAGGTAGAGTGACACAGCAGTGGCCTTAACACAACACTTTGATGTGAGAAGAAGAGGGAAACTTGCAAAATGTCAGTTTGTGTTCGCTTAGAAAAACAGAGAGAACTCATCAACCACCTCAGCAGCTTGCAGCTCATATCAGACTCTGACAAGGACAAGTCAAAGTTAGGAAAGAGCTACACACTCAATGCAGCTGTGTTAACTTCCACAACACAGCTGCATTGCCTAACTAAGAAGTCTAAAAATTACTCATCTGGAAATATTAAGGAGACGTATAATGAGATTCATGCTTCCGGCTCTTTATCAAAGCTGGTGTGTAGAGGGAGGAATACATATAATTTTCCTTGTGGACACTAAAAACAAAACAAAAACTAAGGACAAATCTTTTTCTTTTTTTTTAAGCACACTCAGCTCAGTAGGTCACTCCTCACTGCCAATGCAGCACAGCAGTTGTATCCCTAAACAAATGACAGCCTGTGTCCGACCTCTCTCCTGCCTGCTCAGAGTGACCTTTTTTTGAGTTTTCAGTCACTCTGCGCAGAACAAACTCTGTGTTGTGGAAATCAGAGAGCGCAGACTTTACCGAGCTTGACAGGTAAATCAGTTTTAAGGGGCTAGAAGTGGTGGGGAAACCATTTCATCACCCTGACTTATGCCTCTACATCTGACAGGCATCTGTGAGTACACATGGATGTGCATGCATAATCTACTTCACTGCAGGAACAACATTTCCCACATGGCAAAGTGCACTTTAGAAACAGCAATTCATATTGCAACATTGCAAACACATTAGGCTCTCGTAGAGGCGTAAAAATGAAGCGCGGGGATGTGGATGGGGAGGGCGTGTTAAACCTAAGAACATTGCATAAAACCGAATAACACAACAGCTGACAGAGTGCTGATGCAGTAATGCTAAATAAGGACTCAGTCGATGGGTGTGTTTGTGTTTTGGTGGGCGCGGTGGTTTTCAAACTTTTTCTCCAGGGGACGTCATTTGCAGATAGAAAATAAAAATATTTGGGTTGGTGAAGCTCTACATGGGAAATCTATCATTTAAAGCGATTAGTTTCTGAACTCAGGCTCTAATGTCAAATATTTGGAGTAGCCACCCCTCATTTCTTTACATTTTGTTAGGAAAATGGGAAATAGATGCAGAAATTGTCTAAACAAATATAGAAATAGAGCTTGAACTCTTTTAGACAAGCTTTCTCATAATTACTTTTGTCTTCAAGAATAGTTTCCAGGCTTCTTGTTAAAGCGCTGCTTTGGATGCTGACATGGCAGAGCCTCCACTGTGTTTACAAAAGGCTGTAGACACTCTTTGCATCAGACCTGTTGCCACTGAGACTATTTCTGATGAGTCTTCAGTGAACTGTACACGAGTAAACTGGAGTGTCAGATGCATCTTTCAGGTCCTGCGTCAGGTCTTTGTTGGATTTTTTTCCAATTTGTCAAGGACACAACTTCCAGAGCTGTAGAGAGTTTTTTTTAGACCTGCCACTTCTTGTTTTGTCCTCCACTGCCCTGTTTCCTCAAAATTTTAAAGACACGCTCCACAGCATGCTGAGTTATGCCAAGTTTTCGATTAATAGCTCTTTAGGAATCACCTTTTGTTACAAAAATCCTATTTTAAGTCTGCCAAACTGGTTCAGCTAAAGAAACGGGAACAAAGGATGAGCTTTTGTGACAGGCTGCTAGCAACAAAGTGTCTAACAACTCAATTCAATATTCATTCTTTGCTAAGTTGTGTGTTATGTGTAGACACAACACCGGCTGATCCTTGAGTTAGGTGTTTTTTAATACTTGAATGATTCATGCAGTAGGTAAAAATATTCCTCTGAAAATGGGCAATGTCTAGAGATGGACCGATCCGATATTACGTATCGGTATCGGTCCGATACTGACCTAAATGACTGGATCGGATATCGGAGAAAAATAAAAAATGTAATCCGATCCATTAAATATCACGAAAGCACCTCACAAAACTTGCAACACGCCGTAACTCACCTCAGAACGTTAGCAGTCGGAGCAGTATGCATCACGTGATAGAGCGGCTGTGGCATGCGGGACCTGTCGGTGCTCTGGATAGCATTTGGAGCTTCGCTAGCAACCTGGCATTTCATCTCCGACAAAGTTATCCCCGAGAGAAGTAAAGCAAGTGTGTAAGTCCATCTCTGAATGTTTGTAAAGCATTCCTGCGTTAAGCTTAACGAGCGACTGCATCTCGCTCTCCGGCTGCTACTTCAATCGTGAAACTGCTTAAATGATCAGCTGATCGGGTTTTCTGTCGCGAGTCCGTCTTTGTTTTTGGCCCACTTTGCACCAGAAAGAGGAAAC
Organism: Diplotaxodon limnothrissa; assembly: GCF_057381915.1. Lineage (NCBI taxonomy): Eukaryota > Metazoa > Chordata > Actinopteri > Cichliformes > Cichlidae > Diplotaxodon > Diplotaxodon limnothrissa. Next base: position 45,090,693 of record NC_140602.1, on the reverse strand, counting down.
CAGCGGCTGAACAACAGCAGCACGTTTAAGCTTGATAAGCTGTTGTTAGAATTTATTTAATATTACTTTCTACTCGAGGATCTTTTTCTACGTAGCTGACGCTGGTAACTGTGCAGGGGCGGATCTAGCAAAGTTTAGCCAGGGGGGCCGATAGGGCATTAACTGGGAAAAGGGGGCACAAAGACATACTTTTCTTTCTTATTCTCATTTAAAATGTCTAGCTTTTAATAAATAATTATCTGACACACAAAGTTTTAATTTGATGTAAAATGAATAGAAGTCAATTACTGTATATAGTAACTATTAAGTCTAATATATATACCCTAGTAAGCTATAGTACTTTTTCCTTTGGGAAGGTACCATCTGTGCAGTCTGCAATTTTGTTGAAGAAAGATGTTGAATCTATTTAATATTTCTTGAAAAATAATTGATTTCTGTGCATTTTTTTTCACACTGCATCAAATTAAGGTTGATTACGTCGATTAAGCATCATGAGGTGGCGCGTGAGGGGTGGTTCCCTATTTTTTATTTATTTATTTTTGTTGTTGCTGGGAGTTGGAACCCTATTAGTTAGGTTGCTTAATATTTCTGCTAAGTACTCTTTAAAATACCAGAATAGGGAGGATGGTGTAGGTCTAAGTTTATTAGATTGATCAGTATTGCTGAACTATGAAATATTTTTTTTGTATACAGGTATAACAGAATAGCTTTAGTGTAGTTGTTGTTTTAAACTTGAGTATGAACTTGCAGACTTGCAAAATGCAGCAAGATATTTAAAAAAACAGTTTTGTTGATTAAAAAACACTATATCGGATTCATATCGGTATCGGCAGATATCCAAATTTATGATATCGGTATCGTATCGGACATAAAAAAGTGGTATCGTGCCATCTCTAGCAATGTCCAAAGAAAATCTTTAAAACACCTCCATCCTGGAGAGCTATTGTTCAAGAGCACTTTAAAAAATTACACATCTTGTTCCTTGGAAAGAAAATATGAAGCAATTGTCGTTGGCTTTTGCATTGTAGTGCACATTTACATTGACTTCATTCATGGGAAAATACTGTACTTTTTGCTTTGCTACACTTACTACTTGGCAGCCTTTATGTGAGGTAAACAAAACATGGTCAAAGACAGAATGATTCAACTATCAGAAAGTTAGTTGGCAACTGATTCCTCTTTAGGTTTAGACTATTTGATAAAACACGAGTTTTTAGATGTTACGTTGTTCATTTCTTTGCAGCGAAAGCTTCTACTTCTGATATTTTAGGTAAACTTCCTAATCACATTTATAGATACATAAGAAACACTTTCAGTAGCTTTACTTTCAGCTGAGCTTTTAAAATGATTGACTTTATATGATTTTGTACTTTGTTGTTAATACTTGTATAGCATCTGATAACCTCTTTGCCACTGCCAGATTTCCCTGTGTGAATTTACGAATCACTGAAAATTTACCAGTCAGTAGTCGTATTCTTCCACCTGTTAAAGTAATGTTTCTGACTTTGGAGAAGCTTTTCTCAAAAGACTTTCCAAAACTGCCAGTTAAGCAGATAATCAAGTTAAAAATTAAATGCCAAATTAAAAATCAAGAACCCCCCTCCCCCCCAAAAAATTCTCTTGTTTCAGCTCGTCTGGTGTGACAATTTGCTGGTTTTTGTTTGTATTACATCACTGTCAGTGTTTGCAAGCATTGTACAAAATCTCTGCATTTAATAATGGAAAAAAGGCTAATTCAGCACCAATAAACGACACCAGATTATTTAGAGATATAGTGAAGACTTAATGATATAAAATCTGAAGTAACATGATGTCACGTAGAAAAATGCGCATTTAAATCCATCCATCTCCATCAATCCTAACTGCAAAGACACTAAAGTCCAGGTGAAACTGGACATACACACTGAACATATCACCAGTGCATCACATGACTAATATCTACACCCAAACCAGTTTAGAATCACCAGTTAACCTAACATGCATGCCTTTGGACATTTGCACTCAGCACAGTGCCTGCAGGTGACCAGGTTCAATCTCAAACCTTCTTGAAGTGAAGTGAATGTGCTAACTGTTGTATCACCCCAATTTAATCATCTATCAAAATATTGGCAATGGTAAAATTTGCATTGGACAAGTTTATGTCGTTCCTAATGCACCCGACGTAGCACCTCACTGCTAATAAAAAAGTCAACCTTCAATCAGGATTTTCAATTTGGGGCATTACACCTTCATTTAGTCCTGATATTTAAATGTTTAAGGATTCAATCTGGAGTCTGTTTCAGTTTATCTTCCTTAAACAAAAAATAAACCGAAAGAAAACAATCAGTTTGTTTTTTTCACAAGTGTATTGAGTAGCAGGCAGCACACGGACAGAGAAAATCAGAAAGAAAAACACATTTTATCAGCTCTCTCCGGTCTCTCTCTGTTCTGTGTGCTTGTGTGTACTTGCGTTTACCATCAGCAAGGCAGATTCAGAATTAATTCAGCCGTCTACACATGTGCATGTGTACGTTTTTGAAGGCACATATGTCAATCTGCAGGAACCAAAAAAGCCACAACTGGCACAAAAAACAGCAACAATTGACACAAAAGAGCCTCAGGCAAGGAGGGATGGGAGCAGCTGTTGTGGTGGATGTTGAAGTATAACAGTGTGAACTGGATTTAAATAGTGAGACAAAGTCAGTTCCAGGGACTGGTTACTCCCAAAGGGAATGTGATGAATTAGAGGACAGACCTTCTAATCAACTTGTATATTTACAGAGCAGGTCTAGTGAGTAAGACTGCGGTGACTTGATAATGTTTTCTGACTCATCAAAGTGTTCCAGCTTCTACTTCAGTCAGCGTGAATATGTGGCGAATTGCAATAATCAGCTGTGAAGAAACAACTGCCTTAATAAAGTTTTCTAGGTCAACAAAGGAGGAAATGTCTTTTATAGCAAAAAGAGAGCTATGCGGGGTGAAAAATGTTGTGGATATTGACGTGACTGTCAGAGGGGACTTGATCAAAGATGTCTGAGCAGCCTGCCTGTGTGTTAAATATGCATCTGCTGACAATTAAAGGAATGGAAAGAAATCCTTGCTTTAGAGCTAAAATAATCACTTGCGCTCAGGAAACAGCGGTTCCTCAGAGTCATTTTAAGCAGAGAAAAGAGATTTCAACTTCTTGAATCCATGTTTATAATATACAGATGTGTTGCTGTAACATTGCAGCAAGGATATATATACATAAAAGTAGTCTCAGCGTCTCAGCAAACTGGTTTCCTGTGAATGGGAACAATAACCGCGTGGCTGATGCAGGACTAATTTGATACCTCTACCTAAATAGAAACATGCTGTGTACAAAGAATGTCTCTTTACATCAAAACTAAATTGTTACACCGGTCGGCAGCTGCATAAGCAAATGGTGAAAAAAAGCTCTGTTTATGGATTTATTTATTTGCTCTGTATTTTAGCAGAAATATCCAATGGCCAAAAAAAAGAGGAAGAAGAAGAAAAAAATGGGTTTGATACTTTCATACCAACGTATGATTTTCTTTCTAATTTATACACAGATCCTGGGAACCATCTGCAGGGGAAATGAAACAGCTTCTGTTGTACGGTGAAATATGATAATGATGCCTTTCTACCATCTCTTATGAAGAAAGGTTTACAATGAGAGATCTCAAGGCAGTGACACATTTTACTGTTGGGCTATTTTAATGACTGATCCTCTCCTGGGGTTTGTAGCTGCTAAATATACCAACAAAGCTGATGAAGATTCTGTTTGCCAGATGCAAGAGGTAAGAAGTGATGTTTTATCAAAGTGTAATGCACTATTTCATAAACAAAATGAGGCTACGTCTTGAGTTTGAGACTATAGACTGGCAACAAAGTGAAGAAATAAGGTCAGATGAAAACAGCTGGATCAGCTTTTACAGTTCAGCTGAAGGCATTTTTAAAATCACCCTCTTGTGCAAAGGTAAGAAACTCCATTAACATGATTAAACATGGCGTTGTTTAGTATTTGAGAAAATGCTTGGGTGGTGTTTCTTTTAAGGTGAAGCTTTTCCCATTTAGGTGAATTTAAAAAGAAAGAGACAGAAACACATCAGGCACATGGAAGCCGTCTGGCATGCAACGGAGGCCCATGCTGCAGGAAGTGAAAATTTGTGGCAAAGACATGAGTACTGAAGCACAGTAATGCAACAATGCTCCGAGGCATGGTCATAAAACTGTCATGTTGGAGTATCTCAGGCTAATAATCATTCATCCACTCAACCCTGCGAGGAGTTCCTTAATCTTCCCAATATCTATAATGAACTGTTAATGCGGCTTCAATAGCTGATGATTAGGCCTACAACAGCACCAGTGCAACAACCTCTCCCATCATTTACACACTCACAGGGCTGCAGAAAGTCTTTGATTCTTTGAAAGAAAAAAAAAAGATGGCAAAGAAACAAACACACATTTCACATGTTTCACAATGTTCATGCATTAAATGCACAAAATACTTAAATCTGACACTAAATGAGCAGCAATGACTTTAAAATCAACCTGTAACAGTGTAAAAGAAGGGGAAAAGTGTGCAGAAATACAGCAGATTAGACATAAAACTGATAAAACATGCTTTGATTAAAACAAAAAACAAAAAAAAACAACAGAGTGCATCAGCATTACCTGTATCTCCCTTGCATGGTAGATGATAATCAGCCCCAGGAGAATGATTGTAGAAAGGCTTATCAGGCATTTTAGAGCTAATGAATATAGGGATTCCTGCAAAAGAGCAAGGACAGTAAAGTCAAAGAAGACACAACAACATGACAGAAGATCTTGTCTTACATGCTGGAGTAACTCCTACTAATGTGCCAAAATAAATAAATAAGTAAGTAAAAACGGCACGATTTAGCTTTTTAGGACACAGTGCAACAAATTCTAACATTGCAGCTTCTTCTCCCATTCATTTTTTTGGAGGTGATGGTGGTGGGGGGTCCCCTTCATGGCTGGACAGCTGTGGGCCTTTTGGCCTGCGTGCCTGGGACCTGCCTGAGAACACTTTATCCTACCACAAGTTGTTTAACGTTAAAAACACTTGTTTCGTGAGTCACATGTCCCCTAAATCAACTCTAGCCTACATGGGACTGCGAGGCACGGACTTTGAGTGGGCTATACGCACCTTTCCATACGCTCCCCATGAGAGTTCAGTCTCTATAACCATAACAACGATCCCAAACATCCCAAAGATTAAAGCATAGTCGCTGAGCCGTTTCCTTTTCTCAAACAAGGCCCTCCTGTGCCCCAGCTTCTCCCCAATGTTCTGGTTCTTCTTTTTACCCGATTTGGCCCCGCTGTGGCTGCAGCCTCCCCCTCCGTCTCCCGATGCGTAAGGCATCAGGGTGCTTGAATTATTCTCCGGCTTGGATACTAAAGTGTCCGACGCATCTGCGGCGGAGATGGGCTGCAAAGGCTGGGACTCGGAATCAAACTCGTGTATGTTTCTGCGGGACGAGCTCAAGTTGCTCAGCGGCCGCATTACGCCGCCGTTGTATCTGCAGCTGCTCATGGCTATTTCATTGTAGGAGTTACTGTCTTTGTGGCTGCTGCCCAGGCTGCCCCGCTGCCTATCGCGGCAATGCTGCTGCTGCTGCTGATGGTGAGGATGATGATGATGTCTGGATGAACTACCATGACTAGAAGGTGTGAACTCGCAGACACTGTACTGGCAGCCTTGCCTCGAAGACGTTTCCGAAGGTGCCCTTAAAGTTCCCACAGTGGCCGGCGACGTCCCGCGAAAGACGAGGCTTTTTCTCGCATCACAGGTGCAATTATTGCAGGTGCAGCATTGGTCGTGCTGCTTGCCGAGGCGATCCTCGCGTCCGCAGTAGTGCTGGTACTTACAGTGCTGGAGCTGCTGCTCTGGGAAGAAATCGTTCTGCAGCTGTAATGGGGTTTCCATGTCAGTGCTGCTTTTTAAAGCAGCGACCAGGCGCCACAGAGCCCCCGACAAAGGGCGTCACGGTCCTTACGGGAGGACAGAGCTGCTGCATGAATAGATCCATTTCGGCTCCGGTAGATGTGTGAGAGGAGCCTCCGATTGGGCAGAGGGGACCAAAACAACTGTCTCGACGTCATGAAAAGGTTGCAACCACAGGAACTGAAGCCCAGCCTCGTTTCATTCTCATCAATATAAGCGAGTGAATTGTTGCTTCCCCCCACCTGCACTGTCACACCTTTACAAAGACACACAGGGAAAACTTACTCAAGGTGTGTGTGTTTTTTATTTCTCATTATTTCTATTGATTTGTGAAACATCCCTTGATCAGTGCAGCTCTGCTTTGCTGAGACACCGCCACTCCCACAGGTGCATTTTAGCTTTTGCCCCCAACAACACATCAGCACCTCCTATTAAGAAAACCCGGACTGATTTCCAATTTCTTACTTGAGAGGAAACACAAGTAGCTCGCTGTCACCCGTGATTTACAACAAGGTGCTGATTTCATTCAGCTCATTGGCCGTTGAGCGCGTGACGCCTTCGCGAGCAACGGCCCTCTGTCTCCGCAGCCAGATTGATGTGAGCGCTGGTGGCTACCTTATTAATGGAGTGCAAGAGTTATATCACCCCAAGGAAATACAACCAACTGCCCGAGATTGAGCAGCTGTGGCATAAAACAAAGACCGAAACCTAATCATCCAGACATCGCGGCGTAACAGCAGCAGCAGCAGCAGCAGCAAATTTAGTCATAGGGCCGTTTGGCGCTATTGGAGTTATGTTGTTGTGTTTGCGGTGGGATTTGAGTGCGAGCTGCGCAGTTTGATTGCTCGGAATGATTTCTTTGCTTCATCTGCAGTGAAGTCGTAAAGTTGCCCTTCTATGCAATATTTACATTAAGCATAAAGCGTAGATCCAGAAACAACAAAACAGCTCCAAACGGGCGCAAAAGTTTGAACTGCACGAGAGTGCGTGGTAAAGCATTAAAGTGCACGTGTTTTCCTGCAGTTATCTAAGTGGAGCTGTTTACTGGAGCTCACAGACAAAAAATTTGAGTCTTCAAAGTCAGAAACTTCGACTCCGTGGACTGCTCCACTCGCCCATTGATCACTACCAACCCCTCAATAAAACAAACCTTCAGCACAGGATCGCAATGCGCACTTACTCCTGATTGGCTGATGCACACGCCACGTGACATCTCTCGCCTTCACGAGCCGGAAGCTTCTTCTTCTCTCTCCCCCTCTCTCTCTCTCTCTCTCTCTCTCTCTCTCTCTCTCTCTCTCTCTCTCTCTCTCTCACTCTGTGAAGTCCGGTGAATGAGAGCCGTGCTCGTTAATTCAAGCCACAAATCGCACGCAATCTATGGGAGTCTATGGACTCTTTTCTGTAAGGCAGATAAAATAGCCTTCATTGAAACAGAATGGTCATTTCTTCCCCCCACTTTGAATAGAAAGCATTGTCAGATATCTTAGCCTTCGTTTCTCTGCAAAACGGGCAGAGCATTTTAGTCCTTAAAAGCATTTTGAGCGGTGTTTTGAAATTACACCGTAAGAACAGCAACACGTTTGTCCTCTTAGGTAATTTAAAAATATGTTTATTTTACAATGTCACAACACTATTTTTGTTATAAGACAAAAAAAGAGAAGCTCTAATTGTAAGGGAATTCCAGATCTTAGGAAAAAAACCCACAAGATCCAGAACAATCATATGCACAATAATATGGGAAAAACAGGAAGTTATAAAATCAGATATTCTCGGTAATTTATATTTAGTTAAAATAGTATTTTAAAACTGCTAAAGCCTGGCTAACCCACCCAGGTACAGATTTATGATCGAGTTACTCACTTCAGAGGAACTAATTATTGCGCCTTCTAGTGGTTGCACAGAAGGGGAGAGAGATTTCAGTAGACAAGGAGACAGGAAGCACATATTCTAATGAGATGCTGGCAGCTGTGATGGTGTACATTTTATTCTTTCAAAATGGCGTGCACCAAACAAGGAAGAATAAACATGAATGTGAATTCCAAGCTGGAGAATAAACCCAGATAAATTGTTTTATATTCATGCCTTTTTGTAGATCCAGTTATATGAAAACCAAAGTGTTTCACAGGACCATATGGAGTTCCATGGAAAACTTTGGGTCTTTGTGGAATAACATAACTTGAAATAATGGTTTTCGTTTGACTTTGTCAGTCTGTCACATCGTTAGGGATGAATTTGGGTCCACTCTTCTCTACAGCATTGCTTCTGTTCATTGAGATTTATGGGCTTTATCTATGCACAGCTCTCTTAAGATCCAGCTGCAGCATTTCAGTCAGTCACCTTTGACTATAGAATACTTTGATATAAAGAAGATTTCATAGTCGACTCAATGTCTGCAAGGCGTCCAGGTGCTGATATGTGCTAATATAGTGTATTTGGTTTTCTCCAAATATGGTGTTGTGCATTGTTGCCAAATATCTCCATTTTGGTCCCATCTGTCCACAGGACATTGCTCCAGATGTTCTGTGGTTTGTTCAGATACAACATTACAAACCTGAGCCTTGCTGTCATGCTCTTATTAGACATGGAAGACGTTTTCTTGGCAATCCTTCCAAACAAGACACAGTTGTTCAGCTTTTTTCAGAACTTTACCTTTAACATTTAACACATTAACTAAAGCCTGTAGAGTTCGAGATATAACATTTTGCAGTTTCTCTGAACATTGCATGATCTGACTTTGGAGTGAATTTGTTAGGACATCAACTTCTGCACAGAGTGTGACATTGTGTTTACACACAGTTGAATGCTCCAGAGCAGCAAACCGTCAAAACCGATGCTTTTTCAGAGGTGCTCACATTTGCTGATGATCAATTAACCACGTACCTTTGATTAGCAGCACCTGGCTGCTACTTACCTTCTTAATTAGAAACAGTAATGGAGTACTTAGTTTTTTACAGGACTACATGGAGTCATGTGAAAAAGTTCCTTTTCCACATGACTGAATATATGGGCCTTTGCATTTACAATCTAAAAGTATGCTATCTCTGTTCATTCAGGCTTAAACTGTACTGTAATTAAGAGAACGTGTGTAGCTTTGGTTCCGTCGACAGGAATGTGTGTTGAAATTTCCAGGATTAGATTCATGAGTTTTGCACCAGAGTTATGTCTGTCCTCCTTTGTGCCATTTCTCCATTCTTGCCTCTGATGTACCTTGAAAGAGAAACATAATGCTTCCTTACACAATTACAGAGTCAGCACCAGTTTGCTCTGCAACTCCATGTGTTTATCTACTGGACTGTGTTTTGATCATACTGACAAGTAGGTTAGGAAAAAGTGAGGAGAGAAGCAAGCTGCAAAGTTAACAGCCTGCTTAGTCAACAGTATAGTTTGCTCCTTCCTTTCAAAGCACATCTGACGGAGTCGTGCACCTGAACCCAGTGTCACCAAAACAGATTCCCGAACATCTTTATTTAGATGCTTTGGTGACAAAACAGTATTAAAATTGCTCAAGGTGATACTGCCTTCAATATAATCTCTTAAGCCCAGTCATGTCCAACATGTACAAATACGAGTGTCTGCTCTTAATGTTTTTTATTTTTAAATAACCATTTAATATTAATTAATGTTTAAATGCATATTTCTTATGTAAAATGACAAATAAGTCTTATAATTGTTATTATCATTTGGTCTTATAATGGGCGGTATCCTGCTGTTGTCCATCTGCACATAAATGATTCGTATTTGAATGTAAATGTGCGTACGCAATTATTTACATTGTGATTTTGTAGATGGATAGATAAAGAAGGGAAAGTACTTTCTTGAGGCATTTCAAGATCAATGTCACCCACCTCCATTGTGCTGGGAATGAATTAAACATGATTTATTTAGCTGTGAGTCATATGGACACTGGATACCTGACTTGAGTGAGAAGCTTTAACTCCAGCATCAGTTTGCATCTGTTTTCACTACAATTCCTCCTCTAATGTCGCTGATACCTGATTACGGAGGGCTTTTAGGTGCGTCACACCTGACAGAAGAGCCATTTGTGTTGAGACGCAGATTTACTGGCAATCTGATTTAAGTGGCACCTTCAAGGGCATGATGGCGCGTCATGGAACCTGGGATTTTGACTCTCGGTTTCCATGAGGAAGAGTGATATAGTGCTGCTGTGCTGATTCATCTGTAAATGTGTCACTTGTAATCTGGAGAATGGGCAGCAGCCATGCATGCATTGGCAGAAATTCGCAGCCTAATTAGTCTGTCTGACTTTCGTGTGCTTTATGGCAAGAAAACTGAAGATGAATGTGAAACACAAAGTGAGGAGTGAGGTTTCTGACTGCGGCATGTGGCATCAAGAAATGAAGATTTAGTAGTAAAACACAAAGACATATTTTACGTATCTGAACATAATTAACATCAGTACTTGCAAAATCCTTTTATTAAACTTGCTTTGTTTTCATCGGTCTCTTTCCTGCCACTGGAGATTAGAAAATGTATCCACTGTGAGTGGCACTTTGAGGACAACCCTGACAAGCTCAGCATGTTTTTTCTTCAAATTATGTGTGTGTGTGTGTCTGTCTGACAACCTGAAAGTACCACTCTTTGTCATTTTGTACAAATTATGGATCCAGAAATGCAGCATCGCTCGAGTACATAATAGGACACTGCTTTGAGCACAGCAACTTAAATGAGGGGTTATCTGAAAGTCTGACGTCAGCTGTGCCTTTCCCCTTTGCTGTTCTTTGATCATTTCTATAACCCCACCTACAGATAACAAAAGAAAACTTCTCTGGAATAATAATTCTGTATTAAGCCTGGAGAGTCTAATTCTGGGCAGCATGGTGGTGTAGCACTTAGTAGTCTTACCTCTCAGCAAGAAGATGCTGGGTTTGGAGGTTCTCAGCCTTTCTGTGTGGCTTTTGCATGTTCTCCCACAGACATGTTGGACAGAGATGGTTGTGTGTCATTTAGAGTGTTGACGGTGCAGCACCTGGGTCCACAAGTCGAAAAGTCCTTTTCCACTAGCACTTACTCGCCTCGACTTGGCTGACATGGCTCAACTTGACACATCTCAGTTTCTGATGTTTTCCATTACAATTGAGCACCGGATGGGCACATGAGCATTAGAACCGGACCACAGAGCAATGGAAGTGTGAGGGACCAAGCAACCAAAGCAAAGAGGACACAGGCAAAAAGGTATCTTCAAAAAGTGTTTTCTTTATTTTAACCCCCAAAAAGTCCAAAATTAACAACATTCAAAAACATACTTAGCAGGCCCGTAAAAGAGGTCAACTAAATATAACGCTACGAAAAGTAATTTCCAGAAACTTAACCAAAACAAAGTGAGACACAACTTAACTCACAAACTGACCTAATTAGAAAGATGCATGAGGGTAGCTTTTATAATGATTTGGCCAAACCATTTACACACAATAGGGGGAAAACAAAAACATACTAATATTAACTAAGCACAGAATAACCTAACTAAACCTAAAACACCCCTGCTCCTGGTAAGCCCATGGTTGGTCCTGCTGAGCAGGCATTTTGTTCCCAGAGTCCTCAGCCTTTTTGCCCAGACAGGAAACAGCCACCGCCCAAACCCAGGGAACTCAAAGAAAGAGAAACATAATTAATATAACAAAACATTTTAGAAAAACCACACGATGCTATGTGCGCGCCTCGTAATATCAGTGTTAGGTTTAACCAAATGATCAACAGTGTTGGGGAGTAACGGAATACATGTACCGCCGTTACATACAAAATATGAGTAACTGTATTCCGTTACAGTTACCGTTTAAAAAGGTGGTATTTAGAATACAGTTACTTTGTTGAAATAAATGGATTACATGGCGGTACTTCCCTGTTTCATATTGTGGCGGGTCAGGACTGTTTGGGTTTTGTTTGACAGCTGTGATGTTCTGTTATTCCAGGCGGCAGCGTTACGGTTGCCATCGTTACAGGGTGAGGCTCTCTCTCTGCTTGTTTTCTGGGTGAGAGAGCGCCTTTTTGTTGTTGTTGTGCTAAGCTAATAGGCAGAATGCTACAGGAAGAATGTAGCCTCATGGGCAGTGTAGTCCGTGCTGCAGGGAGAATGGACTGCCATACCTGTTATGTGTCTGTGAGCGCGAGGAGGGAGAAAAAGGAAAAGTACAAGCTGTCACGGAGCAGAAACGGGAGCTGGAAGCATGTAAATATAATAATAACCACTGCAGCCAAGAAGAGTGTCTGACGAGCCCAGTTGTAAGTAAGGGCTTTGGAGTTGACTCGACTGTTCGTGTTTTCCTCCAAAAACAATAAGTTCCGTTGGAGCAGTCTTTCAACTCCTCTTTCTGTCTCTCGCCAGCAAAGTTGACCCACACAACAAAGTAAAGCTATTTTTCGGCTACGTGCCTGACACAGAACCCACCGTATTAGTCAGAGGTCCCTTTACTACGGTCCGGAGCCGCGGACCTTCAGTAACAGTAATAAATCACAGCAATAGCACATTCATGTAGTTGTAAACAGCATGATAATATATTAAGTAATCCAAAGTATTCAGAATACGTTACTCTCATTGAGTAACGTAACGGAATACGTTACAGAATACATTTTGGGGCATGTATTCTGTAATCTGTAATGGAATACATTTTAAAAGTAACCTTCCCAACACTGATGATTAATGAATTATATTAATGAAGAAAACTGCAAAACAAACTAATAAAGTGGAAAAATGGACTGATTTACCCCTGTGTGGCTGATGCCATCACAGGAAGAAGGCGGTCATGTCGTATGAATCACATTTTCGTTTGCATCATGTGGATGGTTGGGTGCCTGTGCGCTTCTTACTGGGTAAAAAATAAGACCAGGATGCACAACAACGAGTTTCTCTGTATCAGGATTTGCATCTCGGTGCAGATACGTCAGCACACCTTTAGGCGACTAGTGAGTCTATTCCGCCAGGATAATGTTAGACAGATAGTCATAATGTTATGTCTGATCGGTGAAAGCACCAGTCAATTTTCATCGTTTTTTTTTTTTTGAGTTTTAGTTCCAGTTTTATTTTAATCCTTATTTGTGTTTTGGGTACTTTTCTTGTCTGTCTTTCTTTCTCTTTTTGTGTGTTTGTGTGTGTGTGTCCTTTCTGGGTCTCAGTTATCTGCTCTCCCTGTTTTATTTTGGTAAATACTTTTCTTTGTGCCTCATCCTGTCTTTGTTCTTTTCCTGTCCTTGTGATGGCCTGCTCTGCTGTGAACTGTTTGTGCTCACCCTGGCCTCCCTTGCGTAAATTTATTCTTTGTGCTTTCCTCCAGTCTTGATCAACTAGCCAGTTTTTCCCACTTCCTATTGTTTGTTTAGTGGTTTCTCTGAGTTTCTCGTTCAGACTGGCTTGGTTATATCTTCAGTTTGATATTCTGCTTCTCCCCTTTTGTTCATCTGTATGTTTAATCAAGTGATTACAACCTCACTTCCCTGAACTATAAAAAAAGTGATTTTAGTTTAAGTTCATTGAATAGAAGTAGGATTGTGATTGCTTTGTGTGTGCTCTAAGGAAGCCTATTCAACAGTTTTCTTTAGTCTGATTCTCCACAGAGTCAGTGGAAGTTCTGATAGAGACCCCCCATCCCCATAATTTATTGCAATCATGTGCCTTTCATTTTAGCTGAAAGGGTTGATTCCTGCCAAGCAGGGGTGCAGTGTTTCTGGAAATAATCAGCCGAGAGGAGAGGTTATAAAACTGTTAGACAGTTTAAGTCACCCTGACCAGACTGGAGTTAATGAGGATATAGAAGGTGTGTGTGTGAACCTGAAAAGCTCCTTGTAAAGTGAACCTGGTAGGCATTCATTATTTATCGTGATCAAGCGTTGCCATGGGTCTCCGTCTACTTAGGAGGACTTCACGAGTTTGGCACCAGGCCTTGAGTGTCAGTTTCTACTGCCAAGTGTTTCTGAGACAGCCTGAAACAAAGAGCCCAGACTCAGAAATACAGAGTTATTTCCTGGGAATATAAATGGAGAAACTGACACATTGTTCCAAATCTAAAGTCAGTGCAAGGGATGGAAGATGCAAAACATGTCACTGACACATGACAAGAGAAAACACCAGACTATCACAGAGCCAACACAAAGAGACAGACAACCATTTGCCCTCACATTTACACCTCTAGGAAATTTAGGATCAATAATTATCCCAACTCCACTAACTGCTTGTCTTTGAACTGTGGGAGGATCCCAGAGGACCCGGACAGAATTCACGCAGATACATGGGAGGAACATGCAAACTCATCTGAGGTGACTGTGTTAAGTACTGCACCACTGTGCTGCTTTTCCCATTTGTGTACTAAACATTCTTACACCATACACAATATAAACAAAATCTCTACCGTGGTTAAAAGTTTGCAAGAACCGAAACTGCTTGGATAAAAGTGAAGACAGTTTGGATAAATGCAATGGAAAAATAACAGCACTCATGAAAATGCTAAGTGACACCTCGGTTTGGAGCAGCTTCTCAGGCTGACTTCATTTAAGGCGTTCTTCACTGATTCATTTTGCACTTCTATTAAACTGGAGGGCTCACAAGAGACCACTTAAAACAAGAATGAGTTTTGCCTCCATCTCTGTGCGGGGACACTTTGGCTGTCTATATACAGAATGTATATTAATAATATTATTATTGTTATCATTACCATTAAGTGAAGATTTGTCCTGCTGGTGATGCTAAATAAAAGAGCTAGGGATCACCAGGGTTATTAGGGTTTGTCTTATGGATATCTGGTAGTTGTTGACACAGTTTAGTTTGAAGTTCTTAGAAAATATAAGAAGAGTCTCACTGCTTTGCACCCACTCAAAACCACTTTGGACATTTATTTGAGCAGTTATTTTGAAGCATTATCTAAATGAACCTTAATTAAATTACATTTTAATGGAGACATAAAAAGTACATTTGTACAATCACCAGTTCAATCTGATAAATGCAGCTTCAAACCTGCTGACTTTGCTTCAAATTTAGGTTTAACAAGCTTTCCTATTTTAACTTGTACTTTCACCCTTGTATTTGCTGTTTTAGCACAGATTTCAGTTTGATTTTCTTTCAGTGGCATCTTTCTCTCTCTTATAACATCCCAGGCCAAACCCTGCCAGATAAAAGAAACAGTTCTCACCTTCTGATGGAGGTAGCATGGCATAAAGGAGTGGTTCCAAGGGCTTGGCGAAGAGCAGGAGGTATTCTGATCCCTAAGGAGAAGAACTTCTCATCCATCAGCCACTTTCGTCAGTTTAGCCTGCTGAATGTAGAGGGAAAGATCTTCTTCAGTGTCTTGGTCAAAGACTATCTACTTTCTTGCAAAGAAATAACTATGCTGACAGATCAGTGCAGAAGGCCAGCATCCGGGGCTTCTTGGGATGTCTGGAGCATGCCACCGTCATCTGGCACCAGATTCAAACTGCCAAGAAAGAACGAAGAGACCTTCATCTGGCCTTTTGATCAGTTCTGCATGAGATCTTGTGGATGGCCTTCAACTATTTCAGTGTACCAAACAACATCACAGGACTGGTCAAGACCTATTTTCAGGATTTATAGTTTTGTGTGAGAGCTGAGAACACCACCACAGCCTGGCAGCATCTGGGAATTGGAGTTATGGCAGGCTGCACGATTTCTCTTCTGGCATTTATCATGACAATGGAGTTGGTCATGCGGGCATCTTGGTGGGTAGCGGGAGATGAGAGACTCAGTAGTGGCCTTCATCTTCCTCCCATTAGAGTCTACATGGATGACATGACCATCATTACGAAAACAAAACCATGTACTAGGTGATTGCTATAAGCTCCGGGAAAACATCGAATGGGCAAGAATGGAGTTTAAGCCAAGTAAATCTCACAGCATCTCCATCATAAAAGGAAAACTGACAGCCGAGCAATTCTATATCAGTGGAGAACCAATTCCAACAGTCTTAGAGAAGTCCATCAAGAGCCTGGGACAGTGGTATAATGCAGATGTGGCAACTTGAACAACTAAGGCAGAACATGGCTAACGACCTCAAGCGGATTAACAACACTGCACTCTGAGGGAAACTGAAGTGCTGGTGCTTCCATTTTGGGTTATTACCCAGACTACTGTGGCCGTTGACAGTGTACGAGGTCTCACTCAGTCATGCCAATCAACTAAAGAGGCTAATGAGCTCCTACGATAAGAAGTGGCTCAGACTTCCCAAATTCCTCAGCAGAGTTGGAATCTACAGTGAATGGATACTGTCATTGCCTATCCCTAAATTGAGGCTTGAGATCACACTCACGGAATTCCGGGACCCAATAGTGAGAGGCACTGCTCCCACCCTAGCAACAGGGAGGAAGTGGACCCCAGCCACAGCTGTGCCACGGGCCAAATCTGCTCTTCGCCATTGTGACGTGGTGGGTCACGTCCAACTTGGCAGAAGAGGATTTGGTCTTGGAGCAGTAACACCTCTGTGGCAACAGGCATCTGTAACCGAACGTCAAAAAATGGTGGTGGAGGAGGTGCGTCGACAGGAGGAAACAGTAAGACATGCCAGAGCCATAGCGCTGGCCAAGCAGGGTCGCTGGATGAATTGGGAGAGTGTTGAAAAGAGGAAACTCACATGGAGTGAAATCTGGGGAATGGAGTCCAATAGGCTAAGTTTCATCATCCGAGCGACATACGATGTGCTACCTTCCCCAATAAATCTGCAGCTGTGGTTTGGAAAGGACCCATCTTGCACCCTGTGTACAGTCACAGCAACATTTAAGCACATCTTGGTTGGTTGTAGGACTAGCCTTACTCAGGGCAGATACACATGGAGACACAATCAGGTCCTCAGGTGTCTAGCTGAGAAAATTGAGAGCAAGATAAAATCCATCAACGCTCAACCTTTCATGAACCAAGAGGAGCGTCAGTATTCATCAGCATTTGTCTGGGAGGGGGACAAGCCGAGGACTAGCCCTTCAACCTCACTGAAGGTTGCCAGGGATTGGCAGATGCAAGTGGACTTGGATCAGAGGCAAATTTTTCCCACAGAGATCGTAAGAACTACTCTGCGACCAGACCGCGTCCTTAGGTCTAACTCCCAAAAATTTGTGTACGTAACTGAGCTGATGGTACCATGGGAGGAAGCAATTGAAGAAGCATTTGAGCGTAAGACACTGCGCTATGCCAACTTGGCAGCTGAGGCAGAGGACAGAGGCTGGGAGATCAAAGTGTGCCCGGTGGAAGTGGGGTGCAGGTGCTTTGTTGCCAGTACAACAGCAAACCTGTTTATAGAGTTTGGGATCAGAGGACAGGCACGACAGCAGGCTATAAGAGAATTAGCTAACACTGCTGAGAGGACCAGTCACTGGTTATGGCTAAAGAGGGCTGACATCACTTGGGTAGCTAAGGCAGTCTGCTAACCGTGAGACAACCCGTGGTGGGCCTGCCTCAGGAGAGGGTGTCAAAAGGGTAGAAAACCTAACAGTAGAAATTTTGCTGGTTGACTGATACAGCTGGCTAAGAGCCTACTGGGAGCTGTGCAGTTCATGAAAGTGAAACCTAAAGGAGGAATGAAAGAGAAAAAAAGAAAAAGAAAAAAATGTTCTGCTCTTCTCCCCTCTGCTCTTCTTCCCTTTTCTGGGAGGCAGTGGGGAGGTAGAGCGCACAGCCCAATCCGGCGGGGAGGTGCGGGATGCCAGGCACTCTCTGCTCTCTTCTATTTTGTCTCTTTTGTCTTACTTCTCTCTATTACCTTTTCTATTCCTTTGAAGAAGTGAGGCTCCATAAATATTAGAGAGGTAAGTATTATTTCTCAGTTGCGGTGAATTGATAGAAGAAAATAAATTGTAGAAAACTAAACAGAAGAAAGTAGAAGAGAAATAACAATTTAAAAGTTTATTTTAAATTGACACACTGACACACTCTGGGGCTTGATCAACCCTGGCAGGGCCTCCTTGGATGAGGGTGTCTAGTGATAACACCCGATGAATCCAAGGTCCACTACTGACGATGTGTCCCAAATTTTAATATGATAATGTAGACCAGATCTCTAATCCCTAAACCTAACCAAGGAGGGTAAAAAATGGTGGATTAGCCTGGGGATAAAAGACCAAAACACCCTGTGAAGTTGAGGCACACAATGATGTGTCTCGCTGGTAAAGTTTGTGGAACTTTTCAGAACAGAGCCTAAAGGAGAGAGCACGAGTTAACAAAGAAAGTCGATAACGCTGATGTCACCCCTATTATTGCTGACGGGGTCTTTATGTTTTCTGAGGATAGCTAGCATAAAGAAAGCATCATAATGTGGAAGTGTCTTTGTAGTACCCAGCAAACATACTACAAAGCCACACCAGGTCACGGTGATAGTGTACCATGGGGCACATAGTATGGGCTTGGGACCCATCTGGGGCTCCAGCCATGTTTGCTTGGTATAGCTGGTCTCAGTTAGCACACAACACAGATTGCTCATGGTTTAACTTTGCTCATGTTTCACCAACACCATTTAAAACCAGTGTATTGTATTTAAGTTCTAGTTGTTTGTTTTGATAGATCATCACAGTATTTTGACAGGAATGTTCTCTTCACACAGGAGAGTGATGGGCAGGTGGATGTGGCTGCAGTTACAGGCTTATAAAGAAGATCGGCCTATGCTTCTCAGAGTGGGAAGTCTGACATAGAGACTCACAGCTATTCAAAATAACTTTTATCCAACAACAAAGTCAGAGAATTGAACAGCAACGTGTGCAACCTGTACAACATTGATACTGATGGTTTTATTTTTGCCCTGCATTAGTAGGTTTTTCATGAATATTGTGGGTTTTTTTTAATATGTATGTAGGTTTGCCTTCCTTGGTGAAATATATATTTATGTATCTTTTACTGATTTCAGATGAAGATCATTTTCCCCTTTATCCCCATTGTTTCTTTAGTCCTTTTCACTATTGACGACGAGTCAATTTGGAGCCCAAGTTAAAGATTGAATCCTTTATAATTTGATCTGAGGGTGCATGTGTGGTTCTCCAAAGAAAGAAAAAACACACTGGTTCATCATTCAGTTCGCAGTAATGACTCCGTAAGAAAAGTCTTACAGCTTTCTCATAAAGTGTCAGCTGTTTCTCCTTCAGTCAAGCTGAAAATACAGCCTCAACGGCAGTTGCAAAAGCTTCATTCACCAGCAGGAATTTATTTTTTTAAGTTCTGGTCTTTCAGTGCTTTATTGACAGTGTTTTTAGTCTGAAGCTGACTCTGCTTCCTCTCTGGAGGTCAGCTGTGTGACATCTGGCTGCATCATGTGTCAGACACAGACACACTGTCTCCTTGGGACAGTTGTGCACAGCTTTTGTCCTTTTTGGAGAACCGGCTTACTTTTGAGAACCAGATGTTATGTAACAAAATTTGTGCTTTTCACAGTGAAGCGTCTTACTGCTGCTTTTGATCGTTCGTTGATACTTTATATTTGTGATTCTGACTCTGAACCAGAGTTTTGTAATAATAGGTGTGTTGGGCCACTCTTGTTTTTCTAGTGGAAACGACTGAAACAGCTTAATTTGGGTATCAAACCTAATAAGCAACACTTTGAATAAATAGACATCTCACTGTGCCTTTCAAAGACAGATTACTATACACAATTAACAAAGGATTTAGAATAAAAAGAAACTCCCACACAATATTTTTTTTTTACAAAACAAAAGTGCAAGACCAATGTGTTTCTTTCTTTGCTGAAGAATCTTCCAGCAACATCCAGTTTCTCCTGTTCACTGTTTGTATAACTGAATGAGGTATGTGCAAACATTAAGGAAGTTATGTTGGTTGTAGCTTAATGTTTACTGACAACTGACACTGAGGTTTTCCCTGTCTGGATAGCTAATACATTTTCCAAAATGTAACCTTTCTTTTGAGACTTATGGCTCTGTATCCCTTCCATGAGATGATTTTCCTGTTGTGTTTTGTGATGCAATTCTCCACTAAGCTTTGAGACAAATAAAAATAGGTTAAAGGTTTTGGCTTAACTTCATAATCACGTCTTTGTCTCTCTCTGTGTAACTTTTTCAAACTTTTAAACAGATTGCAGGACAATAAATAACTTTTCTTTAGAGCAGCCTGTTAACCCTCTCAGGCCCAAATTAAGTTTTTTGTTGCTATTGCACAACCAAGTCCTGCAGTGGTACTTCTGAGTAAAAAAAAACTCATTAAATATGTATGTGGGGTAATCAGGTTGTTAGTTTTTAACTGTTGCAAATCTGCAACTTCTGCCTGGAGAGGGTTAAGGGTCTTTCATGATCACTGGGCAGAATCCTTAAGCAAACAAAAGTCATGCCCACATGACTTATTCCACATCAGACACATAACTTTTTAAGTTGTTGTTTTTGTTCCAAACACCTTTTATTCTTTGGCCCAGAAAAAAGTTAATCATTTCAGCGCTCAGTTAAATGTGTGCTGCATCCATGTGAATGATCTGAAAAGACTTCTCACCCGAAAGCGACAGACCTACAACAATGATTCAGCACTTAGGACTCCTGGTAGGTGACAGTTAAAACTATTTTTATGTTTACATTATGTTTTTTGAATTGTGAATGGCTAGCTCAAGCATATAAATGAAAGGAAAACTTCTTTTTTTTGATATTTAAATGACTGCTGTATATGGAGAATTGACACAATCCATAAAAATAATTGAACATACAGACTGACAGATGTAAGTTTAGGGAAATGTGGTATTGAAAAATTAAAATTTGATTATTTAGCATGATTGCCGTTAAACAAAATGTACCTACATTTTCCATAAAAACATTTCTTGATTTCTTTAAAAACATTTTTACAGGTAGCTTATCCTGTTGTATTTGCTGCCATTTTTGTGTGTGGTATCGGTGGGACATTTCATTATGGATACAGCGTGTCTGTGATGACCTCCCCCTCTGTTGTAAGTGAGATACTTTACTAAATTAAAATACAGACAACCTTAAGCTGTATTTTCAGCATGCATAGACAAGTCTATACCTGTTCACCTTGTTGTAGTTTATAAAGGAGCTGGTGAAGCAAACATGCGTGCAAAGATACGGTCTCTCCCTGGAGCCATGGCAGCTCTCGCTCATCTGGTCCTTCACAGTGTCCATTTTCTGCATTGGGGGTTTACTGGGGTCGCTAACAGCTGGTTCACTGGCGTCAAAATTTGGCAGGTTGGTGTACATGAGCATAAAAATTCCATATTCTGTTTAGCTATTAACATGGCACTGTCAAAGACATGCATAAATAGATGTTCTGCGTTGGCCTCAGGCTCTAAGTCTCTGTTTTCCTGTCCCATAGAAAGCGATGCCTTTTGTTAAACACCTTTGTGGCTATACTTGGCAGCGTGTTGATGCTCTTGAGTAAAACAGCCATGTCCTTTGAGATGATCATGGCAGGACGATTTTTCTTTGGCATTAATTCAGGTAACCTTTTGAGCAAACTCACTGGAGCTAGTTTCCCGGCTGTCCAAACTGTCACCTCATTGAATCTGGTCAGATTGTGTATGTGTGTTGTTGATTTTTCCTGTTACTTTAGGAGCCAGTCTTGCAGTTTATCCAATGTACGTCATGGAAATCGCTCCTCGGAAGCTGAAAGGGATTGTTGGCGTGTTCATTGGTTCCTTCATGTCTTTGGGGAAGTTCTCTGGCCAACTGCTGGGGATCAGGTGAGGTAGCCTACATGTGAAAACGAAAGTATCTCACAGTCCTGTGAAAAACTAAGTACATCTCGTGATTCTAACACCTTCAGCAGAAATAACCAGAAGTAATCATTTTCTGTATAACATCATCATTCTCTCATTGTGGAGGAAATTTGGCTCACTCTTCTTCACAGCACTGCTTTGGGCATTCATTTAGCTTTCTTAAGAGCTCACCACAGCATTTCAGTCAGGTCTTAATTTTGACTGAGTCACTGCAGCCAATGCAACAGGACTGCAAAGGGTCAGATCATGTGGTATTACAATGTGGGACATATTCACATATTTGTAGACATTTTTTTGTGGATTGGTAAATTTCATCTGGCCATTTCTCTGTAAGATGCTCTTTTGACTTGTTACCGTTAGCCTAATTAGATGCAAAATGTTCCTTCAACTCCTTAGTAAAACTTAATTTCCCAGCCTTTCATTGCACATTCCCAGCTTTTTTGAGCTGTCTTGTTGCCATGAAATTCATCATGAGCTAATATTTTACATGAAATTTTAAACAACATATCTTTTCTATTTTGAACAAAATCTGAAATTTGAAAATCATTTGCATTCAGCTTTTATTTGCATTCTACACAACATCACTACTTTAAGGTTTTTATAGTATTTAACTGTATTTCTGAAAAACAGTCCTTTATGGTTCGTATTATTTGCAATTGCAAAAAAAGGAAAAAGAACAAAAAAGTGATAGTTGCAGGGATGGATGGCCACACTTCAAAGGCAGTGGAGGAGGCTAAAGTGATGTGGGAGTGGAGGGAACAGGGTTGGATGGTACATCAGGGACATTTGAGTGAACATGACTGCGCAGGTCCCACTTCAGTTTCAGGCCCCAGTCCGCGAGATCTTCAACGCACACCTCCGGCAGAGCTTCAACAGCATTCCGAGGGAGACTGGGGACATTGAGTCCGAATGGACCATGTTCAGCGTCTCCATTGCCGAAGCTGCTGCATTGAGCTGCGGCCGCAAGGTGGTTGGTGCCTGCCGTGGTGGTAATCCCCGAACCAAATGGTGGACACCAGAGGTGAAGGGAGCCACCAGGCTGAAGAAGGAGTCCTATCGGGCTTGGTTAGCCTGTGGGTGTCACGGTTTGCGGGGCAAGCCGTGTGGATTTGTAGTAAGGACCCAAAAGGCGGCAGCTCTGGTGCAGGTGAGTGTTTATTTACAGGGGTGTAAGTACAAACAGCGGTGGCGACAAAACATGAAACCGGAAACCTAAACTGGGTAAACTAATAAGACAAACCAGAATGAGGATGCAGGGAGGTCCGGAGAAATACATACGAGGAGACGCAGGGAGACCAAGGGGAAACAACACAGACGAACCAGCGATTACTAAGACAGAAAATACAACTTAAATACACTCAGAACACAGGGAGATTATACACAGGTGGGAGACACAGCTGGGAGTGATTAACATGACGAGACCAGGGAGGCAAACTGAAAACACTCACATAAGATGCAGACCTTCACAATAAAACAGGAACACACGGGGGGAACAGGGTAAACACCAATTAGAGAACAGAACCAAAATCGCGAAGAGAAAACACAAAACGCTGGGTCAAAAGGACCCAGGATCATGACAGCACCCCCCCCCCCCCCCCCTCAAAGGCTGGCTCCAGACAGCCCAACAAGAAACAAAACAGCCAGAAAAAACAGAAAACAACCCGACCAGGGCGGGCGGCGGGGGCCCAGGAAGGAGGGCTCGAAGCAAAACAAAACCGGAGCACCAGGGCCCTGTTTCAGGAAGCCGGTTTGGAAAACTCAGAGTGAAAAACGACACTCACGGTTGAGTAACCCCGAACTGTCCAACTCGGAATATTCCGTTTCAGAAAGGCTGATAACAATTAGTTCAGTCAACGCGGAGTTGCTTTAACCCCAAGTGAAGCGCGCGGACGAGGATACATAAAGCCCTGATAAGCGGAGCACAGATTAAGCGAGTCACCATGGAGACGGAGGGAAAGAAGGCGCGGTCAATGTATTTCACAGCGCTTGAGGCCGAAATTCTGATGGCAGCATATGCCGATAACATGCAAATTCCGCGGAAAAAAGTAACACAGCCACAGCTGCAAAAGCATGCATGGCAAAACAAAGCCGACAGAGTCAATGCGTGAGTGTTAATTTAAACATTGATCGAGGGATTTCCACCCATTTAACACGTTATTTTATCATATGTTATTTTATTTGTTATTTTATACATTTTATTTTGTGATGTGATGTGAGCACAGGTGCAACCCAACAGGCCCCAAACGTTCCTGGCAGCAAGTAAAAATGAAATATAAAAATATAGTCCAAACAGGTAAGGTGTAATTGTATTATGAGCCATAGTGCTTGGTCTGTTTGTCCGATGTAAATCAATTGCAGTTAGAGGCTACATTAATTTTCTTTCTGTAAGCACTTATTGAAATTATCTGAGCACATTACAAGTACATATTTGCTTACTCTGTATGCTCAAATGTGGCCCGTTATAGCCAACAGAAAAAAAGCGGAGGCCCGAAAAACAGGTGGGGGTCCTCCACCACCACCACTCACAGAGGCTGAGCAGTTGGCCCTCAGCCAAAACAGTGGGCGCCCTGTGGCCGAAGGCATCTCTGCGGGGACATCCTCTGAGGCAATAACCCCGCAAGACACAAGTGCCTACATAAGGGGTAAATTCAAAATAATACATGATGTGCATACATCCTTTCTTCACAGTCACCTTTGCAGTGCGACACATTCATTTGATAAACTCTTTACCATAATGAATTATTTTGTAGTGAAGTTATTTTCCGACTGATTTTGCCTTCCCTCAGCCTTGGTTGTCTTTGAGAGCATAATGACAATGAAGTGTAAGGTGCTTGGTATGTTTGTTAATTGCCATTTGGTCCCTTGTAAGTTATAAGTGACCTGTATAAACCTCATATTCTATCAGTTGATGGTGATGGTGTACTGCATCTGGTGCAGCCTCCTGTTGAGCCAGACCAACATGCAGTTGTGAGTAATACTCCACAGATTATATGAGTTTACAGTAGAACAGCAATGTTGTTTATTTCTTTACTACAGGAAAATAATGAAGAAACATTGACAGCTGTTACAGAGGAGGAAGCAACAGAGACACTTTATGAGGTTTACATCTTTTAATACTTTGTGTACAGGAAATACAGGCGACCAATAAAGCCAGTTGAACAAAAAATCTGTTTATTCTTCTTTCAACATGTTGAGGTGATGGGTCAAAAGAAATGATTGTGACATATGGTGTCTCTGACTGCGCTTCCATCTTGTATGTCCGTGTGAGGGTCAGGATGTTCATGGTTTGGATCACTGCTGATGTTTGGTTCAGAAGGACAGTGTTCTCCTCTAATTGTGGCAATGTTGTGAAGAATCACACATGCCACAATAATGTCACATGCCCTTTCTGGGGTGACCCTGAGTCTTTGCAGGCACTGGAACCGGGCCTTAAGCATTCCGATAGTCATTTCAATTCTGGCTCTTGTCCTGCAATTAGCCAGATTATATCGCTGCTGTGGGCCCGGTTCAGGGTCAGGGTAAGGGGTAAGCAAATAGGGTAAACATGGATACCCCCTATCACCAAGCAAGTAGCCAGTGAACTCTCCTAAGACAGAAGGGTACACTTCAGTTCAAATGTCCCTGAAGCAATTGGTCTTTATATATTTTAAAGTATTCTCAACTCACCATGTCCAAATTTTGTGCTCAGTGTACATTCACGGAATATTTGTGAGTCATGGACAGAGCCTGGCCACTTGGCTTCCACATTTGTGATAATGTTGGCAGCATCACATATGATCTTCACAGTGCAGAGAACACAAATTAGCATCCATTACTATGATGAAATAATTTGTTAGTTTGACATGCTACAGGGAACTATGTACCTGTACATTAATGCTGTGGAAAGACTTCCTGTTCACATAGTCTCCTTCATTTACTGAAGGAGCAATGATTGGAATGTGAGTGCCATCTGTACAGCCAATCACGCCTGGGAACCCTGAAAATAAATGTGCAATTTAAGTAGTAGTCCAAGTAGCACCACATCATACATTAAGTTTTGGTCATCCTGATACCTGCAATTTTGTGGCATCCCTCTTTGATGAATCTTGTGGGTCTATGACCGGGGAACACCACAAACGAGTACAGGAGACGTTTCAGTGCAACTGTAACATTCCTGACTGCCCGACAGACGGTAGCCTTGGAAACGTGCTCAGCGTCACCAATATTATACAGAAAGCTCCCGTTTGCAAGAAACCGAAGTGCAATACAAATAATATGCAATGAACTGAGAGCATGTCCGCGATGTGTCACATGCGTAATATATGGCCTGAGGATGTTATCCAAATAAATTATAGATTGTGCTGAGAAACGGTAACGTTCGCACAGAAAATCATCAGGAAATGATAAAATGTCCAAACGCGCTCTGATCACTCTCTCCCGGCGGAGAGCTCTGCGGAGAATTTGGGCTTCACGATCTACTGGCTCTTCAAGGAAGTGGCACGCCATGTCCGACACTTCCTACTGTCAGGTTTCCGACAAAGGGGCGGAGACAGTCAGGGTTAGTTGTAGTAAACCTGCTAGGGGGCAGGTTAGCTTCACGGAGTGTGTCGTCATAGTGACTCACTCAGGCTGCAGCTGAACTCGCTTTGTGAAACCGAAAACCCAGAGTTTTCGTTAACTCAGGGTATACTTACTCAGTTTTTCCACTAAACCGGCTTCCTGAAACAGGGCCCAGAAGGCCAAAAGACAAAAACAAAAAACGAGCCCAAAACCAAAAGAAACGAAGCACACCAGAACACAGGAAAAAACAGAGCCCAAAACAGAAGAGTTCAGGGGGCCGACAGCACAGGAGTCCAAAACAGTTCAGGGGTCCGACCGTGCAGACGGCAACGGCGGCCACTCAGGCGATGGCGGTCCGGGGGCCGGCCGTGCGGAAGGCAACGGCGGCCACTCAGGCGATGGCGGTCCGGGGGCCGGCCGTGCGGAAGGCAACGGCGGCCACTCAGGCGATGGTGATCCGGACCAGGCGAGGCTGCAGAGGCTGGACCAGGCGAGGATGAAGACTCGGATGAAGCTGGACCAGGCGAGGCTGAAGACTCGGATGAAGCTGGACCAGGCGAGGATGAAGACTCGGATGAGGCTGGACCAGACGAGGCTGAAGGCTCTGAGGCTGGACCAGACGAGGATGATGATGATGCTGCAGCCGGCGAGGATGATGATGATGCTGCAGCCGGCGAGGATGATGATGATGCTGCAGCAGGTGGCTGGACGGGCTCCTCGGGCCCTCCAGCTGAGACAGGTGGCTGAACGGGCCCCTTGGACCCTCCAGCAGAAGCCATCACAAAGCCAGCAGGCATGGAGTCCTCTGGCAGACATGAAGGCAATGGGTGCTGTGCTGAGCACTGGCCCTGCTCAGACAGCACTGACACGGAGTTGTTCTCTGAGGGCTGCTTAATCTTCAGGGGTCCAGAATCAGCTGGGGACTGAGACCTAGCCTCTGGGGAAGCCCTGGAGTGCAGAACGGTGCTTGAAGCAGCTAAAGCGCGAGAAACTCCCTGACTGGACCTTAAATCTTCTCCCTGCATGGAGTGAATGAGTGGAACCGGTACTGCTGGAGCCAGAGCTACGGGTAGCGGGGGCACTGGAGCTACTGGGGCCTGCGCTACAGGCGGCACTGGAGCTACTGGGGCCTGCGCTACAGGCGGCACTGGAGACTGAACTGAGGGTGGCACTGGAGACTGAACTGAGGGTGGCACTGGAGACTGAACTGAGGGTGGCACTGGAGACTGAACTGAAAGGAGCACTGGCTGCGGGGGAGCTAACTGAGCTGAGAGTGGCTGCGGGGGAGCTAACCGAGCTGAGAGTGGCTGCGGGGGAGCTAACTGAGCTGCCGGTAGCTGCACAGGCGATAAGCAGCTCGCGTTGACATCCGCCACACAAAACGCAGCCCCTGAATGAACAGTCATGCAGTCTGAAAATGAAAAAGAGTCCTCACTCACCACAGCCGGTGATTTAGAAGCCCGAACGTACGGCTGTGGGGTGGCGCGCTTGCGGCGCGATCGGCGTTTCCTCCCCGCAGACGGCTCCGACGGGCCGGGCAAGATCACATCCGGCGAGTCGGGCAGCGAGGCAGGAGTGGCTGAGAGAAGGTGAGGTGTGTGCCGGAGAAAAGCCTGTATGGTCGGAGGAAGTGAATTCAGTAGCCATGGCAGGCCGGAAAAGAGACGTTGTAGCCGACCTTCCACGGCGCGGCGAAGCTCGTACGGAGGATTCTCCAGCCACAGCCCGAGGAGGATCTCCACATTGTAGCCGATGTCATCCTGGAGCTCCTCGGACGGATTGACTGCCGCTGGGTCCATGGTGGCTGGTTCGTTCTGTCACGGTTTGCGGGGCAAGCCGTGTGGATTTGTAGTAAGGACCCAAAAGGCGGCAGCTCTGGTGCAGGTGAGTGTTTATTTACAGGGGTGTAAGTACAAACAGCGGTGGCGACAAAACATGAAACCGGAAACCTAAACTGGGTAAACTAATAAGACAAACCAGAATGAGGATGCAGGGAGGTCCGGAGAAATACATACGGGGAGACGCAGGGAGACCGAGGGGAAACAACACAGACGAACCAGCGATTACTAAGACAGAAAATACAACTTAAATACACTCAGAACACAGGGAGATTACACACAGGTGGGAGACACAGCTGGGAGTGATTAACATGACGAGACCAGGGAGGCAAACTGAAAACACTCACATAAGACGCAGACCTTCACAATAAAACAGGAACACACGGGGGGAACAGGGTAAACACCAATTAGAGAACAGAACCAAAATCGTGAAGAGAAAACACAAAACGCTGGGTCAAAAGGACCCAGGATCATGACAGTGGGACTCCGGAGGCAGCCGACAGGTATCGACAGGCCAAGCGGAATGCGGCTCGGGCAGTGGCTGAAGCAAAAACTCGGGTGTGGGAGGAGTTCGGAGAGGCCATGGAAAAAGACTTTCGGGCTGCCTCGAAGAGATTCTGGCAAACCGTCAGACGTCTCAGGAGGGGAAAGCGGTGCTCTACCTGCACTGTGTATAGTGCTGGCGGAGCGCTGCTGACGTCGACTGAGAAAATTGTCAGGCGGTGGAAGGAATACTTCGAAGACCTCCTTAATCCCACTGACACGTCTTCCGAGGAGGAAGCAGAGTCTGGGGATGAGGGGAATGACCCGCCAATTTCCGGGGGCGAGGTCACTGAGGCAGTTAAACAACTCCTTGGTGGCAGAGCCCCTGGTGTTGATGAGGTCCGCCCCGAGTTCCTGAAGGCTCTGGACGTTGTAGGGCTGTCCTGGTTGACACGCCTCTGCAATGTTGCGTGGAGATCAGGGGCAGTACCTGTGGACTGGCAGACCGGGGTGGTGGTCCCCATCTTCAAGAAAGGGGACCGGAGGGTGTGTTCCAACTACAGGGGGATCACACTCCTCAGCCTCCCTGGGAAAGTCTATGCCAGGGTGCTGGAGAGGAGAGTTCGTCCGTTAGTCGAACCTCGGATACAGGAGGAACAATGCGGTTTTCGTCCTGGTCGCGGAACACTGGACCAGCTCTTTATCCTCTCCAGGATACTTGAGGGTGCATGGGAGTTTGCCCAACCAGTCTACATGTGTTTTGTGGACTTGGAGAAGGCATTCGACCGTGTCCCTCGGGGTGTCCTGTGGGAGGTGTTGCGGGAATATGGGGTGTCTGGCCCATTGCTACGGGCCATTCGATCCCTATACAACCGTTGCAAGAGCTTGGTTCGCATTGCCGGCAATAAGTCGGACTCGTTCCCGGTGGGTGATGGGCTCCGCCAGGGCTGCCCTTTGTCTCCGGTTCTGTTCATAATTTTTATGGACAGGATTTCTAGGCGCAGCCAAGTGGCGGAGGGCTTTCGCTTTGGTGGCCTCAGAATCTCATCTCTGATTTTTGCAGATGATGTGGTTCTGTTGGCTTCATCGGGTGAGGGCCTCCAGCTCGCACTGGAGCGGTTCGCAGCCGAGTGTGAAGCAGCGGGAATGAGGATCAGCACCTCCAAATCTGAGGCCATGGTTCTCAGCCGGAAAAGGGTGGAGTGCCCACTCCGGGTCGGGGATGAGTTCCTGCCCCAAGTGGAGGAGTTCAAGTATCTCGGGGTCTTGTTCGCGAGTGATGGGAGAAGGGAGCCGGAGATCGACAGACGGATTGGGGCTGCAGCTGCAGTAATGCAGACGCTGCACCGGTCCGTCGTGGTGAAGAGGGAGCTGAGTGTAAAAGCGAAGCTCTCAATTTACCGGTCGATCTACGTCCCTACCCTCACCTATGGCCACGAGCTGTGGGTAGTGACCGAAAGAACGAGATCGCGGATACAAGCGGCAGAAATGAGCTTCCTCCGAAGGGTGGCTGGCCTCTCCCTTAGAGATAGGGTGAGAAGTTCGGCCATCCGGGAGGGGCTCAGAGTAGAGCAGCTGCTGCTCCACATCGAAAGGAGCCAGCTGAGGTGGTTCGGGCATCTGACAAGGATGCCCCCTGGGCGCCTCCTGGGTGAGGTGTTCCAGGCATGTCCCACCGGGAGGAGGCCCCGGGGCAGACCCAGGACACGCTGGAGAGATTATATCTCTCGGCTGGCCTGGGAACGCCTTGGTATTCCCCCGGATAAGCTGGAGGAGGTGGCTGGGGAGAGGGAGGTCTGGGCCTCTTTGCTTAGGCTGCTGCCCCCGCGACCCGGCCCCGGACAAAGCGGATGAAAATGGATGGATGGATTATTTGCAATTTATTTAAGTGCAATTTATTGCACTTTGTTACCATGTATGAAAGAATTATATGCAAAAATCTTTGTCCCTTTAAAACTTTTCATAACTGTGTTTTTGGAAGCATGTTGCTATTTTAGATATTAACCTGTGATAACTTGACTATTGATGTTATACTTGCAGTGAGTTACTTGGTACAGAGAAGCTGTGGCCCTGGCTGCTTGGTTTCATCGGTTTCACTGGGTTGTTTCAACTCATCACCCTGTTCTTCCTGCCAGAATCTCCCAGCTTCCTGTTGCTGGACAGAGGAGACCAACGAACCTGTGAAAAAGGTGTACAAAAACATTTTTAGCCTTAGGGGATTTTTTTTTACTTAGTGACTGTTAACTTACCATTTAAATCTCATGTTTTTTCATGCCACCTTAGCTTTAAAGCAGCTTTGGGGCAATAAGGACTACAGCAGAGAGATCGAGGAGATGCTGGAGGAGAAAGCTGCCCTGCAGAGTGTCCGCAGCTACTCAGTGTTGGAGCTGATTCAGAACAAAACGATCCGCTGGCAGCTGATCACTGTCGCTGTAACTTTCACCTCAGTGCAGCTCTGTGGCATCAATGCTGTGAGTGTATATGCTAGAAAGAGAGGAGTCTTTCTTTCACCAGTCTCTGTAATCTCCTTTTTTAGATTATGTTCTTTCAAAAAATCCTGTAATGTCTAAATATAATAAAATGTAATAAATACATAACTAACAATAACAGTGAAATATTCAGCAGGAAAACTGGCCAGTTTCAGTAAAATGAATAGAAACATTACACAGTTTCTTATCTGTGTATGTTTAACTTCTCTACAGGTGTACTTTTATTCTTTTGATGTGTTTCGTGCGGCGGGAATCCCAGAAGAAAAGTTACGATACACTGCCTTGGGGACAGGGCTCTGTGAATTTTCTACTGTTGTATCCTGTGTAAGTACTCTTTCACTGATATCCAATCATGTTTGTATCCAATAAAAAACGGACTGTCCAGCAAAATATAGGTGCTCAGCTCAAGAACGACAAACTTTAAAGGACAAAAAGTAGTGCAGCACAATGACTGATCCAAAGGTGTTTACTTGTGCAAACAGACTAGCATTTCAGCAGGTGGAGCCAGAGTGGACAAAAACTAACAAGGGCAACTTGTGTCCTATGACTCATCGTCATTTCTTTGTTCAGACTTCTGTTGAAATGTTAGTCACTTAGCACAAGCCAATTTTAGGGAAACTTTGTGTTTAACATCCTGTAAACACTCTATCATTAATGTTTGTTTTATTTACTTCCTGCTGATGTATCAAATCATTTAAGGGAAAAAACGTCTGGAGGTCTCACCAGTGATGTAAATGCCTTGTGGCAGCTGTTTTCATGTGTAATCGTAGCTCCCCCATGTGGCTGTTTAATTAATTGTTTAATTTTAATTCTGTGCAAAACATTTACAGCAGCAGGCTAAATCTGTTCTCATGTTGCAGTTCATGATTATTAACAGAACAGGAAAAACGGCCCTGCTCTTCAGAGGCTACGCAGGAATGTCTGTGACACTAGTTTTCCTCACCATCACTTTGTACCTGCAAGTAAGTCACTGCAAAACTAACCACTTTTAAAAATATATTTATATATACACTACCAGTCAAATGTTTTAGGACACATTATTTTTTTTCCATTTTTTAATTGAAAATTACGCTGTTTAATGTCTCATTACACCCTGAAATGAAAGCATAGTACAAATAAGCTGTTGGAGTTAAAAGAGAAATCATGGAATCAATTTATAGACAAAAATGTATTCTAAAGTTTTGATTTATCAAAGTAGCCAGCTTTGGCAGATATAACAGCTGAACACACCCGTGGCATTTTTTCTGCAATAGAAATCCAATATTCTTCAGGAAGTTCTTCCCATATCTTTTGCAGAAGTTCCCATAAATGTGTGACACTTGTAGATTGCTTTGCTTTCACTCTTCTTTCCAGTTCATCCCAAACCAGCTTGATGGGGTTTCAGTCTGGAGCCTGTGCTGGCCTCTCCATGTTTTCAAGCTAATTATCTCATTCTTTTTTTCCTGAGGTAGTTCTGGTAAAGCTTGGACTTATCTTTTGGGTCATTATCTTGCTGTAGGATAAACCCCAACTAGGCGCATACCCGAGGGTGTTGCTTGGGGCTGCAGAAAGCTGTGGTAGCCGTTTTGGTTCAGGGTCCCTTTCACTCTCACCATCAAATTTCCTTCCCCACATTTGACAGTTGATACCACACACTGTGAAACCATCCTTTCGCCTACTCGAAAGGGTAGTTATGATGGGAAGATTTCAAATTTTGATTAGTCCATAATACCTTTTTCCAGTCTTCAGTAGTGCAATGGCAGTGTTTCATGGCCCAGGCAAGCCTTTTGTCTTATTCTGATTATTCTTAGCAATGGCTTTCTTATTGCTACTTGTCCTGTTAAACCTGCTCAAAGTCTTCTCTTCACAGTTGAAACTGGGACTTGCTTATTACGACCTCTATTAAGCTGTGCTTGAAACTGTTGTCCTGTGAGCCGCCTATCACGCAAACTGTTAACTCTCAGAAACTCGTCCTCTGATTCAGTTGTGGCTTTGGGTCTGCCAGAGCTCTTCCCGTCTGAGTTTCTGAGTGCCTTTTGATGTCGAAGGAAACTGTACTCACTGACACCTTTACTTTCTTTGCAATTTCTCTGTAGGAAAGACCTACATTTTTAGGTGCTATGATGGTCTGTCTCTCTTCCATTTTTCTCGCCATTTTTGTAGCCACACACTTTCTGTAGTACAATACTGTTCAACTGATGCTCACGAGGGCATGGTACCACAGTGTGTTCCAGCACTGCTTTTATGCAGACAGAGGGGCCAGTAAGTAATCCAGAAAAGTTGCAATTAGTAGCACCAGCTTTCAATGGTTGATCAACCTCCATTGCTGAACGACAGCTTTAAATTGTTAACCCATTTTGTGTTCCCCGAAAAAGACCTTTTTTAAATAATTTTGAAATGTATATTATTTTTTAGTTTTGGGTAAACTTACCTTCACAAAAAAAAAAAAACATCTGGCAGTTGACCACTTACCTTTGTACCATTTCAAACTATTCACTGGACTTGAATGACTTGAATTGTGATAAATGACTGGAAAAATTGGGGTGTTCTGAAACCTTTGACAGATAGTATATACATCTGCATATTTGAATAAATAAACAAACTTAAACCCTTTTGTTTTCCTCAGAGTCAGGTCTCCTGGATGCCGTACTGCAGCATGGTCCTTATTTTCCTCTGTATAGTCTTTTTTGCCATTGGTCCAGGTACGTTTATCTCTCAAGCTAATATTTCTAAAGACTGTAAAATTAACACCAAGAAGTTTTTCTTTTTGACCAAACAATGAGGAGATCTTATTGTAGCATGTACATTTTCCCCAAAGTTGGAGTTACACCTAGTCTTCCAGGGGAACTCTTTGCTCAGCCTTTCAGATCGGCTGCGTACACAATCTCTTGCAGCCTCAACTGGTTAGTCCTGTTTGTGGTTGGGATGGTCTTCCCCATCCTAGTGGTAAGTATGTTAAAAGTATGTAAAATGTGGCATATTTTTAAGATCATTTGAAATGTGTCAAGCACAAGGACTGACAAATTGCCTCCAAATGCTTTATTTCCAGGAGAAACTGGATTACTTTTGCTTTCTCATTTTTCTGTTTTCTTGCTTCATCTGTGGGCTTTATATGAAGTTCAACGTCCCCGAAATCAAAAATAAGACACCGCTGGAGATCGCTGCAGAATTTGATAAGATGCATTGCAAACCCAAAAGAGAAGACGTGACTGAGAAGTACGCCAATAGAATCATATCATACGAAACCAAACTGTGATTAGATTTATTAAAAAAAATGAAAATATGCTGTTAAATGTGCAGCTTGAATTAGTCACTGTATGTCAGACAGACAGGATATGAATGACGTTAATAAATATTTAGGATTAAACTGGTCATCAAGGACATAGCACAGAGGTTTTTTTTGTTTTTGTTTTTTTTACTGATGAAGGACATTCACACTGCACCAAAATAACTGTGTAATACAAAAAACAAATAAATGACAGAAAAGTCATTTTATCTACTATAAAAACGTATTTTCTTTTTTTCTTTTTCTTTCTTTACAATGGATACGCAGTAAGATAAAAAACAAACAAACAAAAAATTAAATATAAAATAGGACATTTTCTGTCAATGAATAATTTATTTCTGTTTTCATACCTGAACTTTTTTTGTAATTTTTAACATTTCTGTCAAACATTTTCTT
This sequence comes from Diplotaxodon limnothrissa, assembly GCF_057381915.1. NCBI lineage: Eukaryota > Metazoa > Chordata > Actinopteri > Cichliformes > Cichlidae > Diplotaxodon > Diplotaxodon limnothrissa. The sequence continues at coordinate 45,056,077 of NC_140602.1, read as the reverse complement.
ACAGTTTATACCCGAACTTTCTTTCATTTACTACAACAGTATAGTATATGGCGTAGAAAAACTGAGCTGTGCTGTTGTAACTGCACTTCTTTTTCTTATGTTAAGATGTCTTAGGGATTCAGTGTGTAGTTAAATGTCTTTACACAGACAGAAAGGAGAGTTTCACTGGTCCAGCCCACTTATGATCAAAGTGGGCTGCATATGGCCCATGACCCATATTGTGAGTTTGACATTACTGACACGTTATAGATCTTTCACTCTTGTTTGATTATTAAAAAAATGATTTTAAAGTGAGTTGTAGCAGCATTTTTTTCTATTTGCGTTTTCTTACTTTACTCTAAAACTTTAATATCAGACCTTAAAATATTGTTGTGTTTGCTCTTGTGCTTTTTGCTATAAGCTATGATTTTTAATTTCTCCTCAAATGTGGTAAATCAACCATAAATTACACAATAATATTTAACTCGTCTGAAACATGATGCATTTCTATAGTTGAAACTGCTCCACAGTCTTTTTCCATCCTGACCAGTTGTATCACTGGAGTGCCGTTTAAATACTGATGACGTTTTTCCACCTGTGTGACACTATATATAGAAAAAGAGGGTTGGTTATGTCATGGTGGTGTGTCATGCAGATAAGTCCCAGCCCAAAGGGACTTACAGTACAGCACATAGAGAAACAACCGCAGTACACAAACCACAAATGTACAAAACATGAGTTTTACAAATAATATTTGCTACAAAACAAACAAAAAAAACCCCAAAAACTGCGAAGCTCAAGTTTGATGTAAGTTACTAAAAGGTGAAGAGATTTAAAAGCATACTTGAAAACGCATTTTCTTATTTTTCTTAAAGGGGCAATGCAGTTTAACATATATGGAGCATGAGACAGATGTGCAGCACATAGTATATAGCTGTTGCCTATTTCCAACACGTTTCCCTTGTTGGGCTTTTACATTCACAATGCACAAACAAAATGACAACATTCAATTACGTAAAAGCACCTGTGTGACACTATACATATGAAGTTAACAGTGTAAAAACGAAGAGAGGGAGACTGAAAGAGAAATGAAAATGATTTCCAATGTATGGATGCTTGTATACAGTTTTTCTCTTCCTGGTGACCCTTAAGGCTGCTTTGTGCATAAATGTGAGGATGGGGATGTGTTTCTGGGTGAAATTGGACAGTATGTCTCCAAATTGTTGCTGTTACTTTGAGCGCATGCTGCTGATAACGCTTCTGCACATGAAACGCAAACCAAATGATTCATAAATCAAATATCAGAAATGTTTTGCTTTGATACATGCAGCGTGTACTTGAGCTGCTTGAGTCGCAGCGGGACTGACAGCCATCAGCAAAACTCCCATTAGTTACGCACAGAGGTGGGACCAAGTCATTGTTTTGCAAGTCTCAAGTAAGTCTCAAGTCTTTATCCTCAAGTCTCAAGTCAAGTCTCAAGTAATGTCAGGCAAGTCAGAGTCGAGTCTCAAGTCACTGGTGTAAAAGTCCGAGTCAAGTCACAAGTCTGAAACTTTGAATTTCAAGTCCTTTCGAGTCTTTAAAAAAAACAAACGAAAAAATAATGTTGCAGTTATGCTAAATGTAAATATTAGACCATGTAATTTTTAAATCTGTGTTTTTCTCAACACATGACAAAATAGTGAACTTAGAAAATATACACAAATTGTGAAATTGCACCTCTTTAAAATGCAGCTCAATTAAACCTATCTCCAAGAATAATTTTCACCGACAGTTCTGAGATAAGCTGCATGTTATTCTTGGATGCGGTTGTAGGACCAGCTTTAAAATCGCATGACAAAAATATCATACACATTAAAAAAAACTGTATCACCAACGTAGCCTGGACAACATTTGCTAGTTAGATGAAGTCAGCTATCTCATCGTAGCATATTTATATGCATATTTATAATCATACGGTTCTTGGAGTGAGTGCATACACTCATGAAGTTTAGTAACTTCAGGTCACTGCAACAAGCCCAGGTACAGTTTACCGACGGATGGGTACAGGACCTTGAAATGCACCGTGTAGAACGAAAGACCATCGTACGTATCATAAGTTTACCAGTCTCACAAATCGTCTTCATAAATACACATTCCTTAACCGTTTATTAATAGGACCTTTGAGCTCAACGGTAATTAATTAGTAGTGGAAATAATTTCTGGTACGCGTTACAGAAATGTAGCAGTGACAACAATATTGTATGCTGTAATCGTACTGGGCAATTAGTGATACAAACCTGTTTTATCCTGTGAATAAAAGTATATGTTTTTGTCAATGTACCATAATAACAGAGGAGAAACGCAATATTGTGTCAGGACAATTCACTATTTATGCACAATAAATAAAGGAGCATAGCGCGACAATTTCTGTTCAGCGCCAGACTTGCTTGTAACCTATATCACCAATTATGTTATGAAAATGACGTATTAACTACTAAAAAACACTGACCTTCGTGTAAATGCTTGGAGCAGACTAACCTGTGAGCTGGAGTGTTCTGGGACGTTATATTTGATCTTTGAATGGCTGCAATCCAGTCGCCTCTTTGTTACTTCGGAAACATGGCTCGAACAATTTCTCTTCAACGACATAATCCGATAACAACCGATCTCTTTACCCGTCGGCTTCCCGTGGCTGTCATGCGACCGGCTATTGCAGTTAATCATACAACGGCTTCTTGACATTTTTGTGTTTCTTTTTATCGCTGTATAACTGATTTTAATTGAAAGCCTGCGTGCGCTAGTACCGCTTGCCACGAGTTCCCAGAATCCTTTGCGGTTCTACCCGTGAATGACGTCACATTTTCAATCTCTATATAATATGCATGTTAAATTTTATATTTGGGGTAAAATATCAAGTCTTTTCAAGTAAACGGGTTCAAGTCCAATTCAAGTCCCAAGTCATTGGTGTAAAAGTCCAAGTCAAGTCACAAGTCTTAGAACATTTTTTCAAGTCAAGTCTAAAGTCATAAAATTAATGACTCGAGTCTGACTCGAGTCCAAGTCATGTGACTCGAGTCCACACCTCTGGTTACGCACACATGTAGCCTGTGCACATGTGTGTGCCTCTGATAACACAATCTACCCACTCCAAGCTGAAAGCTCCGCAGCACCATGGGTGTCAATGCAGGGGGGCGGCAGGCTGCGTGCGCGTGTCCCACGGCCGTTTACGTCATTAATAAGCACTTAGTCAAAAGGAGGGGTTTCAACATGTGCACAAAAACAGAGAAGACGCTCAGCGGCACGCCTACAAAGTTTTGGGTACATTTGAGAATTTAAATACCTCTTTGAAAAGAGGAGCTGCACATCAGCAGGTGTGGACCATGGAGGCAATGGACACAAGCATCTCCACCGAGGAGAAGAAGAGGCGCCTTGAACAAAAGTAAGTTCAACTGGGGTAATATTGCACACGAATATGTAAACTGCTGCTAATTGAAACACTTTTTAACCTAAAGATGAATTTCCACGATCAGAATTTCTAAGGTTTTACAATATATTTTTAAAAAAAGAACACAAAAAGAAAAGAAAAGTCGTCAGTTTCAGCTCTTTCTTTGCATTTTTGCTGATCACAAGTTAATTACGTATTTTTACATCATAAGAATACTGTTGCTCATATAATAAGTTAGACATCCATCCATCCATCCATCTTCATCCGCTTATCCGAGGTCGGGTCGCGGGGGTAGCAGCCTAAGCAAAGAGGTCCAGACCTCCCTCTCCCCAGCCACCTCCTCCAGCTTGTCCGGGGGAATACCAAGGCGTTCCCAGGCCAGCCGAGAGATATAATCTCTCCAGCGTGTCCTGGGTCTGCCCCGGGGCCTCCTCCCGGTGGGACATGCCTGGAACACCTCGCCCAGGAGGCGCCCAGGGGGCATCCTTGCCAGATGCCCGAACCACCTCAGCTGGCTCCTTTCGATGTGGAGCAGCAGCTGCTCTACTCTAAGCCCCTCCCGGATGGCCGAACTTCTCACCCTATCTCTAAGGGAGAGGCCAGCCACCCTTCGGAGGAAGCTCATTTCCGCCGCTTGTATCCGCGATCTCGTTCTTTCGGTCACTACCCACAGCTCGTGGCCATAGGTGAGGGTAGGGACGTAGATCGACCGGTAAATTGAGAGCTTCGCTTTTACACTCAGCTCCCTCTTCACCACGACTGACCGGTGCAGTGTCCGCATTACTGCAGCCGCAGCCCCAATCCGTCTGTCGATCTCCAGCTCCCTTCTCCCATCACTCGCGAACAAGACCCCGAGATACTTGAACTCCTCCACTTGGGGCAGGAACTCATCCCCGACCCGGAGTGGGCACTCCACCCTTTTCCGGCTGAGAACCATGGCCTCAGATTTGGAGGTGCTGATCCTCATTCCCACTGCGTTACACTCGGCTGCGAACCGCTCCAGTGCGAGCTGGAGGCCCTCACCCGATGAAGCCAACAGAACCACATCATCCGCAAAAATCAGAGATGAGATTCTGAGGCCACCAAAGCGAAAGCCCTCCGCCACTTGGCTGCGCCTAGAAATCCTGTCCATAAAAATTATGAACAGAACCGGAGACAGGCCCGGGGAGGGTGCCCGAGGGCGAGCGTCTGGTGGCCGGGCCTTAGTCCATGGGGCCCGGCCGGGCACAGCCCGAAGAGGAGACATGGGCCCATCCTCCCGCAGGCCCACCACCCGCAGGAGGCGCCATAGGGGTCGGGTGCATTGTGAGCCGGGTGGCGGCCAGGAGCGGAGGCCCTGGCGGACCGACCCCCGGCTGCCAAGACTGGCAATAGGGACATGGAATGTCACCTCTCTGGTGGGGAAGGAGCCTGAGTTGGTGCGTGAGGTTGAGAGGTACCGGCTAGATATAGTTGGGCTCACCTCTACGCATTGTCTGGGCTCTGGAACCAGTCTCCTGGAGAGGGGCTGGACTCTGTCTCAGTCTGGAGTTGCCCCTGGTGAGAGGCGGCGGGCTGGGGTGGGTATTCTTATATCCCCTCGGCTTGCTGCCGGTACGTTGGGGTTTTTCCCGGTGGACGAGAGGGTTTGTTCCCTGCGCCTTAGGGTCGGGGAACGGGTCCTGACTGTCATCTGCGCTTATGCGCCGAGTGGCAGTTCGGAGTACCCAGCCTTCTTAGAGTCCCTGGGGGGGGTGCTGGAAGGTGCTCCACCTGGAGACTCTGTTGTCCTGCTGGGAGACTTCAATGCTCACGTGGGTAACGACAGCGAGACCTGGAGGGGCGTGATTGGGAGGAACGGCCTCCCTGATCTGAACCCGAGCGGTGCTTTGTTATTGGACTTCTGTGCTAATCACAGTTTGGCCATAACGAACACCCTGTTCGAACATAAGAGTGTCCATAAGTGCACGTGGCACCAGGATGCTCTAGGCCGTAGGTCGATGATCGATTTTGTAATCGTATCACCAGACCTGCGACCATATGTTCTGGACACTCGGGTGAAGAGAGGGGCTGAGCTGTCAACTGATCACCACCTGGTGGTGAGTTGGATCAGGTGGCGGGGGAGGACGCTGGACAGACCTGGTGCACCTAAACGCGTAGTGAGGGTGTGCTGGGAACGTCTAGCAGAGGCCCCAGTCCGCGAGATCTTCAACGCACACCTCCGGCAGAGCTTCAACAGCATTCCGAGGGAGACTGGGGACATTGAGTCCGAATGGACCATGTTCAGCGTCTCCATTGCCGAAGCTGCTGCATTGAGCTGCGGCCGCAAGGTGGTCGGTGCCTGCCGTGGTGGTAATCCCCGAACCAAATGGTGGACACCAGAGGTGAAGGGAGCCACCAGGCTGAAGAAGGAGGCCTATCGGGCTTGGTTAGCCTGTGGGACTCCGGAGGCAGCCGACAGGTATCGACAGGCCAAGCGGAATGCGGCTCGGGCAGTGGCTGAAGCAAAAACTCGGGTGTGGGAGGAGTTCGGAGAGGCCATGGAAAAAAAAAAAAAAAAAAAAAAAAAAAAAAAAAAAAAAGTTAGACAATGAATTGCAAAAAATAAATTTAAAAAATCCACTGGTATATTTCCACAACTTCCAGTGCTTTCTGACATTCTGACCTATTTCTCTATTCTGAAAGTTTGCACTCTAACCTACACAACTATTTGAATCATCAGCTTATTCAGCTGCTTCCTGTCAGTAAGTGCTCCTGCATCAGAAACACTCCCTTGCTGACAGCTTTTATTTTCTGTGTGGAACTCAGGAGAAACACATTCACAGAACAAGAGCTTACAGATTAATTATTTACAGCAACTCTATATGTATGAACTGTCAGGAAAGGTTGAGACTGGGCCATCCTGGTGCTGCAGACAGGCCTCCCTGCTCTGTGTGGTTAAAAGGTAGCATCTGGGGGCAAATGATGTAGAAAATACATGACAGACAAAAATACGTCATGATTATTTTTAATATGTTGTTCAAAATACACCATGTTAAGTATTTGGCAGTCATTTCAAACATCTGTGATGACATTGGTTTTGATAACATCTTTAGCCTCCACCCAGCACCACCCTGACTTGAGGGACTTCAAGGGTAGGATAGGTTCAAACTAAGTATGGAAGTCTCTGAATTTCTTTGGTGGAAAAGAGAAATTAAATCATAGCTTCACACACTAAATGACTTCTGCCCCTTGAAGATTCATTTAATCCACATCTCAGGGCAGACCTGATGTCAAAAAGCCAAGACGCAAACTGAACCTTAGGAAACCCATTCTGATAAATGAAAACATCAAATTGACCATAGTGCATAAAAAATGAATTTCTATGACTGTCTGCCTTCAGCTGTGTTTCTGTTTGATCACAGGGTGTTTGTCAACAGAAGCCTGACGCTGGAAAATATTAAATGCTATGGCTTCGACATGGACTACACGCTAGCAAGTAAGTAGAAGCAAAAAAAAAAGTTTAATCATCTTTATTTATTCTATTTGATATTGAGTTATCTGTACTTCTCCTTGCTTTCTGAGGAACATGACTGTGTCTAGCACAGAGAGTCATAGGATTATTATTTACCTACAAATCCTTAAGTTTGCAGTGTTGTGATGATGTCAGCTATACAATGTTTACATTTGATACACTTGGCCAAGAACAGTACAGTTTATGTATAACTGTATAATAACGTCATTTTTACTTTTACTTTAACTTGATTGTTTAATTTATGTTTACTGCACACTTTTAAAAATTGCCACCTATTTATCTATAGTACAATATATAGAGTGTATAATGGTCTAGATACCAACAGGATACCATGTATCCTACCAATAAAGTCATTATTACTTAACAAAGGATAAAACCCTTCCCTGAGCAGAATGAAGTATAAGGTACTTAATCTATATTTGTTCATTTTTAAACTATATTTTGCTTATCATACTTTTTACAGCATGTGTATAAAATATTAAATCACCCTGAAGATGCTACATGTTGTCTTCATTCATAATTTTGAACTCTCTGTGCTGAATTCTTCATTTTAGTTTCTGACTTTCCTTTCAAACAAGCTGCACAACAGTGGATGATTGTGTATTCATGTTTTTGCTGTGTGCATTTCTGCTTGCAGCGTATACGTCTCCCGACTACGAGAGCTTGGGCTTTGAGCAGATACGAGACAGGATGGTGTCCATTGGATACCCTCATGAGATTCTGCGCTACAAGTACGACCACAGCTTCCCCACTCGGTTAGTTCCAAGTCGATTTACGCCACAATGAAGTAGCCAATCAATTCTTCTTATATTTTTTTGTTTGTTCTTGTCTATTATTGATAAACCTTCTCCCCTTTTCTCCCCCTCAGTGGCTTAGTGGTTGACACTACATATGGGAACCTCCTGAAGGTGGACTCAAATGGAAATATATTAGTCTGCAGTCATGGCTTTCAGTTCCTCAAAGGGTAAAGTTGGAAACAAGTGAATACAGTAAAGAAAATGTTTGTATAATCTATCTTGTACTGTTTGGAATGATAGAGATCATCGAGGTGAGGACAGGCAGAGAGAAAGAGACAGAAACATAAAGACTAAAACCCAAGCAAGGCTGGGCCAGTTGGATTCAACACACACACACACACACACACGCACACACACACGCACGCACACACACACACACACACACACACACACACACACACACACACACACACACACACATATATATATATATATATATATATATATATATATATATATATATATATTATGAAGTAATAATATACACCTCTATATATACCACTAGAGTTAAATTTATATTAAACAATCAAGATGTGATTAACTTATAAACTTTCAGCTTTAATTCAAAAATTACATTACAGTAATTTTTATACACAGTCCCCTATTTTCTGTGACAGAGGGCTCCCTGACAGTTTCATAGCCAGGTGAGGTCCTGGTCCAAGTGCATAACTATATTTGAAACTCTCAACAGGAGGTACAAAGAGCTGTCAGTGCAAGTGAAGAAGGCCATCATCAGACTGAAAATCCCAAATAAACTTCAGGGAAGAAACGTAGCACTTGGTGACATCCATTCTTCTAGACTTTTAGACTTCAGACAGTTACTGACTGCAAAGGATTTTTATTGAAGTATTATAAGCAATTCTTATATATAAAGTAATTTTGGTTTGTTCAATTGCTGTTGAGCCTCTGAAAACAGGGGAATGTGTATGAACATGGCTGTAATTCCATAAACTTGTTTTAAAAAAAATCAAGTCAGCATAAAATTGTTAGATATAGACACAATGTCAACAAACAGTTATCAACATCAGCGGTCTCACTTGTGTAATTAAGTCCCACCTTTTTTTTGTTGTTATAAAAAAAGCAACATCAGGTTTCCTTTTAAATATGAAAATGAGATATTACCTCACTGAATAAAAACTGGTTTGCATTGATATCCAACAGACAAGGAAGAAAAAAAAAATCTCAAAATTGAGTAGTTTTGTTTTGGCCTTTATATTGTCTCACTGAAATGGCTGTCAACTTCTTCTTTTTTGCTTGTAAATCGCAGCAGTCAGTACAAGCAAGTGAGTTCAAAGCTAAGAATTTACACAAACTAGATGTAAATTCACGCACGTTTGCAAAAATGTTTTTGTTTCTCTGCAGCCAGTCAGTGCATCTGGGTTGTTAACATTGATCCGTGTTATCATTTTGTGCCACAGTGAAGACATTCACAAATATTACCCGAACATGTTCATCCAGAGAGACGACACTGATCGCTTTTACATCCTGAACACTCTCTTCAATCTTTCAGGTATAAAATCCTGCACTCTGCTATACTTTGTGTAAATTTTGTTTAGCGTCTTTGCTTTTCTACAATTTTTCAAATTTTCCTATGCATTATAAACAATTTACGATTTATATGCACCCTGCAGAGACTTATCTCTATGCCTGCCTGGTTGACTTCTTTACTGGATGTACCAGATACACAAAGTAAGTCACATATTTTATCCATATTATATTAAACTATCATCCCACCAAGACTTGGAGAAATATTCACTGTTGAATAAACTCTTTGTCCCTTCCATACCTGTGTTAAACTCTTCCAGCCTCCTGAAAGGTTTCCAGCACGGTGACTTGCTAATGTCGTACAGAAGTATGTTCCAGGATGTTCGAGATGCCGTGGACTACACTCATGATACGGTGAGTTCACAAAACCCGCCAAAGTGCAACGTTAAACACAAAGAAAATGTGTGGACTTCTCAAAATTACAAAATGTTCAAACTGTTTTTTAGGGATCCTTGAAAGAATTAACTACCAAGAATTTGGAGAAATACGTTGTCAGAGATGTGAGTAAACTGAAAAGATTATCAGTCTGAGTTTATGTTAGCAGACTGAAACACTGAAAGTATAAATGTTTACAGCCAAACCTCCCTGTGCTCCTCACCCGGATCAAAGAGGTGGCCAAGGTTTTCCTCGCCACTAACAGTGACTACTACTACACCGAGGTGAGTGTGCCATGACTAAAACCTTCCAACTACAAAGGAAAATCAATGCCCCCATCGTCAGCTACACCTTGCTATTACTAGGTTGGACCCCTTTTTCCTTCAGAATTGCCTCAATTCTTTGTGGCATATATTCAACAAGGCCCTTCCTCGGAGAACAAATTCTGAGTCTGAATGTTGAAGCCAAAAGTTTGAGATACTGTTTCCTTTATGGCTCAAAGTAGTCTGGCTTCTCTGGGTTCTGGCACAGCTAAACGCACTGAGTTGCTGCCATGTGATTGGTTGATTAGATATTTGCATTAACAAGCAGTTGAATAGGTAGACCTAATGAAGCGGCCTGTTAATGTTTATGAGATCATTGTAAATGATCATTCTGCCTTTTAAATCATTCTAACTGTATATTTTACACTTTACCTTCTTCATCAAGGTCATCATGACATACCTGCTGGAAAGTAATGTGAAGGTAAGGCATCTTCAACTGTGGTTGGACTTTCTGTCCTCTAAAGAGAATCATGAGAATGACGTTTAAAAAAAAAAATTTTTTCCTTCCAGCCTGGAAGCCCCAGAAAGAGCTGGCGCTCGTATTTCGACCTTGTCGTTGTGGACACCAAAAAGCCGCTGTTCTTTGCAGAGGGGACTGTGCTGAGACAAGTGGACACGGTGTGAAAGAGTGTTTGAAGAGTTGCATCACAATGTTGAGCATCAACAGTTTCCAGTAATCTGTTTCCTTTTTATACACAGAACACAGGAAAGCTTCACATCGGGACATACACCGGTGACCTCCAGCATGGAACAGTCTACGCAGGAGGTGAGACAGCACTGAGTTTTCCTTCGACTATTTTGTCCTTATTAGTAACGTTCAATTCTGTTCAGTTCAGCTGCTTAACTTGTGTTTTCTGGTTACAGGATCCTCAGACATTGTTTGTGATCTGCTGGGCGTCATAGGCAAGGACATCCTCTATGTCGGAGATCACATCTTTGGCGACATCCTGAAGTCTAAGAAGAGACAGGGCTGGAAGACTTTCCTGGTCGTTCCTGAGCTCACCAAAGAGCTGCAAGTGTGGGAGGAAAGGAAAAGTAAGAACAATGATCCACTCATTGTGTGCTGTTTTACTGTTGTGTCATGGTTTTGATGCAATACTTGGTTTTTCAGATATCTTTGAGGAGCTCAAGTGTCTTGATCTCTACTTAGCTGAACTTAACAAGTGAGTCTATTTTTTGTTTCGGTATATTTCCTGTAGATATGTTTAGATTTGAAAGGCACTCAGATCTGCAGTTTTTAGATCGGTGAGCTTTACCATTACTATAATTTAAAATAGTTAAACCCAATGAAATAATCAACATGTTCTCATAAGGTGCAGGGTTCTATATGTGGCTAGCAGGTGGAGCACAAGCACCCACAAGCCCCAGTTTTGGAAAAAAAAAAATCCCATCTTGTGTCATGAATAGATGGGATAGACTAACATTTTATTCAGTAACCATATGTAAGATTTTAAATGTTTTATTAATTCATGCATTTTTACTGGAAATTAAACAAGTTTGTTGATGTTTTGCAGCTCTTGAGATTCCAAACGAGAGAACTCTTCGCTGCGTATTTACTCACTAACACTAATGCTGATAAGACTTGCATTTGATTTTTCATTTCCTACATGTGACACAGTTAGATAAAGTGACATAGCACGTGTTCATTTTTCTATATGTGTCTTTTGAAGGCACCCAGACACCACCAGTCAAGAATATCGTGACATCGGTTCCATTCATATGAGAATGAAGGTGAGCTCTGCACACCACAACACAGTATTTTAAACATTTCCACACCTTAGTTGTGGATGCGCGTAAAGTTCAATGCATTCGTACAACCTACACTGTACCTTCAGCTGGTATTAGAAATGCTTTTTTGGATTCAAATTCTGCCTCATTCTCTGTATGTTGAAAGCTCAAAGTCCTGCATGGGAGCTAAATTATCACCACCATGAAATAAATATGTCTCATATGTCCTGAGATATACCTGGAATACGTTTTATGTCATTTTAAATGCATAAATGCACTTCTAAAATTTACCACTACGATAGCAATGCTTCACTATTGTAGCAGAAGAAAACCCAAATGTGTCTGTGCAGCATAACTGTCGTTCAGCACCATTACAGTTCACTTCACCACTTTGACAGTGTTTCTATTCCTTCGCTCTACATATGGTTAAAACTACACTTTTTAAAGTATTGAGTAACTTTCCACAGTCACCGAGTTGCAGCACTAGTTGGCACAAGTCACCCATAGTGTTAAGGTTCACAGAATAAGTGTATTTTTTAATAGTAAATACAGGTGTTGGCATGTTAACAGTACGGAAGACATAAAATTGCCTTCGATGTTGAAATCATGTGCTGATTTGTATTTTATGGAAACTGTTCGGAGTCTGTTTACAATCCCCGATTACACTGACACGCCCAGTACCATAGACTGTATGAAAAAGATGGAACAGAGTCCACCAAAGGCTGTTCAAAAGTGGTAGCGAGGAGCAAAAGGTGAGTTTGGCTACAAAAAAACCTGAGGATGTAACTCATTCGTGTGTCATACTGAAGGATACCCAATCTTTCCATAAACCAGACCATAATCAACTTTTCAGTATGACTTAAAACTTATAACCATGAGTGTTAACAATAAAAGTGTTTGCTGAGGTCATAAATCAAGTGAACAGGGAGTCATGTTACAATAGACTTTTATACATTCTGACTTGTAGCCAGCTGGTGGTGATGCCCCCTGCTGGCCTTTGGAAAAAATACAGGTTTAAGGCACCTCAAAATATGCTTTAGTTTTCAGACCCTGAGGTTGTGTCTAGCTTTCATATACAGTCTACTGCTAAAAGGACAGAATAAAAGAAAACAGTACAAAAAAGTTTATGGTTAAAATGAAGCTGTTTTTGAACAAGAAATCATCCCTGAATGAGCAAGAATGAACATGCTCCTGGAATGTGTCTCTCATGCCAGAGACTTGAACTGTACACTGACACATTTCCTCTGTGGAAATTTACCATCCATGGACACTCATGGTGCAACATGATTTCCAACACAACAGCAACTGCACTCTGCTATGAAAACTGTAGAAGGACAGTAACACTAATGACCGAGTAACAGATAATATCTGTGGTCTCCAAGACTGCAGGGAAACCTCTGCACGCTCCTGAGCGTAACACGAATCTCCTTAAAACAACACGTCAGAGGTAGATTATGACTTTTGACTCCCTCTGTCTATAAGAAGTCTATTCCCAAAAAAATTAACTTTCTTAGAATTAAATTGGACTAAGCAGGAAGTCAGATTGGTATATTTTCACTCATCAACATTTAAAATGTTCGATGTGATGTGTGCCATTAAGCCACTGCATTGTTTATTTTATACTTGCAGTTGCTGACCTACAGGATGGACATGTCATATGGCCAGATGGGCAGCCTCCTGCGCAGCGGCTCCAGGCAGACGCTGTTCGCCAGCCAGCTCATGCGCTATGCAGATCTGTACTCTTCCTCCTGCCTGAATCTGATGCATTACCCCGTCAATTACCTCTTCATGGCTCCTCCAGTCCTGGTCAGCCCTCCTCTTTGGTCAAACATCACAGAAAGGAGATGTTTGTCTCTTTCATCATTTATCCTGAGAGTCTTTTTTTTTCTCTCTCAGATGCCCCACGAGGTTGTTTCTGAGGCATCTCCAGACTTTGTGTCATTGCCGCTTACTCTCAACAGCTATCCTCTCACAAACAAAAACTGAGGTAACAGATCTTTATGATAAACTGTATTTCTTCTCTACATTTGTTCATGTTAAAAAGTTCACAAGTAGTTCATTTGTTTCTTCCATTGCAGTGACGGCAGAGTCAGACTCAGGGATGAAGAAGCTACAGAGTAATGTGCATCTTCTTGTCATTAACATTTCACACACTGAAGATGGCTGCTTGTACCCGTGCACACATGAAGGGTTTATTGTAAACCTAAGGTGCACACACTAGCACGAAATTAACTTACTGCTCCACATGCACGCTGACAGTTTAGGATTTCAAACAGAAACAGACTCAGTGTTTTTACTTCTAGTTTTAAAGGTTATGTAATGGTTTATTTTTTTTTTTTAAATGTTCAAAAAAAGGAGCTTTACTCCATAATCTGTTGAATTGGTTCAATAAAACATTCATAAAATCCGTTTTTATTGTTCTCAATGAAGTAAAGCTCCTAAATAAGCATATAAATCAGTTTTGTCTAAGAGAGATAAATAATATTCAGAATTTTTTTTGTAGTTGTTGCAATCACAGTTTTTAGATGTGATTTTTCACACAAAAATATAAGTATTATTATTTTAAAGCTCAGCAACAGATCGTTTAAACTAGGAGGCAAAATCTTAAAAATATAGCAATATAGCATACTTTAGGAAAAATAACGTGTAGTTAAAGATTTTACTTTCTGCATTAAAGTTTTTGTCCAGTGGGTGGCGCCTGATCACCTCTGCAGCCCACCTGAGGATTGATTCCTGTGTGGTTGAATGAGTTTATTTTTATACCCACAACAAACATATTGAATAGTTTTATCTCCTTAAACAAATATTTAATCTTCCAAAAAGCTCTCATCACTTTTATACCAGAAACATTTATCTCACAGCTGTTGCAGAAGCTCGTCTTGATCGTTAAACTTAAATAAGTTACATTTATTTTGAATACATGAAAGCAGAAGCAGATGTTAATATCAGGAGCCTCCATCTGGGTATTCATTCATCATGGAGAGCACCAACATAAACAGATGTGACGCAATCCATGAGCAAACACCTAAACACACTCACAAATATGTGTGGCTCTGCAGGACACAGGGCACCTGGACATTTAGCATTTGTTCTCCTTCTGTATCCCAGGAACACACACGCACACACACACACTTTCTCTCCGTTGTTACTGTAGGATTTCCGCGCTCATGTGTGATTGTGGAGGAATTTTCTATCAGAGTGTCACGATGGTGAAAATGGTGAAATCCTTTACCATCAGTGACGCTTCACTCTGGAGCCAAACTTCAGCTTCACAGTGATGTGCTGATCGTGTTATTTTATTTTATTTATTAACTACTTAGAGCATTAGTAAAGATGATGTGTGTGAAGAGATTAAATGTGAATCTAACTTAATCTAAAGTCATCATTGTTTTAAAAATATTTCAAACTTTCAGCTGCTTTAAGATTAACACAGATGAACTCTTTTGCGTTTTTTCGCTGCTTGCTTCAGATTGTTTTCAGATAAGCCACGAGAGGTAAATCCAATGCTCAGTTTTCAATCCCTCCTCCTCCTCCTTGTCAAAACAGGCACATAAACATTTCCTTGATGATTTCACTTCTTGTATCGGGGCTATTTTGGTTTATTTGGATTTCTGCCTGCCCATTGTCTGTTGGTCACCCGTGTTTATTGTTGCTGTTTCTTGAGTCATTGTGTTCGCTTTGCCCTGTTGTATTTTCTCACCTGCACAAATCAGCTGATCGCTTCTGTTTAATCTGCTTTTGAATGAATGCATTTTGTGAGAATAACCCACACTCGGCGTCCGCTGCTATTTGATGTTCAGTGAAACTAAAGCAGGCTCTGATGATCAGTTTGTTGCTGTGGTAAATTTTCATTTCATCATTAATCATTTATCACATCAGCATAACGAGCATTTTGTGATTGTGTCAAATTCACTAGTTGCCTCTGCACTACAGCGCCTGTCCTTTGGATGGCATTAAACTGCCTCTCTGCAGCAGGGATGAATCTTTGAAGAGGGTTAAATGATGGGCACGGTCAGCACATCAGCAGAGAGGCTGTGCATCTTCATTTATCTCTCAGCAAAGAAAAGAGCCGAGAGAAACGACAAGTTTTGCTTTTCTTTTCAAATGTACCAGCTCCCATTTTTAATATGAAAATAAAGCATTGCTTCCTGTTTCAAATATTTTGAAAGTTGCTGAAATACAAAAGAGATTATATAAAATAGGAAACTTGTTCCCTGCCAAAAATACAATAATTTCCTTTTTAGACTTGTCCAAAAATCAGACTAACATACAAATCTACCCTACGCATCACACAATAGCCACCACACCGCTCTCTGATGGGAGAACTGTAAATCACAACTGTTTGTCTTTAAAATAATTTAGCATCTGATCACTCCTTTAATAGCCTAACTGCTTAAACAGAGGAGGAAGAGGAGTGCCATCAGGATCCAAAATAGGGCCGTGACATTAATAGAGTTTCACACCAGCATTATTTTTGGCAAACAAAATTCACAGCAATGATTTTTATCATGATATTAAAGGAGAACTTGAAACACGAGTAGCCATAATACTGTTGGTGAAATCCATTAAAACACGTATATGTTCTGTGTTTTGGGGGGAAATGAATGTGACTCAAAATCCAAGTGCACAGACGTGGTGAAAGAGTCTGTGGTTATGAATTTCTAAAAGCATATAATGGGAACAATTATGCAAATATTTTACAATATATGCAACATGTGTATTACTGCCACAGTTTAGATGTATTTTATCATCAGTCAGGGTTAACATGGCACCCCGGCTGAACGATGACAGCATGTCTGCTCTCCAGAGAGCTCATCACACCGTCGAAGCATCCAGAACCTGCTGTTTGATTTAAACACAGTGGCTAATGTGCTTTTGGTTGGAGGCCTTTCTGAACTGTTTGTTGCATTTATTAGAATGTGAAAAATGTCACCACACTGAATGGCTTTGCAAAGTGTGAAAATGCCAAAGAAATCGTTAATAATTCCAGTTATTTGCTTTGTTATGCAGCGAAAGCAGCATCACTGCACGAGAGTGAAAATGTATGGAATGCCAAAGTGGTTTTAGATCTGAGCCTACAAATAAGATACTATTGTTCACAACAAACTAAAAAAAATCATATTTTATTTCTTGTTCATCATCTACTTTGCAAACGGAAGGTTCAGTGAATATAAACATTTAAAAATAAATTGTGCTTACTTACACTAAAACAAATGGAAAGTCTTGGAGGTGTAATTTGAAAGTTACTGGTGGTTTTTACTGCTCCGGCCCACTTACAGTCAAACTGGGCTGTATAAGGCCCATGAAGTCAGATGAGTTTGACCCCCTAATGTTTGCCATATGAATTTCAAACCTAATGATTTTCACTTTGTTGATCCTATGCCTTTGCTGGGTCATTGTTTGCATTTACAAACATTTTTCCTCACTGCGTGTGAAGCTCTGAGTGTTTTCCCCGTCTTCCACTTGACTGGATAGTCTACACCAAGTGAAATTTAAACCCAAATATATACTTTTATTTTTTCCACGACACAATAACACCGATACGGTTCACACGTACTCACAATAGTTGATTATTTAAGGCAGGATTTCTGCCATCTTTCTAAACTTTCTAGTTTCCTCTCAAATTAAAAATGGAGTTCTGTAAGTTTTGCAAAATAAATAAATAAATAAATGTTTTTAATAAATGCAACACAATTTTGCAACAAGATCCAGAGCGAAAATCTGTTTGTGCATCAAAACTGTCGAAGCTGTAAGTGCACCCTGCTAAACCGTCCGTTTAAGGCCTGCAGGGATTTCAAAGTTTAGGTACAAAAACTGACAATTTTCATGTTTTTTTTCCACCCTCTACTTTCTAGACTTTGTCACTGGAGTATAAAGGGCAATTTATATTTTTATGAGAATGCTGCATCTGCTGTGCAATCGTGTGGTTTCATTTAAACCCATCATTTTGCAAAAAAAATAAAAAACTGACAAAGATGTAAATTTAACTGACTTTATTTAGAGAGAGGGTGACAGAAGAACATGACAGCAGATTAATGAGAAAGGTTTCACAAACCTGTTAAATAAATTATTTAAAAGAAATACACATTTACTTGGTTTAAGATCAATTATATAAATGCATCACATAATTTAACTTGTTTTTTTTCCCCCTTTTCAAAAATGTACATTACCAAAAACTAAATCAAACACATTAACTCGTGAGCAGTAGCTCCAAAAATAAATGACAAACAAAACAAGCACAGCGTTTGCTCTGTAATTGAGTTCATGTAATCATTTAATTAGCTTCTCTTTCCTGGAGTTTAACCGTGCATTCTCTGATTGAGGTTTTAAGCTGCTCAAAAAGCACTGCTGACATGTTGGGTTTCACTGCAGGATACTTGCTGCTCTATGCAGTCAGATAGCTGCAGAAGCACCACCGTCCCCCATTCCACACATTCCAGGATTTCCCAGCAAGCATTGCAAGCAAGCCTAAACAAGTCACGTTCTTTACTCAGGAAGAATTTCACACAGTCAAGTGACTGAAGCCTGCTTTTGTTTTCCCTCTGGTGAGCAATCAGAAAGACCCACCTTTACATCTGAAACACCTCTGTCACCGTTTAAAATGTATTATTACTATCATACGTTTTCTTTTTTGTCTTTTTTTTTCCTTGTTCCTTTCTGGAGAGACCTAATGAGATTCTATAAACCAGCTTTACTACACAGTCACAGCAAACCTTCTTTTCACCTGAAACCTTTTACTGCAGCGGGGCAATCTGTGCCCCAAAATATGCTTCCTGTCTGTTTTTAATAATACCTTGAGTCCTTCTCCAGCAGCTTGTAACAGCAACTGGACTGTGGTTAAACATTTCCACCCAGAAAGGTCCGCTGACAGTCATCAAAACAAACGTCTTTGCTCTCCTACTTCAGGGTTCAAACACGAGGCACACACGCACGCACGCAGGAGCAGTGACACCTAATCTCGACACGGAAAGAGAAGGAAGAAAGAAAATAAAGGGAAGGCAAAAGGCAAGAGGGTGAGAGGGCCTTGCTCCCTACATTCCTCACAAACGTCCCCTCCCCCCATCGACCTGCTACCACCGAGGATGCTCAGAAAGAAAGAAACCCCCCCCCCCCCCCACATACATTGACCTCCCACCCCTCCTCCTTTTCTTTTTCATCTGCTTATTTTACCCCAACATCCATGCTCACCATCTCATTGACAACAGAACACCATGAAGAAAAAAGGTAGAAGTCTGATAAGAAGAGAAAAACTTGATTGTTTTTTCATTTTAACATAAATAAACTGCAGTGTCCGCTTTTACTTCAAATCCATCTACAGTTGTGTGTGTGGTTTTTTTTTTTTAAGTTAAATTCGCACTTTGTTTGGCGCCTGATGGAAATATGTGATGATTTCCATCACAAGCTTGACCCCTCCTAAAAAAAGAAAAACCCAACTGTACCATATGTGTCTTCTTTACTTCATGTGCCTCATTTGTGAACCATTACCCAAAACTCTGGTCACAAGGACTTATGTCAGCCTAGAAAATGTGTGTAAACTCTGCTCTGTAAATACAGTACTAGGTAAACAGCTTAGGAGGCTTTCTGCCTCTACCTGCCATCAGACACTGGCTTTACTTCTACACAAGCTCGTCTGAAGCGAGCCCTTTAAGCACCGGTTTTAGTGTGAACTGAGGCCAAATGCTATGACAATACTATTGCACTGCTAGAATGGATGGTACAGTAGTGCAACATTGTCAAAGCAGCTGACCTCAGCATGTGTCAGCACGTGGACATGGGGTGGGGGTGGGGGGGGTGGGGGGTTACAGCCATTCTTCACAGCCAAACTCCAATTACGCTTAAATAAGAAGCAAAGGTGTTATTTATAACAAAACAAGAAGGTGGGTGTTGAAATGCAAATTTACCTGTCTTCTTCCATGTGGCTGATAACGTCTGTCGAGTGTGGACTTAAGTCTACAGGTTTCCGTGCAGCAGGAGACACAGTTGCATCACATTTAAGCACACCCGGGGAAAAAAAAAAAAAAAAAATCTCTCCACACGCAGGTTAAGAGTTAAGGCAGTAAAGGGAGGTTTGAGTGTCTGTTTCATCAGCCAATGCCCTTTTAATATTGCACTGCTCATCTCAGTGTCCAGTAGTGCAACAGAAAAAGGGCAGTGGACAACAACATGGACACAATCAGCCTCCACTGCACATACTGACTCAACTACCCACCTTGTTTTCTCAGCCCTGCAACAAACAGTCGCTTAAATCACACAAATGAATTAAAACACACACACACACACACACACACACACACACACACACACACACACACACACACACACACACACACACACACACACACACACACACAGTTGGATCAGAAAAAAAAAAAAAAAGAGGGAAAAAAAAGTAAAGTTAGTTTGCAAACTAACTAAATTAAACCGGAAACAAATTGTTACTTCTGCACAAAGTCATGGGTTTAGCTCAAAAAAAGTTCAGCCCTGCAAGCGTGCATGTCCTGGAAACAAAAGTTAGGATGTCACAGATTAACAGTATAGCTTTTCAGCTGAGGAGTTAAATGAACTTCCCAAATTAAACAGCATTGGTTACTCTCACCCTGGGAGAATGGGAATTTCCCAGCATGTGGGCCCATACTATTCTCTCCAGTGAATGACATGCATTCTAATTTTGGTGGAGAAATGGGAGGTTGGAAACAGGGGAGGGGACACACACACACACACACACACACACACACACACACACACACACACTCTCTCTCTCTCTCTCTCTCTCTCTCTCTCAAAGGATTCAAAGAGCCAGGGCTGATAATGCCAAACTATAAAAACACATTTTAAAAATAAATAAATATTAGTTTTGTGCAAAACGAACACATGGTGGGGGAAAAATTGAGCTAAATTATTTAACATATTCAAACTGAAAAAAAAGTTTGCATCAATACAGGAAAAAATTAGTAAACTGTAGCACTCCCTGGAAATAAAAGTGAAGCAAATCCTGCAAGTTTACACAATGGGTGCGCAGTTACACAACGTACAGAATCTATAGCATGACAGGAAAGAGGCGTTGCAAGCGTCCAGAACACAGCGTAGCTTCCTCATTCCTCAGACATCTGACGATTCCTATAAATACACCTCAAGGTGTTCCTCTCCCCCCCACCCACCCCTTTTTTCTTCCCCCCCTTTTTTTTTACCTGTTCTTGGGAGCTTTATCCGCCATACATCTCTGTGAGCGGCCTATACGCCATCTAGAAGCGCTGGCTTTGCTGTGCGAGCCACTCCGGCCAGCTCTCACAAACCCACAGAACCATACTGACGACTTGTTAGATTGCACAACAGCATATAGGCTGCACTAAACGTACGCACACGCTAGCACCGTGAAAATGTCCCCCCCCCACCCACCGAACCCCCCTCGGAGAGACCCACCGCACTAAGATAACGGCGCGATAAGGTGGAGGACGCGGGGTGTCTGTCCACAAGGCGTTAAATCGTGTCCTGATCAAGTTTTGAAACGAGCTTCCAGATGCGCAGCGCGCGGGATTCACTCAACTCTTATCGCCGTTTTGCTCCTTTAGGTCACAGAAACAGGAAAATCTTCGTATCTCGACCTTTGCAACTTCCAAGTTTGCACTGAGCTCCTGACAATTTACGCACACAAAAAAGAAAAGATTTTAAAAATAAATAAATAAAAATCAGCTACAACTCATCGTGGCCAACCTCCCCCTCCTCCACCTTCTCCACCTCCATAACCTCCTCCTCCAAAATCATGAATAGTATCAAGCCAGGGAGGGACAATCCGTTATGGGCAAAAAAAAAAAAAAAAGAGAGAGAGAGAGAAAGGGGGGGGGGAGAAAAGGGAAAAAGTTGTCCATAAAACAAAGAAAAGCAGCCCTCTCCACAAACCACACTTCGCGTTCCGCTAGTTTGAGGATTCGAGCCGTCATCCTGCGAGGCTGCGGGTGGATACGGATCAAATCTGCGGAGCTCGGAGAGTCAGAAAAAATCGCAAGTCTTCCATGCACAAGCACACGGCCTCGCAGACCCGGACTCCATCTTTGACTACTTGACATTCAGAGCCTGCCGGAGCAAATTCCTCGTTTGCATGCCTCCCGCTGATTGGCCTCTTCTTGCGCTAGTCTTTGCTATATGATGCGCCATTGGTTTGGTTTCGGCGTGTTCGACATTTTCAGCGCGCACGGGATTGGCTGCGGGCGTGGAAGCGTCACAGCGTACAACGAATACCTGATTAAATGTTTCCCATTCACAAATTTCTCATCATCTGCCCCGCACATTATCTGGATACTCAATCACTAATTATTGCGTTTACTGCGTGGCGCACAAACCTTTTGTGCGCTTATAAAGGAGATTATGGTTGGTGTGTAATTGGTCTCTGAGGGGACAGTAAGCTTCTCATTAGTTAAAATGTGGACTAAGTCCAGCTTATTCTCACGGCTTGGATAGCTCGGATCAGACCATCAGGAGTGACCCAAAATTTAAAATAATCGATTTAATATAATTATGACAGGAAGGCGGAAGTAGTATGTAGTCCATAGTGGGCGCCGATATGCAACCTTTATTAAAAGAAATTAGAATAATAAATTCAACTTGGACAGGCTTTAAACCACTAAGACAGTTTTTCTTTTAAAGAATATCCATAATTAGCCTGTATGGATCAGCTTGTGAGGGGTCAATGCTTGGATCGGATCACACGGTGCTGGAGGCGGACCTACTGGGCGCCTCGGCCCCTCGCAGAGCTTTGATTGACGCACAGAGAGGAGTAGCGGGCTGTGAAATTTGGCATTCCTGGCCAGAGGAGCTGAAATAATGGCATTATCCAGTGGGAGAGGGCCCACTTTTTACTCCCCACACACCCACCCGACTCTAGCCCACTCAGAAGGGATCTGATTGTGCAGCCAGTCGGCAAAATATGTTTGATGTAAGGCGAGGCATGATGGATCCGGTGAAGGTTTGGGCCAGTGATGTCCCATCTGAATCCACACAGAGAGGCTTTTTTCCCCTCCTGTGACTGTTCGCATGCTGGACCGAGTCCTGTCAACGTTTATTACTACCTCTGAAACTGATCATAAAGACCAATTATGGTATATATATTCTGATTTTATCACTGCTGCTGAAGCCCATTTTCACACATTGTTTCTGTCCTCATTCATAACCAAATAGAAACAGACAGACAGGAAATCCGTTTTAATGAATCTGATAAATACACCAGGAACACTGGAAATCTGTTTAAAAAACACTGACATGCAATATGTGAAAATGAGTGGATCCATATTAGGTGGATGTATGAAATAGACCTGTTTTTCACATTAAAGAAATTAATTTATTAAAAGGAAATAGACAGTTTCAAAAACAATTTGGAGAAATGAGCTGATTCACTGCTGCTTCAGGCTGGATTTAAAATAAAAATCTGGTTTCACAAGGAGTGAAAATGAATTATTATTATTGCTATTATTAATAAGCATATTTTCAAAAATGTTTGAGGAAAGATTAATGAGTATTTAACAGGATTGACATAATTACTTTTACAAAAAAAACATTTTACTGTTTCAAAGACACAGCAACGACTAATCTATGATACGACTTGATTATTTGTTAAAATGAATTTATATGTATATATTTTGTAAGATTATAAAACTGAATACACTTCATTAGACTCTGTTCACACTTGGTTTACCTTTGGTAAAATAAAAGGAATCAAATTTAGAAAGTACAAAGAGATACTTTCTTTTCAGATTTGTTCATTTAAAATGTGACACAATTACATATTTATATTTTGAAATAAAATAACATCAAACAAAAGGAGATAAAATACATTTATTGATTGGACAATTTAAACCATTTTACAGCTAAACTCAAATCAGGTTTGTGGTCACCAAAGGCTGATTTTCAGCTGTGTTTAATTCAGATATGACGATTTGCATTCTTCAGTTCAGGGAAATCCAGTTGGATTTTTTAATAACTGTAATTTAAGAGATTTACAGAACTGAATAATTTATTCTGTAAATAACAAAGACTAAAACAACATGTGTTTTATGATTATTTCAAACATGTGTTTCCTGATTTAAATACAGTGTTTGACTCACATTTACGAGGATCCCACAATTCAACCTTTACATTTTAGGTTTAAACTATAAACTGTTAATAAAGCAAATTTGTTTACAGTTTCTGATAAAGCAGCTATCACTGAAAACACACCAATAATGTCACCGTTCATTTATGCACATATATACTGCAGTTCCTGACACATCTATAAGTTAATTTTACACCTTTTAGGACATTTTATCTACATTTCTGACATTTAGGGCTGATGTTTTCTGAGCTAATTACGTCTGATATAATTTAATAAATAAACCACGAGTTAAAAGGATCAAACAATTCAGTTTTATCAGATTTTTTCAATTATTTTTCTTTTTTTGGTTTAACTTTAAAAAACATTTAGAAGATCAGTATTTCCCAAAACAGAGATAGCTACACCTTAATTAAACTGGTTAATCTAGAGGACATTAAAGAAGGAATACACCTATAGAAACACAGGATGTGGTGCACTCAAATCCTCCTTTCATTAAGCAAATAACAGAAGCAAAAAACATATTTTTAA
This sequence comes from Diplotaxodon limnothrissa, assembly GCF_057381915.1. Lineage (NCBI taxonomy): Eukaryota > Metazoa > Chordata > Actinopteri > Cichliformes > Cichlidae > Diplotaxodon > Diplotaxodon limnothrissa. The sequence goes on along the minus strand of NC_140602.1, from coordinate 45,031,800 downwards.
ACATAAAAAAAATGTTTCATTTTTCACAAAATGTTTCTTCTGAGCTCGAGCTTGGGAGAAAATTACCAGCTAAAAGCTAAAAAAAAAGGCCTGACTTTAAACTGCTGCCTGTGTGAGGTGTCATGGGGGTTGAGAAAAGCCTTTTAAACATGGGAGTTATTGTTCCCTCTCTTTTTCCCAACCTCCCATCCTCCGAAAATGTACCTCCTTTCTTCCTCTGCCCTTTAACCTCTACCAACCCCCTATCCCTCCATCTTACGTGTCTCTCCCCCTCAACATTTCCTCTCGCCTCTCGTCGGCTGAAGACCAAACAACTGTGATGGATCGTCATTGATAATTTCCCACACACAGAAAAAGGTTAATGGAGAAGGTTTTGGTCAGTGGAGAGAGGTGTTTTCTGCTTCATCTTTTTTTATGAAGTAGCAGCAGTAGTATTAGTGCTAGTAGTGGAAGACGTAGTAGTAGAAGACCCCACCTCGAGCACCGGCTCCCTTCCTAAAAGAGGTTTCCCCACCTCACCTCCCCCCTCTCTCCTCTTTCTTGAAACAGACTCTATGGACTGCATACATGACATTCCAGCTGTGTGGGTGGCACAGCCTTTACAGCTTCTCCAACAGTACACATGGCTCCTAAAGCACAACAGCAAAGGAGCCCACGATCCATCTTCACTTACACTTCATCACTTCAGCTCTGTGCCGCGGTTTTACCTGAGAAATGTAATCACAAATGTTGATGGCTCGTTATCTGATGACCCAAAAGTTCACAGGGCAGGACACGTGAAAGAATAAGTCACAAGGCGGCACATTTTCCCCTCTTCTTTATCTTTAACCCTGATTTTGTGTTTTAAGAGCTTTAAGGAGCTCAGAAGCATTCCTGGAATTTTGTTTTACCACCTTGACACCTCATGGCTGTTCAAAAATATGTTTTTGTTCTAAACATGATTTTTCTAATTAGTTATATGTTTTGGGAAATAGCTGTAGGCAGCAGCTTTAATACACAATTTAATATGAAAGATTTTCATGTGCCCTGTATCTGTGATAAATATGTAGCTTTTCCATTACTGGAGTTTTAAAAGCCTTTAATAGCCAGTTATATGTCTCATAAGTAAAGTCAGAATCTACAGCAGTGTGTACATTTGTCTGGAACCTACCTTTGTGTTTAAAGAAAGCTCACATTTTTAATACATTTCCATATCATATATAACATTTGAACTATATCTTTAGTAAGTGTAATCACAATACTTTTCGTTTTGCTCTTCAGTTCACCTCAAAAATGTTCTCCATATATCCATGTAATGGCAATAACTTTGATATTTAGTGGAAGGAAATAGTGAATAAACATTGCGCATGCACATGTATTAAGTCGCTCAAAGGTTTAATTGCACCTTTCGTACTCTTACGGTCAGAGACTCCCTCGCCTTCACTATACTTTTGTTTTACGTGTAATTCGTTTGTTAAAAAATAGACAAAGCACACAATAAATAAAGTTGGTGAATAGAAATTTGACTGAAGGCAGAACCATCATTTTTTTCTCTGATAGAGATCATGATAACGTCGTTAATGTAATAATTTACATTAACGACTCAGCTTCAGGAATCAAAAAGACAAAATTGGATACTGAGACCTACAAACCTTACAAAAAATGTTCTTATAGCTGGTCACAACTACATTATCATGCACCACAAACCAGTGATCAAAGGTTTATGGCGGTCTTCTAAAAGTTAGGGTGAGGGTTATTAAAGTTAGTAAAGTTGGTAGTTTTTAAAAAAGACGAGTGGAGTTTATGAAGAAGTAAAGAGGATATCAAAAATAAACAAAATGCCTTTCAGTGCTCGACTAAAAATTATAGAAACTGTTCACCAGTCTACTATGAATCATGTCAGCGCAGGTTAATAATTTGTGATTTTGCTTGTTGACACATGTTCTGTTTGTATTTATACAGCTCAGTGTCACAAATTTGCCACAAGGGGCTCAATCTGTCCCCTCTACCCAGAGACTCCCAGCCCCCCTTGGAATAAATAACGGGGAAAAAACTCAAAAGCATCAGTAATAATTTTATTGTCATCATATTAACCCAACAGCTGAGCTGTAGTGGTAGCAGGGAGTGGAAGCACCAAACAGCCTTCAGCTTCCACAGACCTTCATGCCTCCATTCAACAGCACCCTCCATTAAATCAATTAGTCATGAGGATCACTGCAGAAACTTACTGAAGCTCAAAACCTGCGGGTGGGAGACATCGATTCCTCTCCTACCACCAACAAACAACAAACCTCGTCCATAACTCACAGCGAAGGCTACGTCAGGCTTGTTTCCCCCCCCCCCCCCCTCACTTCCACCGGGCGAGTGCAGGAGCAGAGTCCAAAGGATGAAAAAACTCAACCCCATTAGCTGAACTTCAGAGGAATTCCTCACTTTACATACGGAATGCACATTAGGTCAAAGGGCAAAGGGCCAGAGGGGAATCCACCCCCGCCCAGGCAGGCAGGCAGGCCTTATTTAAACAAGCCAGGAATGCCTGGTTTGAGGAGAGGAGAAGAAGGAGAAGAAGAAGGGGAAGGAACCTCTATGCCATTAAAATGAGTTAAGGGGCCACTGCCAATGAATACCAGCACTTTTTAAATTACCCGCACTGGATGAGTTCATCTGCTACTGACTCTGAAATTTATTATGAGCTTTCCCTCATTAGATGTTTACTGCTTAGATGAGTCTTCCTGTAATGATAGGTGAAATTACTATGTGTGCTCAGATGTGCCGTGCAGACTGAGGAAGTGCAATCAACCTCTGAAACAGAGAAGCTCTGAAGATGGACAATGAATACATATAGACTTTATACTCAGTTTAATATACATACTGACAGTGTTGCGTAGATTAATATAGGCTTGTTGTTGTTTTTTATTAGTTAAGCCCAATCAAATCTGTTTTTCGTGACTTTTGCATTGTTTTTTAAAACTCTTGTGCAGAATTCATCCAAATATTTTTGATATTATTGGAAAACCTTTCATATGAATTGTGTTTGGCACTCCTTAAGACACACCAGCGAGGCTTATATCCACATTTGTCTCTATTTCATGTGCAGCTTTCACACTTAGTACTAGACAAATATCCTGAAAGTTCATTGGATTTTATTGATCTTCTGTCCCCATAAATTAAAACAAAGGATTGATTCCTACAGCAGTTGCTGGCTAATTGGGACTGTGTCTTGATCTGCATGTCTCTAATTTTAGGATCAAAAGGAGAGAGCGGTACGAGCGCCTCTAAATACAAAACCCTGCATTCCAGGCAAGGGCCAGCTTCCCGAGTTTTAGGACCATCTCGCCAAAATATCTTACAAATGACATGCTACAATCCCCATGACTGTGGTGGAATTCTGTCCACTTCAGGGCTTCAAAGCTGTGCAGGAATCGTGGATTGCTCTGGCCAATAGGTGGAGGGGGATGGACCCTGCCTGCTTTGACCTCAGAGACCTTCCCCCCCCAAAAACCTCCCCCAGCCACGCATTCAGTGTCCTGGCCTTCATCCACCCCCTCACCATCCACACCATCCACCTATCCACCGAGCCAGTCAATCAGTCAGTCAGTGGGTCGGCCTGTTCATCTGTATGGCAGTTTGAAGGTCTTCTGGGTGTCTTTAAGCAATGACGAGCACTCAATATGGAGCCGTTTCTTTTAGCACGAAACCTCAGCCAAATGTTACACCAGCATCTTTTCATTAAACTGGTCCCTGCTAGAGTAAATTGGCTTCCTCTCCATAAACGTTGGAGCTCAATCCTGACCCTGCTCGTACTCAAATATTTTAGCGCTGATCTGCCACAGCAGATCAGACAAAATGCCTCACATCCACTACAGACACAAGCACGGAGTGAAGATCTCAACATTATTGTAAACTCTTGACTCAGCGTCTTTGGTCTGTCATTGAGGCAGCCATTTCCCCCCATTAAGATCTCCCTACAGAGCCCTGCAGGAACCAATTACTGTACTTTGATGAGAGCACACCTTTCATTTCTGTTAACTGCTTAATCAAGGGATGATTTCTCTCTTTGATTGTTTGATTCTGCAGCTTTCTGCTTCTCCCAATGTAGCCTGGCTGTGAAAATGTGAACTGTAAACGCTGCGGCTCATCTGCGTGTTGATACATTGGGTGAAAGCTGCTCATATACAATGGAAAACAAGCTTATAACATCGGCCAATAAGTGAAAATACACACGCTGAGTTTAGGAGTAAAAACCTTTCATAACTGACTGGTGTCATAGGGTTTTCAGATATTTGTGCTCTGCTGCCATCTGCTGGGCGATGTTCATGTTGCAGAGAATTATGCAACTGATAGTTAATGGAAAATTTCATTTTCGATAGGAAGATATGGGGTCGATTCTGTAGCTGCATATGAAAACCGCCAGAATCTATCACCAGTGCATGCATTCTGCCTTAAAAAATGGCTTGAAATTTCTGTTTCTAGGCTGACAATATATTTTTCTTTATTTTTATCTAACGTAAATGGGAAAACCTGTAAGTTTTTTTGTTTTTTGTTTTAGGTTTGTTAGCTAAAGTATTTCTCCAAAGTGTACATCATAAAATAGAAATCATAATCCACTATTCTTACTGTGAGCAGTTTCACACGGGAACTATTTTCTTTCTACCAATTTACACCTGCAAACCACATCACTGCGCCCATAGGGTGCGCATAAACGCGAGCAGAGGCTTGGGTGAAGACTCCGGCACACATTATATGTGGTATATTACTTTGACCAAAACTCTAGCTGGCTTCTGTTCTGCCAGTGGACCTTGTGGATATTACAGGATGCTGACACAGACGTTTCCTCCAGTGGTTTCTTTTAAACGCCGTATATTGGAATTCAGCGGGGGGTGACTTCAAAAACAGTCTTTTCTTTGCTCGATATCTGTTACCTTTACTTGGTTGTACTGCTGATGCCTTCATCATCCATCTCTGGTGTGAGTTGATGATTTACACCACAGAGCTGATGAAAAGTGTGACACCCATTATTTAGTCAATATTAGCATGTCATGTAAAATTGTTGCATAGGAAAACGTTTATTACGCTCACCTGCTATTTTATTAGGCACACCTGTATAACTGTCCCAATCAGTTAATAAAATGGCAGCAATTCAGTGGATTTACTCATTGCCAAGATCACTTGCTGGAGTTCAAATTGTCGCATCAGAAATTGAGAAGAAGGGTGATTTAAGTAACTTTTGAACTTTCTATGAGGCAAGTGTGAGTATTTTAGAAAACTGTTGATCTACTGAGGTTTTCCCGCACAACCATCTCTGGAGTTTACAGAGAATGGTCTGAAAAGGAGAAAATATCCAGTGAGCTGCAGCTTTCTGAGACAAAATGCTTTATTATCAGAGGTCAGAGGAGAATAGCAAGACTGCTTCAGGCTGATAGGAAGGAAACAGCAACTCAAATAACTGTTCAGTACAATTGAAGTATGCAGAAGAGCCTCTCTGAATGGACAACACGTCGAACCTTGAAGGTGATGGACTACAGCCATAGAAGACCACGCTGGGTAGCACTCCAGTTAGCTGAGAGCAGGAAACCGAAGCTACAATTAAGGCTCGCATGAAGAACAGGACAGTATTGGAAAACCTTCACCTGGTTTGATGAGTCTCAATTTCTTCTGCAACTTTCTGACTGTAGGATCAGAATTTGGGATATGAATACATCCTGCCTTGCATCAAAAGTTCAAACTGGTGGTGGTGTAATAGTGTGGGAGATTTTCTTGCAACCCTCTGAGCGCCTTAGTACCAGCCGAGCATCATTTAACCACCACCGCTTACCTGAGGTATTGGTGGTGACCGTGTTTATCCCACTAGGATCAGTGCACTGATCTTCTGATGGTTGCTTCCAGGAGGATAACACACCCATTCACAATGTTCAGATCACCTCAGTGTTTCATAACTTGGCAATGAGTTCACTGTACTGAATGACCTCCAATGAAGCACATTTGGGATGAAATGAGATTTGCCTCATGGATGTGCAAAAACTGTGTAATGCTTTCATGTCAAAAAGGACCAACCCTGTATTTAACGTGTGCCTAATCAAGTGCTACCTAAGTCGAAGCACAACCTTTTTTTTCCCCCCTTCTTCAATGGCACTACCGATCATGTATGACAAACCAACACAGGAGATGGACCCAAAGAAAGAGATGCACTCGTGTTACAGTTAGAGTCATGTTTATTTACAGCAGAATCCTGAATGAGGGGGGAGAGGAGCAAAGGGGGCGGGGAAGAGGGGTTAAAAGGAGACAAAGTGTTTTTAGATCAAGCGCTTCAGGATTCATGTTTCACTACACAGTTCTTAATTTATTTTATTCACCATTTTTCTATACAGAATCCATTCAGCCGTAATATCAACTCAACCGACAGAGCTCGTGTGCTCTGCTGGAGGGGAAGAGAGATGGAAAGAAAAAAAACAAAGAAAAAGAAAAAACCTAAAGCACTAAACTAAAAATACAGAGGGGCTAAAAAGAAAACAAATTTCAATAAAAAAAACAAAACAAAAAACCCCCCAAGATCATTAGTTATGCATATATTCACATATACATACACACACACACGGGTATGTATATGTGTATATAAATCTATATATTTTCTGCCTTGTCCATGAAGAGGTGAAAGGGGGGGGGGGGGGGGGGGGGGTGTAGATCCATGATGTCAGTTATGACGACTGCAATGAGCAAACTGCCAGAAATCCCGAAGCAGACAGTACTCAGGTCAAAACTTTCAGTCAGAGCTGACCAATCAAAGTCCTTCTGACCTGCAGCCTTTGTACTACCCACTGACAGGAGTTCATAGGTCCAATGTCTCCGTGTTGGCCAGCAGAGCTCAGCACTGCAGTAGCCCTGTTTAATGCAGTCTGAGAAATGATACACTGTACACTTAACATGCACGGCCAGGTAGCATAAAAAAGTAAAAAAAAAAAAAAAAAAAAAAAAGAAAGAATAAAAAGAATAAAAAGAAAACACAAAACAAAACACCACCCCAAACCCAAAAAGCCAGCAAAATGCATCCAGACATCTTCAATCACACACTTTCCAGTATACATTAGATATTAACTGACAAGCACCACAAAACAGTGGAAAGACCAAAAGAAAAAGAAAAAACAAAACAAAAAAAACATCAGTTAATGGTGACAGTAAAAACATCCTGTGGGTTAGCTTCAACCTCAATTATTTCACTGATTTCTGAATGGTGTGACTGATTCATGACTCAGCTCAATGGATTCAAACAGGTCCAAACACACACACATACACATTCACCATCCATCCACAAAACCTTTAATCTGTAGCTACTTTAATCTCAGTAAGCCTTCATATCCAATGACCCTCCTCTGCAGCAGGCTTCGATTTCAAACTCTCACAATAGTCAGGTTTTCATCGACTGAGGTCAAACACTGACATTTACAGAGTTCAGATCAGATGTTTCGTTTGATTTGTTCTTTTTGTGGTTTGTTGTTGATTTTTCCTTTCCTCCTTTTTTTTTTTGCCAAAACACAAAAAGACTTGTGTATTCTGGAAAGAAGTGTATTTTCAAGGTCATATATAAAAGGTGCAAATTTGGGATGTGCAAAATCACTGAAACATGTAGTTTCAGGATAAAAGTAACGTAGCATACCTTCAAGTTACTTCAACATTCATTTATTTGAAACAAACAAAAAACAACACTTTTTACATTTCCACCTGTCCGAAGAAAAAATGACCTCTGGTGAGTTCTGTGTAAAAGTTCATGCAAGTTTTGATTGAACATCCAGCTCAATGCAAACCTGACTATTGTCGCTGTTTCTAAACTTCAGTGTTCGTGATTTCAAATTAAAACCCATGTAAAACAACCATTCACTCATTTGTTCTGCTCTCTCTCTCTCTCTGTCTCACTCACACACACACACACACACACACACACACACACACTAGAACAGGAAACTAACTTTGCAATTGATCAGTAACAAAGGAAATTGTTTTTTTGTTTGTTTTGTTTTTTAAACCACACGTGCGCACACACACACACACACACACACACACACACACAAAAATCCATCTGTTGATTCTATTGGACAAGTCGACAAACATTTAGAAAACTGTCTCCAATAGATGGACGCTTGCTTGTCGACGCAGCTGGCAGTCAAAATTCACCAAAAATTCGGCTGTTGGCTGGCGTCAGTTTCCCACCCTGTTCAACATGCTCCCAAACACAAATACAAACTCAAGATACTGCAAATACATGTGTACACATATATACAAATAGAAGCGCCCCCCACCCGCCGATGCTGGGGGGAGGAGGCAGCTTAACAATTTATAATGCATCATTTCTGTATATGCCAAGAATAAAACTTTTCTAAATAAAATACATAGTTATCTGTGAGGGTGGGGAATGAGGACAGCAGATGAACAGAGAGGAGGAGCTCGCGGGGAGTGTCAGAGGAGAGCAGGAGCGCCGAGGAGAAGCCATTATGGAGCGATGGTGGAACAGATGGGAGAAAGCTAAGGTGAACGAGGGCAGACGGATGGAAGGGGAAGACTCTTCTCCTTTACGGTGTCGCTGCTCGTGGGCATTCTCCTGTGCCGCTGCAATACTCCACCTCAACTCCATTTTTTTTCAGTTGTTCCATAATAATAATAATAATAATAATAACAACAATATTAATAATAATGACCACGACAATGCTAAAAAAATATATATAAACCCCTGCTATGTCTCACAACTGCAAGTCCACAAAAAGGGGGGAGGGGAGGCCTTGCCCTCGAGTTCATCTGAGTCATAGACAAAGAGATGCAGAGGAAATTAAAGACGTAGAAAAAGGAGGAAACTGCAGACAGAGAAGAGGCCTGACGAATGAGACGAGGCCATGTGAGGGAAGTGGCAAATGAGACCAACTATACACGTGTGAAAAAGGAGGGGGGGGGGGGGGGGCAGAACAAAAACAGCATGGGCAGGATGTGCTGTAGTGAAGAGGAAATAAACAGCAGAGAGGAAGCAGAGATGAAACAGGGAGGATATAGGGACCAAAGATGAGTTGTGTCGGGGCGTTGTGATCCACACACTGGTGTCCCTTCGGAGGGTTTTCTCAGAAGATTGGTGGAAAGCATGAACGAGTGATGACAACATGGCCTCACTGTGAGTGTGCCCTCTCTCCTTCCCTCGAATTAAGGGAGAAAAAAAACCCCCAACAACAACAACAACAAAAAAAAAAAAAAAAAAAAAAAAAAGAACTTCTCCGTGCTGGTCGCTTGTCCCAAGTTGTATCATACCTCTAGGAAGCGAGAGCTGCTAGACTTAGTGTGGAAAGGCTCAGACCACATGCGCCGCAAATCCCCCTGTGGGCCACAAACACCAAGACAAACACAAGTTACGAGTCTTTAAGCGAATCACTCAAATGTCAGTAGATTGCAGACAGCAGTCAACCGAATTCTGTTTTCTTACCCCTCCCAATTCAACTGCGTAAGCTACGGTGGCCCCTGTAGGACAAACAACTCTCGCTGCTGTTCATCCCTCTGTTTACCTCAGGTGTTAATATGCCAGGTGTCCACCTCTATGTAGGAGGAGGCTGTAAAACTTTGTGAAAGTAGTCTGATACGAGGCAACGACTCAGTGAAGCTCACTTCTGTCTCATGAAAGTGATACTGAGGTGAGTTATCGAGCGTATCCTGAACCTTTCTGTCAGTAAGCGCTGCCGTTTTTGCAGGGTTAGGTCAACATACCTAAAAGACTATCGGCAGGATGGCGATGTCCATCTCAAACACTGTATTATTCAAGATGGCAGGCCAACATGGTGGCTTCCACAAAGTGGCGCCTGCTTCTATGCTGTTGTTGTTTTTTTTTTTTTTTTAAATGGACTAATTTTAAGTTTAAGAGTATGCATTAGTTTGTTGGAAGACACACACACACACACACACACGCACACACACATGAGTATGACGAGTTTTTTCTGTTAAATAAACCCTGACTGAACCTTTAAATACACAAGTATGAGTTTCTTGTTGAAGTCAGATGAATGTGCGTTGAAAAAGCATGCTGACATTTTATCACTGTCTTCTGATTTTCCTTAGTTTAAAGTCCCAGTAACCAGTTTATTAAACAACATGGGCAAGCCTTTAGCACTTTCGAAGAAAATGTTACCATTTATAGAAATTGAGTGCAGTTTATAGTTTCACTTAACAATTAGATTCACACTTCTCTAAAAGCAGCACAAAGCAAAGAGCTTATTTTTTTCCCCCCACACGTAGTCTTTCTTTCTTTCTTTTGTTATTTCTAAATCAGAACTGCAACAGCTAGATTTTTGCCACAGTCCATGGCTGTTATTATACCTTCAGGTAGGCCATGGTGAGCAGAGGCAGCAGGGTGAAGGGCACCAGGTAGAGCAGAGCGGGCTGTGCAGCACGATGGATCCTGGAGGCCACGGTGGCAGTCAGCAGTCCTGAGGAAACATCAACAACATGTCAGAAATGTCACAAATACTTAAGACAAAACATTTTGAAAGGTCACAGCTTAAAAAAAACAAAACAAAAATTCACCACTGCCTAACACTGAGACAATATAACCATGACCTTATCCATCCCTTCATTGATTGCTTACCTACAAAGTATCCGATGAGAGTGCAGTGGAAATAGGAGACGCGCTGCATGCGTCCAGACATGTTACCGGGCCCTGGGACTTCCCCGGTCGCTTGCTTCTTGTAGTTATCATAACGCAGGACAAAGCATAACAGCAGCCCTGGCATCACGATGTCTCCTATTCCCAGCATCGAGAAGTGACTTCCTGTGGAACTGCGCAGGAGCAAAGAGCAAAAAAGAAGAAATGATGGCAAATCAATTCCTGTGTCTTTTATTTCCATTTCATCACTACTTGGCTAAAGCCAACACAAGGTCCTGAGCAAATATCAGACTGAAATCGGCCAAAAGTCAGTCACCATGGTAGCCGCACTGTGGTTACTACGATCACTGAAACAGAAAAGGAACTGACAGCTTTAGGTGTCAGCTTCAGCTGTATTATGTTAACTGCAGCTCTGTTAGTGCTACTAACACACTCATTTTTAAAGGGGCCCTAGAACTGCTTATTACCAGCTATTATTTATTATTATTATAATAATAATAATAATAATAATAATAATAATAATAATAATAATAATAATAATCTTTATTTAACTTATAATTCAACCTACACCTGGAAGGCACTTGTGGCTCCTCTACCTTTAAGCCTAGTTTCTTCTGACCTGCTGCGCTGGAGACCATGGACCATATTAAGTATATCTCCTCTCTGACATAATACAAGAGTCAAAAAACTGTCCAAAATGGAGCACTTAATGCAGTCTGAGGCTTGAGCTTCACTTGATTTTACCTCAGTAAAGAAAGTTATGCAGAGTAAGATAGAATATGTGATTGGTTTAGTTTGCTAGCAGGATCATGCAACAAAATTATAGCTGGAGATGATTAACCTCTGGCATTGGTCCAAATCTGGGTTTAGATTCGGTTTCCAAGTTTCCATTTGTAAGGACTGTTTACCATTGCAAGACGGGGCAAAAAATTTCACATCATATCCTGAAAAATATGCAATTCTGAAAATAAATAGATAAATAAATAAATAAATAAAAAATAAAAAGGAAAAGGGAAAACATCAAACTAATATTGATCCAGGGACTCGATTCATGCAATTCAATCCTTTAATGGAGGTATAGAGAATCAGCAAGGTCATGTTTGCAACTCATTCTATGGCAGGAAATAAAACATTAACAGCTGTTTTCTCACTTAATCAATATAACTCCAAAGCAGAGTACGAGGAAAACATAACATATCAAACCTTTCTGAAGCACAAGCACGTGTTTTGTCTGACGGTGTCTAAGTTCATGTTTAGGTTGTCATCCAACACAAAGAATACATACTCATTGTGACAAAGGGACAAAAACAAACAAACAAACAAACCCCACAAACTGGTATACTAATTCACTGACAGTTTCAGCTATTAGGATGTACCCTTTAGCATTAATCTTGAGGCAGATCTTAAGAGGTAGTTAAAATGTTTGTCCTTTGTTTCCTGAAGGTGTTGTAAATTTGTTGGCGACACCAACAGCCGCGAGATAACAATACTTTAGGATTCACCTCGTGGGACCTGAAAGATGTCTTTTCAAGGGTCGGTAACATTTAGCAAACTTAAATGTCAAAAAGCTGAGCGGTGTGATGAAGTGAGCATCAGTGACTGAATAAAGGTCACACATCATGCACACGCAGAGGCTGATCACAAGCAAACGACTCGGTGATCCCAAATGAATGTGTACCAAGCACACACTGCACTGCTTTATGATTGAGAGCAGCATTACCTGGGAAAGACGAGTTTGCCGGGCAAGGAGAGGCGGGGTACGTCACGGCCCATCCCCGGCCCCAAATGGAGCTTCCTGGACAGAACATCTATGGGATTTTCAGCAGGCTGAGTGGCTACTTTGACCATCACATTACTATTGAAGATGTATGCTGAGAAAAACACCTGGAAAGAAAGAGAGCCGGCTGTTAATACTTATCAGGCTTCACCACAACCCAAAGTGACTGTTGCGACTTTTCTCATAAAACTCAAAACACAATGTTTATGGCATGAAAAGCAAGAAAATCCCACTTAAAAGAAGATGGCTGCAGCCAGTTTGATATTAAGTAACACGGAAATTCCACAGCAGGGACGGCTTATAAATTTGTCAATGCCCAAGTTTTGATAAGAGGCACCATCAGTATTTATGCACTTTTAATTCACTCTGACAGAGCAACTCATAACAGCTCTTTAATAAAGACAAAGCTACCGGTCTCAGGAGATTATGTCTGACTACTGTGTGTTTGCATTATGTGCTCTTCAGTCATAGCTGACAGGGCAGACTCTTCAAGAGCGTGTGCTCACTTTGATGTATTTAATGGAAATTCTACTGAATGCCATAAATGAAATGTATATGGCACTCAGCTTTCCTTACCCTTTTACCCATGTGAATTTAAAATTTCTATAAATCTGAAGGAAAGCGGCATGTTTGTTTGCAAAGCTGCTGCTGTACTGCTTTCCGATTCTGGTGCTTATGGCATTTGTCAAATTCAAAGGCAACTGACTTGGCTTTAAATTAGGGTAACACTCAATACTGGTGTAAAAATGTCTGTACTTAGCGCAAAATACAATTGACCATTTTTAAGCACTTTTCAAAATGCTGGTTGTTCTGGGAAAAGCAAACGGCTTCATCAGTGGACAGCAGACATGCACATTTAACCCATTCCTTAGTGCTTTACAAAATAAAATCAACAAAAAATTTTATTTTGTTAAAAAAAAAAAAAAAAAAAAATCATAGGGCTGTCATCAAGTTAATTTTGAATTCTTCCTGAACATGAACTGGGGGCTGGAGCCTATCCCAGCTACTACAGGGCGAGAGGCGGGGTACAGGTCACCAGCTCTTTGCAGGGCTAACACATAGAGACAGACAACCAGTCACACTTACATGGGCAATTTAGATTCACCAGTTTGCCTAAATAGCCTCACCTTTAGACTATGGGAGGAAGCCGGAGTATCTGGAGAGAACCCATGCAAACAGGGGGAGAACATGCAAACTCCACACAGAGAGGCTTCGAACAGGTGGTTGAATTGAACTCATGACCTTCTTGCTGTGAAGCAACAGTGCTAATCACCGTGCCACTGTGCTGCCACAATCTCAGATATTGACCGATATTTTTCTTCCAGGTAGACGAAACAAACAGATTTCATAACATGGATGAAGGTTGTTTTTTCTGTCCCTTCCTTTTCATTTAAAGCCATATACTGACAGATTGAAACATTTTTAATAGTGGTCCTCCAATAAACTGGCCAGGTTCTCTTCTTATATATACACCGAATGTCACCCAAGTATACAACTACGTCCATAAGTATTTCGATCATAAGACACTTGTTTGTAAGTTCTGTCTTTGCATACCAGAGGTGTAGTTTAATAAGTTTTAATTCAAGAGATTTTAATAAGTGCTGCATCGTCTGTTTAGAAATCACTGCCAGTTTCATACACATATATATATTTTTATGTATATATGTCTTGACTCTTTTTCTCATTGCTGAAGCCACAACTGCAGATGTCTTTGATAGACAACTGTCTAATATAAAATATGGATGCAGCTACCGGGTCAGAAAAATGAAGCCAGTGCAGACGTGGGAAGTGTCTTAATCCTGGAATCTATCTGAAGGTGACTAGATAGTGATGGCTATAATTTCAAAAAGACTTCTGGTCCTATAGAGGTCTAAGGGAAAAAACTGCTTTCTGACTTTATGCCTGTATACACCTTCCTTGAGCTGAAGGGCTCAGTCAATCATTTCGGGTAATTTTGAACACGAAAATAAATAATTAAGAAAATTAAGCCTGTTATGTAAATCTTCGTCGTGGCTTGTTTCAACATAGAGGAATTTCTGTGGTATGAATCACAAGTCAATAGAAAATGAGCATGTGGCTTCACAGTCAGACTTGTCCTTGTCACTTTTGTAGGGGGTTTTTTACAATTAAGGAAGCGAGAGAGCAGAAATGCTCAACCTGAGGCTTCACAATCAGGACTTCAGAAATGAATGGGTGGCGTTATGACGGCACACTTTTAAAACAGTCTCTGCCATTATTAAAGTTGTTGTTCTGCTCTGGAGATCTGCTGTGAGCTGGAGGACAACATGAACCCACAGCAGGTAAAGGGCTGCTGTTGTGATGCTGTAGCTCATCTAGGTTGCTGAGCAGAACGAGTGGTCTAAGACAGTGGCGCTGAAGACCATCCACGAGATGAACTTACTGCAGAGACAGCTAAACATCGCTCTATTATTTATAGACACAAAACGTAAACCTTTTGTGCATGTAAACACAGATACACAACTATTTTTTTGTGTCTTAAAATATATTTTTTTCCTCTGTTTTGAGCAGCTCTAAGCAGTACTCAACACACTACCTACAAAATGGAAGAACTGTTTAACTGACCAGACATGGGGCTGTTGAAAGATGTGTAGCATTGTAAAATTAGAGGATATTAAACAAAGAAGAGAGACATACCAAAAGTCTGCCATAAAATGCTAGCAAGACTTAGATGCTTAAATGTCTTAGTGAATTAGTGATCTAGTGTTTCCTGGACTAGCACCCTCTGTAGCAAGATCACCTTCATGATTCATTTAACATGTTAATTCGATCAGTTTTGCTTTCTGCCAAATGAATTTTTAATTTTTCATGATTTATTTAATTTCTGCACAGCAGTCAATGCGATCAAGTTCTCCCCCAAACTCAATACTGTTCAATGTAAAGTGCCTCACTTAATCAGCAATGACAGACACCGGCCTGCAGGTTTGAGGAATAAATACAAAGCCTTTCATAATCGTGAATCATCATGTTTGTTTGTTTTTTGTTTATAAACAGAAATTTTCTCTTTGAATGTGTGCTTCATATATCGCAGTCTGTTTGCTGCGTCTCATGGAAGCTGCTTGTATGTGTTGCAGGTTTAATTTGGGTTGGGAGCATCTCTTACCCAGAAAACATCATAAATGAGCAGTCCTGACAGCAGCAGGCAAGACACCTTCAGACTGGGAAGTCGCACAAACGCTATCATGGCGACGCACAAGCCCATGGCTAAAGCTGAAAGGAGAGGACAACATATAATTTCACATTTTCAAAAGAAATGAATGAAAACATCAACACGATAAAGCTGTTCAAATTATTTTCCTACTTGAAATTGATTTTCTCAGGGCTGCATAACTGAAGATGAATACCAACATATACCTTTATATTGAGCTGGGAGTCTGTCATTACCTTTTTCAAAGTCCAGCGAACTGGAATGCCAGTTCATGGGTTAGTCATGTGGGTAAAATATAGAACCAATGACTAATATTTAGCATGTACTTTTCCACCATTAGGAGAAGTACTTCTTTTAAAACTATGAATCATTACAAGCTGAAGATGTTAAAATGCTTACTTTTAGCATGCTGTGTAGCAGGGCATGTTAAAACAACACCAAATCACACATTGCAGTTACATTTCTGAAACCTGACTACTTTGTGTTTAAATTTCATTGCTGCGGCTCTTATCTGTGGATTCTCATTCTGTTTGTAGTATGAACTGAAGCAACATTCATACAAAAGTTAAGGCAGAGCAACGTACCGTCCATGAGAAGCCAGTGTCCAGTCAGCACCCAGATGAGCACCAGCATAACAGAGAGTGAGAAAGACAGGAGCTCAGCCAGAGTGAAGCGCCCACAGCAACCAAACGAAATCCTGCAATGAGACAAAAAGACACAGAAGTGACCCACTTAAATCTCACAGAGCACTTTGGGGTAAAATGCAGTGCACAAAAACTTTTACAGGTGGATATATTTCTTAACTGAGGATCTGCTGCATATCGACTACTGTACAAAGAACTTATGTTTGAGACAACTGATGTTTGGATGAGTGAGAGTGGAAGGTAAGCCTGTAAACTGCTTTACAGATCAAGTTAACAGTAGTTATTTTGGTAAATAGCATGCAGGTGTCCATCTTTCAGCTGGGGTGTGGCGCTGGCAGAGAAACCATTACATTGTGTGGGTTGTAGGGTGGAGCCTCAGTGGTTCAGGCTTGCTCTGGGGCATTCAGCTGATGCTTTGATGGGAGGGTGATGTCAGGAATTTTTGTCAAATGGCATGTGGAAAGCCGTTGCCATCATGACCATACTTTATTAAGTCTAAAGGGATTCTGGGTAGGTATGGAATTGTTTTGGGTGAGAGAAGCAGACAAAGATTTACTGAAAACTAGATATGGGGATTTGAATGTTTAAACAAAGTCGTTTTTATTTAAAGCAGTTTTTTCCGTGTCAGTTTATTGAGCAGATGAGCTCTCCTGGTGACTCTGTGTGAACTCCCCGGTGGAATAGAAGAGTTGATTATTCTAGATGTCTTAATCTAGAGACTATGCTGAACTTTTAAATGGAAATTATATGGAGCAAGGCAATGCAAGAGAATTTATTGAATTTTTACTACCTCCAAACATTCAAAATAAATTTCCCAGTGGTATTGAGCTTTGCATCTAGTTTCCGTTCTACTCTGTGAAATTAATGCAAAGCATTTCCATCACACCAGGAACAGCTGAGAGGACAAGGACATTTGATAAGCAGTAGTAAAAGACCTTTTTGAATACTTTGTGGAAGAAACGCAAAACACCACAGAGCAATTGAGCAGGAGCCAGAAAGACTATGAAACATGATTTTCTTACTTGTTCTGTGGGGAGCAGGGTCTGGTCAGATACTGGCACATTGGCAACAAAAGGAATGCAAATGCAATTGTTGCAAGAACTGAGGAGAGGAACAAAACACAGCAGTTAAATCCAAAGCCCAGTTCACCTCCGCTGCTTGTTCCAGTGGTTCCTGTCAGTTTAATGGGGCAGCTAATGTCTTCAGTTATAATAATCAATGCAGTAAAGATGTTTCCCCAGTGCGTAATTACACAACACTAACATAAAAGCTTTATAATAACTCCACAGCTTATTTTTTGTGGTATGTTCAAGACTGGTAGTTACCTGCAGTGCAGATGGTGAAGACCACCTGTACAGAGTCGAAGAAGAAAAACATGACTAGCAGAGACACTGAGGCTCCTATGGGCAGAAACAGGGCCTGTGTGGAGTCTATAGTCTGAATGCCTGAAAAGGAATTCAAACATTAATGTAAGATGGATTAAAATGCACAAAACAGAAATGGATATTATATATGACTTTAAAAACAACGGTACGAGCAGAGAATTTAATCATTCATAAGTTATTACCTGAAAATCCAAGAAAACGTTTAGCATGCACAGTTCAACTTTGCCCTGTATGTAATACTTACTGTTGTTTGTATTGTTGTTATTGAATGACCCCGTTGTTGAAGGGTTTCCATCCTTATCCTTGTCCTGGTTCTCACAATCCATGTTTAATGACCTGCACAAGGAAGGGAAAGAAAACCTATGTGTGATTCTGGCTTCCACAATTAGCTCCTCAAAGCATGTACATTAGTATGAGGTGAAGGGAGGTGAAAACGCAATCTCTGCAAATCAGATCTCATTGTGGATGCTCTAGCAGCTCAATTTCAGGGTCTTTTGCATGATAAGCACCTTGCAAAAGACCCTCACATTTAGCATGCAAGCTTTTAATTTTATTTCTTCATTTACTAGGCATAGGTTTTGTTTTTTGTTTTTTAAATATTTGGTTTCTACATAAGCTGTGTATCTATTAAAGCAAAAAAGACAAGAGACCTGTACTGCCAAAAATGCATATTTTAATATTTCTTTGTCACATGTCAAACAGATAATCAATACTGAGTTTCTTCATATTGTGCAGGCCAAGTCTGCATACACAGGTCCAGTCTGATGACTTGCTAATAAAGAGTGTGGGCAGAAGAGTGTAAAGCTTGTGCCTGAAAAAGCACATCTTTTCTTTGAGTCAGAATGCCTGACTCACAAATCCCGTGACTGGAAACCTTGAGTTCAAAAAAATTTAATCCTTAAACATTAGCAAATTTAAACTTGATGCATGTTTTGAATTAATTATGCTTATCTACAGTAGCTTTTTTAAGTCATACTTTGATACCAATTTTCCATTCTGGTACTATAAGCCATACTACCAGAAGAGGGTGCAAACTGAAAATGTGGAGAAGCAGTGGAAATTGCGTATGGATGCATGTTTATCTAAACAATTATAAGCAGACTTTATACCATTTATTGTTACACAGATAGAAAAATGCTCACTGGATATCTTTGAAAACTCGTTGCCTTCTCTAACCATCTTTTTTGCATTCTTTAACATCTATGGCACTTTTCATGTTAATAAAGTACAAGATTACTGTCACACTAGAGAGGCTGGGATCCTACAGTTCAAACCAGATTTGATTCAAAGACAAAACGAAAGTTTTAAAGACCAACAACACAGTAACCAAAAATAAAAAATCCTGATATCAGTTACTTAAAGGTGCCACTTGTGTTTGTGGTTGGGCTGAGGTTCTTTAGATAGTCTCGTCAACAGCTGCAACAAGCTGATCTGAGATGCATGAGTAAGTCAAACTTGCTAATGTAAACCATCTTTTCAAACACACATGAAAATGTGGGAAATTCCAAAGTTTGGGAACATCAGTTACCACCAAGTCGCATTTCAAACACTTCCTACACAAAAACGTATCTTGCCTCGGAGATCCTGCAAAAATAGTTTGAGGCCACTTATCACTTACAGTGGGATGCAAAAGTTTGGGCAACCTTAATAGTCATTATTTTCCTGTATAAATCATTGGTTGCTTCTGTAAATCCAATAAACTTTGTTTCACTTCTCAAATATCACTGTGTGTGTCTCCTATATCATATATTTAACTGACATTTTTTATCGTAAAAAATTGTATCACTTTTTGTTTCTAATTAAGATTTCACCTTAGCCAAGTTGGAATTTTTTTACATTTTGATTTATTTTTGTCATCGCTGCCAGAGATTTATACTGTGCAAAATCAAATGGCATGCCTCCCAACAGCAGCCGCCTCAGACTAGAATGAGCAGAGTGCAATAAGTTAATAATAATTAACTAACTAAATTTTGTCTGATGCTTTGCAAGCTGCTGTGCTTGCTGGAGTGATGGCTGAGTGGCAGTTTCATGGTATAATCACAGCTATATGAATGTTTAGTGTTTCAACCTTTTTTCAGTACCACAAAGTGTATAAAACATTTTAAGGTCATAAAAAGAGACAGAGACTCCCATAAGAGGCGTTCTCTGTTGTTTTTGGTTAGCTGTGATGCCCTATTTTAAGGAAAAAGTCCTTAAAAGTTAAAAGTCAGGCTAGCATTTCCATAGCAGAGCTGTGAACTAAGACTTTAAAACAAACTTATGTGGCACAAACGATCCTGTTATCAGGAAGAACACTCGATTGCCTCAAGTAACATGTTTCTGTGCCTTAGCTGGTTTCCTGATACTTTGTGTAAAGAAGCTGCCTGAGACACAACCACAGTGAAAGTTCAGCACAATTTTTTTTTTCTTTTTTTAAATTGAACAAAGTCAGACAGTAGACGAGTGCTGTATGTTTTTGACATATTCCTGGTCTCTTTGTGTAATGCAATGATGGACTCCATGTCGGATGTTAATGATGTCAGGTTACCTAGCTAGTAAATATTACCCAGCATGTGTGTAGCTTTGCAAATGTGCAGTTATTAGAGTTAAACTGTTTATTGTTCACAGATTATAGTGTGACTTATTGATTTCTATCATATAATTAGAAGTGTGAATAAGGCACCGGGCACACAGGAGCTAGAGTAGGATGTCTCGAGACCACTTTTACGTGGTCTTGGTCTTGTCTTGGTCTCGGATCCCTCGGTCTTGTCTTGGTCTCGCTCTCTCTGTCTTGCTGTCTCAGATCAACATAGTGGTTGGGAGATTTGGAGTCAACAGTATCCATGACACACAACGCAACGTTCGATAATCTGTCATGCGCAAAAGCATCAGCTCTAAGAGCCGTGCATAGAGAGTGCTTTGTAGTGAATCAGAGTCGACTCCCATTGAGCGAGAGCCGGCTCCTCAATTTCCTTTCACTGCTCAGCTCTCACACAGTGGCTCAGCTATGGTCCAATCCCTCCATATTGTGGCCAATCACATGCGAAGATATAGGATAATATCATTATGTGGAAAACAGAGGGTGAGAGACACGACAGTCAAGTGGAGCTTGTGTCTGTCCTCTCAGTAAGTGAGTGAGACAGTAGACAGCGGTGAGGAGGGCTGTGCAAGTGCATCGCAAAAACACATAAATATGCCTGACACCCATAAACGAAGCAGCATCTGGCTGCAGTTTAAAGACTTTTTTGTCTCGGTCTCGTTTCGACTTTGTCTTGGTCTTGATACCCTCTGGTCTTGGTTACAAGTCTAACAGGAGCCCATTCCCCCACCCCCAGGCAACCACGGCTCTCTAGGGAAACATTAATATTCCCTGTGTGGTTGTGAGTAGTTGCTGGAGGTTGCTTGTTGTCACTAGGTAAATTTGGTCACAAAGGGTTATACGGTGCTAACTGAAAACCTTTGATTGCTTTGGTCACATAAAGACTGCCGCAGTCAACAGTAAAGCCCCTCAGGTACCCAGTATGGAGACAAATTTAGACTACGTGAAAATTCATAGGGACTGTTTTGTGGGCTGACTGGTAAAACACTGTGAAAATGTTATCATCATTTTGATCATTAATTAAATTATGTCCAGTTTTAATGATAGATTACACCTGTTATTACTGGGATGGGAGAAGATAATATATCCATACAGATTAATCACAAAATATAAATTAGAGAGATGTCGTAATTTTGCTGTTTGCTAATCCAAACAATTAAACTAGAACTTGAGCATTTTTACTGACTTGAACACAAACAAAAAAATTTATTAAAAAAAAAAACCAAAAAAAAAACAACCTACATTTTACTGCTCATCTACTGTAATAGAAACACTAAAAACCCCTTTTGCTATTAACACTCACCTGAAGCTGCCATAGACAATGAGCAGAATGGAAATGAGGAAGGTGGACACCTGACTGGAGTCAACTAGGGAGTACGCCCTATAGAAGAAAGAGAGACATACAAACATTACTTACGGCACAAATGACTACGCATGGACATTTAACAACAACAAAAGCACAACTGTCTCATTATTAACACAAGATTACTGCTATGTACTGTTGAAGAGCAGAAACACATGAATCTGATAATTAACTGTGCTGCTGTTGATATTTATTTTACCACAGCTTAAGTTTTCAAATTCCTAACACTCAGATGCTGTTGTCAAGCGATTATACTTGATGCTTGTGTGTGTTTATGTTCTGTACTCTCCGGTCACAGCTGTCAGGGCAAAACTCTGGGCTCCATTCACTACATTCAATAGTGAACAGCATATAAAAAAGTATTAAATAGACCAATGCCAGCAACCTCAATGACATCTCACAAACAGAACTGCTAAGAATATGAGGAATATGCGATGAGTTTCACTGCTATAGCAAAGTGGCTGCTGTTCTGGAGAGCAGTCTCACAACTGTGATGCTGATGGGATTTGTTTAACTAAAAATACAGTGGTGTGGCCTCTAACACTTGGCATTATTAGACTTGATATTTCATCAGTTTAAATGTTTTTTTCAATAAGTGCTAAGACATGCAGCAGCCAGGAAAAGGAGACTGAAAACAAGTGTCACATGCTTCAAAGTATGAGCGAAAAGAAAAGAAAACACCAAAGTCTCTCTTTTTTTAAACCACAAAGGTTAACAACAAAAGTCAGGATGATGCAGCAGGAGACAACAATGTGGAGGAGTTAACTCGAGTGAAAAACTTTATAAAAAAAAAAAAAAAAAAAAAAAAAAGAGTTTAGGTACTGCTTTTGCTGTAAAAACAAATCAAACCTTTGTGGTGAAATGCTTCTGCTAGAATCCATATAAATAATAAAGATGTGGTTCGATGACCATTTTTTCCAAGGGTAGCCGCATAAGCAGAGACCACCTTCACTAACAGCCCTGAAACATTACTGAAACTGCTCCTCTAAGGCTTTCAAGGGGTAAAGAGTTAACATTTTTTATTTTGTTGTGTAAAACAGAGTGTCAGTGGGCACTTAAAAGTTCAGAAAATGTTTGAATGTCTTTAACTATTAAATTTATTCATTGCGCCAAATCCAGCTGCTCATTAAGCCTTTCTGGTTTGATCAGAAAAGAAAACAGTGGTCCATACACCTGAAAGTCCTGAAAACACATTGTGAATTCTGTCTTGAGTCTACGGATGTATCCATGTATTTCCACAGTGCTGTTGCTGCGCCGAGCACATTTGAAGTGTCGGAATGTGGAAATTTCAACATCGCTTGAAAAGGTGCCAGCTAGCAACGTCCCTCTCACCGGTAGGCTAAGTTATCTTTAGCCAACTACAAGTTGAATCTGGTAGTTGGAGTTGTCAGCTAAAATACCATCATTAAGAAGCGGCACAACTAATGTGTGCGATGTGCACCGCTGGCCCAGCCATTTATTTTTTAATGCACCTTCTCAGATTAATTCACTGCGTGTCGTGCCCAGGGCTGGACTGGGACAAAAAAAAAAAAAAAAAAAAAAATCGGCCCGGGCATTTTGACTAAAGACTGGCCCACCAGGTATTATAGGAAAAGCCATAAAGCCTTTAAATGAAAACGAACGCTGTTGTGACAGTGATGTACAGTCCTGTTGGTATATGTATGATCTCTATACATTTTACATGAGATGAAAACTTTGGTTGTAAGATTCAGATAATTATTTACTTAAAGCCAGACATTTTAAATGAGAATAAGAAAGAAAAGTATTTCTTTGTGCCCCCCTTTCCCTGTCAATGCCCCAGCTGGCCCCCTGGCAACACTTTGCTAGACCCGCCCCTGCACAGTTACCAGCTGTCAGCTACTTAGAAAAGGATCCTGGTGTTATTTGTCTCTCAGAAACAGTTCACAACTTCCCTTCAACTCATTCATGTCACCTAAAAGGTAAACCTGTTTCTCCATCACTTGTTCAGCTCTGATGATTCAGTAACATCAGGACATCTCCTGGTTTCATCTTCACGTTTCCCTCTCACCAGATAAGCAAACCGATATCATGACCAGCAGCCTTTACAGCTGTGGCTCCAGCAAACATCAGCTGATACTAGAAATGAATATTACCGTAATTGTCGGGCTATAAGCCGCTACTTTTTGCACAAACTTTGAACCCTGCGGCTTTTAGTCAGGTGCGGCTTTTCTATAGATTGTCCATGATTTTTGTGATATCGTAAGAGGATTTGTTTTGTTTGTTCCGCTTTTGTACGGCACTACGTTGCCTGGCGGAAGGATCAGGGTTCAAGAGTGGTATGTTGGTCACATGTCCATCCGCCAGGCAACATAGTGCCGTACGAAGTAGCGCGAAAAACAAACTTCAAAGTAGCGCTACGCGTTCAGCTGGAGGCGTAAATAATGATAGGCGATAAACTTGCGAAAAGCAAGTTATGCTCAACTCCACCAGTGGATTCTGACAGCGTGGAAAAGTGTGAAAACATCCACGATCACCAACGGATTTCGAAGGGCTGGACTGCTGCATGATGGAGAGGAGGACACCGCCACGGCCCTTCCGAGGGTGTTCGACTCTGACACTGACAACGAGGATTTGTTTGGTTTTGAAAGTGACAACGAAGGAGAGAAGCTGAGAGTGGATGACGAAGCCATCATGAGCCTGTTCGTATCCGACACTGGAGAAGAGGACTTTGGTGGTTTTAGTGCGCAGGAAGAAGAGAAAGATGGTGGTGAATGACTGACTTTTCTACTTGTTAAAGTCGTGTCACTGCACTTGAGCCTAAAAGGTAGTCCGAATCTATTTTTCTGGTGTGCTATAGGTTACTGTTATGTACTAGCGAATGAGAGAAGAAGATGCAGCTGATAGCGTAAAGACAGAAAAACTCAAGCTTTGTGTCTTTTTCCATTCTAGCTGAAGTCCGGGACAAACTGTTCCTTTTCAGCTCAATACGAAACGCGTAATAATTTCTCTGAATACGGGACGATCCTGTTTTTTTACAGGACAGTTGGCAACTCTGCTAACAAACCTTATGAATAAAATAAAGTTCACTATCAGTAACATCATAGCACCCAGCCAGCTGTATAGAAACTTCATCATGCTAGCTAGTACACAGTACGAGTTATTGTAACTGACTGTAAAAAGTCAGCACAATGAAAATAAACTACACCTAAACTTGGTTTATACCCGACCCAGATAGACTGCAGGTCATAACTTTCTACCTAAAGTTCAGTTCACCTGACACTCGGACCGGCGGCTGCCTCAGGTCTCGCCCTCCTCCTGCCTCCTCTTTCCCTCATCCACCCACTGGCCTCTGTGAGCTCCGCCATAGCCACCACCAAACAACGAACTTATTTTTACACATCGGCCATCATCTGGCCAATCCACCACCTTACATTGTTTATATCGTTACAAAAACAAACAAACAAACAAACAAAAAAAAGAACCATCGGCCCGTAAAAATGAAAAATCACAATCGGCCCATCGCACAAATGCCCGGTATGCCCTATGGCCAATCCAGCTATGGTCGTGCCATCAGTTAACCCTTCGCGTGCCACACGGTTGCCAACCCCTGCTCTAAATGCACCACTCACTCTTATGTCAATCAACGCTATCCCGTACTTTCATTAGTGCCAGCTTTGCTTGTCTTGAAGTTTAGAAAAGTTTAACTTGGGATTTGCCCACTCTTCAGTTTTTTTAATATACTTTTGCTTGTTGCACAAGTTGAATTCTCACTTGATGTGATCTGACAACTAGTACCAAAAGAGAAATTGTTTAAAAGTGATTTTAGCTTTTGTGAGGCTTCCTAGCCTCTCCTTTTTTAGCTAAAGGAGAAGAAAATATTCACTAAAATACAAGCATTACCAAAAAGAAGGGGAAAAAAAACAAACCAAAAAACTATCACACCAGCAAAACAAATAAAGTTATGAAACAAAACATGTTGAGTTGACAAGGATTATTTAGTGAGTCAGGATGCATGTGATTACTGTCAAATTTACTCAAAGTTCAATTATGGAAGAGGAAATATGAGCTTCAGAGCTGGTATATTACAGGGGAAGAAAGTTCAGCCCTTAGATTTGCTAGACTGTGGTGAATTGTGTAAATAAGCCTCTCTCTGAGAATAAAAGGTGGTTTTCCTGCTGGATTCTACTCTGTAATCAATTCACCCATAGAGACATACAAACCATTGGTGATGTCCGAATAAATTATGGCTGTGCTGTTCTTTCCATGGAGTATTATTTTTTAAATCACCATACTCTAAACATAGCAAAAACAGACTCTAGCTGAAAATGGCAATTTGTGTTACTCCTTTCAGACTCTATACCTGACAATGGAAAAATTGGCTGTGGCAATTTTATCACCATGAGACACATTTGTCCCAGCAAAGTAGCACGGCACCAACAGCAACCACAAAAATGATAAACTGAGTGGAGCAAGTTTAATGCTTGGAAATAAAATAATGAAGTCTGCAGACTGTACCAGCAAGTGTAAACTAACTGGGCAGCATGTCCATTCTATACAAAGGTACAGCATTGTGCATTGTGCATACAAAGGGAACTGGGTCAGCAGAGTTCAGTTAACCATCACAGTGGCCTGTTAAAGAATAAGAATAAAACGAACAAAAAAAAATCCCCGTTTATCACTACATAACCAAACATGCAACAGAACTGGAAAAGAATCTGAATAAATTAATTATGACCACCCTACATCCCACTGAAGCTGCACAATACTGTTGAGCCGCACAACCATGAGCATATGTTCCCCTGAGATGACCGGACCTCATAATGCACACACACCAAAGGAGCGAATGAAACCAATTCGACAGCAGAATCTGAATTGCTAATTTTGCTGCATGTTAAAATGAGAACTCAGGAAAAGCAAGTTATTGATTATGAAAATCAATGAGGCCAATGGAACAGAGTTGAAGGCACACTGGAAACTGTATACTAAAGAAGAGGGTGTGAATTAAAAAAAAGAAAAGAAAGAACTGTACCAATGTTAAGTTCAGGTTTTAGGTGTTATGTTTATTGGTGTAGTTTAAAAGCAAATGACTGGCACATTGAGGTTTTATAAAAGCTGAGCTTGCACTAAATACTAGCTTTGCACCTATATTAGATCCATCAACATCTGAACATCTGAAATTTCACTGTGTGTATAACAATTCCTGATCGGACTGAAATGCATAAGCCAACACTCCAGATAGAAAATATAAATCATGCATTTGGTTCCTAGAATACTCTGTAACATAAAAGATTGTATAGAAAATGTTCTATAGTCTGGGATTGCCACCTATGATCATCTGCAGATCTTGCTGAAATAATGCCTCTGGAGTGGAATCCCCATGTGCTATAGCACTTATGTTTTTCAGTTTTATTAAATAGCCGAGGAACAGATTGAGCACAACAACGCAATAGCCCTCTGCTCAGTCACTATTAAAAATATGATCCACACAACTCAGCCTGAAAGCAGCAGGAATCATAGTTATGCACAATGACAGATGCATTGCACTTATTTTGATAAAGGGTGAGCATGGTTTTAAAACTTCAGATATCCATCTATCCATTTCAGTTTGTTAATCAGTCATGATTAGAGTTCTGCATCTAATCTGGATGTTTGCACATTAAACAGTGGCAGCTGTTTTCAAACAAATGTTTACCCAGGCTTTTATTTTGATCTTCGTCCCATATCAATATGCGGCACATCCTTGACATGCAACCTTATTATGCAGTCAAAAACTAGGCTGGTATTGTAATTTGCCTGCCTTAGTACGAGGTGCAAATTTGACCCAAATCCTACCCGTGTGTCTCCTGTCAAACTCTGGTCATGGATGAGGAATGCAGAGTGTATTTAAAAGTGCTGTTGAATTTAATGTTTACTAAAGAGTAAATGAAATAAAAATATACAGAGAAAGAAATAAGGTGTTAAAAAAGAGAAAACATACAAACACACAGTGTCAGAAACTATATGTGGACTATATGTACGACATTTAAAAGTAATATAATATAGTATCACTTCGTAGTGTTTCAAATGTTTCTCACACTATGACACCTGATGCCAGCAGCTACATCCTCTTTGGTTATTATGAAACAACACTGAATGGATGCAAAAATGATTTCCTTTGCAACATCCTGTATTATACACATTACATTTCCGTTTGTGTTGTCAGCACCAGCAAAATGTGAAAGCTATATTATAATATATAGCAATCATAACTAACTGAAAATCTGCATTTTTGAAGCCAATTTCGTGAGCTATACTTCAAGAGCGACAATGAACAAATGCAATCTTGGATGTTTTATCTCTGTAGTGTGCACCATAATGCCTCTCAGCTTTAATTAAATCAAACAATCCTTGGATATTTTTTTGTTTGTTTTTGTTTTTTTAATTAAAGCCAGTAGAAGATAAGTTTGAGAGCAACTCCATAGGTCGAATGTTATAAGTAACAGTTTCCTTGAATTGGTTATTGGTACATATACCGTAATACACACAGTGTCAACACAGATGAAATACTCCAACACCATGTACACGAACCGAGATCCAGTTCATCAACATTAATTGGCTGAGGTCCAGCCCAGGAAATATCTACCAGCTACACCCACGTCTCGGCAGCCACCTGTCAGACTATGCTGCCACACCTCCAACAGAATTTAGATTTTGTACAATTCAAACAGGTCAGCTATTAAAACTGGGGGATGTAAAATTGATCCTGCTGCAAAGATGGACATTTTAAGATGGGAGTCTATGAGAGCTGACTTGCTTTTGGAACAAGGTTCTAGTGGCAGAGGAACTGCTGTTTTTGGCCCATGCTGACTTTATTTTGCAGGCCTGAACTGACCCGAATGTAAAGCTTATCACACACACAATATCATGATATAAAGGGGATGCATTTTTAGTTTGGCTGTGCAATTACAAAGATTTATTTTCTGCTGGCATGCAGTTGAGTTGTATAATTATTTTTCCTCCAAACACTGATAGAACATTTAGCATAATGGGCCCTTTATACTCAGTTCTCATCCTTGCGAGTTGCACCGGACGCCAGAAGTGACATCACTTCCATTGGCACAAGCTGCACTTTGGTGTTCTGGTATAATGTTGGGCAACGATAAGAAAATGAAATATAGTGATAGAATATGGGTAAAACGTGCATGTGCAGTGCCTTTGTTTTCATACGCACATGGTGGAAAAAACATGGCGGCGAAGGAGAACGAGAAGGGCGAAAGCGGATCGTTAAATGAAACGGATGAACCAGAATTGGTTTGTAAAAATGCTGCAACTTCAGTGGTGTGGAACTGGTTTAGCTTTCGTCCGTCAGATACACAACAAAGCACTATTTTGGTAGAGCATGCTAGCCGGCCGTCATTATTACCGTGTTTTTTGGTGTTTTTAAAATCAATCCTTTGATTTTTCTGAAAATCAACAGTGCCCCTTATTATCCCGTGTGCCTTATGTATGAATTCTGGTTGTGTTTACTGACCTCGAAACGATTTTATGCGGTACACGGCGCTCGAAAATCTGTCAAATGTTTTAGCACCGCTTGATGGATTGGCAGAGCATTACGGCTATTGTAGGCAGGAGCCTCGCAGAGTGATACGTACTGTGCTTCAACATAATATTACTGTATTGTGTGTCTATAACCTCTTTTTAAGTTTTGTGGATATTATACATGGTTATGCTGAGGATATGTCGGCCAATTTCCACTGGAAATGCCTTTTGGTTAAACAGTCAGCAAGGAATTTGCATTTGCACTGATAAATTTTTATATAACTTTAATACACAAAAAACAGCTGCTTGTTTAAGTGAAAATACATTGATACATTGATTTTTTGCACTAATAAAGTTGTGGAGTTGTAAAGTATTTTGTCTAGTGTCAATTATATCGTCAGTTATATCTTTAATCACAAATTTTCAAATGTATATCGTGATAAATATTTTTGATCATATCCCCCTGCTCTAGTTCTTACTCTGCAAAAGTGAAAAAAAGCAAGACCGTTGTCGCTTTCATTTATTCAGTGGTACAGAAACTTCTACTGGGTCTCTGAGTCTGGAACACTAACATACAGTTCACTGTGGAAACGGGACACTAGGACAGCACTGCATCATACAGCATTACAATGGGGGTTGGTATATTTGACTCTAGGTGCGGGTTAAAACAACATGGTCAGTTTGGTTTCGAGCATTCATAAAGTGATAAGGGAAAGCTGACTTTGTTTTACAACACACCAATGAGGTCACTGCTCCACTGTCAACACAGCAAGCAGACAGACAGCTAGTTTAATCTCCCACAGACCTAATTCATATTCTAGCATCGAACTGGTTCGTCTGAATTCTGTGCACAGAAGCCTGTAGAACATGGGTGAGATAGATGAATGGAACATTTAAAAACAAAATACAATCCCGGACTGTTGAGGCCTGGACGGTAGCCCGAAGTGCCATAAGACGTCCTTGTTCGCTGACAGACTAGGTTTTCAATAACAATTCCAATACCATTCTTAATCAAAGCAGTTGCATGTAGAACTGGGCGATATATCGACTTTTTAAATATATTGATATATTTTTAGACGAGATATGAGATGTGACAATATCGTAACGCTATAGTATGTGTTAAGTTAGAATTATACTTGAGGAGCTGCAAGTTTGCCTGTCTTTCGTCCACTTTTGTCTCTACGCAACGTTACTCTGCCTCGCCTCTCTCCTTCACTGAACACAACTCCCCCTCTCCCATCGCTTCACCTGCAGGCAACGACAAGATGGACATGGCAGCTATCAAAGAGGAGCTGGTCGGTAAAAAGTAAACATTTGGAGATTAATGCTACCAGCACTAAAATGGTAATCTCATTAAAACGACGTTAACGCCATAACTGCATTAATGCGTCAATGCGGCTGGACGGCGTCAACACGTTAACGAGCCAACCGGGCTAACACATTGACACCATGCAGCCCCACGCACGGGGGCTGCCCGGCCTAAAACCCTTTCATTTTCTCAAAAATCGACAGTGTATGAATTCATACAACCAGAATTATGTATGAATTCTGGTTGTGCTTACTGACTGCAAACCGCTTTTATATGGTACACGGCGCTCAGCAATCTGTAAGCTACAAAGCCGCACCACTTGATGGATTGTTGGAGCATTACGGCTACCGTAGTCAGGAGCCTCGCGGAGTAATACCTACTGTGCTTCAACGTAATATTACCGCATTGTGTGTTTGTAAGGACCACAAATGGCACCAGTTAAGAGACATGGTTACAAAGAGGATTTCAAACTCCAGGCTGTCAGTCACATAGTAGAACACAATTGTGAGCTTTTTGTTATGCACAAAAACAACATTGTTTTATTTTATTTATGGAGAATTATTATTTAATAAATGCTGATAATTTATTTCTGAGTAATTTTTTCATGTACGCTGTATATTAATAAAAGTGCCTGTGTGAGATCTGGGACACAGCTTTGACTACGAACTCACTTTTTGTTCTTACTTTAGGGATTTAAAAAAAATTTAAAAAATAAAATAAAATATCAAGATATATATCATATATCGCCATCCAGCAAAAGAATATCGAGATATGAATTTTGGGTCATATCGCCCAGTCCTAGTTGCATCCAGACCTGACCACTAAAGGCCAGGTCAACAGGCCACAATAAAGACTTTTGCTACTGTGAGGTATAGTAGCAAAAGTCTACTATTGCAAAATTAACATCTTACTCAGGTCTGGTCTAATACACACACACACACACACACACACACACACACACTCACACTAAACAGAAAAAAGGCAAGTCTTCCAGGACTAACATTAATCTTGCGAACAAGTTTTCCCATCAATTACATTAAGCGAGGCACTGGGTGTTTGACTTCCAATTAGGTAGCATTTAGTGTCTCACCTTTATGATCAATTATGGACATTAATGGACTACACCCAATATAAAAGGACACATTTCCTCTGCATTGGTACTGTAATGAGTTATCTTTCCATTTTGTGTTTGTTTGAGAATTTAGCATTGAAATGGATCTTGGTCAGATCCAGGCGGTTCTGGTCAGGCTTCATCTCTGGTGTTACAATCCGACAGCCCATCGTTCATCTTAACGTAGCAAAGATTGCCTCTAGGAGGGGTTTACAATTTTGGAGTCCAGTGACTAGTAAGCAAAAATAATAATGAGATCAAAAATACATTCTTGAATTAATCTTTTTTTTTTTTTTTTTTTTTTTTTAAACAAAAAGAGAAAATCTCCTGCAAAAAGACATGTTTTAAAGTTTTGTAACTGCATGACGTATGCTAATGAAAAAATAAGTTGAATAACCAACTAACCAAGAATCTATCAGTTTGTATTAAGACATCAGGGATAATACTAGCTGTTGCACATACCTATTAAGGCTGGCCTCAACATGTAACAATTTTACTCATTTAATCAGCACAGATGACCACCATTAAAATTTAAGCTTGATTAGGCGCCTGTCTCTCCAAATTAAAACAAATTGAGCTTTTCAGCTCTGAGAGGTTATCTTAGTGGTGCTTCTGTTCAGGACACATCCAACAGGTGCCTTAGTAGTGTGCCAAACTCAGGTCAATGTGTGCTCTTAAATAGAAAATTCAGCAGGATTAGCTCTGTCTATACAGCTGTAAGATCTACTGAAGAAGCCCTCAAAACTCCTTAAGATTTAACAGGATTATTTAAAAAGTGCAAAAGTCATTTAACCTACTATACCTACTATAGAACCAAGTCCGCCAGAGTTATCTTTATATTTTTGCATGCAGTAGTGCCATTTTTGGGAGCATTTCAAGTTGCTATACATCAATATAACCGTTATAGCCCAGATTTTAATAATATGTATGCATTAAGTCTATAATAACTACATATATTACAACAAAGTGCAATAAACTACAAAAAAATTGATAATACTTTTTTGGGTTTTAAGAGGTTTATCCCTCAAAATTGTAAATACAAAAAAGTTGCACAAAATAGTTTCTAATAACAGGAAATTTATTTTGAGTGTCTTCATAGTTTTATGTTTGAGCTGCACCAATTTTTATATACTGCTGGAGAAGTGAAAATAAATATTACAATGCAAATAAACACCATGTGCATCAAAATAAACTATTTCCAGCAGTGCAATTTGAGTTCTAAGCATCCCAGAAACTATTCAGAAAACTATGAACTCAAAAATGACTTTTAAAAATTATTGTGCTAGCTTACGTGGTTCTGGTTCTACAGGGATTTAAAAATAGTTACGCAAAACTGAGCATACCCGCTCCAACCGGTTTTAAAGGGTTAAGCATCATCGACTTGTACTGTAGATAAGTCTTAACAGGACTTTGTATTTATCTCTTTAAAAACTAGGTTTCCAGGTGTAAAGTTTCTTCTTTAATTTTTTAACTCTATTAACTTTTACTAAGGTATTCATTCATTAAAATAATCACATTAGTGTACATATGAACAATATTTTAAAAAAGTTTGTATTAAGATTATTTAAAAAAAAAAAAAAAAAAAAAGGTGCAGGAAAAGTGCTTCAAACATCTAAAAGATGAGCTTAAACATTGCAAATACAATCATTGCATTTGCATTTAACATTCCATTAATGACATTGTGCTTTTAAATATTGCTGAAGATTTTGTGCTGTGTATAACACTACACACGTGCAGTATTAGATCAGTTTGCCAAGTGTTACATTAGCACTGCTAGCAGCAGTTATCCACCTTTCCTGTTGGCCAGCATCTACATATGTGCCTGTGCAGAATGTGGTTACACACAGCTTCAGTCTTGTTTATGTTAACTCTTGTAATATCTAACGTATAACCACTCATCTTTCAAAGCATTGTAGAACCGCACTAGTTCTCACAGCTGTCTGCCTACTTTCCATCACAAAGAGGGAGCAAGCACCACTGCCTGCCCTTAGACGGAAGACGAGATATTACAACCAATGGGTAATTTTGGATATCAATAAAATAAGAATCACTTGTTTACCTGACAAGTACTTCTGGTGCCGACTAGCAAAAGCAGCAATGTTTAAACATCTAGTTGACCAGATGTTTAAACATTGCTGCTCTTGCTAGTTGGCAAGAGCAAGTGTTTTAAATCCAGACTCCAGACTGAGCTTTCCTTTCACGACATGCAGTGTACAAGCATTTAAAGCACCGGCACCCTGACCCTGGAGCTGTGACGTCAAGTCTGCATTTGTCAGTTTCAATGACCCCCACATACATTAGGTGGTACTTGATCGTAACATGTGCAATAAAATATTCATGTTGCATATCATAGTGCCCCATCTTGCTATACAATATAGTTACGCTTCAGACATACAGATATTTTTAAAAACACGCAGGCACTCGTAACTCTACCGCAAATGTATCTCTGTGGTAAGTGAGCCTGTAGTTTGCTTCAGTTTTGCCTGTTAAACTGAGCAGTAACCCAACTTAAATCTTATGATTATTACGAGCGCCACTATCTTGTCTTCATTTTTCCTCAGCTTCCTAATCCTGTCCCATATTAATTTTTTTTTCTAAAAAAACCTGAGCCTTTATTGCCTTTTTACTCTCATTTGTCAGTAACAAAAAGGAAATGCATGGGTACTTGAAATATAATATAACCTATTAATATAACCTTGAAACTATATGGCAATATCCCAAAAGGTTGATTCTGTTCATCTGGACATTTCGTCACCCACCCAAGTGACGAAACGTCCAGATGAACAGAATCAACCTTTTGGGATTTACTTACCTGGATGATTGGGCATGCGTCAAGATATATAGCATTATTTTTTAACATTTTAGCCTGATCCACAATCTGAATTGACAGAAAAGTATTTTAACTAACTGAAAGTGTTTCAAAGATTAGACAGATGGATTCAGTTTTAGCATGGTGGCTAGCTAGTTAAATTCCTCAAGTGAACTAACTTGCTGAGACTCACACCGTTTAACTTGACTGCAAGACTGCACAGGCCTGTTATGCATAAACAGCACTGCACTACCAATGATACGCTGGCATTCAGGTAACTACTTGTTACCTGAATCATCCTTAACATCCTCCACCCTTAGGTCACACTGACACAGAAATGACATATGACTTGGGTGTAGGCTATGTCAATTATGGAGAGATGGTACTTTCTTGGAGAACTCAAAATGTTTCTGATATGTAAATTCAAGTATTTCCTTCTAGACACTTTTTCATTGTAATCTACCCATGTCTATACACCAAGATGGAAGCCTACATATTTCAATTTAAAGGAACCCTATTGAACATAACACTCTTCTTCACTGCAACACCATCCAAGTCATCTCAAGGAAAACATACCTACTGGGCAATTTTTATGCCTTTGGAGAAATTTCTCAGACTTGGAAGAATTCAAAAGCATGACAAAGGAGATGAAATCATGATTTAATTAAGGAAAGTGCCATCCCTCCATAATCGTCAGAGCCTAATTCCATGCTTTAGTATCTTCAAGATATGAACTGCTTAAGCCTTAAAACCTTAACAGAAAAAAAAATGAAAGAATAACTTTCATCACTGAATTGAACCACTATCATCAGAAATCCAGGGACATAATTAACAGACACTGGCACATCTTAAAAGCTGAACCGTCACTAAGTGGAATCACTGAGTGGAATCACTGAAATGCCTCCTCTCCTATCATTTCAAAGAGCTCAAACAATAAGCAATAATCTTGCACACAGTTTTCAGGCCAGCAAACCTAATCACACTTGGCATCACCTAAAAGGAAACTTAAGATGTTGGTAAATGCAGACAGTGTAACACCATTTCAGATATATTTTACCCATCCACATATTGGTAAAACGTTCCTTATCAAACAATTCATAAACTAAACTACAGTACAAAAAGGCCAATACAGTTTTACTGCCCCCTTTGGATATTTTTGCTGCCACTCTTCCCACCCACAACTGGGCTGCTTAAACTAAAATAATAAGTTTAATAGCTTTTTACCAATATAGGTCTTGATTGTGATTATAAAAACGAGCACTGTTGCTATCAACTTAAGAAAAAAAAATTAAAGCTCAGGTTAAGTGAAAGAAAATTAACGGTCTTAGCTAGGGCTGCACGATTAATCGTTAGAAAATTGCGATCTCAATTCATACTTATGTGCGATCTCATTTCCAAATGACAACAATTTTTAAAAAAAAGACGATGATTGTACCGCATTTTGATCTGGGTACAATCTGCAACAAGCGCTCACTCTTCCTGCTCAACAAATGACAAGGGCGGAGCCTTATACCACGTGATACAGAAGCTGGCTGCTGAAATTGGCAGGGAAAAAAAACAACGGAGAGCACGTCAGGGATGACAAGAAAGTGACTGGAGAAAATTTGTCCCGGTCAACCACCCAAACATCAATAACAGGAACCTTATGCAGCGCTTCCCTATACACGTCGAACTCCCGCAGGCACAAAGAAATTATGGAAGCTATCACTTATCACCAGTGTTGGGTAAGTTACTTTAAAATAGTAACTTAGTTACATTACTAGTTACTTCTCTCAAAAGTAACTCAGTTACTTCAAGTTACTCGTTACTTTCAAAGTAACTAGTTACTAGGGAAAGTAACTTTGGTTTTACTCAGAATTCTCTTGTTAATGTGTTTCTTCCATAACTTTGCCAGTCTTCTAGCTTGCTTACTTGCCACAAGTGCACTGTGCCGCCTACCAATAGAAAGGATATGATAACGTGCATATTTCCACGAGAGAAATCCCACGCCTGGACCGTCATTGACTGCTGCCATGATTCTAGCCTACGTCACAGAGTCATGTGCGCCTTTTACATCCAACACAAAAACTGCAGTCGTGGTGCTTTCGATTGTACTCAGAACTCAGAAATTCTGCCTTCTGAATAGGAAGATGTAGGTAACACCAGACTGCAGATGAGCTGCATACAGGGCTGGACTGGGACAGAAAATCGTCCCGGGCATTTTGACTAGAGACCGTCCCACCATTATAGGAAAAAATCATAAAGCCTTTGAATGAAAATAAACACTGTTGTGACAGTGATGTACACTGTTTTGATGGTATATATGCATCAATCTATCAATCGTTTGTTGTAAGATTCAGATATTTCTTTTTTAAAAGCTAGACATTTTAAATGGGAATAAGAAAGAAAAGTATTTCTTTGTGCCCCCCTTTCCCTGTTAATGCCCTACATGCCCCCCTGGCAACACTTTGCTAGATCCGCACCTGCACAGTTACCAGCTGTCAGCTACCTAAAAAAGGATCCTGGGGTTATTTGTCTCTCAGAAACAGTTCATAACTTCCCTTCAACTCATTCATGTCACCTAAAAGGTAAACCTGTTTCTCCATCACCTGTTCAGCTCTGATGATCCAGTAAGGACATCTCCTGGTTTCATCTTCATGTTTCCCTCTCACCAGATAACCAAACCATATCATGACCAGCAGGTTTACAGCTGTGGCTCCAGCAAACATCAGCTGATACTAGAAATTAATATTAAATAAATTCTAACAACAGCTGATCAAGCTTAAACGTGCTGCTGTTGTTTAGCGCGACATCCGCTGGTTTCCTCTTTCGGCGCAAAGTGAGCGATAAACAAACAAGAGAACCGATCAGCTGATCATTGATCAGTTTTCATGATTGAAGTAGAAACGGGAGAGGGAGGGGGGAGAATGAGAGAAGAAGAGGCAGCTGTGCAGCAAAGACACAGAATAACTCCAGCTTTGTGCCTTTTTCATTGTAGCTGAATAACGGGACAAACTGTTCCTTTTCACCTCAATAAGAAGCGTTTAATATTTTCTCTGAATACCAGACGGGACGGTTGGCAACTCTAATAACTTATGAACAAAATAAAGTTCAACTTCATTAACTTCATAGCACCCACCCAGCTGTATAGAAACTCCCGTCATGCTAGCTAGCACGCAGTACGGAAAAAGTCAGAATAACGAAAATAAACTCCACCTAAACTTGGTTTATATCTGACCCAGAGAGACTGCAGGTCATAACTTCTTACCTGAAGTTCAGTTCACACTTGGACCGGCGGCTGCCTCGGGTCTCTTTTCCTTCTGCGTCCCCTTTCCTTCATCCACCTGCTGGCCTCCACCACTTGCTAATGTTACTGAATCTGTGGAAGCTCCGCGATAGCCACCACACGAAGTAACAACCCTATCTAAATCCCAGTAACGACTAACGCGTTACTGATTTTGGCATAATAACTAGTTACCGTGCTCGTTACCACAATAACGTAGTTACTGTAACGCGTTACTTAATAACGCGTTAGTCCCAACACTGCTTATCACCTGACCAAAGATATGGCTCCCATCAACACTGTGCAAAACGAGGGATTTAGGAAAATGATCAACACCCTAGACAACGCTACACAGTGCTGTCCCGCAACTATTTTTCTATTGTTGCACTACCTGCTCTATACACACAGCGTCGAGCAACGGTGGAGACGGAATTTCAAGCAGTACAACATTTTGCGGCAACGACAAAATGTGAGACATTTGTTGTTTTTATGTTTATTTATTGTTTTTATGTTCAGTCTCAACTGTTACGAAGTTGATGTGCAGTTAATAAGTGCAATAAATATTTATACTGGAAAAGAAAATCGTGAGAGAATCGTGATCTCAATTCTAAGCAAAAAAAATCGTGATTCTCATTTTATGCAAAATTGTGCAGCCCTAGTCTTAGCCCAAGGGCTGTCTCTTTGCTCACAGCTCGGTGAATGTGTGTCAGAGGTGAGGCTCCAGCTCTACCATAAAATTTCAATTTCAATTTCAATTTTATTTCTATAGCACATTTAAAAGTCACAAGTACAACAAAGTGCTTCACAAACGAACCATACTTGCAATTTACAACAGGAGAAAACAGTTAACAAAGAATAAAATTATAAAATAATAATATAAGAACAGGCATGAATCAGGGAAAATTAAGCTAAGTAGTTTGAAAAGCGAGCTTAAATAGATGGGTTTTTAACCGAGATTTAAAAGATTGGATAGTTTCCGACACACGGACATCAACCGGTAGGCTGTTCCAGAGTTTTGGTGCAGCGAAAGCAAAGGCCCGATCCCCCTTCGTCTTTAATCGAGACATTGGTTGCATTAGAAGCCCCTGATTAGAGGATCTGAGTGCCCTTGTAGGGATATATAGATTAAGAAGGTCAATCAAATAACTGGGTGCCAAGTTATTTAAGATTTTAAAAGTATATAAAAGAATTTTAAAAACAATACGGTATTTGACAGGAAGCCAGTGGAGGTCAGCTAGAATGGGAGTAATATGATCCTGTCTTCTAGCGCCGCTTAAAAGGCGTGCTGCGGCATTCTGGACTAATTGTAGGCGTTGAATAAGAGAGAGTTGGAGGCCTAAGTAAAGAGAATTACAGTAGTCCA